>NW_027507903.1:321907924-322507924 GCF_037356315.1 Lithobates pipiens | reverse complement strand
GGCTGTTTTTATTCTTTCCTGAGTAAAAACCACAGAGCCTAAATATTCAGAATCAACATAAACAAAGGCATTCAATGAAGTCATTATTGTAATTACATTTCAGCTCATATCATGGAGTCATTCTGTCTAGATGCTGCGACTTGTTCATCATACAACTGAAGAAAGAACAGTTTTGTCCAATCTCGATAACTATGTTGCAAAATGACACAAGGGGAAAAAAATTAAAAACAGAGTGCCAAGTAAGTTTAGTAATGCCCAAAGCATTGTTGTATTAAGTTCATTTTTCTCTATTAACGCAAATTGTTAATGTGCCCCATATGATTTTCTTTAGAGAGCATCTTAATTGGAGTACTCAATGGACTTCCTTTCTCATACAAATTAAATAAACAAAGTTTATTGATCTCTGTTATTCTACAAATTAAATAAGGACTTTTTTCCTTCTTCTACAGCTGTATCACGTGCTTTCATTATTTTTCTTCAGATTACATTTTTAAGTGAATTTCCCTGATTATTACTTTTTTTAAAGCAACATTTTTGTTTCTTATGATCTCTGCCCAACCCCCACACAGGAGAATTGCAAACAAATTTTATTTATTACTTGTTTTTTATTTATTCCCAGATATAAGTATTTATGCACACTTGAAAAACAAAATAGCTTGAATGATGAAAAATTGATAAGGCTGACTTAATTAATGTTTCACCAATTCCCATGAAAAATTGGAAATTTGTTTGTTTTGATTATAAGTATTTTGTGACTAATGGCTTGTACATTCAACTTTTCAGTTAAAGTGGACCTCAACCCAAAAGTGATGATCTGTTATCCTATAATTGTTCCAAAGTAGTAACCTGAAAAAAAAAAAAAAACCTTTGGTCCTAAATGAAAAATAGGAGAGCACTCCCTGTCATTATCTAAGACACTGCTGCCTGTGACCTCTTGTTGGCATTAGATTTGGTGATTTGGTCACTAATGTGCCACTTACTGTTCTCTTTGCTGTAAAAAAAGTATATCCCTGCTTCTGCTTCATTAATTCTGCAGATCTTTGCTTCCATCTCTGCTGCTGCTTCTTGACATTTCACAACCAATCACGTGCTCACTAGGCATCATGGGGCAACTCTAACATTTAGGAGACAAAGTCTTGCTCCTCTACCAAGATGGCTATAGCTGAGAACCTGTGAATTGCAAGGATATCTCAGCTTCTGCTTCATTCATTCTGTAGATCTGTGCTTCCATCTATGTTGCTGCCTTTGGATAATTCACAACCAGTCATGTAATCACTAATCTTCATGGGGCAGCTCTAACATTTGGAGACAGAGCCCTGCTCCTCTACCAAAATGGCCACATGCACATAGAAGGACAGTGCAGAACAGGGTAAGTCAGTCATAGGGAAAAGATTAACTGCAGACGGAGCCTACATGTAATATTTGTGAGAAGTACTTTGTCCTTTTGGGGCCCAGCATCCACAATTCAGGAGCTGTTTATGAATATACAAACTACATTGTCTTTCCTATGGTGAAAAAAGGGATAATCTTAAAAATAATCTTGTTAGTATATAATATATAGATGTCACTGCTGACTTATTTTTTTTTAGTCCATTTTCCAAGGCTGTCATCTTTATCCTTCCCTCATTATTTGAGAGCCACTGACCTAGAATAAGCCTGTGCATATTAGTGCTAGAACACCTAATATGTGCATTCCTGTTTTGGGAAGAAAAATATCTAAATGATTAAGAAATTAAGGATAAGGATGACCACTCAAAAACTCTGTAACTTTAAAAACAAATTAAGGCTGGCCATACATGGATCCATTTATTTTTTCATCAGCTAGTGGGCAGATGAAAAACTGAATGGATTCTACTATCCACA
The DNA here is from genome assembly GCF_037356315.1 of Lithobates pipiens. Taxonomy (NCBI): domain Eukaryota; kingdom Metazoa; phylum Chordata; class Amphibia; order Anura; family Ranidae; genus Lithobates; species Lithobates pipiens. Next base: position 322,506,061 of record NW_027507903.1, on the reverse strand, counting down.
CAAGCGAGATGGATGTAGGAATCCTCCCTGCTGTGTTATTGTGTTCTGACAGTGGGGACTCCCTTGAATTCTCCTGATTGAAGGAAAATTTTCCAACAAGCCAGATCAAGAGAAGTTGATCATTAGATTGGCTTCTCTGGAACAGGAACAGCCATAGATGGATCAACATTTGTCTGGGCCCCGTTGAGCCATTCAAATTTCGATTCATCCATGGCCAGCTCAACCATGCCGACTATTACTATACAACTGATTCCACTTTAATCAGATTTCCTACGCTACTTATTCAGATTTGTTTTCTTTTACTGTAAAAATCTCTCTACTGGCAAAAACGTCTGTTGTTCATTCATTACTATCTACACTGCTTGTCTATTCCTAGCAAAAATCAGGACTATGTATGAGTCACCTACAAGTGGCATCTATTTTCATGTAAGAGTAGTTTAAATTGTTTATAGTTAGCCACAAATCCTTAAACCCACTTAGACAAGTTATGCGTCTTAAGGAACTGAATGAGTATGCATCTTCACTGTGGTAGACAGGTCAAGAATAGGTCAAGCACTCTGATCAGTGCTTCAATTATTTTGTTGGGCACATAGTTGCAACACCTCTGATCATGTAATCTGTTTTAGCAGCTCTTGTTTCTGTTTTCTTTATCTTCAGCATACGTTTTCAGTCACATGTTTACTTCCTAAATCTCTATATATAGCAACCCAGTTAAACTTGCCATAAACATTAGTTAGATATACAAGTACCATCTATCAGCCTCACAATGTTTTTGATACATCATTAAGCATGTACAATAGAGCTTTGATATCTAGAAGGGAGATATTGAAAACTGTCTGGTCACTTTCTTCTGGAGTATAACAACTTCTCCTTGACTCTCTCCTTTGCAATTTGATACTAATTGCTCAATAAGCAGCAACAAAGTTGGAAATACAGGAGAATTGGACATACAGAAACCTTCCAATGCCTTCAGGCATTCCCAAACACAAGAAGTAATGTTGTATTTAAGCCCATGAACAATTGTCGGGAGGCAAACTGCATAAACCTCCAGTGGTTATCAGGAGGAGAAGTATGATAAGACAACGTTTTCTAACCCATCTGATACCCATTGTCCAACAAGAAACCATGGCCTGCAGGTGACTAATAGACATTTAATCATTCCCTAATGAAGTAAAAAACCAAATCAAATATTTGGAGGATCTAAAGCCATAGTTTAACTGTTTCCCAATTGAAAGCTTGCGTTCAATAAATAGTATTAAATCTTTAATTAAACATATTTTCTGTAGTGCTTTCATTTACACGCATTTAAGCACTATTTTCTGTAGTGCTTTCATTTACATTCAGTGTATGCTACATTAAGGCATGCCTCTGGGTATAACTGTCATAGTTTTCAGTATGCTTATATCAACTTTTAAGTTCTTATGGCAAAAGAAGATCTAAATACATATCAAGACAGTTCCACTTCAGTTTCTGAAGTAAGCAAATAAATCTAACAGGAATAGAAATGCAGATTTTTGTTTTATTACTGCAAAGGATCATGTGATCTAGTTGCACTTTACCATACTTCCCATATACTGTTCATGTTGGCTTTGATATCACAGTACTAATTCATTTCAATGACCCTTGTCAGGACAACATTTGAGTTGGAATGTAAAACGGAAGGTACAAGTACAAGACACATCTAGCACATGTGTGTTTAGGAGTCTCACGTATGGTTTACTTTAAAGTAATAATTACAAGGATAATCAGCTGGGACAGATGGAGGAACATGGTCAAGTCTGATGCCTGTAATTGATTAGAATTAGCACAGTAATTTATCTAGCTTTGATTGAATTTTGCACAAATGAAAGAACAGAAAATCTAGTATTGTACCATGGAAGCTAATATAGTTTAATAATATTATGCTAAAGATATCAAAATGCACATATATATGTTATTATTAGTGTAGAATTACTATAATATAGACTAGACGCATTGCAACCTTAATGACCTTAGCATTTTTCTGGAAGTTCAAACACATTTTATGTCCTGTTGCATGAAGTTATTGAGAGGATATTAAAAGTACAAAAAAAAATAAACATTATTCAGGATCATTAACAAAATGTCCACTGTGAGGTCCTATAACTGGGAAATTCATAAGAGCTGTTCAGTTCATTTATACATCAAATGTAAAATGTGGACATCTATTGACAGGAATATTAGTACACAGAGTCACTGACTCTTGACTTTGAGACTTGTCTGCTGTGAGACATTTTTGGAATGCGAGTTACCAGCAGAGAAACAGATACAAGAGACTTGACATGTCTTGTCTTGACTTGCCTTTGGCCATTACTTTTTTAACCAACAATCACATATCAGAGAAAACAGACACTAAACAGAGACGTAATGTAAAATTTAAATTACTAAACATATTTGGAGACTAAGTTGGCTTTATATAAACTCAGAGGCAAGCCTATGAGGCACTCAAACAGATTATATGTGTGGGTAAAGTACGAAAATTGCTGCCATTATATTGCTATTATTAACACCTTGTAATTAGCCCAAAGGAATCCTGAGGTTTTTTATCCTGATTCGCATATAATGAAGGTAAATTGCTACCTTTGCTACATGCATGGCGCCTGCTCTGCTTAATGTTAAAGACCAATTATTTTACAGAACAGTTGCAAATACTTTCATTTTACATGCACAACTTGTCTCTTTTCATATGATGCATCCTTAAGTCAGTTAAGAAACAGGGTCATCACTACTGGGATCAAACAAGATTGGAACTACACAAGAAAGGTTAATGGATTCATGAATATCATCATCTGTAATTACTATCATTTCAGCTAGTCTAGAAGATTACTTAGATTGATAATTCTTTGATGAGGATTTAAGTGCTGCTTTGAAATTGAAATAATGCTGATGTAACAAAATTACTCAAAACTACAACATATTAATACAGCTAACAGATTAGATTAATCATAGTTTAAGTCAGTTTAATATGCCAATGCAGGAGAATGCCCGAATGTCATCATTTTAAACATTTATGGAACCACTGAAATTGAAATGTCTTGAAGTTCCACCCCCCCCCCCCCACACACACACACACCAATGCTGATTCTTCAGCTTTTGGAAGATGGAAAATTACAATACTTAAAGTCCAACTCCGGGAAAAAAATTTATTCCAAAAAGTGCATTATGCAACAATTACCTTTTTCCTCGGTCGTGATTCCAAACACCACTTCTTAAGCCAATCTGCACTGTAATGGATCAAAGTCAGTTTCCTCTATGAGCAAAGTTACCATCCTGCCCTGGGGTCCATACATTTTCCTTGTTTCTTGACTTCATGGGCACTGGTCCCCTCGCCACCCTTTGTGAGTTTTCTTCACTCTGGAGCCTTTGAAATAGGACCTGGCCACTGGATGTGTTGCCTCCACAAAGAGGAGGTGTACACATCAAGTTGGCAGTAATGAGAACACCTGAAGTAATGACCCCAGAAAGTAAAACAAAAGAAGAGAAAGGATCACTGTGTGTGACCATGGCTTCAGTTGAGTGAAATGGACATTTGATTTTTTTTTACATACAAGTGTTTTTTTCTACCATTACAATGTATGACAGCTTCTTTTTCCCCTGCTAATGGCTTTTAGGAAACAGGACCTGCTATGTCTTTAGCAACCAGTGACATCACCCAGCTTCATTCATTTTCTGGCCTTATTTCGTCAATGATGTCAGCCACTATCCCCTCTCTCTTATTAAAAATCCAGATAACTGCTGGGGAATCTGTCATTAGTGCGTTGTAGTCGGAGGGTGCAGACAGGTTGGTATGTTTTTTTGTTTTTTTTTGATGGGTTGGTAGATGTCATTCATCTTGATTGATGTGAACCTACTTGACTGGATGATGTGATAGCTCTACTTTTTAAATTATTTTTGTGTACTTTTTAAGTACTTGTCAAAGATAAAGTTTGTGTTTTTTCCTTCAGTAAATTACTTTTTCTAAAATTTGTGTGTTTCCTTAATTTCATTGTTTTAGGTTAGTGAGTAACCTGGGGGACTAAGTACAGCCTACTCATGTACATAGTGGGAGTTGGTATCTGGGGCCCCTATTTAAAAGAGGGCTAGAGGATAGCTAGAGATAACAATCTACATAGGGTAAGATTAGGGTAGTTAGCAACTTGTGATTTAGTTGTATAAATCTCCTTGTGTTCACAGTACATAATTTAAAAGTTATTACAACTACTATGTATCAGCAACAAGTGGACACTTGTTATCTGTTCTCCTGTCCACAGCAAAACTGAGTTTCATTTTTTTAGGGGTTTGTCAGATTGTTAAACCGACAAATTTTGATCCATGTATGGGCAGGCTGGTAATACAGAAATTGATCCAGTCTGTCAAAATGTTTTCATTTGATCACTGCTGGCAGCTAAAGGTCACAAATGATGATCATTGTATTCTGACAGTAGGGAACCCTCCTGCTGTCAGAATACAATAGCTCCATGAGAGGGATTCCCCATCAACACGTTCAGATTCAAGCAACTTTCTCTTTCAAAACATTTTATTAGCAAGAAATAAAGTAATAACACAGTACGATATAGATTTCGTGCATTAGAAAAGATTCGATATACAAAAAGCAAGCAATAACAATGGGACACCGTCCCTATAAAAACAACATCGAAGAGAACAATGGTTTATATAGTTCGGATTATAAAGGAAAGTAAAATTCTAAGTATATAATCAAGTGTCATATAATCCGGGATCACCAGGGGAGGTAAAGAAGGTGACTCCCCAGGCCAAGTTCTATACGTAAGCATAGAGTACAGGTACTGCGAGCGCCGCAATTTTCGGCAATAGGGGGATAGAATAGTAATAGGAGTTAGACTAGGAACAAGCAAAGGGTTAAAGGAAGGAAAAGAGAGGGGAAGGAAGTAGAGAAGGAGAGAGAGGCTGTGGATCAACCGGCCCGCACGGGCCCCAGGCACCTATGGGACCTTTAATATATTGAAGATTAGATACCTATAAGGTCGGGATCTAGGCCAGGGGGTAAAAAGTGTGTGATCCATGGCTGCCAGACTTTACGAAATCGGGGCATGCGATCCAAAATTTTCGCCTCAATTTTACAATGGAGCATTGCTTGCGTAACCCTGTTTTTAACTTCGGGTATAGGAAGCAAAGATGTCTTCCAAGCCCTAGCAATCGTTTGCTTTGCAGCCGTTGTGAGTTGGAGAAATAGGGACAATTGGTTTTTAGTGCATTTTTGGGGTGTAAGATTTAGTAAGGCTAGAGACGGATCGGGTAGTATAGGGTACCCCAGAAGTAAGGATGCCATCTGGAATATAGTCGTCCAGTAACTTTGTACAATAGGACACGTCCACCAGATATGCAAATGTGTGCCTGCATCAGCACAGCCCCTAAAACAAGAGGCGGGATATCCCGGGACATATTTAGCTATCCTGATGGGGACCATATACCACCGCATGAGAACTTTAAAATTTGCCTCAGTGGCTACCACATTTTGAGAGGCTTTACAGGTATTGGACCATATTTGCGACCATATATCATTATTGTAATCTATATTAAGGTCAGCCGACCACTTTGAGGTATAGGATGGGAGGGGAGCAGGCAAGGAGGTGAAATGAGAATACAACTGAGAGATAATGCCCGGTGCATGTGGGTCGGAGTCGCATATTTTTTCGTAGGTTGACATGTATTCCTGTACGTTATCAAACTTAGGGAGCGAGTTTACAAAATGTGAAATTTGTAGGTATCGAAAGCATTCCTTATTGGGGAGTCGGAATTGAGCTTGTAGGGTAGGGAAGGTTTTGATCGTACCATACCTTGTAAGATCACAAATTCGATCCAGACCTGCCCGAGACCAGGCCTCAAATAAGCCCGGCTCGGAGAAGGCTGGGCCAAATAAGGGGTGTCCAAAGATAGAGAGCAACGGTGAATGTTGTGATTTGAGGTGAAAAAGCTTGTGGTTCATATCCCAAACTTTAATTGAGTGCTGGGTTATCGGGTTGGTGAGTTTACCTCTTTGCGAGGAGGGTAGCCATAGAAGATTGGCTATATTAATAGGGTGAGCATCTATGGCCTCAAGACTAACCCAAATCGGAATTTCAGATTTAGCATGATATAGAGTGAGCTGGGCTAGCTGGGCCGCGTTGTAGTAGTATCGAAAATTTGGTACTCCCAAGCCACCTTGAGTTTTGTGACGAAAAAGCGTAGACTTAGAAATTCTGGGTCTAGTTGGTCCCCATATGTATTTGAAAATGTTGCTTTGTACAAGGCGATGATAATAGGGTGGTATTGGGGTTGGAAGAACACGGTATAAGTAAAGTAATTTAGGTAGCACCGTCATTTTGACTGCCACGACCCGACCTAGCCATGAAACACAAAGCGGTTGCCAGGCGGCAAGAAGATTCGTCAACTTTCGAAGCAGGGGCAGATAATTATGTTGGAATAGATGGGAGGGATTAGCTGTCAGATGTATGCCTAAGTAGGGAATTGAGGTCGAGGACCACTGAAAGGGAAAGTTATTACGTAACCTAGCACATTCTCCTGCAGGCAGAGATACATCAAGGGCTTTAGATTTAGCTTGGTTGACTTCTAGTCCCGATATCCCCGCAAATTTGTCCAATATTTTACATAGATTAGGAAGGGTAGTATGGGGAGAAGTTATAAATAAGAGAGCATCATCTGCAAATAGACAGAATTTATGGGTGGTAGATGCTACTTCTAACCCCTTAATATTTGGGTCAGCCCTAATCAGCGCTGCCAAGGGCTCTATAGCCAAGGCAAATAAAATGGGGGAAAGGGGGCAACCCTGCCTCGTGCCCCGGTGGATAGGGAAGAATTCAGATCGGAAACCCGCATACTGAACATAAGCTCGAGGTTGGGTATATAAGGCCGATATCCAGCTTAGAAAATGAGGACCGAAACCCCAATAACGTAAGATATATTGTAGATACGGCCATGATACCGTATCAAACGCTTTGCGTATGTCTAGTGAGAGCAAATGCATGGGGATATTCCGAGATTTAGCGAGGTGTTGAAGGAGAATGACCCTTCTGACGTTATCGCTGGCTTGTCTACGGGGGATAAATCCTACCTGATCCTTATGTATTAATGACCCTATCAGGGGGTTCAGGCGAAGAGCAAGGACTTTGGCCAGAATCTTAATGTCGACATTAAGTAATGATATTGGCCTAAAGTTAGACCATTGGGTGCTGTCCGTATTTGGTTTAGGAATCATGGAAATAATGGCCGTTAAAGTATCTCTGCCAAGAGACTGCTGCTGGAGAAGAGAGTTAAATGAATTAGTAAGAAGGGGGGAGAGCGTATGCGCGAATTTCTTGTAATAGGTCGCCGGGAGCCCGTCGGGGCCTGGTCTTTTATGGGGTTTCAGGGATTTGATGGCCGCAAGGATTTCCGTCGTAGAGATGGGGGCATCTATTGACTCACGGTTAGTAGCTGATAAATGGGGTAGAGACGCCGTTTGCAGAAGTGAGTCGGCTCGGGAACTAGAAAAGGGAGTTCCGGGTTCGTATAACTTAGCCAGTCGTGATTTAAATTCAGATAGAATTTTGATAGGGTTACTGGTCAGGCCATCCCGATTAAGCTTTAGCCTAATGGGTTTAAAAGATTTTTCAGGCTGTCGCAATCGCAGGGCTAGGAAAGTGTCAGGTTTGTTTGCCTTAGTGTATACCGTGTGGGCCGCTTTACTCATTGCTTTATCTGCGTCCTCAGCTAATAGTAAGTCTAAGGCAAGCTTTGTTTTTTCCAGGGTAAGTCTGTTGGCTTCTGATGGGGTAGCTTGGAATTGGAGAAAGTGACGCTGAAGATCATCCTCCAATTGTTGTATTCTATGTCGCCTATCTCTATTGAGGTGGGAAGATACCGAAATGCAGGTGCCACGTATAACTGGTTTGTGAGCTTCCCAAAGTAGAGTTGGGGATATACCCGGTGAGGCGTTAATGGATACATATTCATTTAGTGCTACTTGGATATCAAGACAGTAGGATTGGTTGGATAGCAGGGTTTCATTCAAGGTCCAAGTCCTATCAGAGCTACGCGGGAGTATTGAGGTTAGGGTCGTGATCACTGCGCAGTGATCCGACCACGTGATCGGATGGATGTGGGACTGTAAGAGAGAGGGTGTAGAAGATACCTTAATAAAAATGTGGTCAATTCTAGAAAAAGATTTGTGGGGATTCGAATAGAAAGTATAATTCCGTTTAAGAGGATTACATTCCCTCCATGTGTCCACAAGGGCTGCTTGTCTAAATTGTGTGCGCAATTGTTGCGACGGAGAGTAATGCTCAGATGTATAGGGGGATTTGTCCAAATGAGGATGTAGGGCAAGGTTAGTGTCACCACACAGGAACAAAGCTCCTTTACTGTGATCTTTAATTACTCGTAACAGGTGTGAAAAAAAGGGATTGGGGTTTGTGTTAGGGGCATAGTAAGACACAAAGGTGACCTCTGTGTCCTGTATATGACCCGAAATAATCAGATAGCGGCCCTCAGGGTCCCTGATTTCAGAGGTTGGGGAAAAAAGAAGGGAATGATGAAATGCTAAGAGAACTCCCCTATGTTTAGAAGTAGCGGAGGCGGTATAAACTTGGGGGAATTTGGCATGAAAGAATTTGGGGGTGGACTTGGCAGCAAAGTGTGTTTCTTGCAAAGCTACTACACTGGCTTTAAGCGAGATAAATGTCCTAAAGGCCTTAACACGTTTATTGGGAGAGTTAAGCCCTTTCACATTTAGGGACAAGATATTCAAGGGGGCCATGGGGACCAAAAAAGGAGCACAGCATGAGAGAGTAACCCTGGGTGCGCGCAAGCCGATCGACCACAGCCATGAGGAGAAGAGGAGTGAAGAGGTGGAGAGTTAACCGAAGAAATCGGGAAGGAAGAAAAGAGTAGAGAGTTGAAAGGAGTAGGAGGAGAGGGTATTGTGCGAACCAGAAAATTCCGGTGCGCCCAATCAGTGGGTGCAACGACCAGCGTACAAACCAACCATACAACAGGAGGTTGCACCATCATGGGGGGGAGCAGTGACAACTCACCGCCACAAACCAGACAGACAAATTTAAACATTAGCCTTATGAATATTACAACAATGCTATAACACGGTTCTAAAACAAAACTGTAGGCATAGAGCCTCGGGTGTAGGTCACCAGGGCACATGGAGGATCAGTTAGGGGGGGGGTGTGGGGTCTAGATGATAGTGCAGGGGAGGGGACATGATCATTCAGAAATTAGGGGGGGCAGGGAAGGTAAGGGTCAGAAGGGGAAAAGGGAGGGGTAGGGGGAGAGGGAGGTAAGAGAGGGGGGGAAAAGGCAAGGGGGGGAGCTACAGATACATATTAAAATACTTATGCGATTTTCGATAGCTCAGTATATAAGGTTAGTAACAATCATTAGGAGGTGAACACGGTTGCATTGGATCAACAACAAATATAAAGGTTGATATTAAAGGGATCAAATAGGCAACAGAGTATATATAAAAAAAAAAAAAAAAAAAAAAAAAAAAAAAATTTTTGAATGATCCCTCACCAGTACAAGGAAAAGTTGGAGAAAAATAAAAACAAAAACAAAGAACAAGGAAATAGTAACAGGACCGAAAGTCTTCTTAACATTCTCTTACAGTTCGGGACTTTAGATGAAATGAAATGTTCTCGAGGGAGGGTCTTGGTCTCTCGAGTGTAAAGGTGGAACAGGAAAGACACCAAGGTGGTGTTTTTTAGAGACCGATGCAGGCTTAAAAAAGCGCCAGCGGAAAAAGCAAGACCAGGTGGCTACCAGGGCCTTAAAGAAAAAGGGGGAAAAGTGGGGTCCAAGAAATTCAGCGGGGGATGAAGACCTTAGGGCTAGGGAAGCCCAAACCAGAGGGGTGCTTTGGAGTGCCTCGTCGGAGCGTTGGTGGGCCCAAGAGGTCTTGCTGACTTCTCCTTGGGGTGGTCACATAAGGGTGTGAGGCTGCTCGGGCTGGGGTGCGAGGTAACGCAGTTTCAGCCGGAACGATCGGAGGAGGTGGTGTTAGGTTGAGATTCTCAAGAAGGCCTTGGAGCATGTCCGGTGTAGAACAAGTATGCTGTTGGCCTTGAAAAGAAAAATGGAGTGCGAACGGAAATCGCCAGGCGTATTTGATCTGATGATGTTGGAGAATTTGTAATTGAGGCTTCATGGCACGTCGTTTTGCTATGGTCATCGGGGCCAGATCTGTGAACAACTGATATGCGTGGCCTTGAAATTGAAGCGTATCCTTATTGCGGGCTGCAGCTATAAGTTGTTCCTTCGTTCGGAAGAAGTGAAGCTTTATTATTATGTCTCGTGGAGGGCCTTCGGCTTGACGACGAGTAAGTGCCCTATGGACACGATCGAATTCCAACCGTTCGATCGGAATGGAGGGAGCCAGTTCTTGAAAGAGAGCTGTGGAAAAGGATTGAAGATCGTCAACACTTTCGGGGATCCCTCTTAAACGAAGGTTCGATCTACGCGAACGGTTTTCAGTATCTTCAAGGCGGGAGAGTAAGGTAGCGTTCTCATCTCTAAGGGCTGCTTGTTCCTGGGCTAATTCACGAAGAGTTAGCTCGGTATCGTCCGCTCTCGTTTCCAGGTCGGATGTCCGCTGGCCAAGATCTCGTATCTCCCGGGTCAGTCGCTCGGTAATCTGGTCAGATGTAGTTTTAAGCGCTTTTTTGAGCATATGCTCCATGTGTGCCAGAAAATCAGTCTGTGTCATACCTGGGGTTGGTATAGTTGGGGACGTCGGAGGGTCTATTTCGCTCTCCTCCTCATCACTGCTTCCTTGGCGCTGGGAATGTGCACGCTGCTGCGAGGCAGCAAGGGCCTTCGCGGCCATTTTAGTGGAGGCGCGCTCGAGGGCTTCCTTGATGGGTTTCGACTTGTTTTTTCCCCGTTGGCCTGTTAAAACCATCCCGGAGGGGTGGCGTGCTGAAGCCCGAGGCTTTCCGCTAGCAGGTGAACCGATTGCGGGGTGGTAAGTGCTCTTTATAGTCTGATATTGTGGCGGCGAGTACGGAGCTCTAGAGGAGAACGTCCGCCATGGTGAGCTCCGCGCATGCGCGCCCCTCAAGCAACTTTCTTTCCTTCAACCCATGGTTAAAGGAAAGAAAAATGGTTAAGGTTTGGCCTTCCTAAGTCTGTAACTTAAAGGATTTGTGTTTTTTTTTCCATTACATCCTTTGAAACTACATAAATTTGCTGTACAGTATTAAAAACATGTAAGGAGACTAACTTTGGAGTCCACACATTTGCAGCTACATCTCTGTGAGATTGGCTTCACTCTTGGTGGCTTGGTTCAGAACAAGGAATAAGCAAACTTGCCTAGGTTCAAATTGCAGGTTCCCAAGACTTTATTTGACAATAGCTTGCCTATTAGCTCTACAAATGAACAGAATAAGTAACAGAAATGTAATGGGATTTGCTGCTAAATTCAGGTATATGAACTTTTTTACAGGATTCGGCAAATCCTTTCTTATGTAAACCAAGGGAGTTTTGGACCCAAGCCACTGAAAATAACATCATTTTCATAGGGTGCAGCTATAAATGCAAGGGGTCAAAAGTTTGTATCCTTACTACTGCTAAGTTCAGCTTCACAAAAATTTGTGGGCAGCATGGTGGCCAAGTGGTCAGTACTTTCGCCTAGGGTTATCGGTTTAAATTCCAACTCTGGCACTAACTGCATGGAGTCTGCATGTTCTCCCTGCGTCTGGCTTCCTCCCACACTCCAAAACATGCTGGCAGGTAATTTGGTCCCTGTACGTATATGTAAAAATGTGAGTTAGGGACCTTAGATTGTAAGCTCCTTGAGGGTAGGGACTGATCTATATGTGCTGTGCAAATTGACAGTACAATATAAGTACCTGTAATAGGTTTGTACAGTATTTGTCAAGTGTTTGGTCATGTGAACCAAGGCAGGTTTGGTCAAGCCATTCTCACAGGGGTATAGCCACAAACATAGGGATGACAAAGTATGTCTTACTACATTCTTCTTCTAAGTCCCTCAATACCGGTCTTTTACTGTATGCCTCCAAACTGTGCCCCTTTAACTTTCGCCCTTCCTCTTTTGGAGCTTCCCCTTCACTGTCCACTATTATTTATTTTTGGATATGCAGAATATACAGTTAGAGAAATGCTGTCTGAAAATAAGGGTTGCACTGATGCCGATATCAGTTTTGGTGCCAATATTAAACATATACAGGAGTACTCATATTCGTGCAAATTCTCCAATACCTGAAACTGATACCTTTGTGGTGCGATTTGAGCCTATACAAAATGAATGAGCTCAAATCGCACTGCAAAGAATCACATGTGATTTGAACAGCAATGTGGTGCGATTCCTGTCCAAATCAAATGGGAATGATAAATATATAGAATACGCAAGGAAGTTTCAGTGACACTTCCCAATTGCCCTCCTGTGTTTGGTCTTCTTATCTGTGACCTGCAATGTTCCAGTGCAGCTCTGCTGTAGATCATGTTCAGACAGCTTTTTTTCGTGTCTGCTGGGACACTCTGCATATCTGTAAGTTTTAATATCAAAGGAGTGGTGGGTACCTGGTCAGATTGTTCTTGTGCTTCTGCATTCTTAGGTCATATCAAAGGTTAAGGAATGATTAAGAAGCAGTTATGTCATCTTTTTAGTTGTGTCCTCATGTACTAGCTGAATAAAAATGGCAATGATAACAATGACAATGATGCTGAACTTGTTTAAGAAAGATTCACAACACTAAGATAAAGAACAATAGACATGATAAAACGTTGCTTAAATAGTGACCATTGTTTCAGACGTTTTCAGCTAATTGCATGTTTTTTTTAACAGGTCAAGACTTTAATAATAAAATATTCTGGGTTTAATAAGATACAGACAGAATCTCATGGGGCACACGCTTGTAATGAGTCACACTGTGGACAGCTGTTCACTTCTCCCTCATGGATCCAGAACCAGATAATTACAGAATTGTCTTCTTCACAAATACAACCAACAATTCTTTGTTTGTTGATGGAGGGCACAACATGGGGGTTCTCCTTCGTCCCTGGAGAGGATTCCTCTGGCAGAATTTTATATGAATCCTGTCCTTTCTTCAGAGACTACATAATTTTCCTGTTGCATGTTTTTTTAAATGTTATTTTTTCCTGCATCTTGTTGTTATACCAATTTATGACAAATTGCACATTCTGGTATAACTCCTTAGTGATAACTTTCAAACATGCAAACTAGATGGGATTAGAACAGAAGAAATGTCAAAAAGGCAGTGAAGGGTCAGTTGGTGGGTATGCTTTCTAGAGGGTCAGAGTATTTTATTGCAAGTCTTACGTGTCCTGTTGCTAATGACTTAAAGTGCCTATAGACGTTAGCAGATATGTTTTAGGTGACCTAATAAAAATACATTTGAATTCCTGTTTTTTTTTTTACTTAGTTTTATTGATTTTCAAAAGAAAAAAACTGAAATGAATTATACAAATACACATCGCTATCATATATAATAAGTGAAAATATTCAACAGTGGGCTAAGGAGGATGTTCACAATCCGGATGAGGAGTGGGGAAAAGAGGAGGGGGGGGGCATGAAGGGTATGGAGATTGGGTATGGAGATTGGGCATGAAGGGTACTGAGAAAAGGGAGCAAGAGTTAAGGCCCATGTGGATTAATTAAGAGGGCATAAAGGGTCGAAGAGTGAAAAAGGACCAAAGAGGATCCAACGGGTATGTTAACATTATAATTAAGCGATGGCAGAGCTCCAGCAGTCCTTAATCCAGTAGTACCTAATTTTTCAAAAAGGTGGATAATCTGAGATTTGCTTTGGCAAATGCTAGTTCCATCAGAAAGTGATTATTGAGGGTTCAGATAACTTCATCTAGTAGTGGAGAAGGTTTTTGCTTCCAATGGCATGCAAGGACCAGTCTGGCTACAATCAAGATGTGGGAAATAAGAGATCTGAGATGCAAAGGGAGGCCTAGGGTGCCAATTTCCAGAACATACATTTGAGGAGTAAGTGATAGGGTGTAGAATGAAACAGAGGAGATAAAGTTCACAATTCCTGCCCAATAAGCAGAGATCTTTGGGCATTCCCATCAGATGTGATAGAGGGAGCCAAAGTTGACAGCATAGTCTCCAGCAATTGGGGAAATGATCTGAGAATATAGAGACGAGTTTGGTCGGGGTATAATACCCCTTGTGGAAGATCTTATGAAGCGTTTCCCAATGTGAAATGCATTAGGATATTTTTAGTGGGGGTTGAAGAGAAGTATTCCAATGATGGAGAGGAATGGAGAAGTGTAGATTTTTTTCCTAGTATTACATGGAAGAAGACTTTGATTGGGGTGAGAGCAGGGGTTAAAAGTATGAGTTTCATTTTTGTGTGGCAGCAAGAGAATTGTAAAAGGTTAAGGTATCCTGAAGCAGATTATTGTCATTGTTCTTAAGGTTCTGAAGTATCAATCTGATGCTAAGATATTTAAAAAAATAATTACGGTGGATATGGAACTGTTGTTGGAACTCATGGACAGAAAATATGTTAGAGTTGTTATAGAGGTCTCCTATTCTCTTAATGCCACTCTGAATCCAAGCACTAATGTTAAAGTCCACTTTATAAGAAGCACTTTACAAGGAATTTTTTATTTGACATATAAACTGCAAGCTTTATATCTAGGATTTTTTGTTTGAACTTTACACAACATCTTTCCTTTTTGGATTAATCACGTTTAATTTCAATATTTTTTTCACATTTATTTACTTGGATCATTTATCATCACGTGATTTATTCATCACTTGTATTTATCATCATTTACTGATATTGTTGTTAGTGATTATCACATCATCTTGAAGTTGCGCTCATCACTATTTATATATAAACCTAAGATTTCAGAGAGGATGCAGCCTCCAAAGCCATATTTTAAGAGGACCTCCCTTAGATAATTCCAGTGTACCCTGTCAAAGGCCTTCTCCGCATCAAGAGACAGTAGCAGAGAAGGCCTTTGGCTGAACTCTATATACAGTTCCTATTAGCGCTACAAACTATTAGTCATGTGCATTGGCATGAAAAACCTGAAAAATATATAGTAAACGAAGTTCCCGTGCAGCTACCAACCACTGGAAAAATGGATATCAGGATACAGAAAACAAAAAGCAGCGCATGATGGAAATCGCATGAAAACGTATTAGTCTTTAGATAAGCAACATGACATATTTATTGCACTAAGAGTCAAATATAAAAAGTTGCAGCAACAGTCAGTAGTAGTATAGATACATGGAGATGGTTGCAGAACAGTCATAAAAGCATATAGCTAAATAAGATACTGGTATAAATAATACATGATACCACTGCTGAGTCCAGATGAGAGGGGGTTAACATCAACCAATCGGCTTCAGGCTGGACCGTGGAGAGGGCTGTCACAACTCTAAATAGATGGTATGAAAATCCTAGTATGACAGGGGGGAGGATGGTGTCACAAATGTTGTAGCTTCCAGATGAAAGCGCTCAGCCTACAAACATACATACAGGCATGGTAAGGAGGACCCTCAGATGGGCACAGCAAGCCCTGCCTTGGGACATGGGATGACACTCCTATGAGGATGCTGTGTAGCTGAGCTGAGCTGTGTAAAGGATAAACAACGACAACCACAAGAGGGAAGGAAGCCAAAAAAGCTGAGCAGGCAGACTAGGAGCCGGACACACTGGGTGACGTCAGCGTTACCACGGAAACAAAGGGAAGCCGGAAACAACGAAACTAATCAGTAATCAGCAGTGGAAAATCATAGGCTCAGGGGAAGCCGTGACTACGTTTCACGCTTCAGCGCTTTATCAAAGTCACAGGATGGACGGCAACACCATTCATTTAAGCACATTGACAGGGAAGAGGAGTGGCGGGGAGGATACAATCAAGACCTGATGTTAACCCCTCACTCAACCTATTGCATATATATAAGAAATCCATGGAAATCAATTGAAAAAGAATGTGCAGACTGCCTCAATACATAAATACATATAAAAATAGAAAAAATATAGAAAAAACACACATATAGGCACATACACCTAAACCAAAGAACAACCAAAATATTAATAGTGATGGCTACCAATAGGTTATAAAAATCTATAAAAAAAAATGTGCATATAAAAACACACATTAGATGAATGGTGCAAAATCATGAATTAAAAAATCGATTATACTACATTTATACTACATTTATCTTGTTTAAAATAAAAAAAATCCATTAAGAATAAATAAATAAATACATAAATAAATAAATAAATAAATATATAAATAATCTTGTTTTAAGTATAAATGACAAAATAGATGAATGGACCCAGGGTGAAGATCAAAAATAACAGACCTAAAGAGCGTCATCATGTGACAACATCATGTGATGACTACTCATAGTATGTACTACAATTATATATGGTATAGATGGTTTTGTCTGAATTCTGCCCATTGAATCAGGTCTGTGAAGCGGGGAGTTCCATCAGAGGCCTTCCTGCCTTCTACAAACCCTACTTGATCCTTGTGGACCAGTGATGGGACATATTGTGAAATCCTGGAGGCTAATAGTTTAGCAAATATCTTTATGTCTACATTTAGCAGTGATATGGGACTGATAGTTTGCTGGATTATCTGTAGTTTTGCTTCAGGGCTTCCAACGATTCTTTGGGAATTTTGCCAGAGCTTGCAAATGAGGAAAACACATTTTGGAGGTGTGGAGAGAGAAGATCTTTTTTTTTTTTATTATTTATTCTTTATTCATTATTTTTTCCCAATACAAAATATCTTAAGAGCAATTTCAAATATTCCATACTTATCCTTCATAATTTCCATCTTCAACAAACTAATACTTTCCAGCAAGCATTTCCCCAACCCATTAGAGAAATACTCACTGTCTATATGCAACTATGCTGACTTTCTAGTTTTATCTACGTATATTTTGCTACCGTGTTACATCAACTCTTGTATTCATTTTTGGACTATGTTATAATGCTTTATTCCCTTCTACTTGTATTAACTTGTCCAGAAAATACCTTTCGAGCTTAACCCTTTTAATAAATCATAGCTCTTGCTCTAAGTTTAGCCCACTAAGGGGGGGGGGGGGATGCCCATTCTCACCAACCACACTCTCCACATCTTTTCAAATTCTCTAAGATTTCCCCTCTTTATATAAGTTACTTTTCTTTCCATATAGTTTCATTTATTGTATTGATCCAATCACTTCCTACAGGGGGTTCCTTCGACTGCCATCTCTATGCAATACATTTTCTAGCCTGGAACAAGCATCTTAACCACTTGCCGACCAGCGCACGACGATGTACGTCGACAGAATGGCACGGGCAGGCAAATGGGCGTACATTTACGTCCCTTTAAATTTGCCGCCCTGCCATCGGGACCCCCGTGAGTCCGGTCGCGGGACCCGCGGACTCGATCGCCGCAGGCATCCCCGTGATCGTCTCACGGAGCGGCCAAATGAAGAAATGCCGTTGTAAACAGCATTTCTTCATTCTGCCTAGCAACTAGTGACGCTGATCTCTGCTCCATGTGATTGGAGCAGAGATCAGTGTTCACTAAATGAAAGCCCAACCCCCCCCACAGTTAGTAACACACCCTTAGGAACACTTAACCCCTACACTGCCACCCACTGGTTAACCACTGCCAGTGTCATTTACACAGGAATCACTGCATTTGTATAGCGTCCCATTTGTATAGTGTCCCAAAAATGTGTCAAAAATGTCCGATGGGTCCCCCACAATGTCGCAGTCACAATAAAAATTGCTGATCGCCACCATTACTAGTAAAAAAAAAAATAATAAAAAATTATTAATAAAAATGCTATAAAACTATCCCTATTTTGTAAACGCTATAACTTTTGCGCAAACCAATCAATAATCGCTTATTGAGATTTTTTTTACCAAAAATATGTAGAAGAATACGTATCGGCCTAAACTGAGGGAAAAAAAAAATTTAATATATTTTTGGGGGATATTTATTATAACAAAAAGTAAGAAATAATGCGTTTTTTTCAAAATTGTTGCTCTATTTTTGTTTATAGTGCAAAAAATAAAAACCGCAGGGGTGATCAAATACCACCAAAAGAAAGCTCTATTTGTGGGAAAAAAAGGACGTCAATTTTGTTTGGGAGCCATGTCGCACGACCGCGCATTTGTCAGTTAAAATGACGCAGTGCCGAATCGCAAAAAGTGGTCTGGTCTTTGACCAGCAAATTGGTCCGGTCTGAAAGTGGTTAATATTGCAACTGTCATACTCTGACCCTCATCTGATTTCTCCTTATATCCCAACACACAGAGCTTAGCCTCCAGACTCAAGGATGTCCCGTAGGTCCCATTTATGGATCCAGAACCCCATCCCAGTATCAAAACAACTTTGGGCACATCATATGTATGAGGTCCCCACTCCCCTGACATCTGGGACATTTCGCATCGGGTCTCCTATTGTACATAAATAACTTCTTGGGGTTATAATAAGCTCTGTGTATTAGCATCAGATGAGACACCTTCTGTGAAGGGGATATTGATTTCTTAGGACCCATCTTCAATATTCTCTTCCACTGTTCATTCATTATTTCTCTAGTATCTGCTATCTCCTTTATGCAGCTGACCATATAATTCAGAAATAAGTCCCTTGGTTAAATATCTTTTGAAAAAGCAGGGTTTTACTCCATATTAGTACTTGGGTCTTGAATTGAGCTTCTAAGGCATGCCTAATCTGTAAGTATCTATAGAATGTGTGATATGGTATATTATATTCCCTTCTTAATTCCAAAGGTGTGGCGCTGGGAAGAGAATATAAACCCAAGATTGCTGAGAGGATGGGGCCTCCGAATCCATATTTTGAGAGGACCTCCCTTAGATAATTCCAGTGTACCCTGTCAAAGGCCTTCTCCACATCAAGAGACAGCAGCAGAGAAGGTCTTTGGCTGAACTCTGCCCATTTAATCAGGTCTATGAAGCAGTGAGTTCCATCAGAGGCCGGCCTGCCTTCTATAAACCCTACTTGATACTTGTGGACCAATGATGGGACATATTGTGAAATCCTGGAGGCTAATAGTTTAGCAAATATCTTTATGTCTACAGGCCGTCCACTAGTTACAAAAATCTGACTTACAAATGATTCCTACTTACAAATAGAGGAAAACAACAGGAAGTGAGAGGAAATCTAACCCTAGGAAAGAAAATTCACTCCTGTGAGAGTTATTATGGGAAAGAACGTGCCTCCACTGAAGCTTTATCACCAATCCTTGTTTCCACAACAACCCAAAATTTTCAAAATCCAATTGTCATTGGAGCAGAAAGTGAGGTGAAATGTTTTGAACAGGGTCACAGACAGCAAAACAAATGTTACAGGGGTGTTAACCCTTCCCTATGCTATTCAAAAAGCTTACATTTTTTTATTTTTTTTGGCTGGAGATACACTTGTTCCGACTTACAAACAGATTCAACTTAAGAACAAACCTACAGACCCTATCTTGCTTGTAACCCAGGGACCACCTGTACATTTAGACATGATATGTGATGATAGTTTGCTGGATTATCTGTAGGTTTACCTGGTTTGGGAATTGTCACTACAAGGGCTTCCAACAATTCTTTGGGAATTTTGCCAGAGCTTGCAAAGTAGGAAAACACATTTTGGAGGGGTGGAGAGAAAAGATCTTTAAAGGCCTTGTAATATTCCTTGCTAAACCCGTCAAGGCCAGGAGCTTTGGAAGACAGAGTTTATAAATTACTTTAGAGATTTCATCAGTTGCAAAGGGTCTAGAGAAGTTGTTTAATTGGTCTGGTTGAAGTTATGGCAAATCAATGGTTGCTAAAAAGCTATGAATGTCTGCAGGGAATGGGTGGGGTTCTAGAGGGGAGTCTTTTAGGTAAAATTCACTAAATCTGTTGGCAATGTCTTGTGGGTTATAGAGAATTTTTCATTGGGTGTCAAGCAGTAAGAGGATTTTAGATTGTGCCATCTTACGTTTATATTGTCTGGATAATATTGGGCTGGTTTATTGCCTTGGGCATATCATGCAGTCTCTTGACATAGTAATCAAAGTTGGAGTGTAATAATGAATGTAGTCGAGTCCTTAGTTTATGCAGTTCCTCCTCATATTTGGGGTGAGGAGATGATTTTTGAGACTGCTCAACTACTCTAATGTCTTCAAGTAATTTATAGATAGCTTGTATTTGGAGCTGTTTTCCTGTACACCAAACTCTATCAATAGTCCTCGCATGAAGGCCTTGTGTGTATTCCATTATCAGATACAGTACCAGTATTTACTTCAAAAAGTTGGATTTCAGACCTGATCTTCTCCTGGTAGGATGGGTGAGAGAGGAGGGAGGTGTTTAGTCCCCAGTTTGTTTGGGGTCTTTTAGATGGAGACGCATAAAGTTCCAGTGATACTGGAGCATGGTCAGACCATGTAGGACAATTGAGTTTTATTAAATGCAGTCAATTATGCACTGTACAAAATCATTTCTATGGATGTTAACGGTCTATAGCTTTCACTATTCAAATCAAGCTAAACACAGGTATTGGTACTTGCATTGTTACTAAAGAGTGCTAACTTGAATTTTTGATATTATTTGTATAACATGTTTAATTAGGATTAAGGCTGGCTATACATATTAGATTAATTTTAACTTATTTTTTTTTTTTCGTTCAAATTTTTTTATTGAGGATAATAAAAAGGCAAAACATAAACATATAATTGCGGGCGCAGCCGCTAGATGCATAGTACAATAGGTTAAGAACAACAAGAAACCGACAGTCATATAAAGGTGTCTAGCAGGTAATGAGTCTGAAGTCTATCCATTTAAGGCTGAATATGAGACATAGAAGGCAAAACATGTAACCATTAGTTTATGTATTGTGCCTTACCCTAACCAATATTGTTTGTGCTTAATGTTCGTATTCGTTGCGTGTGACTGGATAGATAGCATATTTTAGAACCTGTACAGTGGTGTGAAAAAGTGTTTGCCCCCTTCCTCATTTCCTGTTCCTTTGCATGTTTGTCACACTTAAGTGTTTCGGAACATCAAACCAATTTAAACAATAGTCAAGGACAACACAAGTAAACACAAAATGCAATTTGTAAATGAAGGTGTTTATTATTAAAGGTGAAAAAAAATCCAAACCATCATGGCCCTGTGTGAAAAAGTGATTGCCCCCCTTGTTAAAACATACTATAACTGTGGTTGTCCACACCTGAGTTCAATTTCTCTAGCCACACCCAGGCCTGATTATTGCCACACCTGTTCACAATCAAGGCATCACTTAAATAGGAGCTGCTTGACACAGTAAGGTCCACCAGAAGATCCTTAAAAGCTACACATCATGCCGAGACCCAAAGAAATTCAGGAACAATTGAGAAAGAAAGTAATTGAGATCTATCAGTCTGGAAAGGGTTATAAAGCCATTTCCAAAGCTTTGGGAATCCAGCGAACCACAGTGAGAGCCATTATCCACAAATGGCGAAGACATGGAACAGTGGTGAACCTTCCCAGGAGTGGCCGGCCGCCCAAAATTACCCCAAGAGCGCAGCGACGACTCATCCAAGAGGTCACAAAAGACCCCACAACAACGTCCAAGGAACTGCAGGCCTCACTTGCCTCAGTTAAGGTCAGCGTTCATGCCTCCACCATCAGAAAAAGACTGGGCAAAAATGGCCTGCATGGCAGAATTCCAAGGAGAAAACCACTGCTGAGCAAAAAGAACATCAAAGCTCGTCTCAATTTCTCCACAACACATCTTGATGATCCCCAAGACTTTTGGGACAACATTCTGTGGACCGATGAGACAAAAGTGGAACTCTTTGGAAGGTGTGTGTCCAAGTATATCTGGCGTAGAAGGAACACTGCATTTCATAAAAAGAACATTATACCAACAGTAAAATATGGTGGTGGTAGTGTGATGGTCTGGGGCTGTTTTGCTGCTTCAGGACCTGGAAGACTTGCCGTGATAAAAGGAACTATGAATTCTGCTGTCTACCAAGAGATCCTGAAGGAGAATGTCCGACCATCTGTTCGTGTACTCAAGCTGAAATGAACTTGGGTTCTGCAGCAGGACAATTATCCTAAACACACCAGCAAGTCCACCACCGAATGGCTGAAGAAAAACAAAATGAAGACTTTGGAGTGGCCTAGCCAAAGTCCTGACCTGAATCCTATTGAGATGTTGTGGTATGACCTTAAAAAGGCCGTTCATGCTCGAAAACCCTCTAATGTAACTGAATTAGGACAATTCTGCAAAGATGAGTGGGCCAAAATTCCTCCAGGACGCTGTAAAAGCCTCATTGCACGTTATCGCAAACGATTGGTTGCAGTTGTTGCTGCTAAGGGTGGCCCAACCAGTTATTAGATTTAGGGGGCAATCACTTTTTCACACAGGGCCATGATGGTTTGGATTTTTTTTCACCTTTAATAATAAACACCTTCATTTACAAATTGCATTTTGTGTTTACTTGTGTTGTCCTTGACTATTGTTTAAATTGGTTTGATGTTCCGAAACACTTAAGTGTGACAAACATGCAAAGGAACAGGAAATGAGGAAGGGGGCAAACACTTTTTCAAACCACTGTATATGTCTTTGGTGAGATAATGTTGAATACCTGCACTTTCTGTTATATACAGACTTATAGTGTGGGAACAGATCACAAGGATTTAATAACAACAAACGTATAACTACAATCCAAGGGGCTCCATAGCCCTTTGTTTTGGTCGCTTTCATTTATCCTGAGATCTCTAACAAGCGTAAATAAAAACTTAGTCTATAAAGTGTGTTGTATGGAATCCATCTCAAAGGGGGAATAAACCTATATGTCTTTGGGCTGTTAATAGAGAGCTCGGGAGTGTGTGGTTCCATCCCCCTCCCTCTCACCCCTACTGGGATCTAACTGTGAGAGGAGTGGGGATCTGGTCAGACCATGTAATTAGATCATCTGTGTGGGACTAACGCATTGGAGAATATGCTTGTTGACCAAGAAGAGATAAAGTCTGGAAAAGGACTTTTGTGTGAAAAGAGTAGTATGTAAAGTCTCTCTCTGAGGCATGAAAGCATCTCCAGGGGTCATAAAACTCTTTGAGTTGTACATAAGAAGTTAAAGCAGTGGAGCGTCTTCTGGAGATATAAGATGAGTCAATGGAGTGGTCTAAGATTGTATTACAGTCCCTACATATGATTATTTGGTTCTTAGGGTATGGACTAAGTCTTTTTGACAAAGAATGGAAAAATTGTTTAATGGCGTTCATTAGATAATCATATAAGATAAATAGGACCAAAGGGTGGTTGTTGAAAATGACTGATAGAATTATAAAGCGCCCATCAGGGCCAAATTCAACTGATCGCAATTGAAAGGAGGGTGAGTCACAGACAGCAATTATAACTCCCCTCTTCTTGACCTCTACAGAGGCAAAGAAGCCATGGGGAAACATTTATCATTGCAAAGGGGAGCCTTTTCAATGGAAAAGTGTGTCTCTTGTACACAAATGATGTCTGCTTTGTGGGATAAGGCGCCTTTCTACATAAGTCTGCGTTTGAATGAGTTGTTCAACCCCTTAACATTATGCACAACAATTTAAAGTGACATTTGCGATAGAGAAGGGATGCTGCATTTTGCCCAGGTGGAGATCACAGACTAATCGTCCAACTAAAGTGCCTGCGGGGAAGGGAAGCATATACCAGGTGACAGTATAATAAACAGCGTAAACTCTATATGTCTGCTTAACAAAACAAATAAGTGTAAGAAAAACAACACAATATTTTGTAGTATGCATAGCACACTTTTAACCTGGGGGGTGGAGAAACGAATGGTGGCTATCCATTCAGGAGATGGAGTAGCTAGAGGTAAGGCTGGAGTACACCTTGATGTGAGATGATTTTAATAGTTAGGTGCTTCCAACTGTGGACCAAGAGCTCGAGAGGGACTGGACTCTCAGAACATTTTGGTTGAGGAGGGGCAATGGGGATGCCCTAATTGTGAAGGAGTTTGTATCCTTCTTTTGGCGTGTTCATTGGTACAATTTGATTTTGGTATGTAACCAATAGCTTTGTGGGGTATTGATGATTCAGTTTACGGTCTCTGGGAGCTTTAGTGATTGGAAGGAATTCTTTCTGCATTTGTGCAGTAGTGGCAGAGATGTCTGCAAAGGGAGCGATTTTCGCATAAGGATCAGGGAGGGTGCCTACTGATCTGGCAAGCCTCATAGTTTGGTCCTTTATGTGGAAAAAGTGGATGCGTGCTAACACGTCCCTTGGAATGGATGCAGGAAGGTGTTTAGGCTTATAGATTCTGTGTGCTCGATCAATCAGCAGATCAGAAGGGGATAGCAATGGATTAAGTTTGAGGAAGAGTTTCTGGATGAATTGGACCAGATCTGAATTTTTAACCATTTCAGAAATCCCCCTGAATTTAATGTTGTTTCGCTGGTGCGGTCTTCCAGGTCTGTGACTTTAGCGTTTAGAAATTGGATCTCTTCCATATGGCCAGAATGGGAATCCGCTAATTTATTGTAAAGCCTGAGTGACTTCCTCCATCTGCCTTTCGATTTGATCTGTGCACTCTTTCACATGATCAGTTCTGGTATCGACATATGACAATGGTGAGCGGAATTGCTTGTATATTTTTATGGAGAGTAAAATCATTGATTTTAGGAAGTTCTCAGAGACTGCGTTGCTAGATGCTGGAATGGAGGCTAGTGAACCCAGATCCTCCCCCTCCTGATAAGTGAGAGTGTCATCTTCCCGCATGTGCTTTTTACTTACAGTAGCCTTTAATGGAGAGTGAACTGGGGAATCTACAACTCTTTTCTGTCTGTCTGCGATGAGAAGAGATGAGCAGAACTGTTACCTGGTTGTTGTTTCCTTCATAGGAGCTGAGAGAGAGGAGTCAGGCGGGAGGGGAGGTAGTGGCGAGCCAGCAGAGTCTCCGGGGATGGTGCCATCTTGAGCTTCTATTGCTGCTTTGTGGAAGAACTCTGTTATTTTGCGCAGTACTGGGGGCTTGAATTCTTTCTTGGACATATCACCAAGGATCCACAGCAGTCCCCGATGCAAGCATGTGTAGCGGGCAGAGATTTTGGCGGTCTCCTATGCTGGTAGGTTGCTTGGTTTCTCCTGTCAGAACAGAGCAGCGTGGTTATGCAGCCATTCCGCTCTGCCACCAGACCACGCCCCTTGAATTCCTGTATATATACAGTATACATAAAGGTCATAACTGCATGACATTTATATAATAATTTGTCTACATGTTAATTTGTATTAGCCAGCCACCAAAATAGGGGCATGCTAGTAATCAAAAAATAAAAAAATGTACTATGTAGTTTGTATCATATACTGTATACTGTAAACACAAATCCCTGTTCTGACAGGGGAGGAGAAACAGATCGCCTGTTCCTACTAAGTAGGAACAATGATCTGTCTCCTCCTCTAGCCAGTCCTATCTCCTCACAGTTAGAAGCACACCTAGGGACTATATTTAACCCCTTGATCACCCCCTAGTGTTACCTCTTCCCTGCCAGTGACATTTACACAGTAATCAGTGACTATTTATAGCCCGATGAACCTGAAAAATAGAAAAAAAAAAGAAAAAACTCTGCCTCCATGGGAGGCCTCCTGGCACCCAATAGAATCTCCTGTGACAACTATGGTATTCTAGAGGTATTCTAGAGGTGGTTCACACAGGGTTAAGTCCACGTTCTTTCCTTCAGCTTGCAAAGCCCCCTATGTTAACATACTATCAGGCCACATATAGAGATCTCCAACTTGTCCAGTGCTGAACGTACAGCTCTGAGTACTTTAAATAACAACAACTTGTTAGTCAATAAACAATGCCGATAAAGGAGAAAGCTTGATTATTCAAGATAGAACAGACTATGAAAAAGAGGCCCACCAACTATTATCTGACCAAAAGACATATGACACTCTAAAGAAGGATCCTTTGCCAGGGTTCCAAGTGTAATTGAAGTCGTTGGTAGAGGAGGCAGCGGAGGATGGGGTACTTTTCAAACGTTTCTTCTGCGCCACATATGCAGCACCCCCTACTTTTATCATTTGCCAAAGATTAATAAATACATCATATGTCCTCCAGGCAGACCCATTGTAGCTAGTACTCATAGTTTCACCTCTGGATTATCCCATTACATTGAATTCTTTTTACAGCCTATAGTTTTAGCATTACCATCATATTAAGGATTCTGGTCATGTGATTGAGACACAGAATTACAAATGAGAGACAGACTATTTGCGGGCCTCACTGGATGTGGTGTCTCTTTACACCTCGATTCCACACAGAGTAGGCTTAGAGGCACTCCAACATTTTCTCTCTAAAGATCCCAATATGAATTTCAGGCAAGCCCAATTTTTGATTGGCTCCACAGAATTTTGCTTGGAGCACAACTACTTTGTGTTTCAGGACAAGTTCTATATTCAGAAACATGGTACAGCTATGGGAGCCAACTTTTCCCCTTCATATGCTAACTTTGGCCTTAAGCCATTGGAAAGAGAGATATGTAAAGACACACAATCCATACAATCCATATGCCAGATACATGGCATTTAAGTTGAGCTATTTAAGTCATTTGTTACTCAATGTAATGACAACAATTTGGGACTCAGTTTCACACATGTGTTAGATCCTACAAACGTATTGTTTCTGGACCTAGTTCTTTACCATGAAGGTGGGTCCATTTGCACTAAAAATTACTGTAAACCCACCAGCGGCAACTCGAACTTACACTATACCAGTTGCCACCATCCATCCTGGATAAAAAACATCCTGAGTGGACAGTTTCAAAGGCTAAGGAGAAACTGCTCCAATCATGGGGAGTATGCGTTACAGAGTGTGTCCCTCAAAAATAAGTTTCTACAAAAGGCATACCCAGCAGAATTAGTACAAACTGCTTATGATAAATTTCTGGAAACATTACCACCTCCGAAGATCCGTGAAATACCAGATGCTGATACCATCAGGTTAATAAGTGTATACAACAATAAATACAGATACATCCAGAGTATTGTCAAAAAACACTGGCATATTCTGCATATGGATCCGAAACTGGGACCTATTCTACCTTCAGCTCCACAGGTTACGTTCAAAAGAACCTGCACTCTTAAGAACATTGTTGCCTCCAGCAAACTGAAAATATTAATGGATATTAGGCCATACTTTGACAATAAAACTGGTATATTTAAGTGTAAGAATAAAGGATGTTTGACCTGTCAGTTCATCCAACATGGTCAATTCTCCTTTTCTGATAGGTCTGGCAACCACTATGATATAAAGCAATTTATCACCTGCTCCACTGAATATGTGGTATACATACTAATTTGACCTTGTCATCTGCTATATGTGGGCCAGACAAACTCTACAAAGTACGGTAAAAAATATGTTTGCATTGATACATGTCCCCTGGGGCAGGACCCAGGTCCCCAAACACTTTTTATGACAATAACTTGCTTATAAGCCTTGAAAATTAGCACTTTTGAGTTTTCATGTTCATGTCCCATAGACTTTAATAGTGTTCGTGTGTTCTTCCAAATTTTTTGCCTGTTCGGATGTTCTGGTGCGAACCAAAACAGTTTGGGTCATCCTTAATCACTAGTATTAATTGTGCATATGGGTGCATATACATATGTACATATAGCTATAACCCCTCCTTCTTTTACTTTTTTTATTTTTCTTAATCTATTTTTTATATATTATTATGATTCTATTTCATTCCATGGCATTTATAGAATTAATTATATTCATTATCAATTCATTTATTATTTTAATATATATATATATATATATATATATATATATAATAATAATCTTGTTTTATTTCTATATTTTCTATATTTCTATTTTATATATATATATATATATATATATATATATATATATATATATTTCGCCACCGCAGCAAAACCTCCATTATTACAAAGTAATAATAATTAACCTAGTGAAACTAACTCAATATACAAATATTGGAAGACATAAAACTACATAAACATAATAATGATAATAATAATATATATAACGGAAAATTGAATACTCACCTTTCTGTAATTTTCCTTTCCTGGTGCCTACCCTTGGCAGCATACCAATGGTTGATGGCTCCGCCCTCGATTAACCCACAGGACCACGTAACTCTATAAAAAAAAGAGGTATTCTTTTTCCTGTCCTCATCCCTGCAGGATCACAGTCGAGCCCTACCTCAATGTCATATGGTGCGACCATTGCAGGTTCATGCTCTCCTGCAGTATGGAGTCTCATTACTTGGGTTGCTAAATGCACCAGATAAGCATGGGAGCCCATTTTTCTGTGGATCTTTTTGGGGCAGAGAGATCCAGGAGCATGTCTTCTCCTCAGTCTCCCGGCTGCCTATCACAGAATTCCCCCGGCAGGGGAGCCTTTAGCACAAGATACCTGTTTCTAATCAGCCAGGCCAATATGCTGCTTTTTTCCTCCTCATGGCTGGCTCCCTGGCATGGCCAGCAGCCATCACAGTACTCTTTCTGCTTCCCCCAGGGGAGGTTGAGGCTACAGCGGAACGCTCGGAGCATGTCCAGTAGCCTGCAGAAGCCAGGCAGCGGCCATCTTGGTACCCCCAAGCTGAAATTTCCTATTTAAACAGCCTGAAGTATAATTTTAGCCAGGCTGTCCGTGGGACGGTATCTATGAGTGTCTCTCTCTAGATAGACCCTGGCCAATGTAGAGTCCTGATGTGTATATATATGTGTATGGTATATATGTGCGCATGCACTTATTTATTTTTTATTTTTATTTTATCTTCCCATTCCTAGCTGCCCCAGAAATCATCATGCTGCATAATAAAAAAGATCCTCAAAAAAAGAGCTTTCTCGGGCCATTTGGAAATATCTCGTTGTTCTTTTATTTCCACAGCCCGCACCGAGAATCATCTCGCAGATCTTCCCACAGAGATTCTGCCGATAGGTCAAGAGGTCACAGAAGCTCTGGACATCATCTTCTGTGCATGCTTCCCGCAGCAGTCACCCCAACATGTCTCAAGCAGGCATAATTCCCAGCGCAGGTCAGTACATCCAGGGAAGAAGGCCTGCTGGGTCTGTGGGAAGCATGCAGTCAGTGCCTCTTGGAACACACAGCGGATAAGCAGGGATCCCTGGATTCAATTAAAGATTTAATCAAAGAGTCCATCCGGGAATTAGACCTGTCTCCAGATCAATTAGTTCCGCCTGTGGAAGAAAGAGTGGGAGAGGGGCCCTCTCACCAACTTAGTTCGGAGGCTAACTCAGAGGATGAATCAGGTACAGCTGAGGAACGTTCATCAGAATTAGATTTTGTCTTAGTGAATCAATTTATTACCGCAGTTAAGGATGCAATTCATTGGGAAGAAGACCCGGAGCCTCCGTCCAAAACTAAAAAATACTTTCCTCACCTGACCAAAAAGGTTGCAAATTTCCCTCTAATGGATGAAATTAAGGAAGTGGTGACAGAGGAATGGCAGAAAGTGGACAAGAGACCCGTCACCTACAACTGGTTTCTCAAGATTTACCCGCTGGCAGAGGCAGACGCCCAGCTCTTTGACTCTGTGCCAACTGTGGACGCATCGGTCATGCGATTAGCTAGTAACACAACGCTGCCTTTAGAAGATGCAGTCTCTTTCAGGGACCCCCTGGATTGCAGGATCGACTTAGATCTTAAAAAAGTTTATCAGGCGGCAGGGGGAGCCTGCAAACCAGCAGTGGCACTGTCTTGGGTCTCCAGAGCTACAAAAGTATGGTCGGACAATATCGAGAAGACCCTCAGACGAGGCCTGGATCCAAACGAAATCATCAAAGCTCTGGATGAATTAAAACTGGCCTCTGATTTTATTGCAGAAGCGGCCATCGATATCCTGAGATGCTCCTCCAGGACTATGCTTTACTCTATCACAGCCAGAAGAGTATTATGGCTAAAGCCTTGGTCGGCAGACCCATCTTCAAAGCAGTCATGGTGTCGCATCCCATACGATGGTATGGCCCTGTTCGGCGAAAAGATGGATACAGCCATTACCCGAGTCATAGGCGGCAAAAGTGGCCTTATCCCTCAGGATAGGAATAGGAAAAGAAGGTTCGCTTCACGACCAGCCACCCAGCAAAGATCTAGGGATGCCAGATCATACCGTCCCGGTAAGGAATACAAAAGAGATTGGAAGGGCTCACAAGTCACTTTCCTTAAGTTGGGAAAGCCTAAGGCTTCAGCTTCAACGGTTGAGAGCCAGAAGTCTTTTTGACTCCTTGCCCACCCAAACCGGTCCAGTAGGAGCAAGGTCTTTTGCCCAGGTTTAGATGAAAAGTTGCACGGATCCATGGGCAGTCTCCACGGTCCGGCAAGGACATTTCTGGAGATTCAAAATCCGTCCTCCATCTTTTTCATTCCATCTCACCAAGATTCCGACCTCCAGAGAAAAGAGACAAGTTCTCTTTCAATATATCCAATTACTCCTTCACCAACAAGCGGTTCAGCCAGTTCCCGACTCGGAAGTTTACTCAGGGTTCTATTCCCCAATCTTAGTTCCCAAGAAATCAGTTCTGTTCTGGACCTAAATAGGCTAAACCGTTACATACGGGTAGAGCATTTCAAGATGGAATCCCTGAATACAGTAATTCTGTCGGTACAGCCAGGGGATTTGATGGTCTTTATAGATCTTCAGGATGCATACCTCCACATCCCCATCCACCATAATTTTCAGGCTTTTCTCCATTTCAAAGTGGGCAATCTGTGCCTCCAGTTCCAATGTCTCCCATTTGGAATCTCATCAGCTCCCAGGACTTTTACCAAAGTTTTAGTGGCCATCCTAGCTCCCCTCTGGGAAAAAGGGGTCAGGGTCCTGCACTACCTGGACGACATACTAATCCTGTCTCAAAACAGAGAAACTCTGGAGGTGCAGGTGCAGCTTGTCCTGAACACTTTGACCAGATTTGGGTGGTTTATCAACTATGCAAAGAGTCAATTGACACCTACCCAGAAAATGACATACCTGGGAGCTTTACACAACACCCCAGAGAAAGCCGTGTCACTCCCAACAGAAAAGATCCCAATATTGATCCAGAAGGTGAAGACGGTGTTAGGGAGCTGTTCCATGCCAGCATCAGGTTGTCTGAGCCTCCCAGGGTCCCTTTCATCCTGTATACCAATGGTGAAGTGGGCCAGGTGGCATCTGCAAGACTTCCAGTCCGGCTTTCTGGCACAGTGAGGGAAGCACCTGGGGCAATTAATTGTCATCACCTTGTCAATGAAGTCCAGCCTCTGGTGGTGAACAAGACAACCCAACCTTCTGGCTCACCGTTCCCTGGGACCCATCTCATGGTCAGTCCTTACTTCGGATGTAAGCCAGCTAGGATGTGGGGCACATTTACAAAATCAACTAGTGCAAGGGAGGTGGCGGTTTAATGCAGAAGGGATGATTTCCAACATCCTAGAGCTAAGAGCAGCATGGATGGCAATCTTACATCTGGCTCCACTGCTCAGGGGCAAGACCATATTGCTCCAGATGGACAACAGAGCGGCAGTGGCCTATGTTTAAAATCAGGGGGGACACGCAGCAGGTCCCTAGCCAGCGAGGTAGCCCCAATTATATCTTGGGCCGAGAACAACTTGATCGACCTTTGGGCCGCTTACATCCCAGCCCCCGAGAATCAACTAGCCGATCGTCTTTTGAGGTCGTTCAACAACAACATTGAGTGGTCACTGAATCCACAAGTTTTCCACTGGATATGCCAACAGCGGGGTACTCCCCAGATAGATCTTTTTGCCTCCCCTCTCAATGCCAAAACTCCTCTGTTTTTTTTCGAGGTTCCCATCTCCAAGGTGTTTTTTTCTTGCAGTCGGGCCTGGACTTAGGCTTAGGTCTTAACATGCTGAAAGTTCAGGTTTCGGCCTTTTCAGCCTTAACAGAGACACACTGGGCACTGGAGCCCCTCATAGACCGCTTCCTAAAAGCGGTACTAAGGTTGCGTCCTCCTAGGAAAACTCTTTACCCCAAGTGGGATCTGACAGTTGTCCTCAACTTCTTAGCCAGTCCACCCTTTGCACCCACTAAAGAGTGTACATTGGAAGATATTACCTGGAAAACAACATTTCTGATCACCATCACATTAGGGCGCAGGGTGTCGGAAATTCAAGCTTTGGGAGCTAGAGAACCCCACGCCACGTTTTTTCCAGATAGGGTGGTTCTGCAGGCTATTCTCCAGTTTGTCCCAAAGGTACCATCAGTTTACCACCTTAATCAAGAATGGGTTCTCCTGGCCTTCGGAGAAGATCCAACCTCTTCAAAACTACATGGATTGGATGTGGCCAGGTCCCTGAGGTATTATTTAGAGTTGACACAGCAATTACGCAAGGATCAACGTCTGTTTATTATTGCCAAGGGTGCAAGGAAAGGAATGGCGGCCTCCAAGACGACCTTAGCCAGCTGGATCGTAAAACGAATTCAGAGGGCATATTGGGCTAGTGGGCTCCCAGTCCCAGTTGCGGTGAATGCTCATTCCATGTGGGGAATGGCCTCTTCCTGAGCAGCCTTGGCACGGGCCTCCCCTGAAACAAATTGCAGAGCGGCTAGTTGGTCATCCTTCAACACCTTCATGTCGCACTATAGCCTAGATCTAGCAGTCCTCACTTCCCAAGATTTTGGGAAAAAAACCTTAGAATTATCAGCTCTGTAAAATCATTAAAAATCATTATTGCAGTACCCTACCTGTAAGCGAGTTATTTACCATTGGTATGCTGCCATGGAGGCACCAGGAAAACGGAAAATTGAATACTCCCCTTTCAGTAATTTTACTTTCCTGGTGCCTACCCATGGCAGCATACACCCTCCCTTCAATAATCCTTAATTTTCTGAAGACTAGTTACAAAGAATACCTGAGGGGGAGTAACTATTTTTTTTATAGAGTTACATGGTCCTGTGGGTTGATCGAGGGCGGAGCCATCAACCATTGGTATGCTGCCATGGGTAGGCACCAGGAAAGGAAAATTACAGAAAGGTGAGTATTAAATTTTTCGTTATTTATATTATTATTATCATTATTATGTTTATGTAGTTTTATCTATCAATTTTTTTGGGGTTTTTCATGCAATCATTGTCCCAGTGTCTTCCAATATTTGTATAATGAGTTAGTTTCACTAGGTTAATTATTATTACTTTGTAATAATGGAGGTTTTGCTGCGGTGGAGAAATCAGTTATGGTTCCTTTAAAATTGTGATCTTTCCCACTGTCACTTCTATTAAAACACCATTGGCTGTTTATGTCACATGACTTGAAAAAGAGCCACACCCTGAAAAGTGTTGTCACGACAACAGCTAAGCTTTTCCCTCAATTTCCTCGGTTTGCTCTCCATCACTCTGTGTTCCAAGTCTCGTTTTGAAGTTGGGCTCCTTGAGTGTTTGACGTCATACTCAGATGTTTCCATCTGCTGGCTTCCTTTGGAGGTTGTCCCGGCTGTCTTCTGGCCCCCTCTCTGTCTCACGCCCAACATGCTGTCCTGCCATCCACCACCAGGGATTCGGTCGAGGCTCCATAACTTCATACCTCCCATCTGGTCCCACATGTGCTGTGTTCCCCCTCCCCCCACTTCAGTGGATCTCCCAGGGACGCATGAGGGTTTCACCATTGCATCATTTCTTCACCAAGCCTGCCTACCTTTGACCACCTCCATAAGGTACTATCACAGAGGGGTGAAAGTTTACAACAGTTCATCTATGCAAGGAGATTTTAATTGTTTCAATTATTGGTATTAATAATTGAACACATGTTTTATCCTATTGATGTTTTCTGAAACTTTATCCATACATGGCTGTCCCAACTAGCACTTTTTGTTGTGTTTGCCCTTGCCTGTTTGCATTTGTATCCACACCTCTGCTGGTGTGCTCATCCACACAGCTGCTTATGGGGCACAAGTAGGACTTTTAAATGGTTCCCATGTTATACATGTCTCAGTTTCCTGGCGCCAGACTTTGTTGTTTTACTGTCCTAAGACTGTGACAGCTGTTATATAGGCAAGGGTGCGGCCACCTGTTGATGTAACTGGGTGACCTGCCCCCTCTGACATCACATGTCACTCAGTTACATCACCGGATGGCCCCGCCCTAGGCTATATAACAGCTGTCACAGCCAAGAGGCAGCAGTCAGTGGGAGGCCTCCCATCAAGGTGGAGCTTTTTTTTTCTATTCTTTGGGATCGTCTGGTGGAGTGATTGAAGATGGATGGACATCACAGGACACTTATTATTTTTTTCTTTTTAAAAAAAGGAATTGTCAAAAACTGCCTATTGTGGTTTTTTACTTTTTGACACTTTTTTTGGAGAATGGGTAGGGGTACAATATACCCGAAACCCATTCACATGGGGGGATGGGATCTGAGGGCCCACTTTTTAAAGGGGGCTTCCAGATTCCAAAAAGCCCCCCACCCGCTTGCAGATACCAAAAAGCCTCCCACCCGGGCCAGGGTTGTGGGAACGAGGCCCTTGCCCCATCAACATGGAGACAAGGTGCTTTGGGGGGGGGGCAAAGCACCTTCCCCATGTTGAGGGCAAGCAGCCTGGTATGGTTCAGGAGAAGGGGCACTTGTTCGTCCCCCCTTTTTTGGTTCCATGCCAATTTTGTTTTTAATTGGGCATGGAGTTCCCCTTAAAATCTATACCAGACCCAAAGGGCCTGTTGGCTGGAGACGAACGAAGCTGGAATCAGCTTTGATCGGGTCCCGGACCTAGGACCCGGAAGCAATGTCATGACATCACTTCCAGTTTACTTAAGACTTAAAAGCGTCAAATAAAAAAAAATAGTATTCAAAACTGCCAAACTTGGCATTTTGAATGCTTTTAAGTGCAAAGGAGAGATTTGGAGAATGAATATGTAAGCTGCGCCCATGCCCTGATGGGACAGGAGAGCCCAGGCGACCTGTGGAAGGTGGCAGGAGGGGGGACATCCACTCCCACTGCTTGGGATAAGATCCAAGCGCCTGCTGGCCGCACCAGTTGTTATCCCAAGAAAGCCAACCACTGTCTCTAAAAAACAGGTACTTAGATGATGCATGCAGCTGCAGGCATTACCCCGGTACAACCCTTTCAAGCCTAGGCTGCATATTTGTGTATAGTCGATGGGAAGGAGTTAAAGCGGAGCTCCACCCTAAAGTGGAGCTTCCGCTCATTGGAACCCTCCCCCTCTCCGGCGCCACAATTGGCACCTTTCAGGGGGGAGGGGGGTGCAGGTACCTATACAGTACAGGTATCTGCACCCACTTCCGGCATAGATATCTGCAGAAGGTACGCCCCTTTTCGCAGAATCTGCGCCCCTTTCCGAAGGTCCCCCGCTGTCTGCTGGGAAACACACGGATCCCAGAGACAGCAGGGACCATCCTTATTGCGCAGCACGACTCGCGCATGCGCAGTAGGGAACCGGGAAATGAAGCCGCAAGGCTCCACTTCCTGATTCCCATACCCAAGATCGAGAGATCGGCTTCGGGTGCCGACATCGCGGGCGCGCTGGGCGGGTAAGTGTCATTATTTTAATAGTCAGCAGCTGCAGTATTTGTAGCTGCTGGCTTTAAAAAAAAACAAAAACGGCGGACTCCCGCTTTAAGTGAATGCCATTTTTATGACCTCATAATTATTGGATATATGCAGAGTGTTATAATTTAAATTTATACCTAATATTTATTAAGTGTATGAAGATTAGATATAAATAAGGTATTAAAAAAGAAAGCAGAAACATCACAGCGATGAGCTTATTTCTTATCTTCTTTCCAGCAAATGAACGGATTAGCTCCTTTAGGTACTACTTCTTCCCACACGCCAACTCTGCTATAATAGAACTGGGAGATGCTGATACCAGATAAAATTCAGGTACTTACACTACTTGCATTTAAAAAATATATTCAATAATGTATTAATGATTACACAATTGCATTAATGTGTGTCTTTTACATCTGCGCAGTTCAGCTAAGGAGAAGGTGGTTTCCATCCCTGCCTTCCAAAAAAGACTTGAGGTGTTATCACCAGACAAATTGCTTAGAATAATGGGTATGTGCAAAATTAGTCACACATAATTAATTTGTGGGTGTGTGCTATATTAATGTTCAGATGCTATTGGGTTGTATGCAAATTTTAGGAATAGACTGCCAAGTTCTGTAGAGTTTGATGAATCTATTTAGGAACAGTCACCAAGCATTTATAAAGAGTCACCAAGCTGGCATGAGTTGTAACAATTTTACTCTTTCAATACCTAATCCGATTGTATTAAGCAAATAGAAAAATAAAACACTTGTATTTTATAGATTGCAGAGATGCAAATGAAAGTAAACAATTCCATGTATATAATATTATATATATATATATATATATATATATATATATATTGTGTCTTGGTTCATTGACTTTGGGTAAAAACAGCATCTAAATAGTGGCCCTATCATAAACTCTAACATACATGGTACATGACATATGAGGTTGAATCAAAATGGTGTGGATTACATTTTTTGATAACAGTGGAACATTACTTTTTTGGGCATTTAACAACTATATCTTAGCTTTCCATACCCTAATATTTTACACAGGGTGTGTTAATCACTCCAATACTGGCATGTTCCTCTCCAGGCCATTTTTCTATTTTCGTTAATGTGACAGTTTGACTGAGAATTAACAGTCATGCAGTAGCGTACCAAAATAAATTTAATATTTTTTCTGAGACAGTTTGGCTTTTTTATTTTGTTTGTGATCTGAGCTATCTAATGAAAGCACAATCAAAGGCCTTGTGTGCATGCCTGATGCACACACATGCTCTAAATACAGATATATTTTAAACATTCTCTCATAGTAACAGCTTCGAAGACTGGCCGTTTAACTACAATGGCTAGTTGGGAAGTAATGAAATAGTTTTGCAGTCCTTTTGAACCAATGAACCTTCAGTTTGCATTGACTATTTAGCCTCTTTATCTCTCTGTCAGTGGGCCATGAGTTTTTGAATTTAGTGTGTGTCCTAAAGGCTGGGTTCACACTGGTACGACAAACGCTCCGACATTGGGAGCTCATTTCGCATGACGTGTGAAAATCAATGTTTCCCTATGGGAGCCATCTTAACTGGTCAGACACAAGTCGGTCCGACTTCAAAAATGCTCCCTGTACAACTTTGGTCCTACTTCATCCTACTTTGGTCCTACTTCATCCTACTTCAGCCCATTGACTATCATTGAAGTAAGATCAAAGTCAGATCCTTGTCCTAACCATCCGACTTTGGCATCCAACATTGTGTTATTTCCTGCCCCTTGCTGTAGCCCCTTCCATTGTGTGTTAGTTTTGATTGGTCAAAGGAAAAGTCATACTATCTGAAAAGTCAGATCAAAGTAGTATCCTGTTCATGAAAGTCAGATGGATGTAGGATGGATGTAGGACCAATGTAGGACCAATGTAGGACTGATGTCGCAGAGCAAAGAAGGATGAAAGTAGTACTACTGTTGTGTACTATAGTGTGAACCCAGCCTCAAATTCAATCCTAATTTCTACAGTCTGGATTTGATTGCATTTTCCAAATACAAATTGTATTGAAGTCAATGGAGTACCTATTAAATGTCTCTTTTTGGAAAGCTGCTAGCCAAGCTATTGTCACCCAAATGGCTAAATAAAACCCCCACAGTTCCCTTTGAGTTTTTACTAACTTGAGGCGTGTTAGATGGTAAATGAGAAAAAGGTGTAAAACTTTAGAAAATATGGAGAAACTACTGTGGGATTTGTTAACGTTTACTTGATGTTTATTAACAAACAAAAAGAAAAAAATAATGTTCTATCAGTTGAAATTATGCAAGTTGTTATTTCGACTCCTTTTTAATTTATTATTGAAAAAACACAAGAAAAAAACCTGAAAACATTAATTTTTATTAGATTATATATTTTTTTAATACATTATACATTATCAAAAACAGCAATATTCATTGTAGATTTAAAAAAAATAAATAACTGTAAAAAAGACATGTATAAAAAAGTTTGCCTTTTTGTTTATCTATCTTTTTGCTATATTTTGTTATTATTAAAGATTTTTTTTAAACAATAGTAAAAAAGTCCAAATCACAACATTTTTTAAATGAACTTTAGTCTTTTTTGTGAATTTTACTGTTAAACTATAGAAAAACATCAAAAATGCCCCCCTGTATAAATATATATATATATATATATATATATATATATATATATACAGTATATATATCAAAATAACAACCTGAAAAATGTAAAACATATTGGTGTGAACAAACCTTGATGCTTTCAAATCTTTCTTATCAATATGGTAACTAATACAGGTTTATAACCTTCAGCCCCTCTGACATGTCAAATTGCATGCCAAATTGGCGGCTATTGCCCACAATGGAACCGTCCGAATCGGTGCAACTTTGCAGCGCTGCACAGATTCCCAAAAGTAGTTTCTGTACTACTTTTGGCGATTTCAGGTGTGATTTCAATAGACATCTGTGCAGGAAACCGCACAGATGTCTCTGAAATCATCAGACTGACATGCGGGAATGAAGTCATGCGAGTTCAGCTGAATCTTAAATCCTGCAGCAGTGCAAACCTGCATTTTGTCTGTGTTTGTTTA
This sequence comes from Lithobates pipiens, assembly GCF_037356315.1. NCBI lineage: Eukaryota > Metazoa > Chordata > Amphibia > Anura > Ranidae > Lithobates > Lithobates pipiens. The sequence goes on along the minus strand of NW_027507903.1, from coordinate 322,467,488 downwards.
ATTTTATGCCCTGCTTTTTCATATGATATATTTTGTTAACTGTGTCCCTGCCCTCAAGGAGCTTACAATCTAAGGTCTCTAACGCGCATTCATACATACACATACTAGGGCGAATTGAGACAGTAGACAATAAACTGACCAGCAAGTCTATGGAGTGTGGGATGAAACCGGAGTACTCGAAAGAAACCCACGCAGGCATCGGGAGTGCAAACAAACTCCAGGCAGTTAGCGCCATATACATATTTACATACATTACATACCCAGGCAGAAGTTATGATTTCTTGGCCATTTTTCAGAGAATATGAATGATAACATAAAAACATTTCTTTCACTCATGGTTAGTGTTTGGCTGAAGCCATTTATTATCAATCAACTGTGTTTACTCTTTTTAAATCATAATCCCAATAAAAACTACCCAAATGACCCTGATCAAAAGTTTACCTACCCTAGTGATTTTGGCCTGATAACATGCACACAAGTTGACACAAAGGGGTTTAAATGGCTATTAAAGGTGTCCATCCTCACCTGTGACCAACTAAAATTTCAACCACAACTGCCAGGAAAATTGTTCGGGATGCAAAGAAAACCCCACAAATAAATGCAGGTGAAATACAGGACTCTCTGAAAAATTAGGTGTGGCTGTGTCAAACTGCACAATAAGGAGGTACTTGAAGAAAGATGGGCTGTATGGTCGAGTCGCCAGAAGAAAGCCATTACTACGCATATGCCACAAAGTATCAAGCTTACAATACACCAAACAGCACAGAGACAAGCTTAAAACCTTCTGGCACAAAGTCATTTGGAGTGATGAGACCAAAATTTAGCTTTTTTTGCCACAACCATAAACACTACATTTGGAGAGGAGTCAACAAGGCCTATGATGAAAGGTACACCATTCCTACTGTGAAACATGGAGGTGGGTCGCTGATGTTTTGGGAATGTGTGAGCTACAAAGGCACAGGGAATTTGGTCAAAATTGATGGCAAGATGAATGCAGTATGTTATCAAAAAATACCAGAGGAACATTTGCATTCATCAGCCAGGAAGCTGCACATGGGACATACTTGGACATTCCAACATGACAATGATCCAAAACACAAGGCCAAGTCGACCTGTCATTGGCTACAGCAGAATAAAGCGAAGGTTCTGGAGGGGCCATCTCAGTCTCCTGACCTCAATACCATTCAGCCACTCTGGGGAGATCTCAAACATTCAGTTCATGCAAGACAGCCCAAGAATTTACAGGAACTGGAGACTTTTTGACAAGAGGAATGGCTAGCTTTACCATCTGAGAAAATAAAGAGCCTCATCCACAAATACCTTCAAGCTGTCATTGATGTTAAAAGGGGCAATGCACGGTGTTAGGAACTGGGGTATTTAAACTTTTGATCAGGGTAATTTGGGTAGTTTCTGTTGTGATTGTGATTTAAAAAGAGTAAACACAGTTGATAGATAATAAATGGCTTCAGCCATGAGTGAAAGAAACATTTTTGTGTTATCATTCATATTCCCTGAAAAATGTCCAATAAATCATAAATTCTGCCAGGGTATGTAAACTTTTGAGCACAACTGTATGTATATATATATATATATATATATATATATATATATATATATATATATATATATATCAAAAGAACAGTCAAATGTTGCAGTACTCAAGAGTTTATTTGTAACATAAATCCAGCAAACATGTATACATTTGTAGGAGCAGGAATGGAAAATCATGCAAGTGGCTAGTAAATAATTAAATCAACTCAATGAAATCAGTGTAAATGAAAGAAACAAAATCCCTGATTCATTGACTGAGAGTCATTCAGATGAGCCAAGTGCAATATACATAATTAATACATAATCAAATGAAAAAGCCAAGAGGTGTCTCTATGGGAAACTTATCTGCAAAAATTAGAGACTCTTAGTCAGTAGCAGCTAGTGGTTTCTTTTTTGGGGGAGTGGAAAACAACCACCCCCGTCGGCTAGTGGCACCTCTTGCTCCCGCTTGGTTGAGTCACTCACACCCCCCAAGGGCCTCGGGATCAGTCGTTGGTCATTTAGCCCTGCACTTACCCCAGCTAGGTTCCGGGTGGGCAGTGCTCCTATGGGCAGCAGGCGGGCATCTCCTCCTCTGCATCATGGCGGCTTCCGTCGTGCATCTCCTCCCTCCTCCTAGGCATCCAATAGGATTACCTGTCCTTTCAGCCAATCTGGACCCGCTTCCTGATTTGCCAGAGGGAGGATCAGTGTGAGAATAGCGAATATTCATCCGCTATTCTCACACAACTGGGTGGGCTCAGAGCACAATGCTCTGCACCCCGAACCAACCCTTTTTGGAAGCCTCTGGCTCTAATCATGTGCTTAAAAAAAAAAACACCCCCCCTAATGGAATCCATGCGTCCAGTGCCCTACATGTAGATTAAAGGACCGGACACATGGATAGGGAGATGCCCATGCGCCCCTAATGGACAGGGCCGCCACTGCACTTAGTATATACACAAGTATCATGTTGACAATTTATTAACAAAAATAATTGTAGCTCTAAATTCTAATTTAAACCGCCGGGTTAAACGATATCTAAATCATGTTCCAGTAAGTTTCTACGTTTTTAAGCATACATTTATAGTCATCACCCCTTCTCTTGTAATGTGATCTTTAACCACCTGACATCCGCACTATGGCCGATTGACGGCCACAGCGTGGATTTGAATTCCTGGGAGGCCGTCATATGACGGCCTCCCCTGCGCACGCTCCCTGTGCGCGCCCTACAGGGCACGCGGAGCGCGCTGTCATCACCAAGTCACCGAGACTCAGGTAATCACAGATCTGAGTAAGGGGCTGGTCCCGGCCCCTTACCATGTGATCAGCTGTCAGCCAATGGCAGCTGATCACACGATGTAAACAAAAGCTCAGTGATCGTTGTTTTTTCCTCCAGCTGACAGCAGAGGAGAAAAAAAAAGCCGCTCACCGGCTTATCTTACAGGGACATCGGTACCTAAGAGGAAGAGGCAATTATGCCTCATTTATACCGACCAACAGTGCCCACAAGTGCCTCCTATCAATGCCCACAAGTGCAACCCACTGATGCCCACAAAGACCACCTATTGATACCCACAAGTGCCACCTATCAATGCCCACCAGTGATGCCAATCAGTGCCACCTAGAAGGGCTGCCTATCAGTGTAATCGATTAGTGCCCATCACTGCCACCCATCAGTGCCCATCACTGCCACCCATCAGTGCCCATCACTGCCAACCATCAGTGCCCATCAGACCTATCGGTGCCCATCAGTGACGCCTCATCAGCGTACATCAATGACAAACAAAAATTACCCGTTATAAAATTTTAAATCTGGTCTTTTTCATTTAAAAAAAAAATAAAGTCGCACAGGTGATCAAATACCACCAAAAGAAAGCTCTATTTGTGGGGGAATTTTTTTCCGGGTACAGTGTTGTATGACCGTGCAATTGTCATTCAAAGTGCATCAGCGCTGAAAGCTGAAAATTGGTCTGGATAAGAGGGGGGTTTAAGTGCCCAGTAAGCAAGTGGTTAATTATATGAATTTTAGCTGAGATATAGAGTGAGAATAAGTATTAGGTGTCTAGCAACTGGTAAATTGACCCATTTGTGTCTGACGAATCCTATCTTTTTCCCTGCGGTTCCCACATCCGCGATCACGCTGCTGGCTAAAATGCATGGGGGTGTCATTCAGAATGAATGACAGCCCGGCGTGTCTCTCAAGAGTAGTGTGATTCGGCTGCGGGTGGTTGCACATGTGCTGAAATTGATGCGATTACCACACCCTCTACTGGAGTGCACAGTGCAGACTAGTTTGAACATAACCTTATGTGGTCTCACTCACATGATATAGTGAGCATAGTGAGCATTGACATTTAAGAATATAATAGTCTAGCATGTGTAATATCCATGAACTTTAGTTTGATGTCTCTGGTGTGAATGATTAAAAAATATCCCTTTCAAGTGTGAACATACAATTCATGTAAGGAAAAGAACCACAATTCTATGATTCTAAAAATGTAGAAACAGAAGTTTTTATTGGATGATAATCAGATTTGACGATATGATTATAAATAGTATAGCAACTATATGGAAAAGGTGGATGTACAAGTTCAAGAACATAAGAGTTCCTTAAAACGAGCAAGTGTTTTTAATTATGGCTTGCATGTTGCATGGATAAGAGTGGTACTGTTATACAAAGAAAAAAACTATTGAATGTCTTGCTGGATGTTCTGACAGATGTAAATGCTTCTCTAATAACACAATATGGGGATAAACCACACATTTTAATTACTGTTCCATTTCATCCAGTCTCTGTTCTAGCACTTCAATATCACTAACAATCATTTACATTTGAATACATTTGTTTCTGGGTATTCACTTGAATACACCACGTGGGTGGAAAGGAACTAGTGTAGTCTAATACTTGATTATGGTCAATTGGTCTTGAGTATAAATCACTCACCAACTTATCATTATGAATTTAAATATTTGTATCTTGAAAAGGCAACACCAGTTTGCCCTTTGTGATAAAACTACTACTACTAGGTAGTTCAAATACCCATGAAATAAATACTGTCGCCAACCCAAATATATCATCTATAAAGTGATAATAATGAATGCAATACTAATGTTATACATATAAATATATGCATTCTCTATAATATTCAAAAATGATTTGCCTATAGGGGGGGCGTGGCGACCGTGCGCTAAGATGGACGCTTGAGCTGAGAGCTCCGTTCGGCCACCGGAGAGAACGACTTTATAACGACTCCATTGGTGACATATTTCCACATAAACCTATCCATAACGCAGGGTAGACACCTTCGCTTCTACCGAAGATGCCAAAAAATAGAAAAAGTCAGCAACCGCCGCGGAAACTTCCGAACCTTTTCAAGGCGCACGGAATCTCACAAAATGGCGCCGGTTCGTGCGTGACTGAAACTCAAGAGCAGGCCTCGCAACAATCTCACCTCTGAACTACTTCCCTCAGCGATTCCTCCTCGGGAACGAATAGCCCCACGACTAGAAGCCCAGCCGAACAAAGGCAACGGATATCTTCTCCTGAGGTAAACCGAACGGACATGGAGGTAAGCGGATCCGCTCCCATAGGCCACGCTATACATCCACCGGCATCCGACCTGATTGTGGCCTACCCCACATCCGATCGACCGGTCTCAGATACGGTCCTTAAGGAGATGCTTATGTCACTCAAAGCCTCCATAAAAGCTGACCTCACTGTAGAAATTACTAACTGCCATAGAGAAGTATTAGCACTAGGTAATAGAGTGGACCAAATGGAAAGTAACATGGGGGAATGCACAACTTCTTTCAATACTTTAGTAGAGGCCCACAAATCCCATGATGAAGAAATAACATGGCTAAAGAGTAAAGTAGCTGACCTTGAGGACCGCTCTAGGAGATGCAATATTAAAATTAGAGGTATTCCTGAAGCCATACCTCCAAACCAGTTACTGCAGTATGTACACACGCTATTTTCCACCATTATCCCCGCATTATCTCCTCAGGAACTGACCATTGACAGGATTCACAGAATCCCCAAGCCAGCATTTCTACCTGAAGGTACCCCTCGGGATGTTTTGCTCAAGATGCATTACTATCATATCAAGGAGCAAATTATGACCGCGTTTCGTTCTCGAGGCAACAACATTTCTCAATATGCTTTTTGCAGCTTTGTTTGCATATGGATCGCTTATATGATTCTATTTTTATTGTTCTATGTGTTATTGTTTATTTTTGTGGTTACACCCTTTGTTCCATTAGTACTGGACCTGCACGTGATAGACTCTTCATCCCCTGTTCTACTACATCTCTAAATACCATAGAGGCATCTCTTCTGTTAATCTCCTGGAGATGACTCTAATAATTCTCGAAGGATTCTGTGAGTACGCTTACACATCTTTTTTTCTTACCTGAAAAATGACCATTACCTTTGTTTCCATTAATGCCAAAGGCCTCAACCACCCTGTGAAATGCTACTCGTTGTGGACAGAAGCTCAGAAACTAAAAGCGGATATTTTATGTGTACAGGAAACTCATTTTCAACAGGACAACCATCCTAAATGTACACATAAAAACTACCCACATATATTCCTGGCAAATAACCCGAATAAAAAAAGCAGAGGTGTCCTTCTTGCCATCCGTGACACGGTCTCTTTCCATCTCAAGAAATCCATCACAGCCGACAATGGTCGCTATATTATTCTTCAGTGTGATATTAATTCTAAACCGTACACCATTGTATCTTTATATGCTCCAAACACCCGACAGATTAGGTTTTTAAATAGACTACTCCGTAAAATACAACCTATCCAATACGGTAGTCTCATTCTTTGTGGTGATTTTAACCTCATTGTCGACCCACAACTTGACACTTCTAATGCTAAACGCAACAACAACACCTGCCTAAATACGATCCTGCACTCTGAAAAACTGTATGACGTCTGGCGATGCACACATGGCAACAAGAAAGGCTTTACCTTCTTCTCCCATGTACATGGGTCTTATTCCAGAATAGACTTTTTTTTTTTTTTTTTTTACAAACGGTTTTTATTAAAGGTTATTGAAACATATACAATAAAAAGGTCAATCGGTACAAAAGTAATCAAAGAGAATAGCATACAATGTAACATCAATAAATCCTTGATACTCTGATATGACAAAGAGTGGTATGAATAGACTTTTTTTTGTTGGATCAATGGACCTTACAAAATGCTTCATCCTCTGAGATACATGATATTACGTGGTCTGACCATTCTGCCATATCACTTTCTATTCATGAGAAGGGTGTCTCTCCCTCTTCACCCATCTGGCGCTGCAGTGTTAGATTACTACAGGACCCCGATACCAAAGAACTGATTTCTCAAAACCTTAAAACATATTTCCAAGAAAATGAACATTCAGTAGAGAGTCCCTTCACACTCTGGAATGCCCACAAAGCGTTTATTAGAGGCGTCCTTATCCAGCTAGGAGCTAGAGCTAAAAAAAAGTATACTGCAACCATAGACTCCATTACTTCTGATATCCACAATTTAGAAACCCTCAACAAAGCATCTCTCTCTCACCAGCGAACTACCCAAATAACCTCTCTTAGAGAAAAATTGAGAGATCACTTGACCCAAAACTATGATTTCTACCTTAGACGCTTGAAGTTACGTACCTATGCCTGTGCGAATAGAGCAGGTAAATACCTTGCCAATAGAATTAGAGCAATACGCACCAAAACTAGGATTTCCCATCTGATACACCCTACATCCCTTCATAAAGTAATCAATCCTCAAGAAATCGCAAACCAATTTGCACAATATTATAGTGAGCTTTACAACCTTAACACTGATCCCCACACTCCTCAACCCACTGTTCCCAAAATACAACATTTTCTCAAAGATTTAGATCTCCCTAAACTCTCCGAATCACAGCTTGAATTGCTGAATTCACCATTCACAAACCATGAAATAACATCAGTCATTACTTCGCTGCCTCATGGGAAATCCCCAGGTCCTGATGGACTAAATAATGAATATTTTAAAACCTTTTCCACTATTCTTTCCACATATCTCCAAAAGATGTTCACACAGGCAGCACACTTAGCATCCTTTCCAAATGAAATGTTAAAAGCATACGTGACCACTATACCCAAACCTGGTAAAGATCCAACTACCCCTAGTAATTTTAGACCTATTTCTCTCCTGAACACAGATATAAAGATCTACGCCAAACTTATCACCCTTAGACTATCAGAGTTTATGCCTTCTTTAATTAAAAGCGACCAGATGGGCTTCATCAGGGGGAGACAAACTTCTGATGCTACAAGACGAATTATTGACATTGTTCATTATGCTAATTTAACTAAAACTCCTTCTCTGCTGCTCTCCATAGACGCAGAGAAGGCGTTTGATAGGGTGGAGTGGTGTTATATGAAGGAAGTTCTACAAAAATTTGGCTTTCAAGGTTTTATCTCTAACGCAATGCTGGCTTTATATTCCAATCCATCCGCACAAGTCTTAACAGCTGGAATGCTTTCTACACCATTCCCTATTTCTAATGGTACTCGTCAGGGGTGTCCATTATCTCCAACCATTTTTAACCTTATGATAGAGCCCCTGGCGGAGGCCATTAGATCCCAGGCCGATATTGCTGGACACATGTTAGGATCTCGTAACCACGTTATTAATCTGTTTGCCGATGACGTTGTACTGATGCTGACAAACCCGACCAGATCTCTCCCCTTAGTCCATGAAACTTTAAAAAACTTTGGTGAGATTTCGTACTATAAAGTTAACTTCGCCAAATCATTGATTCTAGATTTAGGAATTGACAAACGTATCAAACTCCAACTTCAAACCACTCTTCCATATGTATGGAAAGAAGATGGCATACCCTACTTAGGTATAACAATTACTAATTCCACGAAAACTATAGTCTCCGTCAATATTAAGTCATTGCTTCCAAAGATAGATGAAACACTCAAATGTATAGCCAAGACCGAACTATCCTGGATGGGCAGACTGGCAGCATGTAAGATGTTAGTTCTCCCTCTCATTTTGTATATGTTCAGATCCATACCTATACCTATCCCAACCCATTTCCTTAAAACCTTGTCTACTACTCTGTGGAAATTCATATGGAATGGTAAAAAAGCTCGCTGCTCTCCCAGCAACCTGATCCCGCATAACCGGGTAGGTGGAGTATCACTGATTGATGTTTCTGATTATTTATGGGCATCTAGACTGGACCAACTCCAACACTGGTTTAAAACTATAGATTCACCACCTTGGGTTGAGCTGGAAAGGCATATAGCCCCAATACCAGATTTAGTGGCATTACTCGCGAGTGATGTCTGGAAACCCTGGGCTCTCCATTCCATGGCTCCTACCCTTATAGCCTCCCTACAAGCATGGAGGTTCTTCATACATCATACCCATAACTCTCAAAATGCTGTGGAATACAAATTTCCGCTTAGCCTACTCGAGCATAAAATCCCTATGCTGTCCCTAAAACAATTCCCCAACCACGGTATACATACCATCCAAGACCTATTGTCTAATGGTACAGCTCTTTCCAGCACACAGATTATGGCTCAATACAATCTCTCCAATAAGTACCAGTTTACATGTATCCAAGTGGCACATTTTCTAAAACGTAACCCTCCCCCTACTATAACAATGCCATCCAGTGCGTGGAACTTCTTAACTCGAGAACGCCCCACCAGGAAAGGCATTTCGCTTTTTTACTCCCTTCTACATGCTAAACAATCTTTTGTGAAAACAAAACCGATTGCTAAATGGGAGACAGATTTAGGGAAATCATTTACAGATGATCAGTGGACAACCACATTTCGAGAAATCCAAAAAGCCTCCCGTTCTATTAATCATTGGGCTATGACTATTAGAATAATTAACAGGTGGCAATACACACCGTGTAGACTGGCAACATTTTTTCCATCTGCCCAAAATACATGTTGGAGGAATTGTGGACAACTAGGACATCTACTGCACATGTTTTGGGAGTGTCCCAACTTGGTTAGTTACTGGAATCAAGTTTTTCAACTTATAACATCACTCACGGGTATTGTCACTCGCCCCAATCCATCCCTAGGAATTTTACATATGGGTATTGAACAATTTCCGCATGATATGCGGATTGTTATTTCCAACATCCTTCTTTCTGCTAGATCCATGATATTACAACATTGGAAAACTGCCATGACGGTAAACATCTCTGACCTGATTAGAAGAGTGAACCAACACCACACTATAGAGCGTGCTCTTGCCATAAATGCATTGAAGTGTGATCTATTTGATAAGCGATGGAAAATTTGGACCAACAAATATAAGAATTCTGTGAACTAGATCTTAACCCTGATAATATATATCCTGTGTAGTAACCAGTATTTGCATTATTGTTTATGTAACCACCTACTTACCCGTTTTTTTTCTCACCCTTTCTCTCCCCCTCCCCTCTTCCCTCCCTCTATTACATTGACTGTTAATTACAATTGTAAAAGTCAACATGTCCTGTACCACTCACCTTTGTATATCCTTTAAAAATTAATAAAAATTTATTGAAATAAAAAAAAAAAAAAAAAAAAAAATGATTTGCCTATGGAAGTGCATTGTGCATTGTGTTGATTCTTAAAAAGAAACAAAAATCCAAAACCATAAGGAGTAATTCCACAAAAAATCATATTTCAGGCACAGAACTTAGACAAAATTCCTCAAGAAGTGTCTGACACACTAATATACCCTGGTCATATGGTATGAACTAGATATATTAGTGTGTTGGCCACTTCCATCTTCATCACTTTCCATGATAATATATATACCAGGGATTCTCACCCATGAAGAGTGAGATATTCTGGGGTGACCTATTGAGAAAGGAGATGACTGATTTGCAGTCTTCCCAGGATTATTAAGTTCTGATATGGGTCCATGAATTTGAAGGTTTGGAAAGATCTTGGATGAGAAAGAGCCTCCAAACCTGACTACGGTTCCTTTGGCCCTGACGCGGTTAACCCACCTGTGAGAGAGGGATGAAATGGGCAGAAAGCAGCCAGTAGGTGTCCATGAGGTGTTGAGTGGAACAGGACACAGTTGTGAGAGGACTGTGATTTGTCTGACTAATGACACACTGATGGCCTCTTAGGCCTTTTTTAAATTCCTTGAGCAGGCAGGGACTTTAAATCCAATTTGGGACACGTTAATGTCAATGGTGAGCTAAAGTTTTGTTTTTGTGTACCAGAATTGTGGACTGTTTTGTTTATATCATGCTGAAGATAAGCTATTTTTGTTTGCCTTTTGAAAAATAAAGAAGACTGTTTTACCAAATACTATATATACAATGGTGTGTGTATATATATATATATATAGAAAGGCCAGTATGGTGGCCTGGAATTATGGGAGGAGCCCGGTGGGGTATATAACTAGCCCGCTTGCCTATCTTCCTCGTCGGTTCCCTTGCGCGATATCTGATACGTCAGAGATCAAGGGCCGACTATTTCGAGACCAAACGTAGTGAGTTGTGTTCGTGAGTTCCTGTGTTAGTCCTGATCGTGTCCGTGTTGTCAGTCGTCTTGTCTTCGTCAGCGTTCGTGTGTTTTTCCCGTCCGAGTGTCGCAATACTCAAAGAAATTGCCGTTGTCGTACAACGCATCTGGGCCGGCTGTCGCAGGTAGGGCTTCGGCACCCATTTTTCATTTCATATGTTACTGTTACAATGTCACTTAAACGCGATATCCTGAACTCACGAACCTCTCACTTTTAATTTCACGAACGTTTTAAACCGTGTCACTCGTACTCGTTACCTCATGTCACTACCCCTTTTCTTTCGAAGGAAAGTCGTTATTACCTTTTCGGGACATGTCGATCGTGCCACATCAGGCACTTCATTTCGTAGGCACGTAATTTCTAGCCGAACGACTCCCCAATCATTTCTCAATATTCGAATCGATCGAATCATTTCGAATTCACAGCCGACTGCTCGTTACGTTAAATCAAGCAGTCCGGACCATTTCAAATTTCATGTTGTTTTCAAACCGTAAACCGGTCGGACCGTTCCAAATTCGAATCATTTCATATAATTAAGCCATTTCAATCATTTCATGCCGTTCGAATTATTTCAATCATTTCATGTCATTTCGAATCATTTCAATCTCTTTTATGTCAGATCGAATCATTTCAATCATTTCTAATCATTTCAGATCATTTCATCATTTCTGTCACTTACCGCGCTCCGGTGCGAAACCTGTCGCATCCCCGATGCACCGATTCGCTTCGAAGTGCCCCAGTTTTCGGCCTCATTTCTGTACATGCTCCAGAGACTGAGTCACTCGCAGGTTCAGGCACAGTCCCTGATTCTAGTCTTTGTCATGGCATACCATTTCTGTCACTTATTATGCTCCGATTCGAATCCTGTCGCATTCATTGATGCACCGATTCGTTCCGGTGTGCCCAGCTGTTACGCCTCATTTCAGTACATGCTCCAGAGACGGATTCTTTGTTGTAACCATCAGTCCAGTCATTGATTCTTGTCTCTGTCATGGCATATCATTTCTGTCACTTATCACGCTCCGATTCGAATCCTGTTGCATTTATTGATGCACCGATTTGTTCCGGTGTGCCCAGCTGTCACGCCTCATTTCAGTACATGCTCCAAAGACAGGATTCATTTGTTTCATTCATGGGCTCATCCTCTGATTCTTGTCTTTGTCATGGGTATCATTTCATCTCACCTATCACGCTCCGGTACGAATAGTCACATCTGTGTACCAAATTCGTCTCGGCGTGCCCTAGGACAGGCCTCATTTCAGTACATGCTCCAGAATCCGTTTCGTGCTCGGTCGCAAGATTGTGGCATGGCGGTCCGGACCTCTGTCATGGCAGATTCACTCATTTCGCTGTCACATACCGCTTCCCGGTTTGAGTCCAGTTGATTCTTCAAGGTTTGGATTCCTATCGGGGGCCTGGCTCATCAGCCTCATTTTACTATAAATTGCTTCAAAAATTTCATACTTGCTCCAGAGTTCAGTTTGGTGTCAGTTGCATCTGTGACGCGACCAAATCACATCTCTGTCATGATAAGCATGTTATTCAAAAAAGCAACATTTCATTTGTTTGTTTGTTTCATTTCATTTATTTCATTTCATCTCATTTGTAAATCTCACCTCCATGAAGTCACTATTTAGCTAGCCATCCCTGTTCAGGTATAGAAATCTCAAACAAACTTCACCTTCATCTCCTCAGGTCAGTCGAGTTTTCAGTAGGTCCACCCTGCACATGGTCGGACGGTGCCTCCTTAGGTAAGACAAAAAAAAAACGTCATCTGGGAGGAAACGCTCACGAGCGGAAGCATCCTTCTCGTTAAGCATGTATTTTCTTCAGGAGTCTCCAACGAGTCTTGTAATCCATGTCACCCTCATATAGGTTCCGTTTAGGAGAAAACCCGAACCCGAGGACTAATAGGCTCGCCAGGCCTAAATTACGCCACCATGTCCCGGGCTGGCAGCGAGGACCTCACGGCCCCATTATCTCCGTCTCTAGTCTCAGAGAGTGGCAGCCAACGGTCCCTCAGAGCATGGACCATTCCTAGGCTGACAGCTGAGCTAAGGCGCAGAGGTGTACCCTTTCCAGCAACAGCCAGAAAGGCCGAGCTTTTCAGGCTCCTCTTTCCTCCCCCAGCCGCGGCTGAGGCTAGTACCCAGCAGGCCTCCCTGGGCTCTATCGCTTCTTCAATTTCGCAGCTACATACCTTGGTATCTTCCCTGATGACCTCAATGTCAGAGGTCCAGAATCGGGTGGCCCTCCTCGAGACCCGCCCGCCCGTTTCTCCTCCAGTACCAGCATCCCAGGCAGTGACTAACCCTCTCGCAGGTATCACCGGGTGTACATCAGTTGTGTACCCTTCTCATCTGGTATCAGCTAGCATCAGGAAGGACATCCTAGAGGGCAAGGACGTCAATCTGGCTTCTCTTCTCATCTCCATTCATGAGCTTGCGGAGAACAAGGCTTATACATGGGGGGACGTGTCAGTGGTCCTCAAAACCAAAGACCCCAGGCTGGACAGGAAGCTTTCTGTCACCGAGTTTACGTTGGCCTTCGGCATGATGAGGGACATCATCTGCTCAGCCTCCCCCGGCAGGAGGGAGGAGCTGGATCGCTACCTCCATGTGGTAGTAGACCTAGGTTATAAATACGGCGGTTTTTCATTTTACGACTACCACCGCTCCTTCTCCGCTAAGGCGGCCGCCAGGCTCTTCCAATTCCAGACGCCTACTGACTGGAGCGTCATGGATACCGAGCTATTCTGCCGCCACTTCGTGGGGCTACGGTCTCCTCTCTGTGCGATTTGCCAGTCGGCTACTCATACCATGACTTGGTGCGCTAGCTCAGTGGCAGCCCCGCCCTCAGACGGTCCTTCTACCTCAGGTACTGCTCAGGGCCCACAGGCGCCGGCACGCCTGCCGCAGACGGATAAATTTGGGCGCCCGGTCAAGACCATGGGAGGTGCAGCAATCTGCAACAATTACAATAGCGGGTCATGCAATTTTAGTCAGTGCAGGCTGCTCCACGTATGCACGCAGTGTCATAGGGCTCATCCCAGGCATGTGTGAGGTCAAACAGATTAAGAAATCTTGACTAAGCCGGGTCAATGTCTCGTGGCTCAGTGTCTACCTTACCAATCATCCTACCCCCTCACTATCCATCTACCTTGTTCAGGGCTTCACTCAAGGCTTTCACACTGGACTTATCTCTCTCCCTCACCTCACGCACGAATGCCAGAACCTGCGGTCAGCAGCTATGGATGAACGAGCCATTGACCAACTACTACAGTCAGAGTTAGACCGGGACTTCATCATAGGCCCTTTCACACAGCCCCCATTCAACACCTGGAGAGTCAGCCCTATTGGGCTTGTCAAGGGCAAGTTCTCTAATAAACTCAGATTGGCGTACGATTTGTCAGCGCCTCATTCCCCTTCTGTCCCCAGTCTTAATTCCCTTATCCCCTCCGAGGAGTTCTCCCTTAAGTATGCATCCGTAGACACGGCCATCCAGGCCATTCTCAAAACAGGCACAGGAACCTGGCTCTCCAAGGCCGACATCTCGGACGCCTTCAAGCTCCTTCCCATCCATCCATCTCTCTGGTGCTGCCATGGCATCAAATGGAGGGAGCTGTACTATTTTGCCACCAACCTAACATTCGGGTCCAAGAGCAGCCCCTGGCTCTTTGACACTTTCGCACAGACTCTCGCGTGGATCTTGCTGCACGTAGCCCAGTGTCGGGGAGTCATACACTATCTGGATGACTTCCTGCTGATCGAGCCACCCGGCTCACCTCCAGGAGATCTGGATAAGTTAAGGGTGGTCTTCAGTAACCTCAACGTCCCCATTGCGGAGCACAAGGTGGATGGTCCAACGCAGACCATCACCTTTCTCGGGGTCAGCCTAGACACCAACACTATGCAGGCTAGCCTCCCCCCGGATAAACTGGCCCACATCAGGACGGTCCTGAGGGACTTCACCCGCGCCAGAACTTGCACCAAGAGACAGCTACAGTCCCTACTCGGCATGTTAAATTTCGCCATGCGCATCATCCCTCAGGGTCGCGCATTTGTGTCACGCCTATTGGTCTTACTGTCCCTCTCACAGGACCCGGAGCAAGTCCTCAGCCTGGATCCCGCGGCGATAGCAGACCTTGCTATGTGGGAGGAATTCCTATCGTCTTAGAATGGCGTGTCCCTGTTCATTCCCTCCGTGTCCTCCCTTTCACCCCAGGTGGTGACCGACGCAGCGGCCTCCACGGGTTTTGCGGCAATTTTTGGCCACCTCTGGCTCGCAGCTCCCTGGCCTCCCCAGATACTGGCAATTCCTGGCTTCGCCAAGACGTCCTCCCTGTTTGAGTTATACCCCATCGTAGCTGCAGCACACACATGGGGCCGCAGTTGGTCGGGTCAAACGGTGACCTTTTCAACAGATAATTTAGCCACTGCGGAGATCATTAATAAAGGCAGGTCCAAGTCTCTAGAGATTATGTCCTTCCTACGTCGACTGGTCCAGCTCTCGTTATTATTTCAGTTCAACATCCATTGTTCCTTTATCCCCGGTAAATTCAATCAGGCAGCGGACGCCCTCTCCCGCTTTAACTTTGTCTCATTTTTCGATCAGGTGCCTGGAGCCGGACCAACATCAGCAGCTATCCCGGACTGGTCTCAACTGACCCTGGATTAGCCCCACACCTCCTAGCAGCAACCCAACTCATCGATCACTCCCTCTCACGCAATACCCGCAAGGCCTATCAATCGGCCTGGAGGGCCTTTAACCGCTTCATGATGTATCACAGCACAGAGACGTCCCGTGTCAAGCAAGTCCTGGCCTTCATTTCCTACTGCCACTCGGAGTTGGCGTTATCCTTTAATACGATCCGGCTATACCTGACCGGGGTACAACATTTCACGTCCCTCCGGGACCCTACCGAACCCTCCTTATTTTCTTACCACGCCGTTCGGGCTGTTATGCGCGGCGTTCAGAAGCGCCAGCCAATGGCCTGCACCAAACGGCTGCCTATCACAGGAGACGTTTTTAGGAACATGTCAGATATCCTGGCCACTTCACCTTTCGGTCTCCGCATTAGTATCGTCTTACAAGCAGCCATACACCTGGCCTTCTACGGCTTCTTACGGCCAGGCGAGTTTACTTGTAATAGCCCCACAGCACGCATGCTGTGCAAGCACCACCTGGTCAGATACGAAGACCATTTCGTCTTACACTTAGCAGTCTCCAAGACGCAGCAGCTTGGCTCGGGTACGGACATACACTTGTGCCCAGGCAGAATTTATGATTTCTTGGTAATTTTTCAGAGAATATGAATGATAAAACAAAAACATTTCTTTCACTCATGGTTAGTGTTTGACTGAAGCCATTTATTATCAATCAACTGTGTTTACTATTTTTAGACCATAATGACAACACAAACTACCCAAATGACCCCCATGAAAAGTTTATGTACCCCAGTTCTTAATACCATGTGTTACCCCCTTTAACATCAAAGACAGCTTGAAGTCTTGTGTGGTATTTGTGGATGAGGCGCTGTATCTTCTCAGATGGTAAAGCTGCCCATTCCTCTTGGCAAAAAGCCTCCAGTTCCTGTAAATTCTTGGACTTTCTTGCATGAACTGCATGTTTGAGATCTCCCCAGAGTGGCTCAATGACAGGTTGACTTGGCCTTGTGTTTTGGATTATTGTCATGTTGGAATGTCCAAGTATGTCCCATGCACAGCTTCCTGGCTGATGAATGCGAATGTTCCTCAAGTATTTTTTGATAACATACTGTATTCATCTTGCCATGAATTTTGACCAAATTTCCTGTGCCTTTGTAGCTCACACATCCTCAAAACATCAACGATCCACTTCTGTGCTTCACAATAGGAATGGTGTACCTTTTATCATAGGCCTTGTTGACTCCTCTCCAAGTGTAGTGTTTATGGTTGTGGCCAAAAAGCTCAATTTTGGTCTTATCACTCCAAATGAAAGAAAGTTTGAGGCTTGTCTCTGTGCTGTTTGGCGTATATTGTAAGTGGGATACTTTGTGGTATTTCTGTATGTAGCGGTCAATACCTAAAGGTAGGTGATCTAGAAGTGTTTAGTCGCAAATTTAGTCAGGCCTGTGACTTCAGGCAGACCTGGTTGTTTTGATCTGGGGAATGGTATGTCAGTGTAGTGGGGGGGGAGTGTGGCCACCTGTCCTCTGGCTCAAAGATGCCTCCCTATGCTTCCAGTGGAATTGTTCTGGAAGAGGGGCAGCACTTGAGACCTGAGTGGCAGGCAGCTCATGTGGATAGCACTGACCAATCATTAATTTGCTTTGGCAGGGGCAGGACTTCCATATGAGCTGGGGTCACATGCTCCCAGGGAGGAGTCTGGCAGGAGAGGAAGACAGCATGGAGAAGCTGGTTCAGCCTGGGCATCCCCTCTGTGGGGAGGGGAATGCGCCATGTGGAGAGGAGGGATGGAGGAGCCATCGGGAGGATATAGGAGCAAAGTGGAAGAAGATAACTGGGTGATCGACTTTCTGTGAGTGAAACATGGACTGTTGATCAGGAGGATAAGTGAGTGGAATGGTATAAATTACATAACAGTACGTCCAAAGACTTAGGGATATTGGCATGTGAGTCATGGAAATAGGCGGTAACAGCCTGTGGCTTTAGGTTCAACATCCAAGGAAATCTAATCAGTCGGGCGGGAGGAAATTATTCAGAGTAATGCCCTTTTGTTTAACTTGGGAGTGCTGCACAAACGGAAGTAGCGGTCAACTGGTGGTATATCAGCAAGTATGATTGGAGGGGACACAGAATTGTTCTAAAGGAAAAGGTTTACGGGTGAAGGGTTTTTCAGAGTGACTCTTTAACATCTGGCCTGTGTATCCTCAGAGGTAATTGGAGGTGTGTTTTGGATCGTTATCATGTTGGAATGCTGCCCTGCAGCCCAGCCTCAAATTTACAGCGACTGCACTTCCAAGTGCACTTGCAGTGCTTTAAAAATTGCACTTGAAGTTAGCATATTTATATTAACATGAACGTGTGTTTTGTAAATAACCCCCATAGTCTTTTGACATGTACCTGCCTACTCACAAATAAACTCTGTTTCTTTAAGCCAAAATAACAAAAAAAAACATACAATATTTTTGGAAATAATAAATATTTATTTTTCGTCAGAACAAAACAAAATCAAGAGGGAGGCAACACTGGAGACAATTTTGAAGTTTGTGAAGCCTTTTGTCCCCCAGGCACACATCAAGTGAGTGGCCACCAAAATTCAGAACCTGTGTAACATGAAATTAGGGAGCACAACATGGTCCTAGAATCCCACAGACCAGGAACAGCAGCAGATGAGATCTATGTCCCCAGACTGTGGTACTACAACAGCCTGCGTCTTCTGTCAGAGCAGACTGAAGCCAGGCAGTCACTTCCGACTCTTCCGTCTAGCCTTCCCTCCACGCTTTGCTGGAGGCTGTGCCTCTGGTGGTGGACTTGTGGTAGGAGGAGGAGGAAGAGGAGGAGGAGGAGGAGGAGGAGGAGGAGCAGTAGGGTCTGTGTTGTACAGTCTGGTGGTTGGTGTTAGCTCACCCTTCAGACCCCGTTGAATCGTGTAAAAAAAAAATGGCTTCGCACAAGTTGCGCTGTGCCTTCTCCATTTCTAGCAACTTGCTTGCCAAATATGTACCGTAGGCCTCCTCAGGATTGGGGGTTTACTCAGCACTTGGGTGGCTTGGCGTATAAGCGCCAATGACTCCTCCTCTGTCTGCGTCATCCTCCTGGGCCTTTTGCTGGCTAGGCGGAGGGGAGGGACCTGACTTTCGGTCCGACTCCTGCTGGGCCCAGCTAGCTCCTGCGTGTGGCTGGTCCCGGCCTCCTCCTCCATACCACTGGTCCCGGCCTCCTCCTGGGTGAGCTCATCCTGTGTAAAAAACAAAGAAATCAATAAATAAAATATGTCTATATTTTGAAATCCTCAATCACTAACAATTTTACAGTTCTCACTTGCAAATACATTTGTCTTGAAATACAAAAGGCTATCATTTTGACACCATAATTTTTCCATCAGTTCACCAAGATTTGAGCCACATTTGTGGAAACTACTGTATCCTTATATCTAATTTAATTTGTGATGAAATCCTAGATTTGGAAGCAATTCAAACATTGAACTTTACATCATTAATATTTGAGCAATCCTAACTTTAGAAACTAAAATATACCTGGCTCCAGCTGGGCGCATCAACTTCGTCCAGCAAGGAAGGGTCTGGATCTTCCTGGGATGGCTCACCTGAGGTGGAGGGAAGGGTGGAGGGAAGGGTAGATGGAAGAGTGGAAAGTGACTGCCTGGCTTCTGACGTGTCATCCAGAAAACGCAGCCTGTCGTAATACCACAGCTTAGGTACATAGATCTGATCTGCTGCTGCTCCTGATGTTTGGGAGTCTAGGACCTTTTTGCGCTCCCGCCTATACACGTTACGCAGGTTCTGAATTTTGGAGCTCACAAAGTTAAGGTCTGCCTGGGGGAGTCGGGTTTTCACAAACAGCAAAATTGTCCCCAGTGTCTTCCTCCGGCCAGGACGGTTTGAATATTGTGGGTGCTTGGAATCCCACAGGCTCCTGTGCATCTCCAACATATCGATAAATGTGGAGAGGAAGGCCTCCTCCTTAAAGGGGTCTGGAGTATACTTTTGCATTTTGATTTCTGTAAAAAAACAAAAAAACAAAAAAAAAAACATAAATACTAATGTCAGACCAAATGCACACTATTTATATTGTGACAATGTAGGCGAGACACACACTACACCCACACTAGCCCCACACACAGACTACCACACACACTACCCCCCAACACACACTACCCCCCCCACACACACTACCCCCCCACACACTACCCCCCCATACACCCACACCCACCCCCACACACACTACCACACACACTACCCCCCCACACACTATCCCCCCACACACACACTACTCCCCCCACACACACTACCCCCCCATACACCCACCCCCACACACACTACCACACACACACACTACCCCCCCACACACACACTACCCCCCCACACACACTACCCCCCACACACACACTACCCCCCCACACACACTACCCCCCCACACACACACTACCCCCCCACACACACACTACCCCCCCACACACACTACCCCCCCATACACCCACACCCACCCCCACACACACTACCACACACACTACCCCCCCACACACTACCCCCCCACACACACACACTACCCCCCCATACACCCACCCCCACCCCCACACACACTACCACACACACTACCCCCCAACACACACTACCCCCCCACACACACACTACCCCCCCACACACACTACCCCCCCCCACACACACTACCCCCCCATACACCCACCCCCACCCCCACACACACACACACACACACACACACTACCCCCCATACACCCACCCCCACCCCCACACTACCACACAAAACACCAACCCCACTCAACCACCAACCCACATAAAAATCAATTAACCATCAACAAGGTGAAATCTCACTATATACATTCCTAACGCAGGCTTAAAATTAAAATAAAATAAAAAGATAACCATCTTACCGTCGCGTGTAGCACTCGCTGCTTCCGTTCGGACAAACGTACGGCCTCGCGGTAACGCTTTATATACAGCGCAGGCGTTCAAGCTCCGCCTGCGTCGCCCACGTTGCCCGCCCCTGACGTTCCGTGTGACCGTATTTCCCCGCCCCTTTTACCCTCGTTCTGCTGTGGGAGATTGATAGATGAAAATGGCGGACGGAATTTCATTGAGCAGCGCAGAGGAAAGCCCTCAACCCCATGCTTCCGGAGCAAGGAAGAGATATAAGGCCACAAACATGGCCTTTGAAGAGATGGTGGAGATGGTGGATATATTGAGAAGGGAGGATTACGATGGGGAAAATGGCCCGTATCCCAAACCCAGTATCCGCAAAAACTGCATCATGAATCTAGTTGTCGAAACTTTGCAAAGCAAATTTGGGGTCCGAAGAGGCAAGGATCAGCTCCGGAAACGATGGTCCGACATCAAATCCAGGGAGCCGGACCAATACCATAGAATCAAAAAGGCCCTGAAAAACAGTGAGTAAACTCCGCGTTTATCCTGACGGTCGGACATAATCGTTCGTATAGGTATACGATATATTTGTAAATCTGGCGAATTTGATCGTTCGTGTGGTTAATAGTTCATGTAATGAGCGAATATGCTTGTTCGTATAGGTGGACGTAAATAGCATGAATTTGTATATGGTGTAAATTTATCTGGTGTTGGATTAGATTTTAATTAGTTATTAATTTTTTTGTATTGTTCATGATAAACTGAATTGTCACACTCAGTTTAGGATATAAATTTTTAATAAAGTTTCATAAATGTATTCAGTGTAATGTAGTCTAAATAAAAAAATGAGATAGATAGATAGATAGATAGATAGATAGATAGATAGATAGATAGATAGATAGATAGATAGATAGATAGATAGGTAGATAAAATGCTGGTTCAACATCTGGACTGGGAATCATTTAGTGTAGTTTGGGAAATCATAGAACATTTTTTGACATAATCACACACAGGTACTCCAGGGGATGATTCAAGTGTGTCCGTCTGTGAAACTTGGACAAAAGATATAAAGTATCACAGTTTGGTTAAAGGCTAGGTTCACATTGATGCAATGTACGAGATCGAATGTGATTTGCACCGCACTGCAGTGCAAATCACATGTGATCTCTGTGTGATGCGATTTCAGCCATACATATAGTATGGCTGAATTCACATCGCATCCGGCCCAAACTTGTACATGGCCCTTTTTTTAGTCCACAGCCGAATCGGATCACATGGGTGTTCACACCATGTGGTCCGATTCCTGTCCGAGTTTAAAGATTGCACTGTGATATGAGAAATAATTTGGAGGTGTCAATAAAACTTTACACTGACACTCCCAGCAGGTCACATAGGGCAGTGTGAACTGCCTCCGGGAGGCATGCGATGCGTGAAACCACAGTAGATTTGCAGCGTTCGCACATCGCAGCAGTCTGAACACAGCCTAACTAAAAAAATGTAATTTTAATGATGTATTAAACTAGGATCTTGTAATAACCAGCTAATAATTGTACACCACTTCAAACCAATGTTTCAGATTCCAATTTCTGAACTCAAATATCACTATGCTTAAAAGTATACTTTTTTTTTCATTCTCATAGGGGAACAAAGACTCAGACAAGAGGCGGAGCAGCCCAGGACCCCCCGACCTCACCAGCCTGATTGGGCAGTTAGCCCAAGACCAGTGTCCGAGATGGAGCTGCCCAGCCCAGTGTCCGAGAGGGAGCAGCCCAGCCCAGTGTCCGAGCTGGATCAGCCCAGCCCAGGGCTAGATGTGGAGGAGGAAGAGGTGGTGGAGATACGCACCCCACAAAGTGAGTGTCTGACAACCCAGCTTAAGGTAAACAATTAATGGCTGTATATTTTAACCAATTTTTTATCTACACATGTTTTTAGGTGATGATCTGGTTGTGGAAGGACAAGCCGCGTAGCCATTTACCACAGATAGTGCCCAGAGACTCATTGGTCAGATCATGGCCTGGAATGGCAAGATCGATTTGATGCAGAACAACATGATTACCATGCAACGAGAACTGGACACTGTGAGGCAGGAAATGAAGAACATGATCGATGTTTTAGGGAGAATCTAAGCCCCTTTTCCCTAAAACGAAAGATCATGTTCTTCACTTCCTTGTCAAAAAGTTTTTAATGTTTTTAGAACATTGTTTTTAGAGGCCAAATTTTGAAGATGCACACGGTGTGTCAACATGTGCTATGTGCCATCAGAGGATCGCAATGTACGCATTTGGTGTTTGCAAACCCTTCCTCATTCTAGTATGTGAGAGGAAGGGATTGCACCCACCAAACACGTCCATTGATCACTCATGATGGTAGATAGCACATGTTGACATTACCAATTTTTGGTGTGCATCTTCAAAATTTGGCTTTACCCCTTGTTTTCTGTAAATAGTTAAAAATTAGATTTTATGTATTTTTTTTATAATTTTATTTTATATATATATATATATATATATATATATATATATATATATATATATATATATATATATATATATATATATATATATATATATATATATTTATATGTCTACAAAAAAAAACGTTTTACAAAAAAAAAAAAAAAAAAATATCTAAAAAAGAGGCACTGGTTGGAATGTGCACTATTAAAAATTAAAAAAAAAAAGATGTGTGTGTGTGTCTACTTCTTTCAATACTCAATACCAGTTTGGGAAGTCATTTTGTGTTTTCTGTCACAAAGGGCCTTATTTACTATTGGCAAAAACCACTTTGCAATACAAATGCACTAGGACAGGAATATGCAATTAGTGGAAATCCAGCTGTTGCAGAACTACAAGTCCCATGAAGCATAGCAAGACTGACAGCCACAAGCATGAGACCCAGAGGCATGATTGACTTGTAGTTTTGCACCAGCTGGAGGTTGGCCAATTGCATATCCCTGAATTAGGAGAATGTAGGAGACAAGCACCGTGAAAAGCAAACAAGAACCAAACTTAAAAATTTGAACAGACAATACATATTTCAAGAAAAATACATTTTTATTGGTCAGCTGGCATTGGAATAGCCCCCTACCATTAAAATAGCTGACATACCGGTCACGCACCTCACGTGCTGTTTGGGGGGCTAAGCCAGGATGGGCATGATCCAGCCCTGTGAGTTCAGGTAATATTAGTCCGGTCTCAGGCCCAATTGGTTGCAGGTACTGGTTTCCTGAAAGTTTGCGTAGAAAATTGTGCAAAATGCAGCAGCAAAGAATTACATAGTTCAGTTTATACTCTGCTAAGTTGATTGCTGTCATAAACAGACGGAAAATTAGCCGGTAATTAAAAACACTCCTCTCCGGGGTGAGGGTCCTTTGGGGGAAGGGTTTCATCAGATGGTCACTCAGACCGAACGCTTCATCAGCAATAAACACAAACGGTAGACCCTCCACATTCTCGGCATCTGGTGGCAAGTCCAGGCCACCAGTGATGAGACGGTGGCAGAACTCGGTCTGCCTAAAGACTCCTCCGTCAGACATCCGGCCGTTCTTCCCCACATTCACATACAGAAAGTTACATTGTGCTGACACCACCGCCATTAACACCACACTATGGAACCCCTTATAATTCCAATAGTAGGACCCCGAATGGGGTGGGGGCACAATCCTCACATGTTTCCCGTCGATCGCCCCTCCACAGTTGGGAAAGTACCAACGGGCAGCGAATTGGGAAGCCACAGTCTGCCATTCCTGTGGCGTGGAAGGAAACTGGGGAGTCAAACACAGGAAAAAAAAAATTAGTCATTAAATCCAAACAATGCATAACAAATAAAACTCAAAAACATTTTGGAACAACAGTTAAACAGAAATATTGAAAAAGTTTGTCATCAAACAAAAAAAAGACGGCCCAATTCACAGATTACTCAGCCCTCTGATGGACCAGGGGACATAAGTTAGGTGGGTGAGTAGGGTGGGGGCCTAATTAATGAGTATACAATCCCTGCAACCAATTTGAGTGGGGTGGGGGACTAATTAATGAGTATACAATCCCTGCAACCAATTTGAGTGGGGTGGGGGACTAATTAATGAGTATACAATCCCTGCAACCAATTTGAGTGGGGTGGGGGACTAATTAATGAGTATACAATCCCTGCAACCAATTTGAGTGGGGTGGGGGACTAATTAATGAGTATACAATCCCTGCAACCAATTTGAGTGGGGTGGGGGACTAATTAATGAGTATACAATCCCTGCAACCAATTTGTGTGGGGTGGGGGCCTAATTAATGAGTATACAATCCCTGCAACCAATTTGAGTGGGGTGGGGGCCTAATTAATGAGTATACAATCCCTGCAACCAATTTGAGTGGGGTGGGGGCCTAATTAATGAGTATACAATCCCTGCAACCAATTTGAGTGGGGTGGGGGACTAATTAATGAGTATACAATCCCTGCAACCAATTTGAGTGGGGTGGGGGACTAATTAATGAGTATACAATCCCTGCAACCAATTTGAGTGGGGTGGGGGCCTAATTAATGAGTATACAATCCCTATATATATACATATATATATATATACATATACATATATATATATATATATATACACACACATATATATATATATATATATATATATATATATATATATATATATACACACACACACATACACACAAAGAGTATACAAAGAGTATACAAAGGGTGGGGGGGCAGTAAAACAGTACAATGGAGCTGACAATATGAATTAGAGAAAAACAGTCTCGGCTGTGGGTGTATAGGGGCCCAGGATTGCATGCTGGGGACGTTAGTGAAAGCAAATATGCACGTGGGACACAAAAAGGTAAAAAGCTCAAAAAAATGACACAAAAAAAAAAAAATATATAAAAAAAAAAAAAATGCATGCATTCATATAAAGCGGACATTCACAGCATATTCCTGTCATGGATATTAAAAGTCATGATGAAATTAATACAAACATACAATGCATATAATGCAATATTAGCCTGGGGGGAGATGCCTGTCGAGAACTTGAGGTCCTGAAGGCTTCTCCCTGTCGCCAAGTAGCGCAACGTGGCGACGAGCCTCTGCTCCGGAGTGATGGCTTGCCGCATGCAGGTATCCTGCCTGCTGATATAAGGGGTCAGCAAAGCCAGCAGACGGTGAAAAACGGGGTCCGTCATCCTGAGATAATTCCTGAAATCATCAGGATTATTCTCACGGATCTCACGGAGTAAAGGCATCTGCGAGAATTGGTCACGCTGGCGCAACCAATTCTTTGTCCATGAACTCCTCCTCACCCTGTTCACAGACTGGGCTCGGGTCAAAGTATTAACCCCAACACCAAGCCCCAATATAGCATGAACTCGTTCCCGAGTACGTCCACTCTCCATGGCTTTGAAACGGTCGGCTGGACAAACAAGCTCAACTGAACGCACTGAAGAACAGCCAGACCTATGAAGAACGACCTGAAACCCAGAAACGAGCCGACCAGAAGCGCCTAACAACAGGGGCCAACTGATCCACGCGTACCGAAAGACAGATACAAACCTCACAGGTAGACTGCGCCGCAGTAAACGGACAAATTAAGCTGAAGTCTGAAAAGCGCGAATCGTCTCTAACCAAACTTCTACTAATGCAAAGTCAGCAGAAGGAGCCCAAAGGGTGCTTTGCTGTGTCTTGGACTTCCTATTTCTAGTCCCGTCGTACGTGCTGTACGTCATCGCGCAAGCTTTCGGCGGACTGTTTGGCTATCCGTGTGTGGTCAAGTCCGTTCATTCGAAAGTATGAGGGACTGTCCGTCGGATTGTCTGACGGACTAAGTTGGCCAGACAGTCCGCCCGTGTGTACGCGGCTTTACACTTTCTTTGTGAAATGGTAGGGGTACTTTTGTACCCCCTTACCATTTCAAACAGGGGGGGCAGGATCTGGGGGTTCTAAGTTCTAACATGGGAAACATGCGCCCCTTCACAGGCATATTATAGACACCCCCCCGGTACGAAATTTAAAGGAATATTACACTTTTATTGTTTCACTTTAAACATTATTAAAATCACTGCTCCCGAAAAAACTGCCATTTTTAAAACTTTTTTTGCATTGATACATGTTCCCTGGGGCAGGACCCAGGCCCCCAAACACTTTTTAGGACAGTAACTTGCATATTAGCCTTTAAAAATAGAACTTTAGATTTTGAACGTTCGAGTCCCATAGACTTTAATAGGGTTCTAAAATTCACACAAAGTTTAGATCTGTTTGCAGGTTCTGGTGCGAACCAAACTGGGGGGTGTTCGGCTCATCCTTACTCCAGACCTAAAACCTATTGAGCATCTGTGGTACATCTTCAAATGGAAGGTGGAGTAGCACAAGGTCTCTAACATCCACCAGCTCCGCAAGAACATCATGGAAGAGGACTCCGGTGGCAACCTATGAAGCTCTGGTGAACTCCATGCCCAAGAGGGTTAAGGCAGTAATGGAAAATAATGGTGGCCACACAAATTATTGACACTGTGGGCCCAATTTGGACATTTTCACTTAGAGGTGTACTCACGTTTGTTGCTAGCGGTTTAGACATTAATGGCTGTGTGATGAGTTGTTTTGAGGGGACAGCAAATTTACACTGTTATACAAGCTGTTCACTCACTGCAACTCAACACAACAAGTGTCATTACATCAGTATTGTCACATGAAAAGATATAATAAAATATTTACAAAAAATGTGAGGGGTGTACTCACTTTTGTGAGATACTGTATATATATATATATATATATATATATATATATATATATATATATATATATATATATATACATATATAGTTCTTAAACCTAACCTACCTTACTGTATAACCATATGCAAGCTTAGGGTGGAAGCTCACTAGATGTATCAAGATTTTGGAAATTACAGATTAATTTATGAAACTAATTACAGTTGATTGAAGGCCTAAATGTTCTGAATGTTCTCTGTTCCTTTGAAGCTAAAGAATGACAGGACTGAATGTACTCATCTAAAATTAACCAGTTATTAAACTTAAGCTAATAATTTGCTACGCTACTGAAAAAAACTTCTATAGCTTAATCCTTACTTCAAACTTCTCTGCTGTTAAGATGTTCTAAAATTCAAAAGAGTTGCAGCTAAACTGTACCAAAATAAGTGGCGATGTACATTATGTGTGTACATACCTTTTCCAATGCACCTGCTTTGCATGGCAATGCATTGATTTGTGCTGTCGTGGGCTGCATTGCTAAAAATATTGCTTGCACCTTTTTTTGGTGCATTAGGAAGCCCGTTCAAATGAATGGACTTTCCTAACACAACACTCATCAACCTACATGCATTAATGCACCACAGCAATGTAAATGGACCTTTTTGTTGTGGATATACTGTAGTAAGCAAAGGTTTTTATTGCAGTCTACGGTCAGACACAGCAGAAAGTAAAAGAAGATCTCTACTAAGTGAGGGTATTCTCAAAAGAGACAATGGCTATCAGAACCAATAGTGAGCATGAATCTCCCCAACAGGCAAAGACAGTCTTTAACATTATTGGCTTCCCCAAATGGTTATTAGGTTTGAGCTCCCGGTTCAGTCTGAACACGCGGGTTTGGGCCGAACTTCACTTGTTCGAGCATTTGTCAGAACACCAGACTATCAGTCTGCTCAGCAGGAGGTGGACATCATATACAGTAGCACATTTTTCTTCTTCCTGTAGATACGTCAGCTTCCTTCATCTGCTGTAAAGGCTGTTAAGGAAGCGGTGAGTATATCCATCAGATATACAAAGTAGAAATGCTACAGCCAAGCACTGATCATGAGCAAATTAAAGTAACATACAGTATAACTGTTTGGTAAAAATTGGTTATTTTTTCATTACTCTCAGAGTAAGTGTCATTGCTGCAAGTGTCATCCATTTTTGTTCCTGGATGGATTTAAAAGAAATACCTTTATAATGGCAAACATATTTCAGGGTAGTTCTATCAGCCTAACCATTCACAACAGCAAATGTAAATATCGGCAATATAATGAGAAAGAAGACTAGAAATGTCTACGTCCACCTACAGTATGTTGGCTCTTTGAAGATAATCGGGACAGCCCTCTTTTTCAATATGAACACCTTGATCATTCTGAAAATATTCACTTTTCTAATCCTACTACAAGGTAAAGAGGCATGTAGTTCCAAATGAAGTTACACAGCTAACAACAACATTGACAGAAGCTGTAGTCCAGTCCGAAAGGACGCCTGTTCTGTCTGACTGCAAGAGATCACAAGGAGATTCTACAAGTTTAAAATAAAGATCAAATTAAAGAGGAACTGCAGTCTGCTCACATAATTTGTAATAAAACACCTTTGCCATTCTGTAGTTTCCCTCCAACCACTTTGCATATTATTTTATATATACTGTGATTCTGTACTTATCAAATATGATGCGGAAATCACCCTCCACTAAGACTGGCTGCAACCATTTTAACTGTGGGCAGCTGAAGCTTCTGCCTGTTCACTTCCTGGATTTACATAGACACACAGAGGCACACCTCCAGCTCTGCAACCCTGCAGCTCTCATTGGTCCTCTTATGACTCACCCCCCCTCCCTTCCTGGCAAACTCTCAGGAGAGAGAGAGAGAGCTGTGCATGATGTCATAAGCCTAGGCTTTTTGTCAGACAAGAAACAGGAAGTGGGCTGTATAAGGTATTTATTGGCAGAAAAAAAAATGTTTTACTATCCAAAGTTAAAACAACAAGTGCAGAAGATTTAATAGATGGGATTTTGAAAAAATGACTGACGGTCCGCTTTAATGAACTTCTGATTTTAACATAAAAACAGCATTACTGGATTACTTAATTGTATTCTTTACTTAGATTTAGATTTTAATATGATGTTACTGTTAATATTTCCCTTTTCTAGACAGTTCTGCATTTCTCATTGGATTGATATAACAAATTGCAGATTAACTGACATTTTAACTGTTTCTTACTGGAGCAGTGAATGCAGAACGTACAGGGACAGCCTCAAACAAGCAACAGTAGCCGCTGTGTCATAGATTAAGTAAAACCAAATGAGCTTTGATTACTGCAACTTCCTAACAGCTAAGTGATTTAAGACCAGCCTTTAATGCATCTCAGCCTGCCCTTCCAGCCATGTGAGTCAACTCTACACATCAAGTAAAAAACAACTCATAAAAACTAAGCTCTGTAAAACTTTAAAGAAATTATCTTGTAAAGAGATTGTAAAGCATAAAGGCTTCTTCAAGAAAATTGCATTGTAATTCAACCACATTACAGTTGATTCCGACCTTTATTAGCATTTTTGTTGTACTATGTCCTTTTATTGGAATGCTAGAGCCACAGTTACTATACAACTTTTACTATATACTATACTGATGTCATACTTTACAAGATCTAGCAGAGACTGAGGAGCAGACACTGCTGTTGGTACAACTAGATAAGCTATTCACACATACCAGCTAATGCAACCTTTATCTTTAAAGGTATGTGCAGCCAAATCTTTTTCTGTTTAGTTTTGGATAAAATAAGGAAGATGAAGCAATGACCCCTGAAGGTGCTGCTGTTTTATTATGGGCCCTCCTACTGGTGATCTGCCCTGTGCTCACTGACCCTGCAGTGTTGATCAGACTTCATGCCCTATGAGTTTCTTTTTGCTACATTTATTAGCTCAAATGCATCGAAAGAAAGAGTTAGGTGTACAGGATACCCAAAACAGCGGCAAAATGTTCCATCACTTAGCAGTGCTATAGAAGAATGTTCATTTACTCACTATGTTTAGATGCAGGCCTTTTTTAACTCTATTTCCCACAACTCTCTGGGTATCTGGACAAGTTGTCTGTAGCCAGATGAGCTGCCCTTCACAGTCAGAACTAGAATGCAGGGAGCAGGAGTCCAAAAGGCATTCATCTTCTCAGGAAGACTCAGCTACTGTGAGGAACATCTCCCCAACTGTTAGAGTACAGGCGGTTCCCGGGTTACAAACAAGATAGGGTCTGTAGGTTTGTTCTTAGGTTGAATCTGTTTGTAAGTCAGAGCAGGTACATTTTTTTAAGTGCTCCAGCCCAAAAAAACTATTTTTAAGCTTTTTGGATAGCATAGGGAAGGGTTAACACCCATGTAATGTTCGTTTTGCTGTCTGTGCCCCTGTTCAGAAGATTTCACCTCACTTTCTGTTCCAATGACAATTGGATTTTCAAAAAATTGTGGGTTGTTGTGGAAACAAGCCTTGGTGATAAAGCATAATATTTCCCATGATAACTCTTACATTTCCCTTCCTAGCGGTAGATTTTCTCTCACTTCCTGTTGTCTCCCTCCGTTTGTAAGTCGGAGTCGTTGTGAGTCGGATGTTTGTAACTAGGGGACCACTTGTACTCCAGTTCAAGTGTGATGGCCCTGTATACAGTACATGGGCCTTGGATCCCTCCATCTGTTTGTGTTCTAAACTGTAAAAGAAAAATGTATCTCTTCTATCACATAAGGACTTTCACTCTATCTTAACCTCCCTGGCGGTACGATTATATCAGATTTTTGATGCTTAAAGCTGTACAATTTTTTTGCACGGAAATTTGGCGTTTTATATTGTAGACCTGTAATTCCTAGGAATAACTCACTTAAATCTATCCAAACCAGAGTCTACTAGACATGCCGGGTATGATAAAATTTGAAAAACAAAAACATAAATTAAAATATAATAAATAAGTATAATTAATGATACCAAATAATAATATAATAATAATAAAAATTATTCAATAATGTAATCAAATCAAAAACACTGGAATTTGCTCAGTTGCAGAATTATCACTGTCATTACTTTTCAGTATTTGATGACAGATCTCCCCACAAATCGATATCGCTCAATTCTGCGAATGATTCTAATTTATTATCGCTGTTTTCTAGCTGGTCTAAAACCACTTTTGATGTAATGGAATGGTTTTGGTTGCTATGGACAATCTCCAGTTTACAGGCAGGAAGAACAGTTTTTATAATATAAAACTACACGCAGGGCACTGGAAAGACCACTAGGGACAAAAGGGATGTGAAATAATTACACACAGTAATGTAATCTGTAAGATTACATTATACTGCATGTAATGTGTGTGTTTCACTTTTTGAATTTGGCGCCGTTCTCCGTCCCCGTGCGTTGCAACGCTCGCAGGGAACGGAGCTCGGCTCTGTGATAGATCGAGTGGAGGACGAGCTGCTCACACAGTGGGGAGACAGCGCAGGATCAAGGGGATAAGGTAAGCACACTCTTCCTGGATCTTGCGATGCAATCCCGAGTGTAGCTCGGGGTTACCGCTTTTGGTTCTGAATTCCACCCCGAGCCACACTCGGGAATACCGTCTGGGAGGTTAAAGATGAACTTATAATCAGCAACTGTTGGGACAATAACCCTCCATAGCATTGATGGTCAGTGGCTGGCTCTAAATTTTCCCTTCTCCACATTGGTAGTAAATGACTGGCTGTAAATATTCCCCCCTCAGCATTGGTGGTCAGTGGTTGGCTGGAATAAACCCCACCCCCCGCATTGGTGGTCAGTCTCTGGCTGTAAAAGCTACACCTCCTGGATTATTGGTCTTTTGTTGGCTGGAACAATAAGCATTGGTGGTCAGTGACTCCTTGAAACAATTACACTCCCAATATTGGTGGTCAGTGGCAGGCTGGAACAAAAACTCCCCAGCATTGATGATCAGTGGCTAAACATAACCATCCTTACAGCATTGGTGGTCAAAGACTGTCTGTAAAAAATATACTAGCATTGGTGGACAGTGGCTGGCTGTACATTATTCCTTAAATCCCCTAATATTCTAGTGGGGCTCTTTGTAAAAAAAATAATTCTGCCACTAACCTGTCCTGCAGTCCCATACTGCTCTCTCATCATATGGGTTGATTTACTAAAGCTGGAGAATGCAAAATCTGGGGCAGCGCTACATAGAAACCAATCAGTTTCCTTGTCAAAGCTTAAAGTGTCTGTTAAGTGAATTTTTTTTCCTATTCTAATTCAGTATGCTTTATAACAGTAAACTCCACAGTGGATGTCATTTTTAAAAATTTGCTGTATAATACCTTATTTCAAACCGCCATTTTGGCACTCAGCTGATTGCCCACTGATCTCCTCTTCCGATGTGATAGCTGCAGGGGATGGTACTGGGAAACCCCCGTCGATGTCAGCCGAGACAAAGAGGAGACTGGCGGGCAGTCATGTGAGCGCCGTACGGCTCACGGAAATAAGCTATTATACAGCATATTTTTTATAAATGACATCCACTGTGGAGCTTACTGTTATATAACAGACAGAACTATAGAAGGAAAACACTGTTATTTTTAGAGCAGGAGGGAAGTATCGGGGAGCTGACAGACAGGCAGGGGAGGGGGAGGAGGACACAGACACAGGAGAGCAGGCTGCGGATGACGGAGGCATGTAAACTGACCAAGACATCAGGGCTCAGCAGACATGATACACCATGGTCAGTTTACTGGGGGGGGGGGGGGGTTTGCAGAAATTGGCAAGATAAGCCAAGTTTTTTAGGCATTATAGTGGGCCAAATGACACAGTACAAGCACTGTGCTGTACAATAGGCTTTAAAGGAGCAGGATCCAATTATTATTTTTTTGGGTTAACAGACACTTTAATTGAACAAGCTGATTGGCTACACCAGCTTTTGCATGCTCCAGTTTTAGTAAATCTACCCCATGGTGACAGTGTGTGCCGGAGCATGCTGCCACTGTGTTAACAGTGCCTCAGAGAAGTGTGTAGAGATTTATTTTTCTTAGAATTTTTTGCAGTTACTTACAGTATCTCACAAAAGTGAGTACACCCCTCACATTTTTGTAATTATTTTATTTTCATGTGACAACACTAAAGAAATGACACTTTTCTAAAATGTAAAGTAGTGAGTGTACAGCTTGTATAACAGTGTAGATTTGCTGTCCCCTCAAAATAACTCAACACACGGCCATTATTGTCTAAACTGCTGGAAACAAAAGTGAATACATCCCTAAGTGAAAATGTCCAAATTGGACCCAAAGTGTCAATATTTTGTGTGGCCACCATTATTTTTCAGCACTGCCTTAACCCTCTTGGGCATGGAGTTCATCCGAGCTTCACAGGTTGCCACTGGAGTCCTCTTCCACTCCTCCATGATGACATCACCGAGCTGGTGGATGTTAGAGACCTTGCGTTCCTCCACCTTCCTTTTGAGGATGCCCCACAGATGCACAATAGGTTTTAGGTCTGGAGACATGCTTGCCAGTCCATCACCTTTACCCTCAGCTTCCTTAGCAAGGCAGTGGTTGTCTTGAAAGTGTGTTTGGGGTCATTATCATGTTGGAATACTGCCCTGCAGTCCAGTCTCAGAAGGAAGGGGCTCATGCTCTGCTTGAGTATGTCACAGTGCATGTTGGCATTCATGGTTCCTTCAATGAACTGTAGCTCCCCAGTGCTGGCAGCACTCATGCAGCCCCAGACTATGACACTCCCACCACCATGCTTATCACACTTGTCTTTGTACTCCTCACCTGCCGCCACACACGCTTGACACCATCTTTAGAAGAGGCTTCCTTCTGGGACAACAGCCATGCAGACCAATTTGATGCAGTGTGTGGCATATGGTCTAAGCACTACAGGCTGAACCCACACCCCTTCAACCTCTGTAGCAATGCGGGCAGCATTCATATGTCTATTTCCCAAAGACAACCTCTGGATATGAAGCTGAGCACGTGCACTGAACTTCTTTGGTCGACCATGGCAAGCCTGTTCTGAGTGGAACCTGTCCTGTTAAATCGCTGTATAGTCTTGGCCACCGTGTTGCAGCTCAGTTTCAGGATCTTGGCAATCTTTTTATAGCCTAGGCCATCTTTACGTAGAGAACAATTCTTTTTTTCAGATCCTCAGAGAGTTCTTTGCCATGAGGTGTCATGTTGAACTTCCAGTGACCAATATGAGAGAGTGAGAGCAATTACACCAAATTTAACACACCTGCTCCCCATTCTCTCTGATGTCTTACTCTGCCCTATGAATTTACTGATCTACAACATGTCTTGGGACATTTTAAAGGCTGTTTTGTTGGAAATTGGAAACTCTAATGAAGCAGTTCCCTGGAGCTGAGGGTTAGAATGTTTTTTTTTTTTACTTTTTTTGTGATGGTACATGAGAGAAGAACAAAACATTTACAAGAAATTATAAAAGTATTATATATTTGTCTGTTATGCCAAAACACGTCTGGTAAGGTTTCAGGACTGAGTCATGTACTTGACAATCTCTTGTGGAATAATAAGGAAACAGCTGCCATGTGCTTCAGATACCAGCCTGCTTACTGTTTCTGTCACTTTCTCACCCCCTTGAATATTGTGATTCTGTATGGCATTACCTCTCCACGTCCAATCCTTTTTTCTTGTGCCATTTTGAGTAGCAACAATCAGTCTGAAAATGAAAATTCAACCTTCTCCAGGAAGCATTATACACACACAAGTTCCAGTTTTTAACTCAAAGAGTACTGAGAAGTTTATTTTGTATGACAGGGTAATAGATTGCCGGCTGATGAAACCAACAAGGTATTTTAGCATTAAGTCTCATTTTATTTTTCTACAACAATGCTAATCAGCATTGTAACTATGAGTATGAAAATAGACTTTTCTGTTTATAGAAATAGAGTGTAAGCTCTTGACCTGAAGCAACCTGTATCGACAACAAAATCAACCCCCCCCCCCCCAAAAAAGCGTTTGTTACTCTGGGGCTGATTTAACAAATACAGGATGTTCACTTTGTAACATATAATTTCAGTTAGCTTAGTGAATACGGTAAATCTGCGTTTACTTCAATTAGTTAATCTTATGCAAGCAAAAATCAATTCCTTTTCCCCCATTTCCTTTTCAGATGACTAGGAATTTAACATCAGCACACCTTCACCTTATTTACTAGGCTTAAGCCCCATACACACTATCACACTGGTGTGATGCGATTCCTGTGCGGGTTCCTGCATCGCACCTGAATCACAAGCGGTTCACACTGACATCTGCGGACGGTGTCAATGTAAAGTTAATAACACCCCTAAATCGGTTTGCATATCGCAGTGTGAACTGTAAAATGGTACAGGAATCGGATCGCATGGGTGTTCACACCCATGCGATCCGATTCCTGTACCATTTTCCAGTGTGGACCAAAAAAAGGGTCCTGCACCATTTTGGTGCGAATGCGATCCAATTTCAGCCATAGAGTTTGTATGGCTGAATTTGCATCGCACGGACATCGCATGTGATGTGCGCACAATGCCTGCGATCGCAGCAGCCTTTGTGAGCATACTCTGCTCCTGTGATAAATCAATCCATTGTCTTTGAAGCGTACAAGTAAGGTGTTTTTATTTTCTTAACGTAATACAGTTGTAAAACGCTGACAGTAGATTGTAGAGATTGCCAGCACTTTAACATGAAAAACATGAAAAAATAATGCATTGTCAATGTATTGTCAAAACAGGTCTCTTTTTCTCAGACAGGTAGCTTTAATTGCACTGAGTTTGAAAAATAGAATGTCAGCTCCTTTTAATCAAACAGGTTTATTTTAAAAACAGGTTCTGCATACAGCCTTTCTTAGACTGAGACTGGAAAATATTGTCATAACCATTTTTCTAAAATAAGTGCAACTTTTATTAAGTTTGGAAATAAATGATCTGTTCCTGCTACTAAAAAGCAGTTTATTTTGTCAGCCCTCTATTTTTCTCCACAAAGGTGCACATTTTATTATACTAACTTTGGCAATGGCAAAGTCCACTAAAATGAAAAATATTGTATATGGTATTTGGTTAACTGCATGCTGTTAATACCGTTAATACCTAAAATATAGTTAATCAGTAGACAATTTGTTTCGTAAGGAATCGAAATCCAGACGAATAATGGAAAAATAACGAATTTCAATACAAAATAAATTATAGCAAAAATAACTAATGAATTTGACATGATTCGTTCATTAAAGGTCAACTCAAATCTCATTAAATTGTTTGTTCTTATATGTAAAATGAATGTACACGTGCGTCTTTCTGCAATGTTGATGAGACAGGTGTTTTTATGTTAGGATCAAATAAAACATTTTTTTTCAAATTATTGCTGTTTGCCCAAATTTATTTCTTTGCTGCTAAAAAACCCCTTGAGGGAACTTCCATTCAATCTATTGAATTGGGGTGTACAGCCTTAACCACTTCAATACAGGGCACTTAAACACCTTCCTGCCTAGACCAATTTTGAGTTTTCAGCGCTGTCGCACTTTGAGTGACAATTGCTCGGTCATGCTACACTGTACCCAAATGAAATTTTTATAATTTTTTTCCCACAAATAGAGCTTTCTTTTGGTGGTATTTGATCACCTCTGCGTTTTTTATTTTTTGCTAAACAAATAAAAAAATACCGAAAATTTTGAAAACTTTTTTGTTTCAGTTTCAAAACTTTGTAAATAAGTAAGTTTTCTCCTTCACTGTTGGGCACTGATGGGGTTACACTGATGGGCAATGATAAGGCGGCACTGATGGGCACCGATGAGGTGGCACCAATGAAGGGGCACTGATGAGGTGGCATTGATGGACACTGATATGTGGCACTGATAGGCGGCACTGATGGGCACTGATAGGCGGCACTGATGGGTGGCACTGATGGGCGACACGGATAGGCACTGATAGGTGGCACAAATTGGCACTGATAGCTGGCACGGATTGGCATGTATAGGCGGCATGGATGGGCGTGGATAGGTGGCACAGGTGGGCATGGGTAGGCAGCACAGATGGGCATGGGTAGGCGGCAGAGATGGGCATGGATGGACACTGATAGGTGGCACGGATGGGCACTGATAGGCGGCACAGATGGTAACTGATAGGTGGCATTGTATTATAATATACTGTACTAATGGATGCCAATCAGTGCCAAACAATAATGCATGCCAATCAGTGATGCCCATTGTGGGCACTGATTGGCATCCATTATGGGCACTGATTGGCATCCATTGTGGTACTGACTGGAATCCCTGGTGATCTAGGGTGGCATACCATGTCCTGGGCATCCCTGGTGGTCTGGTGGCGTCCCTGGTGGTCCAGTGTGGGCATCCTCGGGGGGGGGGGGGGGGGCTGCGCTGATAATCGATCAGCACAGACCCCCCCTGACAGAGGAGCAGCTGATCGGCTCTCCTCTACTCGCGTCTGACAGAGGCGAGTGAGGAAAAGCCGATCACCGACTTTCCCTATTTACACTGTGATCAGCCGTAATTGAACACGGCTCATCACATGGTAA
This sequence comes from Lithobates pipiens, assembly GCF_037356315.1. NCBI lineage: Eukaryota > Metazoa > Chordata > Amphibia > Anura > Ranidae > Lithobates > Lithobates pipiens. The sequence goes on along the minus strand of NW_027507903.1, from coordinate 322,429,584 downwards.
AGAGTCTCCGTCAGAGACTCTTTACTGAGATCGTAGTTGCAGGGTGTCAGACTGAAACCCCGCAACAACGATCGCCGCGATGCGTTCCCCCTGGGGACATGCAGCGGCTCAAAATCCTGATCACGTCATATGACGTACGGTCAGGATTTTGAAACCACTTTGCCGCCGTCATTTTGTTATAGGGCGGGCGGCAAGTGGTTAAACAACTCACGTCTGTGTGTTATCTATTCTATATGCAAGTTATTACCATAAAAAGTGTATGGGGACCTCGGTACTGGCCTAGTGGACATGTATCAATGCAAAAAAAAGTACTTTGCTAAAAATAGCACCTGCATAGCCCTTGTAAAGAGCCTCTCCTGTTTCTCCAGTGTGAAAGCTAGAGTGCTTTCACACTGGAGCGGTGCGCTTGCAGGATGGTCAACAAAGTCCTGCAAGAAGCATCTTTGCAGCGCTGCAGGAGCGGCGCTTTGCGGGTGGTTTTAACCCTTTTTCAGCCACTAGCGGAGTTAAAACTAGCTAGCGGATGAATAGCGCCGCAAAAAGGACGGTAAAGCAATGCTAAAAATGACACAGATTTTCCGTCAACGCCCGCCCACCCCAATGTGAAAGTAGCTTTAACAAAATTTCCCATTGTGCACAAGTCTGTTAATCAGTTTATTTTATTTTTTTTAAATGCCATTATATATTTATCCATGTTAACTTGCAGACCAAGCTGAAAAGTAGGATTCGTACTGGTTGGGACAAACTTACACTGACCTGCAGTGGTCACCCTTATGTTCACAACATAAAACATAGTTCCTCCCTTAACCCAAAAACAAGTAATAGTTGAGACTAATTTTATTTTTATAAAATTTTTATGAAAAAAACAATACAAATTGTGATAATGACCTTTCAAGAATCAGATTCCATACATCTTTTCAAAATACATTTCTGTTGATTTAAATGGTGTATTAGGCTTAATTTATGAAGGTCGGAGACATGTGAGGACTCAAGCTCCGCCTGATATATAGTATAATGATTGCTTTTGGCTTGTATACATGGACAGTTGTACCAGCAGGTAACAAAGCTGTTAGATATATAGATATCTAAAGTATGGATCACTACGATGAGCCACCAATCTAACTAATTCACTTATGTGTGAACATGTAAGCTTGAACTATTGAGCTGTTTTAACCCAATAGTGTTTTCAGCAATGGGTAAGAAAACTAGAAATTATGTTAAAATGATAGAAAAGCCTACAGTTAATCTAAGTCCTTCCTCTGCATTTCCAATAGTAAATGCACTGTGTGCATTTGTAAAAAATGGTAACAATAAACAAATGGGGTTTCAGTAAATTAGAGATTATGTATAGATTGTTGTAGTATTGTTTTCAGCAGAGTGAGTTTTTGAATTTGCCGAATGCACACACATACACTATATTGCCAAAAGTGTATTATTTGCTGGATATGTGTATACAAATATATTGCGCTTATAACAAAAGTGACCCTAAGTGACAAATGAAAAAACACTAAAGTGCACAATTACAAACAAAAAACTAATTCAAAGAGAACAAAACCTGCAGAATCTGTGTATGAAAGTCCATATGAAGAAACTCTTCATCAACAGCGAAAAGAATAATAATTGAGTCCGTAGAAGAAAAACGAAAAAACAGTGTGATTCCAAAAATGTGGCAAAAATCCAAATATCCTTCAACCTTCACCCAAAAAGAGAAATAGGATGAGACAAGAGGAAAGGAGGGAGATCCTGGGATCAGAAGACCAGACACCACTCGGTATGTGGGTACCTTTACCAGAACTGGTGAACCCCGTAAAGAGCAAGGTCTAATGCGCCAGCAGATTTAGCCCTCTGTGGGGTCTGACAAGCCTCCATCCTCCTGAAGCACTCCAAACGCAGCAGAAATCCTCCGTAATGTCCTTGGTTGTAAATGCAGAGTCCGGTCTGTGAACCGCGCTCCTCTGCTGCCAGATCCTGCAATGTCCTCTCTTTTTATGTCTTATCAAATAGAATGTCCTGTCTGTATTTGATATTTGCTGGATAACCGGGTAAAAATAAGGGGGAAAAAACATTAAAAAAATAAATAAAATTCAGCCACCATATCTAAGGTCTAGTAAGCTGTAATGTATTTCATTATTGTTCTTGGATTTAGATACGGTACATTTTAAAATCTGATTTGATACAACACTGTCACTGAGACTTGGGTAATCCCCGATCCGAGTAAGGGGCCAGTCCCAGGCCCCTTACCATGTGATCAGCTGTCAGCCAATGACAGCTGATTACATGATGTAAACAAAAGCTCGGTAATCAGTTTTTTTCTCCCCACACTGACAGCGTGAGGAGAAAAAAAAGCCGATCACTGGCTCATCTGAAAGGGACATTGGTCCCCGAAGAGGAAGAAGCAATTATGTCTCATCTTTGCACACTGGTACCTGTGCCAGTGCCACCTGCCATTGCCACCTGCCAGTGCCCACCAGTGCCACCTATCAATGCCCATGAGTGCCACCTATCAATGCTCACAAGTCCCCCCTATCAATGCCCACCAGTGGTGCCAATCAGTGCCACCTAGCAGTGCTACCTATCAGTGTAACCGATCAGTGCCCATTATTGCCACCCATCAATGCCCATCACTGCCACTCATCAGTGCCCATCACTGCCACCTATCAGTGCCCATCAGTGCCGCCTCATCAGCTTACATCAATGAAGGAGAAAAATTACCTGTTTTAAAATGTTATAACAAAATAAAATAAAAATAAAAATGAATTCTGTATTTTTACATTTTATTAGCAAAAAAGAAAAACTGCAGAGGTGATCAAATACCCCCAAAAGAAAGCTGTATTTGTTGGAAAAAAAAATGATAAAAATTTCATTTGGGTACAGTGTTGTATGACCGCACAATTGTCATTCAAAACGTGACAGCGTTGAAAGCTTAAAATTGGTCTGGACAGGAGGGGGGTTTAAGTGCCCAGTAAGCAAGTGGTTAATAGCATCCCAGTCTTATGCCGTGTTTCCACTATTGGATTTTCAACAGGAAATGTTCGATGTGAGCTTGTCGTAAAAAAGCCTGACCGTGTACATGCTCCATCATACATTTGCTGTCAGAATTTCCTCACGCAAGCTCTCAAATTTTTCCCACAACAAAATTTGTTGTCAGAAAGTCTGATCGTGTGTACACAAGTCAGTCGTGCAAAAGTTGACGCATGCACTAAATCAAGCAGAAGGAGCTGCACTGGCTATTGAACTTCCTTTTTCTCGGCTCATCGTACGTGTTGTATGTCAAAATAGTAGTAAAGGTCTTGCGAGCTACCAAATCAAAGATCCCCTATCTTATAATAGTATGATGGCAGCTGCTAGCACTAATCACGCCCCATACTAATGTGTGAGAATTACAGATAGATAAATAATGTGCTGCGCTATCCCCTTAATGATCTGCTGAACCTGCAGCAAAAAAAACTAAAAAACAAAATTGTTAACTAAAGTGATGTGCCTATAAATTCCAAGAATAAAAAATAAAATAAAAATTATATATATATATATATATATATATATATATATATATATATATATATATATATATATATATATATAAAAGAGGGCCAGTATGGTGGCCCATAATTATGGGAGGAGCCCGGAGGGTATATAATCAGACCACCCACAACGGTCTGTGTCGGTTCCAGTGCAAGGTACTGCACATCAAGGGGCCGACTCTTCTCAGCTCCCTCACGGTCGACTATCTGTGCGTCCAATCGCAGGTGCACTTCGGCTTCTTCATTCGTGGTCTTCGTCGGCGGTTCCCGCTCATGGTCGCAGATAAGTAGTATCCGAATCGTTTCATATCATGTGCAAACTTGCGGCTTATCATGCTTACTATCCTGCACCCCTTTCGCAAAACCTACCTCTGAGTTGTTGACACTCATGTCCCGACATCTTTTGGCACAGGCATAGTACATTCGTAAATTCCTTCTACCAAACATACGATTCATTCATAGATCCAACCCTCCTGTCGGTCGTTCTCCAATATCACTCGCCATAGGCTTCGCTGGTTATAAGATTCACTGTTCTCATCCTTTTTTGAGATAAACAGGTATTGTTTGTATGGGTTTCTGTGGCTGATTGAGGTGTAATTAAACCCACCTGATGTCTTTCCTGTACTTGACTAGCCTGGGGGGATGGGTGGTTGATAGGTGTTTGGTTTCACAGTAAGGAATGGCATACACTCTACAACCAATTCGTATCAGATACTCCTTACTGCCAACTTATATCAGATTCATCTCATACATTTTTTAAGCTGATTCGTGTCAAAAGCATTGCACAGGCTGACTCTGCCAACTCACTGCGTGTCCACGTAGTTGTACGTTTGAGATCGATCGTATATCTTCATCGATTGTCCCACGCTCGGACCGCTACACACTCGCTGTTGCAGGTAGGACTTTGTTGTTACCGCTCCTCTAAACTCTAGTAGTTACGTTATCATGTTTGTTTATCATGTTCGTTTTGCAAAAAGTCGCACTTACGCCACCGTAAGTCTTTCTATGTCATCTTTCATGTATTTCATGCTTTCTACCCAACGCGGGTTTACTCGAGCCGTTCACTTCACGGCGATGCGGTCAAATCCGACATTCAAGCCCCTTACTCACCTCGCGTCTACGGCCGATTCGAATCTAGTCGCAACTTCGCTTCTATGTTTCGGATCCTTGGCAATCACAAAGCCCCTTCAACCGCCATCACCATTTAGTTGATTCTAACCCAGCCATATCATCGGCAATACGGGCAGATCTGTCATACAAGCCCTGTAGTTACCTCACATCTGTGGCCGATTCGAATCTAGTCGCAACTTCGCTTCTATGTTTCGGATCATTGGCAATCACCAGCCCCTTCAACCACCATCACAATTCAATCAATCCGAACCCAGCCATATGCTCAGCGATACGGTCGGATCCCATATATGAGCCTCTCAGTCGCATCTACGGAGGATTCGAGTCTAGTGGCAGCATTGGCGCAACGATTCCAGTCCTTGCCAAACACAACTCTAACAACCAAACCGAATCCTGTTGCATCTCCGACTCAAATGAGTCAAATCTTTCGCAGACTATTCCATAGCTATAACCCAGTTCAAACTAGTCACATCGACTGTACAAATTCAGCAGTACTTACGTTTGACTTTCTCAGTCTATCCATACATGATCATACACAATTCTCTTCACCAATTTGCTCAGTGTTGCGCACGGTCATTCCTACATAATCACATTTCCTCTATAACCTTTTCTTTCGCCTTTCAACAAAGCTCCTTGCAATCGCTGCAAGCATCAATGCAATGGCTCAATACGGCCACTCATCTCCAGTAGCAACACGGCTGCTCTCCTCATTCCTACACACTTATAATTTAATTTATAGATTCAAATAAAGCTGCTTTCTTGCAATCGCTGCAAGCATCTCTGCAATAGCTTAATACGGCCACTCATCTCCAGTAGCAACACAGCTGCTCACCTCATTCATCCATTCATTCATTCTCACCTCATAATTCAAATAAGGCCGCTTCCTTGCAATCGTTGCAAGCATTTCAGCAAGTGGCTCAAACTGCCACTCATCGTCTCCAGTAGCAACATGGCTGCTCATCATTTTCTCTTTCGCTTTCCCCTTTTTAGGCCAGTTAGAACACCAGTTAGTCCACCCTGAACCAGGTTTGGACAGTATCTCCCAAAAAACAAAACAAAAAAACAAAAACAAAAACAAAACAAAAAAACAAAAAAAAAAAACATTGTCGAGGGCTTGCATCTTCACCAGGGGGCCAGCTTTGCCCCAAAGAGCTCTTTGCAATTCCCCTTGTCAAAACGAAATTCTCATGTCACCTTACTACAGGCTCCCGGTCAACTCAGTTCTCGACCCCAACCAGTCGACTTCACAACTAGTGCATAAAGTCAGGTGTTTAGTTCAATGGGATTCCCCTTTCTCTTAAACACTCTTTCACTACATATTTTTACTTAACATACAGAATTTGACCTGCTCCTGAGGCGTTAGCAACTGTCACATACTTCTGTGCACTTCACTCTGTTTTCGAAGCACAAGCCTTCAATATGCAGACAAGGTCGCCTAATCTCCATACTTGCTGGCAGTGCAAGCATTAGTAGACCGAACCCACATCAATTAAGTACAGATCGCAACATTCCTACTTAGTATACCAGACTTCAGCTACCCACCCCAGTCCGTCCTGGGGCGCTCTGGTTCATTAGTCTGTGCCGAGCACAGACTGACACCCGCGCCATCGGTCACCTAGCCTGTCACCTCCTGGCTCACCTCGGTTGTCACGCATTCTTTTGAGTTTTCTAAAGTCACACTCAACAGTGCTCGAGTGCAAACCAACTGTCACTATGGCTGTCGTTCCTTGTCTTATTCTTCTTGTTTCCTTCTGCCTTTCATCTTATCTACCCAACGCAACTATGCCCTCCTACCTTTGCAACTTACCTCAAACATACGCACCCCCCCCTTGCTTTTAGTTGACGCCATGTCGCAGGCAGACAGTGAGGACTTTGCCTCAGCCCTGCCATCACCCTTGACGGGCTCAGCAAGCGGTGGTTTACAGTCTCACAAGAGCTTGGACCAATAAAAAAAAAAAAAAACTCATAGCAGAACGGTGTCGCAGGAGTAAATCCTACCCTGCCGCAGCCAGGAAACCAAGCCTTTAGGCTACTGTTTCCACCACCAGTGGCAGCCCTTCCAGGCACCACTTCAGTCTATCTTCTTTGCGACTACTCAGCTGCACTCCTGGGTAACCACACTGTCAACAGCAGTCGCCGAAGTCCAAGCAGAGTGACAGCCCTGGAGGTACGCCCAGCCGTGCCCCTACCAACTCCAGTCACCACCGTCATTCCCGTACCTTCACTAACAGATACACCCAACTTCTGCACCATCGTCTTCCCTGCGCACCTTGTCCTAGCAGGGCATCTAGGAGGACATCTTGGATGACAACAACGTTAACTTAGCATCCCTCCTCATAGCAGTACACAACTTGGCCTAGAACAAGTCATATTCGCGGGGAGATGTCTCCGTCATCCTGAAGGCCAGAGACCCTTTACTTAATCGCAAGCTCACTGTCACAGAGTTTGTGCTGGCCTTGGGGACATTCAGAGACATGCTAGGCAGAGCAACCCCAACAGGAGGGTAGAATTGGACCCGTATCTGCATGCAGCAGGTCACAAGTACACAGGGTGCCCATCCTTTGACTATCACCGCTCATTTTCAGCCAAGGCAGCAGCCAGACTCAAGGGGATCCTTTACCTCCCATCTTTTAGTGTTTCTCTTCCAGGTAAAGACCCTGACTAAATCCTTAAATTAAGATGTGCCAGCTATAGCAGATCTGCCCATGGGAGTCGAATTTCTCACAAATTGGAATGGCATGCTAATGTGTATTCCCTCAGCATCTCTCTCTTCATCTCAGGTAGTCATGGTCACCACAGCCTCCACAGGTCCTTGCCTCAATTTTGACCAAATTGGGTTGATAGGGCCATGGCCGTCAGTAATCCTCTTGATTCCTGGGTTCAGTTAGTCCTCCTCTTTGTTCGTCCTCTACCCCATTGTCGCAGCAGCTCAAGTCTGGTGCAACAACTGGGCAGGACAAACAGTGACGTTCACCACAGACAACCAAGCCACAGCCAGTATTATGAATAAACAAGGTCCTAGTAGCCTGCCATCGTGGCCTTCCTGCGCAGGCTGGTGCCACTATCCCCACAGCACCAATCTAACGTCCTATGTGTCCACATCCCAGACAAACGCAATAATCTGGCCGACGCACTACCCGTTAACTTTGCTTCGTTATTTTGCAGGAACCTGGAACCGACCCGACCATGTCTCTTATCCCACACTGGTCGTAGCTAACCTCGGATTCAAACAACACTTTCACGACGCTACCTGCCCTATTAATCTTTCACTATCTCACAACACCCTGAAGGCCTACCGTGCAGCCTAGAGATTCTATGTCAGGTTACTAGCCTCAAACCCCAGAGCAATACCAAGAGTTCTCCATCACATCCTGGTCTTCATATTATGCCACCACACACAGTTGGCATTGTCATACAATACCTTAGACCCCACTCAGCTGACATCCAGTATTTCATCCCCTTATGAGATCCTAACAAACCGTCTTGTTTGCCGCCCATATGGTCAAGACCATGTTGTGTGGTATTCACAGGCAACGACCCCAAATCAGTATCAAATGGCTACCCGTCACCAGCGCCATATTCCGAGACGTGTCTTTCATCCTGTCACATTCCCCTTTGGCTAAATTCAGCCTGGTCATTCAAGCAGCCATCTACCTGGCTTTCTACAGCTTCTTACACCCCAGTGAATACTGTCACCATCCCAGTTGTAAAGTGTTACGTAGACACCACCTCACACACCATCAGACTTACTTCATCTTGCTACTCAGGGTGTCCAAAACACAATAGTCCGGTCCAGGGGTTGACATCAAACCTTTCCAAACTCTCAAAGCCTGGTGCCCCATGTCCATCCTAGATCAATTTTTGGCCCATATGTTTGATCCCTTGCAGGACAGCCCATTACTACCGTTCCCAATTAGTACCCCAGGCAGCAACCAGTTCATTAGTCACGTCAGGTTCCTTTTGAGCAAATTAGGCCAGGACCTTGGTCATTTTTTTGGACATTCTTTCACATTGGAGCAGCATCAGCAGCCTCACGATTTGGGGTCCCAGTCCACGCGATCAAAGATGGGCAGGCGGGAATCCACCTGCTTTACTCGATACATCTCCAATCCACAAGTGGAAATGTCCTGAGCCTTCAGCAACTTTGCCCCGTAGTGTCTTGTTGTACATAAATTAATAATTACCTCCCTAAACCAAGTCTTTTGCGGCCTTCTCTTGGCATATCGCCCAGCAGACCAGGGCTCACCGCCCAGCTCACCAGGGCTTACCTTACAGCAGACCAAGGGCACAATTCATGTCTATTTTATGTTGTTAGTCTTGTGACGTGTATGTGTTCTTTCATATCTCTTAGAGCGGAGGGCTCCGACCATAAATAAGAGGGCCAGTATGGTGGCCCGTAATTATGGGAGGAGCCCGGAGGGTATATAATCAGACCACCCACAACGGTCTGTGTCGGTTCCAGTGCAAGGTACCCACCCACCCATTTTCCTTCTCCGAGTACTTCACTTAAAACACGTTTCTACAGAAACATCCATTTACTTTCTTAAGGTATGCGGCCTTCTCTTGGCATATCGCCCAGCAGACCAGGGCTCACCGCCCAGCTCACCAGGGCTTACCTTACAGCAGACCAAGGGCACAATTCAGGTCTATTTTATGTTGTTAGTCTTGTGACGTGTTTATGTGTTCTTTCATATCTCTTAGAGCGGAGGGCTCCGACCATAAATATATATATATATATATATATATATATATATATATATATATATATAAGCGCCTGTTGTCGTCATATAGCTTACAACATCATGTAGCGTGAATATACACACATTTCATAAAATATAAATATTGATACAAAAGTAATCCATAAAGTAATCAGGTGCATATAGGTCCGTGATACTCTGACCATCCAGAGTCAGTTTTCAGCGTCCTTAATCTAAAGATAATAAACGTGACTTATAGGTGACTGTGAATATAGCGATCTTCAGCAGTGATTACACTCAGGTGCTCCCCACCCCAAGGTAATGGCCGCTCACCTCAGAGCATGTGACCTCGCAATTAAGTTTGGTCAGTACACGGTTTTGAATCGTCAAAACGGATTCCAGGTCAGGTTGCAAGGTCCAAATACTGGTCAAAGATGTGGCATCCTCATATATAAATATCAAAAAAGAGACTTCCATAGTCTAATAACGTTTTATTTAAAGATTTTATTTAATGCAAACAAAGCCCTATTATAGGGTACTCAAATGGGTCTGGTGCGTTACTGCACTGCTCTATAGCATTCCTTAATGGCGCTAAGCTGTGGATGAGATTGTGTGCTCCTACTCCATATGACAGACCAGCTGCCTCCTGCACCATCCAGTCCCCTCCCCTACGCGTATCAATACAAGGGAAATATTGTATCTTCATCAGGGTGATGCCCCTGTTCTCACATTCAGAACGTTCTCATGTTCGGAAATTTTGGCCAACATTTGTGTGATTGTGTGTATGCAAGACAAGTTTGAACCAACATCTTTCGGGAAAAAAATCCATGGTTTTGTTGTCGGAAAATCCGATCGTGTGTATGGGGCATAAGTCCGTAGGGTTCAATATTGTGTTGCCTCACCCTTTGCAGCTAGAACAGCTTTAACTCTTCTGGGAAGGCTGTCCACAATGTTTATGAGTGTGTCTATAGGAATGTTTGACCATTCTTCCAGAAGTGCATTTGTGAGATCAGGCACTAATATTGGGCGAGAAGGCCTGGCTCGCAGTCTTCGCTCTAATTCATCCCAAAGGTTTTCTATCGAGTTGAGGTCAGGCCAGTCATGATCCTCCACCCCAAACTCGCTCATCCATGTCTTTATGGACCTTGATTTGTGCACTAGTCCTAATCATTTGGTGGAGGGGGGATTATGGTGTGGGGTTGTTATTCAGGGGTTGTGCTTGGCTTCTTAGCTCCAGTAAAGGAAACTCTTAAGGCGTCAGCATACCAAGAAATTTTGAACAATTTCATGCTCCCAACTTTGTGGGGACAGTTTGGGGATGGCCCCTTCCTGTTTCAACATGACTGTGCACCAGTGTACAAAGCAAGGTCCATGAAGACATGGATGAGTGAGTTTGGGGTGGAGGAACTTGACTGGCCAGCGCAGAGTCAGGACTTCAACCCAATAGAACACCATCGGGATGAATTAGAGCAGAAACTGCGAGCCAGGCCTTCTAGTTCACATCAGTGCCTGACCTCACAAATACGCTTCTGGAAGAATGGTCAAACATTCCCATAGACACACTCCTAAATCTTGTGGACAGCCTTTCCAGAAGAGTTGAAGCTGTTATAGCTGTAAGGGCTGAACCCTACGGACTAAGACTGGGATGCCCTTAAAGTTCATGTATGTGTAAATGCAGGCGTCCCAAATTCTTTTGCAAATATAGTGTATGTGTCTATGCTGTGTCCCAGCATATTATATTTCCCATGAGCTCACAAAGAGCATAGCATAATGCATATTAATAAATTCTTCATATGAAACAGGTTTTGCACAAAATATTTTTAGCTCCTCAACCATATGAGCTCCCTAATTGGTATATATTACGTACCAAAGTAAAATTTTCAGCATTCTAATAGCTATTGAAGTTCAACAAACAGTGGTGAAGTAAATATGTATTTGAAATTATTGTGTATAAAAAGGTTGTAATGCCCAATAAAAATGAAATGGAGATACAATCATTTAATTTCAATGTCAATTATTTCTATTAAAGGCTTTTCAGGAAAGCAATATTTAAAGGGAAACCAGTGTTAGCCTGTTTTTTTTTTTTTTTTTTTTTTTTTTTAAAGGTCGTGATAACAATAGCCAACACACCATTTTTGCCATGTAATATCACTTTAACTAATTGTATTGACATATTTAAAAGCCTTAAAATAAGCTATGCAGCATTAAATTTACTTAGGCTGGATTTACACCTATATATTCTGTTGCAGCTTGTTAACATATGCTTTGCAGTGCATTACAGTGCTTTACATTAAGGCAGCCCATTCATTATGAATGAACTACCAATCCTAACCTTAAAGCCGGCTAAAGACTGAGCAGATTTATTTCCTGACACTAGTTGCATGCAATAATCACATGTAAAGTCCAACAGGCTGGTTGTGCCCAAGTTGATCGATCGATCAATCAACTTGGGGACATTCAGCTTGCACATACATGGTTTGAATCTTGGCCGGTTCCTGCTGAACCAGCTGCGTTTCGGACCAACGATGGCCAGCTTTACAGATAAAAAAAGCACATGACAATTTTTTTTCATAATGCAGCGTGTTATATGTTGGCTGCCATTGTACAGCGATTTTGAGTGCCATTGACAATGAATGTGTTTATGCAAATGTGACAACATGACATAACATGAGTAATGATTAACATGATTAACATGAGTGTTAGCTGCTCTAGTATTGGTAGATTTTGGTTTTATGGGAAGCAGTTTGGGGATTTTATTTTTTTGATTGTTATTTTCATGGCAAACAAAAAGATTGGAATCCTGGCCTTTGGAGGCAACAGGATGATTGCGGGAATAGGAAATATCTAAACAAAATGTTGGGTGCCTAGGAAATGCATGGGTATGGCATGAGCATACAGGCTCATATTAAAAAGGTACACTACTGTGGAAAATTTTTAGGCAGGTGTGGGAAAATACTGTAAATTAAGAATGCTTTAAGATTCCTAACTCCAAGGTACCAGGAGAAGATGGCATACCTATGAAGGTATACAAGAACTATGGGGAGCATGTACTACCTAGGCTATTGGGAGTATTTAATGCTGCCAAAGCATCTGGATCCCTTCCCCTGTCCATGTCGATGGCTGTAATTGTGCTACTTTTGAAACCAGGCAAAGATCCCTTAGACCCAGGCTCCTATAGGCCAATAATCCTGCTACAGTCAAATGTGAAAATATTGGCCAAGGTGCTAGCTTTGAGATTGAACAAAGCCACTTCATCTATAATTCACTCCGACCAGGTAGGGTTCATGGTCCAAAAATCCACGGCTATTACCTTACGCATATTATTTATTAATCTACAATCCATATCTGATAATAAGGGAGACCGGGCATTGCTATCGCTTGATGTCCACAAGGCCTTCAATAGCATCAAACAGTCTTACTTATGGGCAGCAATGAACAAGTTTGGGTTGTGGACAAACTATATAACATTGGTCCAACTTCTATATAGCTCCCCTAAGGCTGCCATCCAGGAATCCAGGAGGGTGTCTGAATACTTAAATCTTTTTAGGGGTACTAGGCAGGGCTGCCCCCTATCGCCCCTACTGTTCGCTCTTGCTATTGAGCGGTTGGCTGCATCTATACGCGCTAGCACAAATATCAGGGGCCTACAGTATGGAAAGTACCAAGAAAATGCATGCTATATGCAGATGACACCATGCTCCCATTAGGTGATACAACCACGTCCCTACAGGAGGCCATGGCAGTGATTCGCACATTTGGCCACTACTCTGACTTAGTAATTAATTGGACCAAGTCCTCCCTTATGCTACTAGACAACACCACTGGTACCCAGGCATCAACGTTATTAGATATCCCAGTGTCCAAGGAATTTAGGTATCTGAGCATTCAGATCACGCTTAACCCCCTGGACTATATTAGATTGAACCTGTCCCCCTTATTGAACCGCTGCAGAGATCGAGTGAAGCTATGGTCGAAACTGAAGATGTGGGGAGAATAAACTTGATCAAAATGATCTTAATGCCACAACTCTAATATATACTTCACAATTCTCCCATGGTTATTCCTCTCAAACAGTTCAGGGTCATAAACTCCATCTTTAGGTCACTTATTTGGCTGAAATCTACTGCTAGAGTTAAATTAGAACAGCTACAATGCCCAAAGGAGGCCGGAGGGCTTGCACTCTCTAATCCATGGCTGTACTAAATGGCCTCCCAACTCCAACATATAGCTAGGGCCTTGCGTCCCCCTGAGACTGCAGTGCTTAACTTGATAGACCCTGTAGTGCACCTTTTCAAAGCAGAAACAGGAGGGGAGGTGGAGGAAGGTGTCACGTACCTGGTTGGAGAGCCCAAACGTGCAGGGAGCGGCGCCTCGTAAGCCTCCGGCTCGAGAGCCCCTGGAGGTGGAGACAGGGATTCAGGAGTCCGGAGGACACAAGTGCCAGGCCGGATAGCAGATGGCAGGCACAGCCGACACAGGTAGCTGACAGGAACGGTAGGTGCAACTAGCGCTGGAAACCGGACAGGAACTGCAGGAACAGCTGGCACAGGTAGTCAAGCAGGAACCACAAGGGTAGTTGGTGCTGGCACTCGGAGGACAGGCAAGCGTGGTCAGAGGCGAGCCGGGTCGGTAACTATCGGACAGCAGAGGTACAGAGCAGAAGGCAGAAGCGTGGTCAATCAGGCAAAGGGTCGGAGGCAGGCAGCAAACAGACAAGGTCAAGGAACAGGCCGGGTACAGTATCAGGAACACACAGGAACTGGTAGCAGAAGTCACAGGAACGCTGTAGACAGGACAGCACCGTGGAGCAGAAGCTGATCCCTTAAATAGCCTGTTGGGCGCCAGGAACGGTCGCACGGTACGTTTGCGTACCCCCGCGGGTGACCGTGCTCCCGTTCGTGACCCCGCGTACCCGCGTACGCCCGATCGGATTATCGCGCACCCGCGTGCGCTCGCTCGTATCAACGCGCACCCGCGTGCGCCTGTTAGGGACTACATGCACTCGCGTGCGTTCGTGTGCGCCAACCCGCGTCCGAGGGCACCGACGATCCTCTTGTACAGGAAACCTGCGGGTAAGTCTCCTATGTACGATCGGGATGGTGGAACGATCGTGACATTGCCCCCCCCCAAGGGGCAACCTCCGGATGCCCAATCGTGTAATCTTATCCGGATGGGACCTTTTGAAAGCAAGGATCAGTCTCTTTGCATGCAGGTTGGACTCTGGTTCCCATGAATTCTCCTCAGGGCCATAACCCTTCCACTTAACCAGGAACTGAGTTTGATTCCGTCTTCTCCTGCAGTCCAGGATGGACTCGACCTCAAATTCTAATTCCCCATCAATCATCACAGGTTCTGGGGGGTTGGCACTCCGATCGGCAAAGGGGTCCGGAACCGCAGGTTTGAGTAACGAGGCGTGAAAGGCCGGATGGATCCGAAACGACTCTGGGAGTTTCAGCTCAAAGGCCACGTCATTTAGCTTCCTTACAATAGGAAATGGACCCACGAACTTCGGGCCCAGTTTTCTGGATGGGCAAGCTAACTTCAGATTCAGCGTAGACAACCAGACCTGGTCCCCGACCTGGAGGTCGAGCTCCCCTCTTCTCTTAATGTCAAAGACCTCTTTATAGTGTTCCTGAGTCTTGGCCAGAGTCTCCTGAAGGATCTTATTGTTGCTCTTGAAGAAATTAAGGTCTTCCTGTACTGCCGGCACTGAACATTCAGGGAGATTACCGGGTAGAGAAAGCGGATGGAAGCCAAAGTTTGCAAAGAACGGGGACTGTTTGGTAGCCGAATGGATGGAATTATTGTACGCAAACTCTGCTAATGGCAAGAGCGATGCCCAGTCGTCCTGGGAGAAGGAAGAGAAACACCGCAGATATTGCTCTAGTGTTTGGTTGGTTCTCTCGGTCTGGCCGTTGGTTTGCGGGTGATAGGCCGAAGAAAAGCGAAGCTCAATTCGCAGGGCCCCACAGAGGGCTTTCCAAAACCTGGACGTAAACTGTACCCCCCTGTCAGAGGTGATGTCAGCAGGGATACCGTGGAGCCTTACCACTTCTTTAATAAAGATCCTAGCCAACTCCGTGGCCGACGGGGTCCCCTTCATAGGTAAAAAGTGGGCCATCTTGGTAAACCTATCTACCACCACCAAGATTGTGGAGAAGTCTTCAGAGGGAGGTAGTTCCACGATGAAGTCCATGGATATCATCTTCCAAGGTCTATCCGGGATGGGCAACGGTCTCAGCAAGCCCCAAACCTTTGATTTGCTACCCTTATTCCTGATACATGTGGTGCATGCCTCCACATATTCCCTGCAGTGCTTCTTCATTTGTGGCCACCAAAACGTGCGTTGGAGCAAGTCCGTGGTTTTGAACACCCCAAAGTGGCCGGCCAGTGGGTGGTCGTGGCAGGAACTGAGAACTGTGGTACGTATTTCTTGGGGAA
This sequence comes from Lithobates pipiens, assembly GCF_037356315.1. Lineage (NCBI taxonomy): Eukaryota > Metazoa > Chordata > Amphibia > Anura > Ranidae > Lithobates > Lithobates pipiens. Next base: position 322,413,797 of record NW_027507903.1, on the reverse strand, counting down.
CGTAGATTCTGTCCTGATGCCAGAGAAGACCATCTCTGGGGGTTAAAGAGATGTCAGGTGGAAGAGCGGGATCGCTGGAGGCCTGCTTAATTCGGGAAAGTAGACTCTCCTGAAGCAGAAGAAAGTTTCCTGGGGGGAGAATGGTATCAGGAGTAGGGAGCTCCACTGATTCATTGTACATCCGAGAGAGAGCATCGGGTTTCACATTCTTTGATCCGGGCCTGTACGTAATGTGGAACACAAATCTAGAAAAGAAGAGTGCCCACCGAGCCTGTCTTGGTTTCAGTCGCTTGGCCGATTTAAGATACTCTAGATTTTTGTGATCAGTATAGATCAGGATTGGGTGGGAAGCGCCTTCGAGGAGGTAGCGCCATTCCTCCAATGCTGCTTTGATTGCCAGCAGTTCTCGGTCGCCGACGTCATAGTTCCGCTCTGCTTCCGAAAGTTTGCGGGAGAAGAAGGCCACCGGGTGCAAAAGTGACTTAGGTCCCTGTCTCTGGGAGAGCACTGCCCCAACGGCCACTTCCGAAGTATCCACCTCCAGGATATAAGGCAGCGCAGCATCGGGGTGTCTTAGGATTGAGGCAGAGACGAACAGGTCTTTTAGGGTTTTGAAGGCTTCTTGTGCCTTAGGAGTCCATTGAAATTTTTGACCCTGTTTGGTCAGTTCAGTGATGGGGGAGATGATGGAGGAAAATCCTCTGATGAATTTTCTGTAAAAATTAGCGAACCCTACAAACCGTTGGACCCCTTTTCTGTCAGAGGGAGCGGGCCAGTCTAAGATAGCTGAGATCTTCTGGGGATCCATCTCTATTCCCTTTACTGAAATGACTAGTCCGAGGAATTGAATACTTAGCTGTTCAAAAACACACTTTTCTGGTTTGGCGTACAGACCATGGAGGCGGAGTCGAGCCAGGACCTTCTTCACATGTTCCCGATGTTCGGCTAAAGAGGAAGAAAAGATTAAAATATCATCGAGGTATACAATCACAAACAGGTCTAGGTAATCTCTGAAGACATCATTTACAAAATGTTGGAACGTAGCAGGGGCATTACAGAGTCCAAAGGGCATAACTAGATATTCGTAGTGCCCGAAGCGAGTACGAAAGGCGGTCTTCCATTCATCGCCTTCACGAATGCGTACGAGGTTATAAGCACCCCGTAGGTCTAGTTTGGAGAATACCTCGGCCGACCCCAGTCTCTGAAACAGTTCGGGCACTAACGGTAGAGGGTATCGGTTTTTAATTGTGACTTTGTTGAGTGCTCGGTAGTCTACACATGGCCGTAAGGAGTGGTCCTTCTTCTGGACGAAGAAAATCCCTGCACCTGCCGGGGAAGTGGATGCCCTGATAAAACCCTTCTTTAAGTTATCGTCCAGGTAGGTTTTCAGGGTTCCCAGCTCGGTCTCGGATAAGGGGAAGATCCTTCCGAAGGGGATCTCTGCCCCCGGGAGCAATTCGATAGGGCAATCATAAGGTCTGTGGGGAGGTAAAGTCTCAGCGCCCTTTTTACTAAACACATCCACAAATTGGTGATAAGCCTCGGGCACAGCTTGTCGGATTTCGGTGTCTGTTTCCAAGCAGAGCAGTGAAGAAGGGTCCGTATTGATGACTGGGAGGCAGTGCTGACGGCAATAGGCAGACGGAAACTCTACTCCTCCAGTGAACCAATTTATCAGAGGGTTGTGAGCCTTCAACCAGGGCATGCCAAGGATAACGGGAAAAAGTGGAGACTTGATAATGTCCAGAAACAGGAGCTCCTGGTGGGCTCCGGCGATGATGGCATGAAGAGGAAACGTCTCCTGGGTCACAGGGCCGGACTTTAGAGTGGAACCATCGGCCAAGTAGATTGAAAGTCCCTTTACCCTAGGCCGAAGGGGGATGTTGTTCTTTAAGGCAAAGGACAAGTCCATAAAGCCGCTGCAGGCCCCAGAGTCAATAATCGCGTTGACGCTGATAGTCTTTCCTGAGCACTGAAAAAGAAGAGGCACAGCCAGATGAGAGATGGTACTGGTACTTGGCAGGGTAGAAGGAGAGGCAGGGGGTATAAGAAGGCACTTACGCGACTTGGCAGGTCAAGTGCGGACATAATGTCCTGATTCTCTGCAGTAGAGGCAAAGGTTACCGGCTCTTCGGCGTTGGCGCTCTTCAGGCGTCAGAGATGGGCGAAGTAGACCCAATTGCATAGGTTCTGACGAGTCCGGAGAAGACGGGGCAGGAACAGAAGGGACCGGGGGGTTAGGACTAGGAACCCGTGGCAACATCCAGACTGGGCGAGAAGTGGAAGAGGAACGCTCTAGACGACGTTCTCTTAGGCGCCTATCGATCTGTACTGAGAGATCGATGAGCGCTTCAAGGGTTTCAGGGATTCCCACACGAGCCAGTTCATCTTTTAATGATTCTGAAAGTCCCATGCGGAACTGGTAGCGGAGGGCTGAGTTATTCCACTCCGTGTCGGCACTCCAGCGTCTAAACTCAGACACATAATCCTCCACTGGCCTGCGACCTTGTTGGAGCACGTGCAGGGCTGCTTCAGCGGTAGCAGCAAGCTGGGGGTCCTCATACAGCCGAGACATTGCTTGGAAGAAGGCGTTTAAAGAGTCCAGAGAAGGGTCTTTACGTTCTAGAAGACGGTGTGCCCAGGCTTGAGGCTCATCGGTTAATAGAGAGATGACGAACCCCACTTTTGTTGCCTCGAGGGAAAAGGTCCGGGGTTGAAGAGCGAAGAAGAGCTCACAGGAGTTCCGAAAGGCCCTGAACTTGTTTCGGTTTCCGGAAAAACGGTCTGGCGTAGGGACCCTTGGTTCAGGCGGCATCATTACCACTGAAGGCGGAACTGAAGGTCCAGGGACAGCTGGGGCTGCGGCAGATAGGGCCTGGACCTGTTCTTCCAGACGGCCGTAGCCTTCTTGCAAGTTCTTCACGGCCTGGGTGAGGCCGGCTAGGTGGCGGCAAAGCTCATCCATTGGGGAGGCTCCCTGCGAGGGCTCGGTCATGGCTGTCCTGTACTGTCACGTACCTGGTTGGAGAGCCCAAACGTGCAGGGAGCGGCGCCTCGTAAGCCTCCGGCTCGAGAGCCCCTGGAGGTGGAGACAGGGATTCAGGAGTCCGGAGGACACAAGTGCCAGGCCGGATAGCAGATGGCAGGCACAGCCGGAACAGGTAGCTGACAGGAACGGTAGGTGCAACTAGCGCTGGAAACCGGACAGGAACTGCAGGAACAGCTGGCACAGGTAGTCAAGCAGGAACTTCTTCAAGCCAGTTGGTGCTGGCACTCGGAGGACAGGCAAGCATGGTCAGAGGCGAGCCGGGTCGGTAACTATCGGACAGCAGAGGTACAGAGCAGAAGGCAGAAGCGTGGTCAATCAGGCAAAGGGTCGGAGGCAGGCAGCAAACAGACAAGGTCAAGGAACAGGCCGGGTACAGTATCAGGAACACACAGGAACTGGTAGCAGAAGTCACAGGAACGCTGTAGACAGGACAGCACCGTGGAGCAGAAGCTGATCCCTTAAATAGCCTGTTGGGCGCCAGGAACGGTCGCACGGTACGTTTGCGTACCCCCGCGGGTGACCGTGCTCCCGTTCGTGACCCCGCGTACCCGCGTACGCCCGATCGGATTATCGCGCACCCGCGTGCGCTCGCTCGTATCAACGTGCACCCGCGTGCGCCTGTTAGGGACTACATGCACTCGCGTGCGTTCGTGTGCGCCAACCCGCGTCCGAGGGCACCGACGATCCTCTTGTACAGGAAACCTGCGGGTAAGTCTCCTATGTACGATCGGGATGGTGGAACGATCGTGACAGAAGGACTGGAGGTACTGAGGTTTGCCAAGTCAAATAAACTGTTTCCTATTTACTACCTGATGCAAAAGTTAGAAAAATACAGCAGGTGGAAGGCTTCACTAGATATAGCCCCATCTGAGGGAATAAGCGCTACTTGGAACTGGAAAAACTACAATACAGCAAGAAATGGCAGCAATATGGTATTACACATATGACACATATATTTAGAGATGGAAAACTGCGTTCTTTCACTGCACTACAGGCTTCATTTAACCTACCTGGCTCTATGCGATTCTGCTATTACCAGCTTCAATACGCTGTGATGGCACAATCGAATGGGGATGCTGGATCCAGAATCCCACACCCATATTTAACTATATGAGAGAAGTATCCACATATAAGGAGTTGATATCATGCAGCTACTCCATGCTCCTTACTAAAGTTCTCCCTAACAATACTGCAGGCCTCATAGCTAAGTGGGAGAGAGATGTAGATACCTTTGAAGAAGACCAAGGGGAGGAAGCATTGTCAGCGGTCCCCATGTTTTCTCTTAATGTGGCCCAATGATTGTTCCAATTGTACGTTCTTCCCCGGATGCACTACACACCAGCTAGTTTGGCGAGAATGGGGGTGGGGGGTGATCCCTCCTGTAAGAGAGACCATGGAGATTTTTTCCACATGCTGTGGAGATGCCCCAAATTGCATATCTACTGGAGGGACTTGATGGCAACAATTAACAGAATCTTTCAGACTCAGCTGAAGGCACACCCTAAACTGTGTTTACTGGGTATCATGGATGACGTGTCGGAGGAGGATCCCTCTAGGATAGCGATAACCAGAGCCCTTTTTCAGGCCAGGAAACTTATACTGAGGCACTGGAAAGTGGAAGATCCCCCTGTAGTGAGGGAATGGTTGAACCAAGTGGGCGATGCGATTAGACTAGAGAAATACATATACCAGCACAAAGGAAGTATGAAAACATTTGAAAAGATATGGGCACCATGGTTGAATGTCCCTGATTTGGCTCCACTTGATTTTATAATGGATCATCTGCTATTATAGGCATTGAGGGTTGGGTGGAGCTCTGCCCAAGGTACTTACTGTTGTCAGCTTTACAGGTCCCGTCTGGAACCACCTCAAGATAAGCATTTCTGTATGGTGTAAATGACTGTTTCATATGTTATTTCAAATAGATTTTTATTAAAGTTTATAACAATACAATTATATAGACCGTACTATTCGTTGCAATCAGGGGGATCTGTTGATAAACTGTACACTTTCACAAAACTGGCGTGCATGTAGAGAACTGTGGCTAGTAACAAACGTTAACCATAAAGCAGAAAATAACTGGGATAAGGGAGAGAAAGAAGGGTGTGGGATAGGAGGGGCAAGGGTATGGGAAAGGAGCAATTGGGGTGGGGAGAGAGCATCTTTATAATGAAAATCATATTGGGACTTCAAATATATGAGTATTAGTGTTATCAGAGGGATATTATTCCAATTGTTTTGCATACCATTGTTTCCATGGAAGCCAAAGTTTGTGAGTTGTGGAGTATGAGGGTTTTCCACACGACAGTATGGATTCATACGTGTAGTGTGTGTGTACGAGGGTGATTACTTCTGGCGGGTTGGGATGTTTGACGACTTCCAGCATCTGGTGATGAGTAGTCTAGTTGCTAGGAGTATGTGTGTGAGCACAGTACTAAAGGTTGATGGAGTATGCTCCGGTATCATATTTAAAACAGCCATGTGTGGGGTAACGGCAAGACGATATTGACATACATCTTGGACTTGAGTTTCCACTTGTTTCCAAAGGTTAGTTAGGGCTGGGCATGCTCATAAAATATGGAACAAGGTACCAGTGTGATTACAATTTCTCCAGCAAAGGGGTAATGTATTTGACTGGAATTTGGCCAATCTATATGGTGTTCGGTATCACCTCAGTGTCATCTTGCTCATTAATTCCCATAAGGATGTGCAGTATGTGGCTTTATATATTGATTTGAAGGCCTTTTGCCATTGCAGATCTGAAAAGTGTGACTGTAGGTCTTCTTCCCAATGTTTATGGTTTAGTTTTATGAAAAAACTGTTTTTCCTGTAGAGTAGTATATAGTAGTGAGATACATTTTGTGTCTGTGTTGTTTGAGAAAAAGAAATTCCATAGTCTGGTAGTTAATGCTCCTTCCAAGTGGGTGTGCGCTGCGAGACACTGTTGGATTCTATGGAAATTGAAATAATCTGTGGCATGTGTGCCGTAAGTCGTTTGAACCTGAGTAAAGGATTTGTGTATTATCTTGTCTCTGAGGTCAGATGTGGTTGAGGCCTGCTCTAATATCCTATTGGGTAAAGTCAGGTGACACTATCTGGAGGGTGTGTAAAAGTATTTAACTGAAGCTTGGATGGTCGGGGAGTACAGGTGTAGGCATGGTATGTTGGTAATGGTGCTAAACAACCAGTTTTTAAGGTTGCCACCTGGTATCATGTGATTTTCAATATTACCGCATAATGAGTTTGGTTCTTTACTTGTCCAGTCCTTCATTTGGGATAGTATGGTAGCTAAATAGTAATCGTTTATATCAGTGTATCCCATTCCTCCTGCTACTCTGTGTTTGATTATTTTTGAGTGGCTGCTTCTCGGTTTTCTGCCCTGCCATACATAGTTATGTATAATGGATTGGAGAGAATTGAGATATGAATGAGATAGTGGTATGGGCAAAGTATGGAATAAATATAGTCATTTTGGAAGTAAGTATGAGCATTTTGAAGGCTAGCAACCTACCAGACCATGAAAACTCATATTTGGAGAGTTTGGTTGTTTCACTGATAAGCATTTGTTTGGTTTCAGCATAATTATTACTGAAAAGCCCTTTTGTTGATTTGGTAAGTGTAATGCCTAGATATGATATAACCTTTTCAGCCCATGGGTAGGTGTAGAGGTTGCGTAGTATGTTACTGATTATGGCTAGGGATGAGCTTCGAGTTCGAGTCGAACTCATGTTTGACTCGAACATTGCCTGTTCACCTGTTCACCAAACAATTTGGGGTGTTCACGGCAAATTCTAAAAGCCGCGGAACACCCTGTACAAGTCTATGGGAGAAATCTAAAGTGCTAATTTTAAAGGCTTATATGCAAGTTATTGTCATTAAAAGTGTTTGGGGACCTGGGTCCTGCCCCAGGGGACATGTATCAATTTTTAAAAAATAGACGTTTTTTCGGGAGCAGTGATTTTAATAATGCTTAAAGTGAAACAATAAAAGTTTAATATTCTTTTAAATTTCGTACCTGGGGGGTGTCTATAGTATGCCTGTGAAGGGGCGCATGTTTCCCATACTTAGAACTGTCCCTGCACAAAGTGTTATTTCTGCAGGAAAAAAAGTCATTTAAAATCACTCGTGGCTATAATGAATTGTCGGCTCCCCGTAATACAGAGAACAGTCATTGAAAGTCATTGATTAAAAAAAAAAAAAAAAAGCATGGGGTTCCCCCAAATTCAATTACCAGGCCCTTCAGGTCTGGTATGGATATTAAGAGGAACCCCGCGTCAATTAAAAAAAAAATTACATGGGGTTCCCCCCAAATATCCATCCCAGACTGTCTGGTATGGATTTTAAGGGGAACTCCACGCCAAATTTAAAAAAAAGTGCGTGGTGTCCCCCCTAAAAATCCATACCAGACCCTTTATCTGAGCACGCAACCTGGCAGGCCTCCTGAACCGTACCAGGCCACATGCCCTCAACATTGAAAGGATGCTTTGGGGTCCCCCCCAAAGCACCATGTCCCCATGTTGATGAGGACAAGGGCCTCATCCCCACAACTCTGGCCAGTGGTTGTGGGGGTATGCGGGCGGGGGGCTTATCAGAATCTGGAAGCCCCCTTTAACAAGGGGACCCCCAGATCCCGCCCCCCCCCATTTGAAATGATAAGGGCCTACCATTTCACAAAGAAAGTGTAAAAAATTGTTAAAAAAGACACACACACACCGTAGCAAAAGTCCTTTATTAAAAATAAAAAAAAGATTCCAGCGGTGGTAACCCACTCTTGCTATCCAGCGATGGATGATCATCTCTCCAGGGTCCAGCGATGGCTGATCTGATCCAGCGATGGGTGATCTCTCCCTCCAGGGCAGCGCATCCATCCTCTGTCTCCACCGGTTGAGACACAGCGGGGATCCCATCAGCCTGACATTTCTTATATGAGGAGGACGGGGCCACATGTCACCTGACCCTGCCCCCCTCTGACGCAAGGGGAAAGCCCGGCTTCCCCAATGATGTGCGGGCGACCCCGCCCCCCTCTGATGTAATGCAGGATCCTTACCCAGCTTTGGTATCATAATGATTAACGCATTAAGCATTTCTTTTGGGACTGTTTCATATGTTATACGTCATTGATTTGTGACTACATGTCAAATTGTGGGGGGAAAAAAAGAATATATGAACTTGCTGTTTGTAAACACTCTGCATTTTATCGATAAAACCCTTTTTAAAACAGAATGCTTTAAGAAAATGTTATCAATTAACAAAATGGAATGTAAATGAACAGAAGAGAAATCCAAATCAATATTTGGGATGACAACCCTTTGTCTTCAAAAAGTATCAATTCTTTAATTCTTCTAGGTACACTTGCACACAGTTTGTGAAAGAACTCGGCTGATAAGTTGTTCCAATTATATTGGAGAACTAACCACAGATCTTCTGTGGATATAGACTGCCCCAAATCCTTCTGTATCTTCATGTAATCCCAGAGAGACTTGATGATGTTGAGATCAGGGCTCTGTGGGGGCCAAACCATCACTTCCAGGACTCCTTGTTCTTATTTACGCTGAAGATATTTATTAATGACATTGTCTGTATATTTGGGGTCATTATCCTGCTGTAGAATAAATTTGTAGCCGATCACACACTGATGGTATTGCATGATGGATTAATATCTGCCTGTATTTCTCTGTATTGAGTACACCATTGATCCTGAACAAATCTCCAACTCCATTTTTCAGAAATGCAGCCCAAAACTTGCAAGTGACCTTCACCATGCTTCACTGTTGCCTTCAGACATTCATTATTGTACCGCTCTCCAAAGAAGAAACTTCAACCTGCTACAGCCAAATATTTCAGATTTTAACTCATCAGTTCTGAGTACCTGCTGCCATTTTTCTGCACCCCAGTTCCTATGTTTTCATGCATACACGGGTGTGTGGAATTTTCCATTCATTGCATGTATGAATATGAATTGGTCCTGATGAGATTCATTGTTTTGTATTACTACTAGATCATTTATGTAAGCTAACTCGGTTTAGACATGTGCAAAAGGAAAAAATTTGTTTAGTTTTGTTTCGTTTTAATTCGTTAATTCATTAATTTCCTTTAGTTATATTCGTTAACTTCCTTAAATTCGTTTTCTGATTTCGTTTAGTTTTCTACCGAATTCGAAAAATCAGCCACATTCGAAAATATTTCAACGAAATTCGAAAATATTTCTACCGGATTCGAAACGATTTCAACATGATTCGACATTATTTCGACCACATTCGAAAATATTTTGTGACCCGATTTTAGGGCCATGTATCTCGGGATCACTTGGTGATAGAAACTCCAAATTTGGAAATGTTGTAGTGCTAGTACTATTGTGTTTGCATACCAAATTTGGGGTTTCTAGCTATAAGTGACCCCGAGATATGTGGCCCAAAATCGGGTCGCAAAATGTCATTCTCTGCTCTAATAACTAATAACATTTTGCGACCCGAATTTGGGGCCACATATCTCGGGGTCACTTATAGCTAGAAACCCCAAATTTGGTATGCAAACACAATGGTACTAGCACTACAACATATCCAAATTTTGAAGTGTCTAGCACCAAGTGACCCCGAGATACATGGCCCTAAATTCGGCTCACAAAATATTTTCGAATGCGGTTGAAATAATGTTGAATCATGTTGAAATCATTTCGAATGCAGTTGAAATAATGTTGAATCATGTTGAAATAATTTCGAATGCATTCGAAATTATTTCAACATGATTCAACATTATTTCAACCGCATTCGAAAATATTTTGTGACCCGACTTTAGGGCCATGTATCTCGGGGTCACTTGGTGCTAGACACTTCAAACTTGGATATGTTGTAGTGCTAGTACCATTGTGTTTGCATACCAAATTTGGGGTTTCTAGCTATAAGTGACCCCGAGATATGTGGCCCCAAAATCGGGTCGCAAAATGTCATTCTCTGGTCTAATAACTAATAACATTTTGCGACCCGAATTTGGGGCCACATATCTCGGGGTCACTTATAGCTAGAAACCCCAAATTTGGTATGCAAACACAATGGTACTAGCACTACAACATATGCAAATTTGAAGTCTCTAGCACCAAGTGACCCCGAGATACATGGCCCTAAAGTCGGGTCACAAAATATTTTCGAATGCGGTTGAAATAATGTCGAATCATGTTGAAATCTGTCACGTACCTAGTAGTTGAGCCTGGAATGCAGGGAGCGGCCCCTCGTATCCCCTGGCTAATGAACCCCTGGAGGTGGAGACAGGTATTCAAAAGTTCAGGGGGCACAAGTGCCTGGCAGGTAGGACTGGTCCGGAAAAGCAGCTGGGCACCGACAGCAAGTTGGTAGGGCTGATGGTACTTGACTGTAGCAGGCAGGCACAGGTGCGGAGACTGGCTGGTAGGTGGGCGTCAGGAAATACTGGAACCCCAACAGGTAAACAGGAACAGCGGAGTCGGGTACAGGCCGGGTCAGCAGGAATCGATCAGCAAGGTACAAGAGGGTGAGGCAGAGACGTGGTCGGACAAGCAGAGGTCGTAGGCAGGCAGCAACGGATCAAGGTCAAAGAACAAGCCGGGTGTCAAGGATCAAGGTAACAGGTACTGGTACAGAAAGCAAGGTCACGGACACGCTGTAGACTGGACAGCACGGATGGAAGGGAGCCAGTGACTTAAGAAGACCTTAGGGCGCCAAACGGACGTACGACGGGTCAGCGCGCCCCCGCGAGTAGACGTGCTCCCGTTCGTGACCCACGAGCGTGTGCGCGCTCGTTCGTGTTGACGCGAGTGCGTTCGTTAGCTTTAGCGCGCGTCAGAGGGAAACGACGGGCTCTCCACGACAGGTTCCTACGGGTAAGTCTCCTGTGTATGGCTGAAACGTCCGAGTGATCGTGACATTGCCCCCCCCCAAGGGGCAGCCCCCGGATGCCCAACTGAGCCAACTTGTTCGGGTGGGAATTCTTGAAAGCACGGATGAGTCTCTTGGCATGAATGTTAGCCTCTGGCTCCCAGGAGTTCTCTTCGGGTCCGTACCCTTTCCACTTGACTAAGAATTGGACCTGGTTCTTTCTCTTCCTACAGTCCAGAATGGCCTCGATTTCAAACTCAATCTCCCCATTGACCAACACAGGTTCCGGGGGAGAGGAGGTCCTGTCAGTGAAGGGGTCCGTGACTGCAGGTTTGAGGAGCGATACGTGGAATACTGGATGAATTCGGAAGGATTCGGGAAGTTCTAGTTCAAATGCCACGTCATTTAATTTCCTCTTGATCGGGAAGGGACCCAGGAATTTCGGGCCCAACTTCTTGGAGGGGCAGGACAGTCTAAGATTTAAGGTGGACAACCAGACCCGATCCCCGACTTTAAGATCCAGCTCCCCTCTTCTCCTTCTGTCGAAGACTTCCTTGTTATGCTCTTGTGACCTGGCCAGGGTTTCTCGTAAGAGCTTGTTATTCTCTTCAAAGAAGTTAAGTCTCTTCTGAACCGCTGGCACTGAACACTCGGGAAGGTTGCCAGACAAAAACAACGGATGGAACCCGAAGTTCGCATAGAAGGGGGATTGCTTGGTGGCTGAATGGATTGTGTTATTGTAGGCGAACTCGGCCATTGGCAACAGGGAGACCCAGTCGTCTTGCGAGAAGGACGAAAAACAGCGAAGGTACTGCTCCAAAGTCTGATTCGTCCTCTCGGTCTGACCGTTGGTCTGCGGGTGGTAGGCTGAGGACATACAAAGGTCGATCTTCAGAGTTCTACAGAGCGCCCTCCAAAATCTTGAGGTGAACTGCACCCCCCTATCAGACGTGATGTTGGCGGGGATGCCGTGAAGTCTCACTATTTCTTTCACAAAGGCGTTAGCTGTCTCTGCGGCTGAGGGGGTGCCCTTCATGGGCAAGAAGTGAGCCATCTTAGTGAGTCTATCGACTACGACAAAGATTGTTGTATGGTTTTCCGAAGGGGGAAGTTCGACGATAAAATCCATGGAGATCATCCTCCATGGTCTATCTGGAACAGGTAGCGGTCTTAGTAGGCCCCAGGCTCTTGACTTGTCGCCCTTATTCCGAATACAGATGGCGCACGCCTGTACGTACTTCTTGCAGTCATCCTTCATCCGTGGCCACCAGAAGGTACGCCTGAGTAATTCCAGGGTCTTGAATACCCCAAAGTGGCCATCCAGGGGGTGGTCATGACAGGAGGCCAGAACCAGGGTCCGAACTGTCTGGGGGACGAAGATCCTGTTCCCATGCCACATAAGGCCATCATTGGAGGACAACGAGGCACCGGGTGGAGGTGAAGCACCACGGAGGCTTGCTTGACTTGAGACACTACATCTCCTTGGAGCAGAAGAAAGTTTCCAGCGGAGAGGATGGTGTCGATAGGTGGCGAGTTTTCCGGCTGACTAAACATGCGGGATAAAGCGTCTGGCTTCGTATTCTTGGATCCGGGACGATAAGTAATGTGGAATACAAATCTTGAGAAAAATAGTGCCCACCTGGCCTGACGAGGCTTCAATCTCTTAGCTGACTTTAAATATTCCAGGTTTTTGTGGTCTGTATAGACCAGGATAGGATGGATAGCCCCCTCCAGCAGGTAGCGCCACTCCTCGAGTGCAGACTTGATTGCTAATAGCTCGCGATCACCGACGTCGTAATTTCTTTCGGCCTCTGATAACTTGCGAGAGAAAAAAGCGACCAGGTGGAGTAGGGACTTGGGTCCCTGCCTCTGGGAAAGTATAGCTCCGACTGCTACTTCCGAAGCGTCAACTTCAAGGGTATACGGTAGAGCGGGATCGGGGTGTTTCAGGATTGAGGCTGAGACGAACAAATCCTTCAGGGTCTTGAAGGCCTCTTGTGCTTCAGGGGTCCAACGGAACCTCTGGCCCTGCTTGGTCAGCCCGGTAATGGGGGCGATAATAGAGGAGAATCCCTTTATGAACTTACGATAAAAGTTAGCGAAGCCCACAAATCGCTGAACTCCCTTCCTATCGGAGGGGGTAGGCCAGTCCTGGATTGCAGAGATCTTCTGGGGATCCATCTCTACCCCTCTAACCGAGATAACCAGGCCGAGGAACTGGATACTCTCCTTTTCGAAAACACATTTCTCGGGCTTGGCGTACAAGCCGTGAAGGCGGAGGCGGGTCAGAACCTTCTTAACATGCTCTCTGTGGGTGGCTAGAGTGGAGGAAAAAATTAGGATGTCATCCAAGTAAATAATCACAAACAAATCAAGATAATCTCTAAAAATGTCATTAACAAAATGCTGGAACGTGGCTGGGGCATTACACAACCCGAATGGCATCACTAAGTATTCGTAGTGTCCGAAGCGGGTACGAAAGGCTGTTTTCCATTCATCACCCTTTCTGATACGGACGAGGTTGTAAGCACCCCGAAGATCCAGCTTTGTGAACAACTTAGCGGAACCCAGTCTCTGGAAAAGTTCAGGTACTAAAGGCAGGGGGTAGCGATTTTTAATGGTGATCTTGTTTAAGGCCCGATAATCCACACATGGGCGCAGGGAGTGGTCCTTCTTTTCCACGAAGAAAATCCCAGCGCCGGCTGGGGAGGTAGAGGGTCGGATAAATCCTTTTTCAAGGTTGTCGTCCAAATAGGACTTCAGGGTACTTAGTTCGGATTCGGATAGGGGGAAGATCCTTCCGAAGGGGATTTCTGCCCCCGGGAGCAGTTCAATAGGGCAATCATATGGCCTATGAGGAGGGAGAGTCTCCGCCCCCTTCTTACTGAAGACGTCCAGAAAAGCATGGTATTCCTTAGGTACAGCTTGTCGGGTCTCATCATCCGAATCCAGACAGAGAAGGACCGAGGAGTCCCCGTTGGGGTTCGGGCAACAATGCTGGTGGCAGTAGTCCGAGGGAAATTCAATTTCTCCGGTGGCCCAATCAATGCGTGGGTTGTGTGCCTTCAACCAAGGCATGCCCAGAATGATGGGGAACAGAGGTGACTGGATGACATCTAGGCAAAGGAGTTCTTGGTGAGTCCCGGCGATGACAGCGGGTAGAGGACTGGTCTCCTGGGTTACTGGTCCTGAACCCAAGGTAGATCCGTCAGCCAGGTATACCGAGAGCCCCTTCTCTCTCGGTCTAAGGGGAATCCTGTTCTTTCGGGCGAAGGACGAATCTACAAAGCCACTGCATGCCCCGGAGTCAATAACTGCGTGGGTTGAGACAGTCCTTCCTGGGAGCTGTAAGAGAACAGGAACAGCTAGATGAGAGATGTTATCAAACAACACAGGTGAGGGAACAGGTGGAACAAGGAGGCACTTACGCATCTTAGCGGGGCAAGAGCGAACAAAGTGCCCAGGTTCTCCGCAGTACAGACAGAGATTGTTGACCCGGCGACGCTGACGTTCTTCTGGAGTCAGAGATGGGCGAAGAAGCCCCAGCTGCATGGGCTCCGGGGTGTCCAATGTGGGACTGGAGCAGGAGGAGTTGGGTGACTAGGCACCCGTGGTAACATCCAGATCGGACGAGAAGTTGTGGAGGATCGTTCTTGGCGGCGCTCCCTCAAACGCCTGTCAATCTGGACAGAGGTGTCGATCAGGGCTTCCAGCGTCTCAGGGACACCCACACGTGCCAACTCATCCTTCAGAGCCTCGGAGAGGCCCATGCGGAACTGATACCGCAGGGCCGCGTTGTTCCAGTCTGTGTCTGCACTCCATCGTCGGAACTCTGAGACGTAGTCTTCCACTGGTCTGCGACCTTGTTGCAGGGCATGTAGGGCTGCTTCTGCGGTTGCGGCGAGTTGGGGGTCCTCGTAGAGCCTGGACATTGCCTGGAAGAAGGTGTCCATGGTGTCTAACGTTGGGTCCTTTCGTTCCAACAGACGGTGTGCCCAGGACTGGGGTTCATTGGTTAGCAGAGATATGACGAATCCCACTTTCGTCGCCTCAAGGGAGAAGGTCCTGGGTTGTAGGGCGAAATAGAGTTCGCAGGAGTTGCGGAAAGCCCTGAACTTGTTCCGGTCTCCCGCGAATCGTTCCGGAGTTGGGACCCTGGGTTCGGGTGGCAACATCACGACTGACGGCGGGGCATGGCCCCCAGGAGCGACTGGTGCAGAGGCGGATAGCGCCTGGACCTGTTCCTCCAGTCTTCCATAGCCTTCCTGTAGGCTCTTAACTGCCTGGGTAAGACCGGCCAGGTGGTGGCAGAGCTCGTCCATGGGGGAGGCTCCCTGCGCAGGCTCGGACATGGCTGTCCAGTACTGTCACGTACCTAGTAGTTGAGCCTGGAATGCAGGGAGCGGCCCCTCGTATCCCCTGGCTAATGAACCCCTGGAGGTGGAGACAGGTATTCAAAAGTTCAGGGGGCACAAGTGCCTGGCAGGTAGGACTGGTCCGGAAAAGCAGCTGGGCACCGACAGCAAGTTGGTAGGGCTGATGGTACTTGACTGTAGCAGGCAGGCACAGGTGCGGAGACTGGCTGGTAGGTGGGCGTCAGGAAATACTGGAACCCCAACAGGTAAACAGGAACAGCGGAGTCGGGTACAGGCCGGGTCAGCAGGAATCGATCAGCAAGGTACAAGAGGGTGAGGCAGAGACGTGGTTGGACAAGCAGAGGTCGTAGGCAGGCAGCAACGGATCAAGGTCAAAGAACAAGCCGGGTGTCAAGGATCAAGGTAACAGGTACTGGTACAGAAAGCAAGGTCACGGACACGCTGTAGACTGGACAGCACGGATGGAAGGGAGCCAGTGACTTAAGAAGACCTTAGGGCACCAAACGGACGTACGACGGGTCAGCGCGCCCCCGCGAGTAGACGTGCTCCCGTTCGTGACCCACGAGCGTGTGCGCGCTCGTTCGTGTTGACGCGAGTGCGTTCGTTAGCTTTAGCGCGCGTCAGAGGGAAACGACGGGCTCTCCACGACAGGTTCCTACGGGTAAGTCTCCTGTGTATGGCCGAAACGTCCGAGTGATCGTGACAAAATCATTTCGAATGCAGTTGAAATAATGTCGAATCTGTTGAAATAATTTCGAATGCGGTTGAAATAATTTCGAATCATGTCGAATTCATTCGAATTCATTCGTTAAATTTCGTTATTTTTTTATTCGGACATTCGGATGCATCCGAATGTCCGAAAGATGCAAAATTCGGCCGAATTTCGATTCGTTACGAAACGAATTGCACAAGCCTAACTCGGTTTAGTGTGGCTCTAATAGATAATAAAGCTTACCAGAAAAGTATTTAAAAGTACACTCAACATCTGCTAAAAATGCTAATCATTA
The DNA here is from genome assembly GCF_037356315.1 of Lithobates pipiens. Lineage (NCBI taxonomy): Eukaryota > Metazoa > Chordata > Amphibia > Anura > Ranidae > Lithobates > Lithobates pipiens. Next base: position 322,397,518 of record NW_027507903.1, on the reverse strand, counting down.
GTTAATTTGGCTTTCCACCCTGAGGCTCGGTTCACAAAGTAGGCGGCATGACTTGCAGCGCCGCGACCTGCCGCAACCTCAGCGGCGACTTGCAAAACGACTTCTGTATAGAAGTCAATGCAAGTCGCCCGAAGTCGCCGCAAAAGTAGTACAGGAACCTGTACAGTCGCTCCTATTAGAACGGTTCCGTAGTACAGAACGGGGCGCGACTTGTCAGGCGGCGAAGTCGCCTGGACAAGTCGCCCCTGTGTGAACCGAGCCTAAGGCTCCGTTCACACAGGGGCAACACGACTTTTGGAGGCAACTTGGACGTGACTTGACGTGACGTGACGTGACTTGACGTGACTTGACGTGACTTGATGTGACTTGACGTGACTTGGACGCGACTTGGACGCGACTTACAACACTACTTTAAGTCGCCCCAGGCCAGGCGACTTGCCGTGGCCAATCAGAGAATGAGCTCTCAGGGGGGAACTCCTTTTGAGAGCTGATAATTCTCTGAGAGTCGCCTCTGTATAGACGGAGATCCGACTTGGAGGTGACCTCCATTGAAATCAATGGGTACCAGTTGCCTACAAGTCGGATTGAAGTAGTACAGGAACCTTTTCTGAAGTCGGAGCGACTTCAGTAGTGTGCATTAAGACGGCTCTCATTCACTTACATTGATTTCTACATGTTGTGCGACCTGAGGTGACTTGGGGTGACTTGAATTCGATTCTGAGTCGCCCCTGTGTGAACCGGCACTAAATACTCTATTTACATTATTTTATACAACTATTATGTAAACAGGCGATTAACTTTGCCCTCATTTCAGCAACCTGAATAAAAAGAGAGCATCACATAATCAATAAATAATAGGATGAATTTCTTATTAGGGTGGAAGTTAGAGGAGGTTTACTTAACACTGGGGTGCCAAAGAAGACCTTAGAACTGAGGGAAAACAGAACCAATTAGACTTTTTTATGGTATGGTCTGTGTTCTATGTATAGTGCGCTATGGGACCTTATTGATAGGTGGGCATAGTTGAATGGAGGTGTTGCTAAAGAACATTATTTATTAGTATTTTTGCATCTTATCACATCTTCCAGCCTCAGCTTTCTTATTGGCTCCCAGTATTCATTCATATGACATGTAAAGGCTGTTGGTGTTGGAAGACTTCACTATGTTAGATGCTCTGATTACAAGGACATGGAAACAAGGCCAAGAGATTTAACTATGCACAAAAACATAGTTACTGGGGTTCAGAAAAATGGCAGAAAAAAAAAGAGGCCCGCACCCAACACTGACTCCTGCCATCTGACAGCTTAGCTTGTAGCTGCCACTAAATAAAGTAAGGGGCCCCCTTGTAACATATTCTTTTCATGTTGGTGGCCGACATTTATTGTGATTTATGTTGGATCTATATCAGGGAACTTTTTAATAAAGGACTTGCTCTCCATTTATACTTACTTTTACCAATTTTTAAGTAAATTACTAGGGGTACTATGTACCTCACACTCATTCACATGGGGAATCTGGGGACCTTTTTAAGCTTCTGATAAGCCCCCCACCTGCAGACCCCCACAACCACTAGCCAGGGTTGTGGGGAAGAGGCCATTGTCTCCATCAAGATGGGGGCAAGGTGTTTTGGGGAGCAGCCCCCCTTGCCCCAAACCTGCTCCCCATGTTGAGGACATGTGGCCTGGTATGGTTCAGGAGGGGGGGGTGCGCTTGATTGTTCCCGCCTTTTCCTGGCCTGCTGGGCTGCATGCTTAGATAAGGGTCTGATATGGATTGGCGGGGCCTCCATGGAATCTTTTTAAAACTATTTTTTATATTTTGGTGTAGGGTTCCCTCTAAAATCCATACTAGACCCGACAGCTGATGAGTCATATGTCTACCCCGAACCGCAAACTCCATTGAAGTCTCTGGGAGTCAAATATGAGAAATCAAAAGTACCATTTTGAAGGCTTATATGCAAGTAATTGGCCATAAAAAGGTTATGGGGATCTGGGAACTGCCCTGGGGGGAAATGTATCAATGCAAAAAAAAATTAAGAATGTTTTTAAAAGGGCACTGATTTTAATGATGCTTAAAATGAAACCATAAAAATAAAAATTCCTTTAAATATATTGCCAGGGGGATCCCCTCAGTCTGCCTGTAAAGTGGCACATGTGTAGCATGTATAGAAAATGCAGCAAAAATAAAATATCTAAAAAAGTCAAATCACACCCGGCTATTTAAAAAAAAAAATTAAGAAAAGAAAAACGGCTTGGGGTCCCCCCCAAAATCTGTCAGCAAGGAAGCCCATTGACTCATTGGTTGACTCAACCCGATGACTCATTGGTTGTTAATCACTTACTGCAAACCGCCGTAGCTTTGCGTTGGTACTTTCATGCTAAATACTGTTGTTATGGCAGCTAGTCCGCCCGGTATTTTCAGAAATAGTGGGCAGTCCCCTTTAAGATAAAAGTGGTCTCTGCAGCGGATTCACCGCAAGATCACTTTTACTGGGGGCGGAAGAGGGGGCCCCCCTCCCACCGCACTCCGGTCATCTCTGCTGCTTACTGGAGCCGTCGATATCTGCCGAGACAATTGCGTCCTCTCCCCTGACAGGGTTGGAGTCGAGTGAGGGAAAGATGGCCCCCGCTCGGCTCCATAACATTGGATGACGGAAGCAAAGTGGAACCTAACTAATGGTCTTAAAGGGGATTTGTTATTATTTTTTAAAGACATTTCATTATTTTTTTTTAAATGCATTTAAAGGGGTTGTAAATACTCAAGGTTTTTCACCTTAATGCATTCTTATGCATTAAGGTAAAAAACCTTCTGTCACCTTCTGTCAACCCAGAACCTTTTACAGTCCCTTTAAGTGTAAATGTGAGATCTGAGGTCTTTTTGACCGCAGATTTCACATTTAACAGGTCCTGTTATGCTTTTTTCTACTACAAGGGATGTTTACATTCCTTGTAATAGGAATAAAAGTGACTCAAATTTTTTTTTTTTAAAAGGACAGTGTAAAAATAAAAAGTAAAATAAAAAATAAGACCGCTGCGCAAAGATGGTGTGACATAAAAAATTGCAAGAAACGCTATTTTACTCTTTAGGGCAGGGGTGTCCAAACTTTTTTCAAAGAGGACCAGATTTGATGAAGTGAACATGCATGAGGGCCGACCATTTTGCCTCTTTGAACCATTTAAATTTGATCTAAGTGTGTCCATTCGAGCACAAATACACTGCCCAACAAGAATTCTCTTGCCTTTGTGGCTGTGTGTGAGTAAAGAGATGAGCTCGGGCGTGTTATTTGGATATACCGTATTTATTGGCGTATAGCACGCACCTTCACTTTAAGAGGGAAGTTTCAGGAAAAAAAAATTGTAAAAAAAGAACTGTGAAGCAAAATAAGGGTCAGTGCCCATCTGCAGACACCCAATTGCCAGGAATGCAGCGCCCACTATTGCTAGGAATGCAGCACCCACAATTGCCAGGAATGCACCCACCATTGCCAGGAATACAGCCCCACCATTGCCAGGAATGCACCCACCATTGCCAGGATTTCACTCGCTATTGCCAGGAATGCACTCACCATTGCCAGGAATGCACTCACCATTGCCAGGAATGCACCCACCATTGCTAGGAATTCACTCACCATTGCTAGGAATTCACTCACCATTGCTAGGAATTCACTCACCATTGCCAGGAATTCACTCACCATTGCCAGGAATTCACTCACTATTGCCAGGAATTCACTCACTATTGCCAGGAATGCACCCACCATTGCCAGGATTTCAGTCACTATTGCCAGGCATGCACCCACCATTAGCCAGGAATGTACCCACCATTAGCCAGGAATGCACCCACCATTAGCCAGGAATGCACTCACCATTGCCATCAGTGCAGCCTTGGAGGGAACATGGAGGGGGCAGGACGAGCGCCAAAGAACAGGGGAATATCCTGTTTACACAGCAGCCTCTTTAAGAGAAAGTCCCGCCTCCTTTGATGGACAGAACAGTCATCCAATGGCAGAGACGGGACTTCCTATTACAGAGGCTGCCGTGTAAACAGGAAATACTCCTCCTGTGTGCACAGCACTCGTACCGCCTCCTATCTTCAAGGCAGCCAGATTGAGTATATACATCTTTTGTGGCCCCGGTGCTAGGAGATCGTCGGGGGCCACAAAAGATATATATGTTTAGATAACCAGGCGGGCCATTCAAAACTGGACTGCAGGCCGGACTTTGGACATGCCTGTTCTAGGGTGTCTGTTTGGGGGTTCTAGGTTATTTTTTAGCAAAAAAAAACCTGAGTTTAACTTAACCTTACTGAGTAATCAAAAAGTGTCAAAAAAAGGCTAGGTCCTTAAGAGGTTAAGGACACCTAACAAACAGCTATTCACTGCACCCTGATTGGGCAAAGCTTTACCCAATCAGGGATTAGAATGCACTTTGCAGTGCCCAGTGCAAATTTGGGTGTTTGCTGAACAGGTGAATAGGTAATGTTCGGGCTGAACTTTTGCTCAGCCCAACTCTATTTACAATGTCATCAAAGCTGTTATGATTAAATTCATTCATAACAGCTTTGTTCCCTATGCTGTGATTGACCCACAGCATGGTACATCACATGGGACTTAGGCCAATCACAGCACCCTGTACCATGTGATTAACTGTAGCTAACCACAGATGACTAATAAACACAGCTGTCATGAATGTAAAGCTTCATACACAGAGTAAGAATATCGGGTGAATGATTGTCTATTTTTTTTGCATGCTAGTCTCATATCGAAAATGAAGAGGTTACTAAAGTTACTAAAATTCTTGTACGACAGAATACAGCTTTGGAAGTAATGTAATGTTTTGCACTCTATTGTAATGTATTCCTTTGTTTCTGAGCATGTGTGGTCTTCTAATTTTTTTCAGAAGAATACTGTACTGAATACATGAACATCGCTCATTCTGGTAAGGTACGAGACAATCTTTTTTGTTTGTGCCTTCGGATAATTTTGCATGAACTGCCGTAATTGGCTCTCGAAAGCTGTGTACTAACGATCAGATTATCATACGATGACTTTGAAAGTGGTATTTTTAGTCTGATTTTCTGATCATGTGTACTATGCATAACCCATTCATGACAGTTGAAAATGTTGCTGTTACAATGATCATCATTGTAATGGCAAACAAAGTGTAAAAAAAAAAAAAAAATCCCTGATTACTCCCTCAGAGTACTACAGTGTTACTATGGTGACACTGAACAACTCTGATAAAAGTATGTAGAAAAAAAACATATTGGAAAAGTGTGGCATGTATTTGTATTCAGCCCCCTTTACAGTCCCCTTTACTCTGATACCCCTAACTAAAATCTAGTGGAACCAATTGCCTTCAGAAGTCACCTAATTAGTAAATAGAGTCCACTTGTGTGTAATTTAATTTATAATTTCAGTATAAATACAGCTAACCTGTGAAGCCCTCAGAGGTTTGTTAGAGAATCTTAGTGAACAAACAGAATTATGAAGACCAAGGAACACACCAGATAGGTTAGGGATAAAGTTTTGGTGAAGTTTAAAGCAGGGTTAGGTTATAAAAAAAAATATCCAAATCTCACGGAGCACTGTTCAATCCATCATCTGAAAATGGAAAGATTATGGCACAACTGCAAACCTACCAAGACATGGCTGTCCACCTAAACTGACAGGCCGTGCAATGAGAGCATTAATCAGGGAAGCAGCCAAGAGGCCCTTGATAACTCTAGAGGAGCTGCAGAAATCCACAGCTCAGGTGGGAGAATCTGTCCACAGGAAAACTATTAACCGTGCACTCCACAAATCTGGCCTTTATGGAAGAGTGGCAAGAAAAAAGCCATTGTTGAAAGAAAGCCATAAGAAGTCCAGTTTTCAGTTTGCAAGAAGCCATGGGGGGGGGCAGCAAACATGTGGAAGAAGATGCTCTTGTGAGATGAGACCAAAATGTTACTTTTTGGCCTAAAAGCAAAATGATATGTGTGTGGGAAAAATAACAATGCACATCACCCTAAACACACCATCCCCACAATGAAACATGGTGGTGGCTGCATCATGTCGTGGGGATGCTTTTCTTCAGCAGGGACACGGAAACTGGTCAGAGTTGAGGGGAAGATGGATGGAGCCAATACAGGGCAATCTTAGAAGAAAACCTGTTATAATCTGCAAAAGTCTTGAGACTGAGGCAGAGGTTCACCTCCCAGAAGGACAACGACCCTAAACATACACCCAGAGCTACAATGGAATGGTTTAGATCAAAGCATGTTCATGTGTTAGAATAGTCCAGTCAAAGTCCAGACCTAAATCCAATTGAGAATCTCTGGCAAGACTTGAAAATTGCTATTCACAGACGTTCTCCATCCAATCTGACTGAGCTTGAGCTATTTTGCAAAGAAGAATTGGCAAAAATGTTACTCTCTAGATGTGCAAAGCTGGTAGAGACATACCTAAAAAGATTTGCAGCTGTAAATGCAGTGAAAGGTGGTTCTACAATGTATTGACTCAGTGGAGTTGAATATAAATGCACGCCACACTTTTCGCATATTTATTTGTAAACAATTTTGAATATCATTTATAATTTTCCTTCCACTTCACAATTATGTTCCACTTTGTGTTGGTCTATCACATAATATTGTTTTTTGTAACATGACAAAATGTGGAACATGTCAAGGGGTATGACTACTTTTTCAAGGGACTGTACAGTATATAAATATACATACAGTAAATATATATATATATAGATATGCACACCATAGTTTTTAGACATTATAACTTTTACACAAACCATTTAATATACACTATTGGGATTTTTTTTTATACCATAGGTATGTAGAAGAATACATTTTGGCCTAAATTTATGAAGAAATCCAGTATTATTGGATATATTTTATAACAGAAAGTAGAACATATATTTTTTATTATTTATTTTTCCCTCTTTTTGTCAATTATAGTGCAAAAAATAAAAAACCCAGTGGTGCTCAAAGTCCAACAAATTCCAACAAAAGAAAGCTCTATTTATGTGAAAATAAATGATAAAAATTCTATGTTGCTGTTGAGAGATGCTGTAATGGCACTAAGGCAGTCCATAGATGAAGAACACCTCCACCTATGTTATGGAAAAGTAGAGATGGGGAAGTGTCGTGCAGTCCTGTCCTATGGTGACAATGTTGCTTCTCCAAAAATACAGTACAGGGAGTGAGGTTTGTCTTCCTAGGACAGGAAGTGTATTATTTGCAGGATAATCACGTAAAAATAAGGGGAAAACATTAAAAGAAAAACAATTCAGCCACCATATCTAAAATCTAGTAAGCTAATGTATTTCTTTATTGTTCTTGGATTTAAATACATTTCAAAATCTGATTTGATGCAACAGTTTAAGGCACATTTCTTATTCGATTTATTGCTAAAAATATATAAAACACATTAAATAAAGAACAGCTATCTATTTTCTGTATTTTCCCTGCAGTTTTATCTAATAAAGGGATTATGAAACCTAACTGTAAATTAACAACCAGAGAAATGTAGTTACAGTCAATACATACAGTATACTGTATACTAAAGCATTACAATACTACTAGATACATTAAAGTTGTAGAATGTATCACAACTTTATTTTGTAGGCTACAAATACTTGTATTCTGTTGGATAACAAAGTAGGGATTAAAAAAATACATCTTTAGTAAACCTTTGATCTATTTTATTACCACTTACAGCCTGCATCAGATTTTACTTACTGCTAAAGTGTGAAGTTCTTTTCATGGAATAACAAATGATTACTGCCAGGGAATAAATTGCAGCATATCACCTTCCTTCCAAAAGACTCTCCTTATTTACTTTCCGGTCCATACAGATGTCCTGAGTTTACCTAACAGTGAATGCTCGGCACAGTTTAGACTATACTTCCCAGTGTCTCATATGTGCTGTATTTATACTTTATTACTGTTTTGTGGTGTATGTTTGTGATTAGTTTGTTTTTCTATTTCTTGACATTCTAGACAGACTCTGATCTTAATGAGCCCCAATTAGTAACAGTTCCTAGTCAAGTATGCCAATTAAATACAGTAAAACTCATTTAAGAAGCTACCATAACACGTGTTTTAGCAGAAAAAGCTAATTTAATTGGGGCAAAGGCTCCGGGTTTTTCAACACAAAATACAACTATTCTTGTTGTTTATGTATTTAATAGTGAACAAATAATTAATGTAATCTGGTTAAGTATGTAGAGAGGTTACCACTGTAGACTACATCTCCCACGACATCCTAGAATGAATAGCAGTAGAAAGGAAAGTTTATATTCTCACCAGTCCTCCTTCTGTAGTGGGGATTCCCCCTCACTCTACTCATTTTTACTGAGTTTGGTAGCCCACATTGTGAACTAACTTTTTTCTTATTTTCATATGACAGTAAGCCTTTATTGTACCCTTTAAGCGAACTGTAAATACACAGCTGAAATACATATATAGGAGCTGTTTTACCTGCCATAGGAGTTGTATTTCTGTCCCTCGAACCCTGTTTCCCACGACGGGAACAAGCACACCAGTTCCAGCCGGTGTCTCGTGTCCTGATTGGATAGATTGATAGCAGCGCAGCCATTGGCTCCCACTGCTGTCTATCAAATACAATGACATGGGCGCCGAGGGGCAGGACAGAGTCCTGCTTTCTGTGTCAATATATGCAGAAACAGGATACGGGAGCGCGCCCACATGGGTATCCCGAAGTAAGCCTTTAGGGTACCCTTTAAGCCAACTGTAAATACACAGCTGAAATACATATATAGGAGCTGTTTTACCTGCCATAGGAGTTGTATTTCTGTCCATCTAGACCCAACAGCTCTGTTACACAGCACACACCTGTTTGGCAGGGTAGGAGATTTTGTTTTTCTCTGGTACAGTAAAAGTAGTATTTAACCCTCAGTGTTTTACAGCTTAATACATTGAGCACAAGAAAATAACCATTCCCCCAGTAAACTATTTGTTAAAATACCTACCCTAGCACCATAGGTGTGCGCAGCCTTTTGCATTAGGGTTTGCACCCCAAAGTTTATATTCATACGTACACACACACACTATTATAAATGAATGTAAACAAACATTTTTTATTTTATTAAAACCTGGGCAATATCAGTAGAGCAGTAGATGGTAGTCGGGCAGTGGATGGTGTCAGTAGTTTGAAAGGAAAATTGGGGACATATGGGGCACTTTGTATGAAATACACCACTCGGGTAGGATGAGACATTCGGTAGATTGTACACGGTGTTAAATAGTGACAACAATGAGCATATTACAATAATTGATATATATTTAATGAAATCAATAATTTGATACAAGGTAAGTTAAACATGATTATTACATCATATCGTAGTACAAAGTTCATAACATAATAAAAAATGTGTCACATGATAAAATTAGTATGAGCCGTATACCCCAAATAGGCATAAACATAATAAAAGATTAATCGCTCAACCAATTAAAACCCATAATGTAAACATGGATACTGTGATATGGCATCAAATATAAAATCATGTTAGAACCATGGGTGGCGTTCCCTCTTTTCCTGTGTTAACTAATGACCATTAATTAATTATTTATGTATAATTTATTACAGGTATTCCCAGTTAGCTGCTCCTGATGAGTGGATACAAATCCATGAAACGCGTCAAGCTTTTATATTTGATGCCATATCACAGTATCCATGTTTACATTATGGGTTTTAATTTTATCATGTGATACATTGTTTATTATGTTATCAATTTTGTACCACGATATGATGTAATAACCATGTTTTACTTAACTTGTATCAAATTATTGATTTAGTTAAATATATATCAATTATTGTAATATGCCCATTGTTGTCACTATTTAACACCATGTACAATCTAGCGAATGTCTCATCCTACCTGAGTGGTGTGTTTCATACAAAGTCCCAATGCCCCATATGTCCCCAATTCTCCTTTTTTATTCTACATAATCAGGGATGGAGACCTGTGTACCAGATGGTTATGGCCTCACATAAAGTTCCAACATCTTTCTCTTTTTAATTAGGCGTCAGTAGTTTTTATTTTATTTTTATTATTTTTTACAATATTTTAAATTATTATATATATATATATATATATATATATATATATATATATATATATATATATATATACCACAGCAGCCAGCGAGAGAGGAGAGAAGGAAATCTGGCAGCGCTGCAGGGGGTGGGACATGGGGGGCCCAGGCAGCAGGGGCAATCAGGGGCAATCAGTGCCACACAAGGTGATTAGGGTGTACGCAAGCACACCTGGCACACCCCCTGTGCACTCGAATATACGTAGCACCTTACAATTATGCTGCTAGCTTCTGCTCTCTCAGTTCTGCTTCCCTGCACAGGAAGCCTGGAAGCATTCACATGAAGAAGTTAGCAGTAGTGCAGTCAGATAGAATGAAGAAGAAAGAGGTGAAGTGGAGGAGGAGGGGGGAGGAGCAAGAGAGTACCCTGCCATCATAGGCTATGGGATTGTGTTTCTGTTGATGCACACAATGCAGGGAGGCACTGTGTGCATGAGCGGATCCATTGGATACTGCAAGACAAAGTAGCAACCCTAAAACATAAAATTTGGGGCAGGGATCATGGCACAAAATGTAATTGCAATGCAATGACTAAAAGATAAAGAAGCTGCATAGCCAGTAAGTGATTAAATCAACTGCTTAACCACTTGCCAACCGACGCACACCAATGTACGTCGGCAGAATGGCATAGACAGGCAAATGGGTGTACAGTACGTCCCTTTAAATTTTTAATTAGTCTGATCGCGTCCCGTGGACTCGATCGCCGCAGGCATACCCGCGATTGTCTCATGTGGAGGAAGAACGGGGAGATGCTAATGTAAACAAGCATCTTCCCGTTCTGCCTAGTGACAGTGTCACTGATCTCTGCTCCCCCACAGTTAGAAACACACTCCAGGACACACTTAACCCCTACACTGCCATCTAGTGGTTAACCCCTTCACTGCCAGTGTCATTTACACAGGAATCAGTGCATTTGTATATGCTGTGTAAATGACAATGGTCCCAAAAATTTGTAAAAAATGTCCAATGTGTCCACCATAATGTCGCAGTCATGATAAAAATCGCTGATTGCCGCCATTACTAGTAAAAAAAAAAATATTAATAAAAATGCCTTAAAAATATCCCTTTTTTTGCAAGCGCTATAACTTTTGCGCAAACCAATCAATAAAGGTTTTCTGCGATTTTTTTAACCAAAAATATGTAGAAAAATACATATCGGGCTAAACTGAGGAAAAAAAAAGTTTTTTTTATACATTTTTGGGGGATATTTATTATAGCAAAATGTAAAAAAGAATGCATTTTTTTTAAATTGTCGCTCGTTTTTTTGTTTATAGCGCAAAAAATAAAAACCACAGGGGTGATCAAATACCACCAAAAGAAAGCTCTATTTGTGGGAAAAAAAGAATGTCAATTTTGTTTGGGAGCCACTTTGCATGACCGCGTAATTTTCAGTTAAAAACAACGCAGTGCCGAATCGCAAAAAGTGGTCTGGTCTTTGGCCAGCAAAATGGTCCGGGGCTTAAGTGGTTAAAGTGCTTATCCACTTGAGCCCCGGAGGATTTGGCTGCTCAATGACCAGAGGACTTTTTGCGATTTGGCACTGTGTCGCTTTAACTGACAATTATACGGTCGTGTGATGTTGTACCCAAACAAAATTGACGTCCTTTTTTTCCCACAAATAGAGCTTTCTTTTGGTGGTATTTGATCACCTCTGCGTTTTTTATTTTTAGCGCTATAAACAAAAAAAGAGCGGCAATTTAAAAAAAAAAAAAATTTTTTTACTTTTTGCTTTAATAAATATCCCCCAAAAATGTATAAAAATATTTTTTTTCCCTAAGTTTAGACTGATATTTATTCTGCATATTTTTGGTAAAAAAAAAAAAAATCGCAAAAAGAGTATATTGATTGGTTTTCACAAAATGTATAGCGTCTACAAAATAGGGGATAGTTTTATGACATTTTTAAAATTCATCTTTTTTTATTAGTAATAGCACCGATCTGCGATTTTAATCAGGACTCAGACATTATGGAGGACACATCGGACATTTTTGACACTATTTTGGGACCATTGTCATTTATACAGCAATCAGTGCTATAAAAATGCTGTATAAATGACACTGGCAGTGAAGGGGTAACCCCTAGGGGGTGGTGAAGGGGTTAAGTGTGTCTTAGGGAGTGATTCTAACTGTGAGGGGGCTGGGCTTCAACACACTGTTCTCGATGACATAGAGCTGTGATCACTGTCCTGTCACTAGGCAGAACGTGAAATTCTTTGTTTACAAAAGCATCTCCCCGTTCTTCCTCTCCATGAGAAGATTGCAGGCACCCGGCGGACATCGAGTCCATGGTACCCGTGGTCACGGTCATGAAGACCGTGGCTGGCTCGGATGCGCTTCTGGCAGTGCCCACACGCTTGCAACACCACTTCTTAAATGGGATGTACATGTACGCCATTTTACCTACCAGTGCCATTCTGCCAATGTAAATCGGTGTGCACTGGTTGGCAAGTGGTTAAAGAATGAAAATTTAATATCACTTTAAGGCACATTGCTGTGATTTGGGATCTGACTTGTTAGACCCCAAGTCATATGAAATCTCATGTTAGACAATGAGAGCTGTCTTACTTGCACTACTGAAGTTGCTCTGACTTTAGAAAAGGTTCCTGTACTACTTCAAGGTGAGTTCTATCAGACTTGTACCTCAAAGTAGTACTTGTCTCCAGGAAGTCTCCTGGAAAAGTCTCACCATAAGTCAGGCAATTTTCAGGTCGCCACAGTGTGAACCGAGCCTGATAGGCTTTGTCTCTCCCCAGCCTGTGACTGGAGAGTGGAAGGAGAAGCAGAAGCCTGATGACTTTATCTCTCTGTCACTCTGTTCTCTCCTTCCATTATTGTGTTTCTTCTAAAGCTCAGGTATACAAGGGATTGCAGTAGTCAAATTCATGTTCATATACTGCTTGCATTAAAAATGCCTTAAATGACACAATTAATACATACAGAGCTGCCTCAATTAGTGCATATTATATCTCAAATACCTTCAGTAGAAGCAGCCTCTATTAGACAGTGACAATGACCAGAGGTGTTTCAGAGCATTGAAAGTGTGGGAATGCAAGGACGTTTTGATAATTGCATCATTTACTAGCTTCTTAATGTTAATAACAGTGGATACAAAGCGCAGATTTCCTGAGACAAGCAAAATTCTCTTATTTAAAATGAAATGGAATTCACTAGGTCGGGCATTAAAATGTATCACAGCTGTCAAAGAGCTTGATTTTTATTAATGATTTTGTATTGTGTTTGTAAAATGTTGTCAAAGCCATTGCAGTTTTTGAGATGGCTTAGCTATCTATGGTTTGTTACCTGGCCGGAGGATGGGTGTGTGTGGCCTTAACATTTCTATTCTCCCACACAAGGGAGCATGAAATAATACTTTCATAATATGCAATCATGCCAAAGTCCTACTAATATAGAGGCATACAGTACAATGAGAGGGGTTCAATCAAAATGTATGTCCACAAAATGATACTGGCCTGGCAGAGGAGAGCAGGCTTTTATGGTTGATGATATAGTCCAGATTTTTTAAAGGACAATTATGAAAGTAAATGCCTGCAAAGTTACGTGAGTGGATCAAAAGGAGGAAGCCAGTAACCGTTGAGTCTATCTGTCAGATGTGCTTTTGTCTGTGTAGCCTTGTTTAAAAAAAATAATAAAAATTATGGCCTTTTTCCCTTAGAATGTATATGTCTGCTGTCCCTCTGCCTCTAGCACCACAAAAAGAAATGTTCAATCCCAGAATGCACAGTATGGTCCTCATAGCCTCAAAAACTGCATACATTGGCCAAATTGGACAATTATATTGTCATTTTTTAAATCATCAAGCATTTGAGCTGTGCAACAAAGCCCCATTCAGTAGGTAGAGACCTCACTCCCAGAAGACAAACCTTGGTATTACACAGATATGGAATGTGTTTGTGATCATCAGCTGAGATTCCCAGTTATATCAAGCTGATATGGCCATTAGAAAGCAAACTGACAGTGCCTTGTTCTCCAAAGAATTATCTGTATTGTAATAAAAAAATAAAAATAAATGAACTTCTGTGAGGACATCTCTAGCTTCCTACTGTTAATACAGATGTTTCAGAGGTTTAAGAAGACTGGTAAATAAAAGTGTATGTAAACCAGATGTTCGCACACTGCAGTCCTATGCTTGCCTTTTACCAGCTCCTGGGTCACATTGATACCAAAGAGGAGCCACTATTCCTTCCATTGACTCCAAGGATGGGCTATAGGGATGAGCCAAACACTACCCAGTTTGGTTTGCATCATCATTGGACCCTGGACCTGGAGAGGAGAGATCATCCATCATTGGACCCTGGAGAGATGATCACCCATCGCAGGATACCGAGAATGGATTACCACCGCTGGAATCTTTTTTTAATTTGTTTTGTTCTTAATAAAGGACTTATCCCAATGGTGTCTGTGTATTTTTTTAACAATTTTTTACACTTTCTTTGTGAAATGGTAGGGGCACAATGTACCCATTGCCATTTAAAACAGGTGGGGGGCAGGATCTGGGGATCCCCTTGTTAAAGGGGGTTTCCAGATTCCGATAAGCCCCCCGCTCACAGACCCCCACAACCACTGGGCAAGGGCTGTGGGGATAAAGGCCCGTGTCCCCATCGACATGGGGACAAGGAGCTTTGGGGGGCTACCCCCAAAGCACCCTCCCAATGTTGAGGGCATGTGGTCTGGTATGGTTCAGGAGGGGGGCGCTCTTTCGTTCCCCCTGTTTTCCTGTGGCCTGCCAGGTTGCATGCTCGGATAAAGGGTCTGGTATGGATTTTTTGGGGGAACTCCACGCCATTTTTTTTCATTTGACGCATGGTTCCCCTTAATATCCATACCAGACCTGAAGGGCCTGGTAATTGAATTTGGGGGGACCCCCACACATTTTTTTTTATCAATGACTTTCAATGACTGTTCTCTGTATTACTGAGAGCCAACAATTCATTATAGCCGAGTGTGCTTTTAAATGACTTTTTTCCTTCAGAAATGACACTTTGTGCAGGGACAGTTCTAAACACGGGAAATATGCGCCCCTTTACAGGCATACTATACACACCCCCCAGGTATGAAATTTAAAGGAATATTACACTTTTATTGTTTCACTTTAAGCATTATTAAAATCACTGCTCCCGAAAAAAACGGCCCTTTTTAAAAAAAAATGTTGCATTGATACATGTCCCCCGAGGCAGGACCCATGTCCTCAAACACTTTTTACGACAATAACTTGCATATACGCTTTTAAAATTAGCACTTTAGATTTCTCCCATAGACTTTTAAAGGGTGTTCCGTGGCTTTTCGAATTTGCTGCGAACACCCCAACTGTTCAGAGATCGGGTGAACAGCAATGTTTGAGTCGAAGATGAGTTTGACGGAAACTCGAAGCTCATCCCTAATGGGCTACTATTTCTTCCATTATAACCCCTGAAGTGGCACTATGCCTTCTACTGATACCAACAACTAGACACTGCTCCTACCAATGATGTAGCCATTAATATTCCCATTGACACCAACAACGGAACATTATTTCATTCTCCCACATACTATAGGCAACACCCACCATCAACCAATAGGCATTTTTTATTCCTACTGACCGCTGAGCTTGGGGGATTGTTTATTCCCACTGACAACTGAAACCAGGTCATTTTGTACTACCATTGACCACTGTCAAGCCCCTAAGATCCCAAGGATGGTGAAATGGTGCTTTGTTTAAAATTTTGTGGACCCATGATTTTGCTCCCCTGTTGTTGCCATTAAATGCATTTTGTTATATCTGTTTAATAAGCACAAAACAAAAAACAGTTCATCCTGACAGAATTCTTATTAGCTGATTACTTCCTGTGGGCTCTGCCTGTGCTACACTCTTCTTATCAGTTAACATTGTTCCCAGCTGTCTCTGTGGACTACAAAATACCCCCCTCCCCATGTTATGAAAGGAGAGGGAGCGGTATTCTGTATTCCCAAAACACTTTCTGTCCTAACACTATAACACTACACCTCCACAGACACAGTATTATGAATAAGTTTTCACCTTGGAATAGAAAGTGTGTTACTGGCAGGACAGGTAAATATAAATCAGAAACATGCTCAATAAAGAAAACTAGTGCAACCGCCACATCTAAGGACTGGTCTGGTAGTATATTATATTTTTCTTCTTTGGTTTAGATACACTTTAACCAAAAATTCAAACATTCATAAATGTGCTCTTTAGTCTAACAATAATAGCTGCACCATCCTAAGCCTATTTCAATTGTAAATTCTGTACAACTTTGCAGATGACTTCCTCTGAACTGCACTTTTAGATTAATGAGACATGCAATCATTCAAAACGCTTAGTTTCTTTGTCGTTATGCCTGCAAGTTTGGGAATACCTGTCATATGACTTTAAGTATGAACTTCAAAAAGAATGATGGCAGGATATATTATACACATTTTAAGGGTAATTAAGATTAACATATTTTCATGGGTGTTGTCGCTCTTTAAACGTGTTGCACTAAGCAGATTTTGTTTTGAATAATTCTGCTTGACAATGTATTCTTCTTGCTTTTTTGTTCTTGACTTTTAAGAAGTAAAGTAGCTTATAAACTTTTTAAGTGAGAGCGCACCCTGTAACTTTGCCCTAAAGAACGTACATTGTTATTTCACAAGTATAAAGCAGAATGTACAATTTATGTGTTCTGAAAATCATGTATCTATTTTTATTGTGTGGTTATAAATGCACATGGTGGAATGAAAAATGCTTCAAATTAGTGGAGCATACTTGTCAATTGTTCCTCTTTTTGTAGGGCACTTGTTTTAAAAATTGTCCCAAGTCTCTTAAGACCTATAGAATATGCCATCAAACAGCATAAAAGTTGCTGTGGTGGTTGGCAGGCAAAGTACATCTTCACTATTACCCTATTGTAGAAAACTGTCTTTCCAATGTTTCTAGGAATGTTGGCTGGTATGGTGGACCTATCTATCTTCAAACCCTCTCAATACAACACGAAACTCTGAGCCCTCCAAAAATGTAATCCTCACTCTTACGTTTGGATAGATATTTGCATAGGCTCCACTTTTTTCATCTACATATAAAACTGTTGTTTTAGGGTTTGATGTAGTAATTTCACATAAAGAAACTGTCATAGATAAAAAAAAGTACTATCACCATGATTGTATGTACTGTAGAGATTATAAAATAATAATATATCATTTGTATTTGTACAAAAATGTAAGGCTCCATGCCCACTGGACTTAAAAAAAAAATCACCAGTTCCCCTGGCAGAAGTTTAGGAGAGCTTAGGAGTGTTTTTTGTTTTTCTGCCAAAAAATTCCAAACAGAAATGCGAACCAGAAGGATTTTTTTCCTGCCTATAAATGCTGAGCTTAAAATATGCCTTTAAACGTTCTAATGTGTATGGACACATAGGATGACATTGAATGGCTTCTACAGAGAGAACACAAAACTCCTGTAGAATCAGCGTTCTTTAACCCAGAGTGCAAGGACCCTAAACATACATTTGCACTTGACCGGTCGTTAGATGTCAGTGGATGGAAAACATGATAATATTTTAATGTTGTACAATTTTGTAAATATGGTTGTCATAAAAGAAGAAAACATACAATAGCTTCACCTTAAAATCTTCAATATCCAAGTAAATCAAGCATGTTTATAATCAGATTTTCTTATTCTTCTGTCCATTGCACTGGGAATTTCACAGATTTTCCTTTTCAAGTATCTGACCAACTGCTGATAAAACCATGTGTGCCCATTCTCCTGCAGGGATAAGTCAGAAGAAAATACATCTAGAAGGATACTAGGCTTCATTGGTAGCATTACAGCAGCAAGCTTTTCACCTTTGGTGAGATAAAAGCTAAATGTACTACACGTCTTGAGGACTTCCAATTTACAGAATTTTTAATTTTACAATACAGGGATTTATTAGGTGATTATAGCAGGCAGACCATCCTATTTATTAGTCTATTTGAGAAACTTTGTGCAATAGCCTGTCTCTATGACAAGAACAGGATCAAATTGTAATCTGGAGGAACTTTCACTAAAATTATTTTAAAACTGACCCAGAGAATGCAGTACATTCATTTTTAGAGATTTAATAAAAAAAATCCCCCTAAATGTTCAAAACCTTTGTTCTATCCCTATTCTTAACTTTAAAGTACACTCTTGTATCTATATGCAATACTTTATATTTTGATAGAATGAAAAAAGTTTAGAGACCCCTGTCGGGTTCTACTGCTTCACTAGAGAGATCTCTGCAACAAAGAAACAGCACCAATAGCTTAAAAGACTCTTATGTGTAGTTAGAAATGTCACATTTTGGAATTCAATCTTTTAGATGTTGGATTTAGGCTGTGCAAATGTATCCAAATAGGCACTTGTGGTTCCAGAAGTCATTACGGTGGCAGTCCGGAGAGTGCTAGTGAAAGATAGAATTACTGCTGGGGTCATGGATCCAAGAGGGTATTGTCAAAGCCCGGGTGCAGGTACATATCAACCCAAGCCTGTAAGACTTTTGTGTAGCTTCACACCCTATCCTCAATTTTTGGTGTATATCATCACCTGAGTGACTTTTTATTAATACAACTGTATCTGACATTTGAAATACTGAATACTTGGCAAGGCAATTAGATACTGTCCGAAGAAGACAAATGTTCAGGCTGAAAGCTGTAATTTTTATGAATAGAGCCTTCAGCCCACATGTGATCACTATGTTATAGCTGACATAGTGATCACATGATTGGAAAACACTCTGATTGGTTCCCAGCCATCAGTGGGAACTCTGCTAGGACTGAGAGAGAGCTGTTATATGAAGTATTGGCTACTGGCTGTCAAAAAGAAGAACTTATATCATTTGTACCATTGGCACAGGGCTTTTGTCAACGTCAATGTAATGTCAATATAAAAATAGGTCAGGAAGAGTTTAAACATTGACATTTTACTTGAATGATGCTGAATCCTACTTCCTCACATGAGCCCTAACAATTAACCTTAACCTTCTAACTACTTACCTTAACCCTAACCTGTCCCAACTTCTAATCTAATCTCACAACAGTGCCGATCTCACAAGAAATGGAGAAATAGTAAATCTGCCTGTGTTAAATGTATTAGATTTGTCAGTACGGGCATACCCCACTTTTAAGTACACAATGGGGTTTATTTACTAAAGCTGGGAAGTGCAAAATCAGGCTCACGTCTGCATAGAAACCAATGACCTTCCAGGTTTATTTACCAAAGCTTAATTAAACAAGCCGAGGTTAGAAGCTCATTGGTTTCTATGCAGAAGTGAGCCTGATTTTGCACTTTCCAGCTTTAGTAAATAAACCACATTTTGTACTTAAAAGTGGGGTATGCCTGTAACATGCTTTGGGGATCATTTACTATAGCGCTGAAAAATGATCCTGCAGTCCCAGAAAATAGTGCCCAAATAAGGCCAAGTAAGACTTCTACTATCAGAAACTGAGCGCTAATGCAAATGGAAAGCAGTGCTATTGTGGGCAAACATGCCTGTCAGATCACATATAGTATAGTGGGAATAGTGGAAGTCAATGGGGCTCGAACCTGCAAATTCAAAGTTCTCACTGAAGGCTTATATGCAAGTTCTTTGCCATAAAAAGTTTTTAGGGACCTGGATCCTGCCCCAGGACACATTTATCAATTGGAAAAAAAGCTTTTAAAGCGGCTGTTTTTTCGGGAGCAGTGATTTTAATAATGCTTAAAGTGAAACAATAAAAATGAAAAATTCCTTTAAATATCGTGCCTGGGGGGTGTCCATAGTATGCCTGTAAAGTAGCGTATATTTCCCTTGTTTATTACTGTACCGCAGCAAAATGACATTTCTAATGGAAAACATTTTATTTAAATTGCTTGCGGCTGCAATGTATTGCCAGTTTCTGGCAATATAGAATTAAAGTCAAAGAAAAAAACGGCCTAGGTTCACTCACCAGTCCATACCAGACCCTTCGACCTGCAACCTGGCAGGCCACAGGAAAAGAGGGGGGACAAGAGAGCCGCCCCCTCCTCCTGAACATGAGGAGGGTGCTTTGGCACCCCCCAAAACACCTTGTCCTCATGTTGATGGGGACAAGGGCCTCATCCCCCAACCCTTGCCCGGTAGTTGTGGGGGTCTGCGGGTGGGGGGCTTATCGGAATCTGGAAGCCCCCTTTAATAAGGGGACTCCAAAGCACCCTCCCCATGTTGAGGGCACGTGGCCTGGTACAGTTCAGGAGGAGGGGGAGCTCTCTCATCCCCTCTTTTCCTGCAGCTTGCCAGGTTGGTATGGATTTTGGGGGGACCCTCACGTCATTTTTTTTTTATTTGGTATGGATTTTGATGCAGGGGTTCCCCTTAATATCCATACCAGGAACCTCACGCCATTGTAGTAACATTGTAGTAACATTTTGGCATGGGGAGGTCCCCTCTGAATCCATAATAGACCTGGGGGGGGCAATGCAGTTTTTTTGCTATTTTTTTTGGCTGGCATTTTTTTGTAGTTTCAGTGGGGAAGCCGCTGAGAGCTGAAGATTCAATGGTTGTTAAGGACGTGGCAGCGGGCTTCCCGGCCCCCTGGTTAGCAGCCAGCTATATACATAAAAATAATTTAAAAAAAAAGCAAAACACATCAAAAATCACATCACAAACGCAACAGTTGCCTTTCTGATGCAGTTTCATTGAAGTCTATTACCCGCAAATCGTGTGAAAAAAGTCTCTGACCATTTCCAAAAATGCACTGGCCGCAAAATGGATAGATGTGAACTAGTACCATAGGAAACCATGTTAAATGGGCTGTAGAGTGTTTCTGAAAACTGCAAAACTCACTAAAAAATGCATAGGTGTGAATATAGGGTCAGGGCCAGTTCACACTGGAGTGAGAGGAGAGGCTCTTTACAGGCGCTATTTTTAGCACCTGTAAAGCGCCTCCAGTGTAAAAGCAGCCTAAGATGTAAAAGATCTTGCACTTCCCCAAAACCACAACCCCCAAAACTAATTAAAATAAGAAAGAAAAGAGGGAAAAAAATTTACATTTATTTACTAGCTTTAAAAAAAAAAAAAAATTCTACAGGATATATGGTGCTACATTTAGCAAAACAGTTAGCAATTTGGTTTTAAGGGCCCTGCTCATAGGAGCTTACAGTCTAAACCTTAGAGTGGACACAGCTTTACTTTCAGTGTATAACGGGCAACACATCACATTTTTAGCTGCAAGTTTATAGAAACATACTTAACAGTCATTATTCTTACAAAACATTCCAACTTAGTATTAAAAAAGCCACATGTTCAAAATATAACACCTGCCACCACCCCACAAATCCACACATACATACATTGGTGACCATGTTCTGCTGGAAGCTGCATTTCTGTGTACATGATTAAGCAATGAGATCAAAGAATAGAAGGTCAGCACTAAGGATGAGCTCAGGCAGGTTTGCATTCTCCACGTGCAGAGCCCACCAAGAAGTCGGCGCAGTGCTGCACTAATCACAGGCACTGAGACATTGCCCTGATTCACGGCTGCAGAGATCAGGCAATCAGGCAATCACTGCCTGTGATTAGCGCAGTGCTGCGCTGACTTCCTAGCGGGCTCTGCACGTGGAGTATGAGAACACGCCTGAGCTCATCCTTAGTCAGCACATGCTCCCAAACCATGTTCGCATGGTCAGACAGGAACCATACACACAACATTGAAAGCATGGCCACATAAACCCACTTTTGATTGAAAAAATGCAAAAGAATTTCAGCAAACAAACAGCCCTAGTTGGGCATTTCTCAATAGGCACAATATCATTCCTTCGCCCCCACAAATCACAGCAAAAAACCTGACCTTCTTAGGTCAAACGAACCCCCCTACTACAGCTCTTTATATAAGATAGGTTGTATTGTTAGCACACTGACACACTCCCAATAGAAGTACACACCTACCAGTATCTTTCAATCTGTCTTTTCGTGTATGTCTATAGTGATTACACCTGATGAGCAGGAACACATAATATTAATATTTCTTTAAGAACATAATATTATTGCATGAACATAAACAAAGCAACAGTTTTCTAAGCATATGTACCTGCGCAGTGTAAACTCTACAATTTTAATTGTCCAAGTCCCTGGGCATGATTAGTGCTAATAAACATTAACATCAGTCCCTGGCTGCAATGACCTTCCAATATAAAGTCCAAAACTAATTTTCTTACATTAGAGACTATTTCAACAGGAGACAAATAAAATGCTAGCATGTTTTTGGATTGTAGTGAGAAACCCACACAGGGAGAGCATATCAACTTTGACACAAGCATTAGGATGTTGGAGAATTGAACCAGCAACCCCAGTGCTGCTAGACAGAATTGCTAACCACTTAGCCATAAGGCAGCCTCGCGCATGTCCTCTGCATCTCTGTGGTGTGAACCAGCCCTAAGTCCATAGCCATGCTCAGTGTCACAAGCAAAATACAATATATTGGCCTAAGTATTGGGACGCCTGCTTTTAAACACACATAAACTGTAATGACATCCCAGTATTAGTCCGTAGGGTTCAAAATTCATTTGGCCCACCCTTTTCCGCTATAATAGCTTCAACTCTTCTGGGAAGGCTATCCACAAGGTTTAGGAGTGTGTCTATGGGAATGTTTGACCATTCTTTCAAGTGCATTTGTGAAGTCAGGCACTGATGTTGGAAGAAGGCCCGGCTTACAGTCTCTGCTCTAATTCATCCCCAAGGTGTTCTGTTGTGTTGAGGTCAGGACTCTGTCCAGGCCAGTCAAGTTCCTGCACCCCAAACTCATTCACATCTTTATGGACCTTGCTTTGTGCACTGGTCCAAATCATTTGGTGGAGGGGGGATTATGATGTGGGGTTGTTTTTCAGGAGTTGGGCTTGGCCAGTGAAGGGAACTCTTAAGGCATCAGCATACCAAGACATTTTGGACAATTTCATGCTCCCAACTTTGTGGGAACAGTTTGAGGATAGCCCTTTCCTGTGCCAACATGACTGCACAAAGCAAGGTCCATAAAGAATAGCATGAGTGCGTTTGGGGTGGAGGAACTTGACTGGCTGCACAGAGTCCTTACCTCAACCTGATAGAAACCTTTTGGCTGAATTAGAGCAGAGACTGTGAGCCAGGCCTTCTCATCCAACATCAGTTCTTGGCCTCACAAATGCACTTCTGGAAGAATGGTCAAACATTTCCATAGACACACTAAACCTTATGGACAGCTTTCCTAGCCCTCCCAGAATCTGTTCTAGCTGCAAAGGGTGGGCCAAATCAAATTTTAACCCTACAGACCAAGACTGGGCTGCCATTAAAGTTCATATGTGTGTAAAGTTAGGCGTTCCAATACTTTTGATTGGATAGTGTATCTGGCAAGATTTACAATGGTGGTGGAACCCTCCTACACATAAATACTACATTTAGTTTTAGGACATTTAGTTTTATGACCTGGGAGATGAGCAACTTCTCTACATGATGCAGCTTCATGGAATGCTAAGCAGGATCAGGAATGCTAAGCAGAAGTTCTAACCTCTAAGCCACAGAGCTGACACATGTAAGAACCTCCTATACATAAATACACATACATATTGCATTTCTTTGGACACAGAGGTGATGGAATTACATTATACAAGCGTATTATACATTATACAAGAGTTATTCTTCTTGATTTATTTTGTGATGTTTGGTGTTTTTTTGTGGGTGAGTGTAGAATAGTGATATTACCCTCAATTTTTTGGGAATTACATTTTGATTTCTGATGTTAGGACATATATCATATTTTTTGGGCTAAAATTATGATTATTTGTAAATAATGAAAAGCACAAAAAATAGTGACTCATTTAAAAAAAAATTTTGACGGATTTTGGCCGAAACTTATGTTGCATGCACACGGTCGGACACAGTTGTCGGAAAATCCGATCATTCAGAACGAGGTGATGTAAAACATGTACAACGGGACTATGTAGAGGCTGGTAGCCAATAGCTTTGGTCTTGTAATTTAATCTGACCATGTGTGGCACTATGTCCGTCGGAATTCTCTACAGACGATCGGAAAAAGTCAGATCTGATTTTTTTGTTGGAAATTTTTAGATCCAGCTCTCAAAAAAAAAGTCCGATAGAGCCCACACACAATCGGATTTCCCAACAACATAATCCCATCAGACCTTTTCCGTTGGAATTTATGACCATGTGTACAGGGCATTAGAATCAATGGCTGAAACCTGCATTGGACGTTAAGTCGCTAATTGGCTGTAAATAGGTCCTCCTTCACTCCTTGCAAATTCAGCCTGTCATACAGTACCGTATATCATCGATAATGTAAGCTCATGAATGATAAGGGAAGAATAGGGGGCGCCAATGTGTAGTAATATAAAAATGAACTTTAATAAAACATATCCACACTTACATTTAAGCAGAGTATAAGACGCTTATAAGACGATACTTCCGTCTCGGCCGCAACCAGAAGTGACGACAATGACACCTGGCTCCACCCTGATGCGTTGCGTCACTGTTCACGTGACTTTTTCAAAGAGACCCTTAATTGTGCAGAGATCACTTTTTTATGTTAGCAGCTTCCCATATAAATTATATATTGTTTATTAGTGACTGTTCTAGGTAGGTTATTTTGGGTTGTGCACACTAGTACATGTCTATTTATTTAGACTTGCTGACAGGATCAGCAGGTAAATATAAAGGAAAAAAAAGAAAACTAAGGCCCCTTTCGCACGATAAGCCCACACGGATCCATCTGTCCGTTTTTTTTGCCTAATCCGAGTGGGTCACCCATTGACACTTATGGGCAGGCGGATGTCAGCGGAGATGCGTCCGCTGACACCCATCTGCCATCTGCTCAAAACAGACGTATGGCGATACGTTCGCCATCTGACTTGCAGATCGGATCGGGTGGGATCTGATGAAAATGCACATGTTGTCCGTTTTCATCCAAACTCCCCATTGAAATCAGCGGGGCTCTGACAGCTCCCTCTCTGCTCAGTGAGACTGTCATCAGCTAACTCAGTAAAGATCAACAAAGTGATCTCCCGCTGACCTAGCGGAGTCCGCTGAGCGGATCCACCCCACGTTTGTAAGGGGCTTTAAGCATTCACCATATTTAAGGACTGGTGAGACGTCATTTATTAAATTTTTGTTTCTGGGTATAGATATGTTTTAAGTACCAGATACTGCAGTATCCTCACTTATCTTTAACCCTCCTGTGAGTTCTTTCCAGGATACCACCTGCATGAAAAATCAAGTTGTAGAGAAATTTACAATAGTGGTGGAGTACATGTGGACTGTTTAAAAGCACTTTCTCTACATTTTTATAATAGTATTTTTATATTATATTTAGCATGCATATGTATGTTAAGATTCTTGAGATTTTGTATTGAAGTAAAACTTAAATATTTAACTAAGGTAGAAATTGCGGTGGGCAATTTATACTCATGTTTTTTGTTAAGAGTTCTCCCGCAAAGGTATCAGTTCCCATTGATATTTATTAATTTTTGAAAATCTAACATTTATACCATATCTAGGCAAGTGATTATATTTTTTTTTATTTATTATATATGAACTTTACCATAGTCACACATATATGTACTGATAATGATTAAGCGTTTCCTACCCAACCTATTGTCGAATGACAGATGGGTGGGACATTCATCATTCTGAGTGGACATCATATGATGTCCTCCTCCTGAAATGTGCCCTATGGGCCAACCTGCAGCGCAATCTATCACTGGATGTGACCACAGGATTTCATTAAATACCCCCAAAAGAAAGCTTTATTTGTGTGGAAAAAAATGGTAAAACTTCATATGGGTACAGTGTTGCATGACCACACTACTGTCATTCAAAGTACGAAAGCATTGAAAGCTGAAAATTGGCCTGGGCAGAAAGGGGTTAAAGTCAAATTTATAATCTATAAGTATAACATACACTAGACATCATAAAATGATAGGAAGTTTAAATGTGTCTATATTGTGTGTTCCTTTTTCCTTTATGATGAAATATATTTGTACAAGATGTTCATAACGCTTT
Source organism: Lithobates pipiens (assembly GCF_037356315.1). Lineage (NCBI taxonomy): Eukaryota > Metazoa > Chordata > Amphibia > Anura > Ranidae > Lithobates > Lithobates pipiens. The sequence continues at coordinate 322,371,399 of NW_027507903.1, read as the reverse complement.
TACATTTTGATTCAATAAAATTCAAAATTTAAAGAACTGATCAGTCTTAGTCAATCATAGCACATTCAACTCCTCAAATTTAATACTTTCACTTTGTTATTTTTCTTTTAAATGCAGAGCACATGGAATCAGAAGATTCACAATCTCAATATTTTCTTTGCATTTGTTGGACAATGTTCAGCTGTTTTAGACTTTTAAAGTGCCAATGTGTGCGCAACAATTATAGGATTACTGTCTTCATTAGTCAGCAAGATAGTTACAGTCCTTTCAGCAATATAATGAAACATTTTGACGTGTTTTGATGTGAAACTATTGTAAGCACTGAGTATGAAATAATGATGGTGCTCTCAAAGCAGAGCATTCTTTTTCTTAACCTGTTTCAAGAAATATGTGGGAATGACTAGGAAATATAGCATAAAAAATTAGAAGCAAAAATTCAATATAAAAGCAATAACAGTATAGTAAGTGGTGTTGCATAAAGGTTTTTTCAGCATTGTGCTTTAATGCTGAAGGCCTACATGCATGATACACTTGTGTTCCTGGAAACAAGAAAACATGCAATGTAGTAAACTGTATTTCTAGCAAATCTGGTATCTTATTCTGTCTACTGTTTTTTTTTTTTTTTGCTATTATCATGGTTATAATTGCTTTTAAGCCACATATTTCTTTGCCTTGTCATCCATACCGTGTTGTTGACCTTCCTCATACTCCACATGAGGTACCATTATAATATAGGTGACACTGAAGTGTCATACAGCGGGTGCCTAAAGGGGGCTTCCAGATTCTGATAAGCCCCCCGCCTGCAGACCCCCACAACCACCAGGCAAGGGTTGTGGGGATGAGGCCTTTGTCCCCATCAACATGGGGACAAGGTGCTTTGGGGGGCTACCCCAAAGCACCCTCCCCATGTTGAGGGTATGTGGCCTGGTACAGTTCAGGAGGGGGGCGCTCTCTCATCCCCCCTCTTTTCCTGTGGCCTAAGGGTCTGGTATGGATTTTGAGGGGATCCTCTACGCCATTTTTTTTAAATTTGGCGCATATCAGACCTGAAGGGCCTGGTATGGATTTTAGGAATAGCGGGAGGTGCTAGGATTGGTCTGGGGTAGGTCTGACCCACATCCCAGAAGACTATGTTTACATGGAGAGTATTCCTCTATGGGACTTTAAAGGGAACAGACAACTACTAAGTGTGATGATGCGTTTATTTATAAACACTTTACTACACATCATCACACTTAGTAAACATGGTATGGATTTTAGGGGGACCCCCACGCAATTTTTTAAACATTTTTGATTCAGGGTTCCCCTTAATATTCATACCAGACCCAAAGGGCCTGGTAATGGACTGAGGGGGATCCGATGCTCTTTTTTTTCAATGAGTTTTATCTACATTGCCGAGACCTAACAATTCATTACAACTGCAATCAGTTTTAGATGATAATTTTTCCTTTAGAAATGTAATTTTGCTGTGGTACTGTTCTAAACATGGGAAAATGCACCACTTTACACGCATACTATAGACATGCCCTTGGCAGGATATTTAAAGGAATATTTATTTTTATTGTTTCACTTTAAGCATTAAAAAAATCACTGCTCCCGAAAAAACTGACGATTTAAAAACAATCTTTGCATTGATACATGTCCACTGGGGCAGGAGCCAAACACTTTTTATGACAATAGCTTGCATATAAGCCTTTAAAATTAGCACTTTTTATTTTTCATGTTAGTGTTCCGGCAGCTTTCGAATTTGCCATGAACACCGCATATTGTTCGCTGTTCAACAAACAGGCGAACACCCGATTTTCCAGTCGAACATAACATCAGGTTTATCCCTAAGAGTGAGTATAGCAAGTAGGCTGCTCCTAAACCACAAAAGCCTGCTAGGAGACCATTGGTGAGATTCTAAAGAATGAAAAGAAAGGAGTAGTAAGATTGATTCATTACATATAAAATAGGGATTAGCAAATGTGCCTGGATCCTGCATAAAGTCTGAAAATTCTGAACATAAATTGGAACCTTATTGAAGCTTATAGGAGGTGAATACTGATAATCAATTCTGGCCATTTTCATGGTTAATGGGCAAGGGATTATCAAATAAGGCTGTGGGGAGCTGGGTACTGCCATGGGGGACAGATTTCAATGCAAAAATATAAAAAATACAGTGGAGCAAGGAAGAGGGTCTTCCTTTCTAATGCAACTTTTGGGTAACATGGAAAAAACATCACTCCTTTAAATTATATGTTTGGGAGATATCTTTAAGCTTTATGTTTTTCACAAATACCCCATGTAGTATTATTGACGCCATTCTGGCTCTCCAAATTTTCAATGTGTAATTGATTTTTTAAGTTTTACATTTAGCTCTGCTTAAATACAGCAGAAACACCCCAATTTGATTAACTGTTTCATTTCAATATAAAAAAAAAATAAAAACCTTTTAGGTAGCTTTGGCTGTGACACCTGTTTTTTTTTTTTTAATCCAGATTTTAGATCTGTTGTGGCTGCTATTTCCAACATTCAGTAGGCATGAATTGAATGGTGGAAGTAGTAGCCACAAGAGATCTAAAAGTTAGAAAAGGAAAGTTAAAAATATGAAGCTATAGCCCTCAACATTCTACAAGATTTACCAGTGGCAAAGCAGTTTAAGTGTAGCTTGTGAGCCTCTTTTTTGCAGTATGATGCTGCATTGCCTTAGAAGTTTGATTTAAAAAAAAAGAGTGCACAAAAACACTTTAAAACCACAACCACTAATTTGCGCAAACCTCCCGCCACTGCTTTATCCCCAATTATTTACAAAATATTTAAAATATAGGTTTCGGGTATTTGTTTGGTAGGAATTTGGATAGTGACAGGACAGTATGAGAGTACTTGATTAGGCAGCAAATAGGGATCTGTAGTGTGGGCCTTTTTAATGTATCTGCTGCTAACATCACTGTTATGGGCTGCAGTCTCTGCCTACATTTTATTAGCTATAGTGAAAACACCAACCACATGTGCACGTCATTCTCGACTGGAAGTGTCATGCCTCCTCCAAAGACTGGGTGGGAATAGAAGGCCTACAGACCAAAACTCCCTTGAGATTTCTGCCATGGGTCCCTAAAGAAGCACATCCCACATCCTATCATTACATCCCACAATTGGACCAACATTGAGAGTCTTCCAAATGGTTATGCAGCAATAGAATATTGCCTCCATCCCCAGCCCCCTGACACCATTAAACCACAATGCAGAGTTTGGGCAGGGCCACACTACTATGTAATTTCCCCATAGAGAGGACTTGACTCCCACGATCGTTTCCCACTGTGTGGACAATGGCAAGCTTAAGACTTTTGACCAATTGAGGACAGAACTACAAGCGAAGCATTTCACCTATGGCAATACAGACAACTACATGGTTATGTCCTCTGCATTCAGGGCCGCTGATAAAAATGATGGGGTCGTGCACAGCCTACCTGACGGGACCCCCCTTCAGCTCCACCCCTGGTCCCGCCCCTGGTCCCTCATTTAGCCCCACCCCTGGCCCCTCCCCAAACCCTGCCTTGAAACAAAGTGCAAGTTTGTTACAAGTGATAGGCATGGGTTGCACTGTCTGCAGCACATTACGGCATTGGCGGTATGGGCGGCACTGTCTGCAGCACATTATGGCATTGGCAGCACTGTCTGCAGCACATTATGGCATTGGTGGCATGGGTGGCACTGTCTGTAGCACATTACAGCATTGGTGGCAAGGATGGCTCTGTCTCTGCAGGCAGCACATGCCTTATGGGCCATAAGGCATGTGCTACATGCAGACAGTGGCACCCATGCTGCCAATGCCATATTGTGCTGCAGACAGTGCCCCGCATGCCATGCCACCAATGTAGTAATGTGCTGCAGACAGTGCCATGATACTAATGCCATAACGCATGTGCTACCTGCTGACAGCGCCACCCATGCCACCAATGCCATATTGTGCTGCAGACAGTGCCACCCATGCCGCCAATGGCATAATGGCGGCATGGCGGCATGGGTGGCACTGTCTCTGCAGACCCATGCCACCAATACCATAATGTATAGATGCTGCTGCAGTAGTAGTAGATCTTGAATTCCTTCCTCAACCCCCCCCCCCCCCCCAAGCAAGCAGACACCTGTGTAATTTTTAGCCGGGCCCCATGAGGCACTTCTTCCCTAATCCTGCTGCTGCCTGGACTGGAGTGTCCACAAACGATTTCAGTCAGATGCGATGTCGATAATGCCAGCTGCTTCTTTTTTGTCTTCTGCCGCTGCTGCTCGCATCACTGATACTTCTCTCATGAGGAGGGAGAAGAATCACTCTGCGGCGCAAGGGGGATGGCACTATAGAGGACACGCTGGCTGGGACTTGAGCCAGAGCCAGCATGAGGAACGGGTGCGGAAGAATAGAGGAAATAGTCCCTCCCCTGCCGCCACCTTGTCTGCACAAAAAAAGTGAAAAATAACCAGGGGTGGGGATACATTATTTATCTGTTCAGCTTGCCCAGGCCCCCCTGCTGGCCAGGCCTGGTACAACCGGGCCAGTTGTACTGGCCTATCAGCGGCCCTGTCTGCATTGCCAACAGGCAACATTTTTTAAGGGAAAAGACATGGTTTGAACAACTGTGCATCATGAGAGCCCCAGTAGGAAAAGCAACTTCTCTGATGTACAGTTGGTTACAAGCCAATAAAAGCAGGACACCATGCAGACATAAGAAATAATGGGAAACAGCCCTTAAACAGACCTTTACACATGAAAAATGGCTTAATGCTTGTATTCTCACACATAAATGCTCCATCAGCTCCGGCACCCAGAAAACATCCTATAAAGTACCGGCGAACTGGTATTTCATCCCAGCCAGGTTGCACGCATGGTACCCAGATGCAAAAGATGTCTGGTTGCGATGTGGCACCAATAAGGGCACCGTGCTGCACATCTGGGGGGACTGTCTACTCCTGCACAGTTTCTGGTATAAGGTCGCTCCATAACAGAAACCAAGCTGAAACTCATACCAGAATGCTGTTTATTGCATATATCTAATTACTCATTGAGTAAGTACAAAAAAATCAGTCATACGCCACATGTTAAATGCAGTGAAAACAATTATTCCCAGACATTGGAAATCAACACATGTACCCACGGTAACAGAATGGCTATGTGCCGTGGACTCACTTTACAAGATGGAGGAGACAGTGGCCATGGCCTTGGAAAATACTGACAAATTCCACAAACTATGGAAATCATGGTTCAAGTACTCTGACTTCTCTGCCAAGCTGCAAAATGGCTGACTAAATAAGAAAAGGTAATTGGTCATTGACACTTGACTTAAATACTAGGTTCTTGAATAAAGAAGGTTCTTAAGGCTAGAACTTGTTCGATTAACTGCTTAAGGACCGCCTCGGGTCACAGAGCTGAAGAACGAGGAGAGGTAAGTGTAAACAAACCTCTTCTCGTGCTTCCTAGTGTGGCTGTCCCCGATTGTCTGTTCCCCGTTATAGGGAAAGACGATCAGTGATGTCACATGCCAAGCCACGCCCCCAACAGTAAAAAAACACACACATGTCACACTTAACCCCTCCCCGCCCCCTAGTGGTTAACTCCTTCACTGCCAGTGTCATTTAAACAGGAATCTGCATTTAAATAGCACTGATTGCTGTATAAATGGCAATGGTCCCAAAAATGTGTCAAAAATGTCTGATGTGTCCGCCATAGTGTAGCAGTCACAATAAAAATCGCTGATTACCGACATTACTAGTAAAAAAAAATATTAATAAAAATGCTATATAACTACCTCCTATGTTGTAAACGCTATAACTTTTGCACAAACCAATCAATAATCGCTAATTTTGAATTTTTTTTACCAAAAATATGTAGAAGAATACGTATCGGCCTAAACTGAGGAAAAAAAAATTATATATTTTTTGGGGATATTTATTATAGCAAAAAGTAAAAAATATTGCATTTTTTTCAAACTTGTCGCTCTATTTTTGTTTATAGCGCAAAAAATAAAAACCACAGAGATGATAAAATACCACCAAAAGAAAGCTCTATTTGTGGGAAAAAAAGGACGCTAATTTTGTTTGGGAGCCATGTCACATGACCGCGCAATTGTCAGTTAAAGTGATGCAGTGCCAAATAGCAAAAAGGGGCCTGGTCCTTTGGCTGCAAATTGGTTCGGGGCTTAAGTGGTTAACATGAATACCATTTATGTATAACAAAGGTGAAATAACCCAACCCCCCCACTTTTTTTCTATCCCTCCTATTACTATCACCATTCCATCACTTAGTTTTTCGTCTGTCCCCTTTATGTTCTAATACTAAACCTTATGACACTCACAAAAAAACAACCTATGACTACTAAATATAACAATACACCAAACGAGTTGCAGGACAGTTTAAATCAAGGAAATCAAGGAATCAGGGAAAATTCAGGGATAATAGGCCTAACCAGTGTAAGCCCAAATTGTTTTTTATCTCTGACGATAGCAAGGTGCCATGAATGTAAGTGTGGGGGGGTTTAGGTACACACTGTCCTTGAACTTATTTTTTTTCTCCTGTCTAACAATGCGAAAAAAAGGGTAAATACCCCATATATTAAAAAAGTAGCTAAGATGTTGACAATTGAAGATCTAGCTATCATTCAGTTGTTGCAGACAGATATTCTTCTTTAGCCACCTCCCGCCAACCCTACAGACAATTGGTGGGTCTCTTGTTCTAGGATGATTCCATATGATGTCGTCCCAATCTCACCGCACTTGTTTACCCGTGGGGGGGTGCAGCACGGTGATCGGCAGTGCGCTAGGTCCCTGGAACATGGCGCATCCCGATCTCAATAAAGAGCCGATGACGCGGCAGAGTGTGAGGAGAGGAGAGACAATTAGCAGCGTTTTTTCACAGGGGAGACCGCACACAGATAATCAGGGCACTGATCATCAGTGCCCTGATTAATAGTGCAGCCCCAACAGTGCCCAGCAGTGATGATGAGAAATACCCTTCAGTGATGCCAGTAACTTCCCAGGAGTGCCGGCAATCTGTGCCCATCAGTTCCGTCTACCAGTGCCTATCAGTAATACCAATCAGTGCCCATCAGTGATGCCAATCAGTGCTGCCTTTCAGTGCCCATCAGTGCCTGCTCACCAGTGCTGCCAATCAGTGTCTATAAGTGCCACCCATCAGTTCCCATCAGTGCTGCCAATCAGTGCCCATTAGTGCTGCAAATCAGTGCCCATCCATGCTGCCTATCTATGCCGCCTATCTGTGCCCATAGGTGTCGCCTATCAGTGCCATCTATCAATGCCCATCAGTGCAACCTATCAGTACCGTCTATACGTGCTCATCAATGCTTTAAATCAGTGCCTCCTTTCAGTGCCCATCAGTGCTGCCTATTCATGCCATCTATCAGTGCCCATAGGTGCCACCTATCAGTGCCCATCAGTGCCACCTGTCAATGCCAATCAGTGCAACCTATCAGTGCCGCCTATACATGCTCATCAGTGCTGCATACCACCAAAATAATGCTCTATCTGTCTCAAAAAAATGATAAAAAGAAAATGAAGAATATATATGCGGCCTCACTGAAGTGGGCCTTCTTCCGTGGGGCCGTACATATTTGTAAAAGTGTTTGTGCTGGGAGCACATTGCCCAGCATGGTCCCAACACAGAAATCCAGCTCTCATTCCAAGCCCCGGGTCTTATAGTAATGATCAGGAACTAGGAAGTCCAGTTCCCGATCACCTATCTGCTGTGATAGCTTGTGATTTACTATGACAGTGGTCATTCACTGTACAATCCACCCTGTCTGCATTTTTCCATTTTAAATGGAAAGGTACATTTTACCTTTTTCTCCTTGCTAGAGAAGCAAATGTAAACAAACAAAAGTGTGTGAAAAAGAAGAAAGAAAAAATAGCTTATCGGGGGTTTGATCTGGGCCTTAGTGCAGGTATAAACAACAAATGACATACACATATGTGATAGCACTGTGACCATCAGGAGCCATGGAATTTATTTTGGGTTGTTCTTTGGTGATAGGTTATGGCATTAGCAAGAAATATACAGCCAAATTAAAAATAAAATAATAATAATATTTTTTACTATTTTGGGCTAGTTTTCCATTGATAAGAAGTAGTTGCGATGACATGTACTGTTTTACTAACATGTCAAAGTTTCAAAATTGTGTTCTGGTGTTAGAATTTGTTTTACCCTTCATCATTAAGGGGTTACAACAAATGCAACACAAACCACTAAGATCTCATACAGTATATACAGTACTTTAAAATAATAATATTATTTGGAAAAGGACCTGCTAAAAATGCTGCCTGCAACAGATATTTCCTGTGAAAACACATGCAACCTGTTATCAGTGTAGCACATGTTGACAGGGACAGGCTGTAAAAAAAAAAAATCAGCAGTAGCCAGCAAATATTAGGAAGGAAGCCCTGGGAAAGAACACATGCAACCTGTTATCAGTGGAGTGAATGTAAACAGAGACAGACTGAAAAAAAGGATATTGCACACACCAAAAATTTGAAAATTTGAAAAATACTGTAGGCTGTAAAGAAGCTGTAGGACACACTTTACCAGCACTCAGATGTTGCCCATGCTTACCCGAACACAAATTTTTAATATCAAATACCTACTTTTTTTTGTTAGAGGCTAGCTGCCAGTGTGCTTTGTAAAATGTATAAACCCACTTCTTTAGGTGGCAACGTGAGATTTAGGCTACTCACTACTTCCAAAGATCTTGATGTTAGGTGCTCGGCAACATCCTCACTTAGGGCCAGAGGCATTTTGTCTCTAAGGTTTTTTTCTATTTATTTTGGCATGAAGGAGAGAGGGCATAGTAAGTTAGCAGTCTTTTCACTTTTGGTGCAAGATCTGCCTTAAAGGAAATGTGTATTTTGTTCATATTATACATCAGTGGTCAAATAATACTACTTTAAATTATCAAATTTTTATCATTTTTGGGACAAATAGAAATTTCGTTTGGTGGTATTTAATCACTGCTGGTTTTTTTTTCAGTTTATGGTATATGAAAAAAAAAAAAAAACAACAATTAAAAAAACACAGTTTTCTTCATTTTTTTTATAACACTGCAAATAAATAATTTATCTACATGAATTTAGGCCAAAATGTATCCTGTTGCATTTCCTTGGTAAAAAAAACAACCTAAATCCATGTATATTACCGTATTTATCGGCGTATAACACGCACTTTTTTCCCCTTAAAATCGGGGGAAAATCATGGGTGCGTGTTATACGCCAATCCCCCCGCCGATCTGCCGATCTGCGCTCTGTGGAGCACCGCCGACATTTACCGAGCTGAGCCGAGTGTACTGTGTACTCGGCTCCGCTTTCAGTCACGCCCAGTCCCGCCTCCTAGCCTTTACGTCCCGCCATTGGCCCGGTGTTGTGTCCATCACAGGAGCCAGGACAAGGGGCGGGACGGGGGCGTTACTGCGAGCAGAGCCGAGTAGCTGAGTACCCTCGGCTCGGCTCGGCTCGGTCTATGTCGGCGGCGGGAGGAGCCGAAGATCTCGACAGTGGCGGCGGGAGGAGCCGAAGATCTCGGCGGCGGGAGGAGCCAAAGACCTCGGCGGCGGCGGCGGGAGGAGCCGAAGATCTGGAAGGCAGCGGCGGGAGGAGCCGAAGATCGCGGCGGGAGGAGCCGAAGATGGCGGCGGCGGCGGTAAATTTAAAACTAACCATACTGCAATTTTGTGGAAGGCTGCAGGGGGACAGTGTAGGGCTGCAGGGGGACAGTGGAGGGCTGCAGGGGGACAGTGGAGGGCTGCAGGAGAACAGTGTAGGGCTGCAGGAGAACAGTGTAGGGCTGCAGGGGGACAGTGGAAGGCTACATTGATGGGCATTTAAAATGTAAGGTTTTTTCCTTAAACTTGCCTCCTAAAGGTTTTTTTCCTTAAACTTCCCTCCTAAACTTGGGGTGCGTGTTATACGCCGGCGCGTGTTATACGCCGATAAATACGGTATGTAGTCTGTGTGAAAGTTATAGGTTTTACAAACTATGGTAAGAGACATGGTAAGTTTTTTGAAGTTGTCATTTTTTTCACAAATATTTGGAAATTTTTTGAAGAAATTAAATAATTTGTTTTCCCAAAGCTATAATTTTAACAAGTTATTTCTCACACACAGCATAGGCATATTTACAATTAAACCACAAAAACACATTCTGCTACTCCTCCCAAGTATGGGGATACCAGATGTGGGAGATTTTTTCATAGTGTAGATGCAGAAAGAGGCTCAAAATACAAGGAGCACCTTCAGTCATCCCAGGGGCATAAATTCTAAGTCTAATTACCTTATTACCTATCGCATTTACGATTCCCTGGAACACTAGGACAGTATAAACACAACATTACCCCATTTTGAAAAGCATACACTCCAATGTGTCTTTTGAAAATGTCACCTTTTGCCACAAGTTTTTGGAAAATGCAGGAAAGAAAATGAAAATGTAATATTTTTATACAAAATTGTCAAATAGGATATTTCTAACACATATCATAGACATACTTAGATTTACACCCCCAAAATACATTCTGCTACCCCTCCTGTGTATGGCGATACAACATATTTGAGACTTTTTTAACAGTCTAGCTGCATAAAGGGGTTCAAAGTCCAAGGAGCACCTTGAGGCACTCCAGAGACATAAATCACAAGTCTAATTTCCTAACTATCACATTTTTAGGGCTCTGAAGCACCAGGACAATGGAAACACCACATAAGGAACACATTTCGGAGAGAAAGCACCCCAATGTATTTTTTAAGAGGAACGGTGAGTCTTCTGAAAACTTGTGGAAAGTTTGGAAAGAAATTTTTTACACAAAGTTGTCAATTTAATAAGATATTTATCACACACAGCATGGGCATACTTACAAACCAAAACACATTCAACTACTTTTCCTGAGTATGGTGATACCACATTTTTTCAGTATCTGGACTGATTATATACTGGACATAGTATCTTGTGCTTCACACAAGTATGAGTGGGTTAAGGAATATAGCTTAGTGTAGCATGGCCTATAGCAGTCGCCATTCCTATAAGCCAAGCAAACATAGCCTACTGGTACATGGCTGCCCCCAGGAATGCCATGTTTACTGGTCAGGATATAGAGGAGGGTGCAGAAAGTAATAACAAAACCGTTACTGTGGTTCCAAGAGTGCAGTTGTTCACAGGAGGTGGCTGGGACTGGTGACTTAAAGGACAATAGTCAGTAAGACATGCAGATGGATCGATTCAGGCAGCAGCCAGAGACATGGTCAGCAAACAGGCAAAGGATTGGTCCAGGCAGCAGGCAGAACTATGGTCAATAAACAGACCAGGGTTATTACAGTCAAAAGGTGGAGGCAACACTGCACTGCTGTGGCCATGATCAGGAACAATGTTGCTGGCTGCACTGGTCTGATAACAGTCTGACTTTTGTAGTGCCAATCAAGGAACACTGTTGCTGGCTTAAACTGGTTTAGTGACATTGAGGACTATTGTGGCACGATGAGGAACACAGCTGCTAACTTGCTGTACTGGTCTGGTGTGGTGGCTATCTATGATTCTAGCTATACTGATCTGGTGATGCTGTGGCTGGTGTGGTGGTGATTAGAGAACTGTGACTGGATACACTATCATGGCTTGTTTACATGTGAGGTGAACTGCAACTGCAAGACTGTACTACCCCTTAACTGCTACCCCCTTTACCTGCAACGGCATTGGCTTGAGGTGTACTCATGCTGGAGATGCAATGCTTTGCTTTCTATCTGTGGCAGAAATGATATCCCCTCCAAATGTGACCCATTCAAATGTATGTATCAACAAGTCCTTATAGGGACACTATGGCTGGTGTGGCAGTGATCAGGAACACTGAGACTGGTGTGGAGGTAATCAGGGACACTGGGACTGGTGTAGCAGTGATCAGGGACACTAACTGGTGTGGCGATGCGCAACAACATTGTGACTGGTGTGGCAGTGATTAAAGACAATATGACTGGTGTGATGCTGATCACAGACATTGTGAGTGTGTGACCATGATTAGAGACATTGACTGGTAGCACTGGTCTCCTGACATTGTACTGCTGTGGTAGTGATCACAGACAATATGAGACGGCACTGAAATACAGTAATATCAGAGCAGGCAGCCATTTTACATGTTCACCGTCAAAGCAATACAGTGTCACCATAATGACACCTCATTTGCTCTGGTGACAGTATGTAAAATATGTATTTTTACGTAAAGTGACATCATAACAGTGCAGTGTCACTTACTATTCTGGTTGAGTAATTGGGATTTTTTTTTCTTTTACTCAGATTGCTTAAACAGCTTATTGCTTATACAGCTATGAATATTGTATAAGCAAATATTCAGCACTGTGACTCACCTTGTACCATATGATCACTGTGACCAATCACAGAGATCACAGTAGTAAACAATGAAGTCATGAATGACAGCCTTGTTTACAACTGATTGGTCACAGCAATCACATCGTACCAGGGCCAATCACAGCAACCCTGTATCCCTTGCTGTGCATGAGGTAAACTTCTAGGAGAGAGTGCCCTTATGCTTGTCCTGCCTGACCATATATGTACACTAAGTGCTACTAAACTCTAGTATAAAAGACAATTCTATTCAAGTGAGCATTCTTAAAGTGTTCATGTTACTCCATTTCATATTCCTAATGTGTCCTAATGTGTTGGTTTACCATGTACTTGTAATAAAAAGTATTCTGTTTTGTTTTTTATTGCTTCCTTTGTGTGAAATACCTGGTGATTCTGCCAGTCCCCTGATATCCTATTTCAGGTTGACCACGCTAGGCTTGGAAACACATTCATTCCAGCGTGGTCAGTTTTCTTCTTTGCATTCTACTCGTGAGCTCAGTCTGCCTGTACTCCAATGGCCAGACTTCTGCTGACATGGCCACCTGCACAGGCAAGATCAGTATGCTGCTGTTTCCCTGCTGACACCCGCCCTGTATATATATATACAGTATCTCACAAAAGTGAGATATTTTTGTAAATATTTTATTATATCTTTTCATGTGACAACACTGAAGAAATTACACTTTGTTACAATGTAAAGTAGTGAGTGTACAGCTTGTATAACAGTGTCAATTTGCTGTCTCCTCAAAATAACTCCGCACACAGCCATTAATGTCTAAACCGCTGGAAACAAAAGTGAGTACACCCCTAAGTGAAAATGTCCAAATCGGACCAAAGTGTCAATATTTTGTGTGGCCACCATTATTTTCCAGCACTGCCTTAACCGTCTTGGGCATGGAATTCACCAGAGCTTCACAGATTGCCACTGGAGTGCTCTTCCACTCCTCCATGATGACATCACAGAGCTGGTGGATGTTCGAGACCTTGCGCTCCTCCACCTTCCGTTTGAGGATGCCCCACAGATACTATATACTCTACTGGGCTTTATGCAATTTTCAGGCAGGTGTTTGAGGTGGGTGTGAAAAATTCTTTAAAAAATATATATTTTAATTGTTTATTTTTATTAATTTACAAAATGCAAAGTGAGTGAACAGGAGAAATATGCACATCAAATCAATATTGGCTGTGACTACCCTTTGGCTTCAAACCAGCATCACTTTTTACACCTGCACACTTTGTACACTTGTATAAAATCAGGGATTTTGCAGGATTAGAGTCAGATGTATGATTAGTCACATATACCAAGCAAGTACTAATTTCATATGTATGTTGAAACATAGTTACATACAGTAGTTACTTAGTCTGGTTGAAAAAAGACACAATTCCATCTAGTTCATACAATAAAAGGAAAACTATACAATCCTAAATACACAATCTGATATCTACAGTAGATCCAGAGGAAGGCAAAAAACCCCAGCAAAGCATGATCTAATTTGCCCAAGCAGGGGAAAAAAATCCTTCCAGATCCCCCAAGAGGCAATTGGATATTCCCTGCATCAACATTACCTATAAATGTTAGTATCCAATTATATTATATTACATTTAGGAAATAATTCAGGGCTTTTTAAAAGCAATCTACTAAGCTGGACAGTCACTAACATAAACAGTTGTGTAGGAGGCTTAAAACTGGGTGAGGAACAGCCAAATTCTGCTACTAAGTTGAGATTATGGGAGACAGTTTTGTGTCACAGGTCATACACCATGGCAAGACTGAGCTCAGCAATAAGACACAAGGTAGTTATACTGCATCAGCAGGGTCTCTCCAAAGCAAAGATTTCAAAGCAGATTGGGATTTCAGGATGTGCTGTTCAAGCTCTTTTGAAGAAGCACAAATAAACAGACAATGTTGAGGATTGTAGACACAGTGGTTGGCCAAGTAAAATTAATGCAACAGATGAAATATACATCATGCTTCCTTCCCTTCGACAATCGGAAGCTATCCAGCAGTGCCATCAGCACAGATCTGACAGAAAAAAAAGTGGAAACCAAGTAAACCCATCTACTGTCCAGAGATGTTTGGCTAGATGTGGTCTTCATGGAAGAATTGCAGTCAAAAAAGACCATACCTCCATCGTGGAAACAAGGCTAGGCAACTCAACTATGCATAAAAACATGGGAACTGGGATGTAGAAAAATGGCTGCAGGTGCTCTGGACTGATGAGTCAAAATTTTAAATATCTGTCTATAGCAGGATGCAGTTTGTCCCCAAATTGCTGGAGAGCGGTACAATAATGAGTATCTGCAGGCAACAATGAAGCATGGTGAATGTTCCTTGTGTAGGGAGGCATGTGATTGGCCCCACATTAATTCTTCAGCAGAACAAGGACTCCAATCATACAGCCAATGTCAATAAGAACTCTCTTCAGTGTAAAGAAGAGCAAAGAGTCCTGGAGGTAGTGATGGTTTGGCCCACACGAAGCCATGATCTCAACATCATGTCTGGGATTACATGAAGAGACAGAAAGATTTGAGGCAGCCTACATCCATAGAAGATCTGTGGTTAGTTCTCCAAGGTGTTTGGCACAACCTACCTATCGAGTTCCTTCAAATAATGGGGTTGATTTATTAAGACTGTGCACTTTGCAAGTGCAGTTGTTTCAGAGCTTAGTAAATGAGCAAAAGCTCTGCAGACTTCCATGATCCAATTACGTGCTAGCAAAAATGCATTTTTATTTTATTTTCTTTGCATGTGATTGGGTATTTTTTGCAAAGTGAAGCTTTACCCCATTTACTAAGCTCTGGAGTAACTGCACTTTGCAAAGTGCACAGCCTATTTTCCTTTAGTAAATCAACCTCAATGTGTGCAAGTGTACCTAGAACAATTGTTTCTGTTTTCAAAGCAAAGGGTGGTCATACCAAATATTGATTTGATCTGGATTTCTCTTTTGTTCATTTACTTTCCATTTTGTTCATTGATAAAAAAAAAAAAAAAAAACTATTAACACTTCTATATTTCTGAAGGCATTCTTAATTTACACATTTTTTTTACAACATGATCCTCTCATGGTCACTCCCAAGATCGACTAAAGACTGTGGATTATGGACTTTAGCATTTTAGGACTATGGACTAACGAGCAAAGGAGAGATTCTGGAGTTCATGGAGATGGACAAAGACAAAAAAAACACAGTAAGAAGCAAACTGAAAAATAGATTACAGGGTCATTAAAGTATAACTAAAAGCAAAACTTTTTTTTTAGATTTGGATATAGTGGAGGGGGATTAGAACACCTGTCAGGTTTTTATTGCTGTCTGTGCCCCCATTGTGGAGGTTCAACCTCTTCATTTGTCCTGTTTACCGTTCTCACCAAAAGTCAAAGTAAAAGAAAATCCAGAACATAATTTGCAGGAAAATCTTCCAATTGTAACACTAGCTCTGGTGAACCTCGTGAAAACCAGGGATTCCCTCACTTTGGAAGAATTTCTTCTCACTTCCTGTTTTGGTCATGTCACAAGAAGTGAAGGCAAATCAATGGGACACAGATAGAAAAAAAAACTGACAGGGGTTCACTTACTGTATCTTTGAAAAAAAAAATAATGTTTTGCCTTTAGTTCTACTGGAACCTCACCTTCTCAATTAACATTGAATATTTTTCAATTCTTATGCTGCTAGCATTAGTAAATACATAGGAAAGTATATCATATTTACTTGTTTTGAATTTTGTTTTCTTACATTACTTTAGTTACTGCCTGGTTTCCAGGCCTAGGAAAATTATGTCATACACCCCAGGAGTCTTCCAGAGGGGAGGAAGGAGGGTTTTCTCATCTAAGCATGCCCTTGCATGTCTGAACTAAGGGCAGGTGGATTCCAAGGAGTAAATGCTACATGAATCATCTGCCCTTCCTCAAGATGGCCACAGCCAGAGATGCTAGAGGGTTTTTTCAAAGTGATTTCTCAGCAAAATAAAGCATGAGACATGGGTGGACAGGCGAGTTTGCTTTGAATATTACAAATCAAATATATATCATTCTTGGTTTGTGGTGCTCTTATGCAGTGTAGTTAAAATATTTGGAGGAAAAGAATTTTGTTTATTTAATGCAAATACTAAGACTAAATATACCAGAGAAGCACCCCCCCAGCTCCTCCTCGTGATGCAATGGAACAAAGCTGACATAATATTCTTGCAGGAACCACACTTCCGCACCGATTCTAAACAAATGGATCGCCACTATCCAACTACATACCATGCATCCAACCGAACGTCCAAATCAAAAGGTGTCTCCATACTCTTGGCAAAACACTGCCCCTTTCAACTCACTGACACACTAGCGGATGAAGACGGCAGATTTATCTTTCTGAAAGGGTCATACCTTGGCAGAAAGATCATCTTAGCGAACGTATATGCACCAAATAGCCGCCAGGTCACCTTCTTTCACAACATAACTAAAGCACTTACCATTTTTCAAGAAGTCACCCTCATCCTAAGGGGAGATTTCAATTCCCCCTAAACCCTCTCCAAGACACCTCTAATGGTGCATCTTCTCTACCCTATATTGCTCTACGATACACTAAATCAAAATTACAAGACCTGTTGCTCCACCACTCATGGCACGTTAAACCCCGATGGCAGAGACTTCACCTTTTTTTTCAGCCCCACACAATAGGTACTCCAGAATCGATTATCTCACAGAACGGTCTACCCCTCCTTAAAAGTGCATCCATCGACCCCATGTTCCTATTCAATCATCACCCCATTACCATGACTAGCTCCTTCCCAGAGGTACACAATCTCAGATTGTCCTTGATATTAGACCCCTCTCTGCTAACAGACCTCTCTATTGCAGAAGAGGTTAAGCTCCACATCAAGCAATACTTTACGGAAAACAAACCCACCGACACATCCCCAGTTATACCCATGTGTGATACGGGGCATCCTAATTGCAGCAGCTGCCTAATAAAAATGGGAGGAAAAGAAACATCTCCTGTAACTTACCACCCAAATTCAAAAGCTGGAATGTGCACATAAACGTACACAAGCTTCAGACACACTACACACCCTCGTACAAACCAGGACTGAACTGCTACAAATACTTGGCAAACCACTAAAACGTAAATATATCCTATCTCAAAAAGTTTATTATGAATATGGTAATAAAGCTGGAAAATTATTTGCTAGAGCCCTATAAGCTAGGAGAGCTGCCTCAATGATTCACTCCCTGACAGATGCATCAGGATGTAAAATTAATTCATCCCCTGATATAGCCAAACAATTTGTCGATTATTACTCACAACTATATAACCTACCCCAATGGACCCATCAAAAGATAATACATCTAGGAAACAATTAATTATTGATTTTTTAAAAACGATATAGTCCTCCCCTAATATCAAACACCGACCCTCTGACAGGAAAAGAAGCTGAACTAGCACTGAAACAAATGAAGCCGGGCAAAAGCCAGTTTCTGGATGGACTAACTGTGGGATACTACAAGGTAGAGAAGCAAGAGACAACATACTCAATTAATACGCCATTAATATTCATCACTGGCTCACAACTAATCACCACCAGTGGTTTCTTCTTTTGAATCTTGGATTTTCCATGCATGCATACTACTTGTCATCGAAATAAGTCCATCAATTGTATGGTTTCATATTGGTTCTTTCATTATTATTCCTTTCTTTTTTCACCAACAGTTCACATAAATATGGCCATCGATCTGATGTGATTTTGTTTAGTGCATGTTCATCCCTGTCACTGTTATAACACAGTTCATTCTCTAAATATTTGAGTTTATTTACATACATATAAACATTCAATACTGTTTTACTTTGAATCTTATGACATTTATTCATATTCTTTATCTATGCATTAAAAGGTTATTCTGCACTAGTGCACAATTATATGTATTATTATCACCTTTACACTAATATATTTATATACACACATTTATACACGCCTATATACATATATACATTTTTCTTTTTATTTTCACACTTTTTTATTTTCACCTCTATATGTATATATATATATATTTTTTACATATTTATACTTTTCATCTAATCACGTTTCAACACACAGACATGTTCACCTTTTTTTTTTTTCCCCTTTTTTCCTTTCCCAGTTATTTTCACCAACCAACAACTGGGTGTGGAATGCATGTGTGGAGAATCTATGATGATAGCCTTATCAGCTGTCATGGTTTTACATCTGATTTCACTGTGGTGTGCTTATACATGAACAGTATATATTTGTTTGTTATTCAGAACATAAGCTAGCCATGAGTAAGCGCTGTTTGTAGCGTGAAACGCGTTAGCTATTTTATTCAAAAATCCTTTTTTGTTCCCTTTTTGCTGTGACTTTTTTTTCAATTAAGTTTTGCACTTGCATTTTGAAGAAATAAAGGCATCTAATTTTTACACAATCCGGAGTGCGGCTATCCAGAGTTTCGTTCTGTTTCTACACATTTGGTTTCTTCTTTCACTCGACGCAGGGAAGGCATTTAATAGAGTGGCCTGGGACTACATGACGGAAGCACTAAAAGCCATCCGTATGCCCTTCTGAATGCTAAACCGTATACTCGCACTCTACTCTAATCCCATAGCTAGAGTCTGCGTAAATGACCACCTATCAAATGCCTTCTCAATTTTGAATGGAATATGCCAGGGATGCCCCCTATCTCCACTGATCTTTATCCTAATCCTTGAACCTCTACTAAGATGAATTAAAGCAAACCCAGATATCATATCAAGGGAATCGAGATAGGTCAACATACCTACAAACTAGTCTCTTTTGAGGATGACATCCTTCTCTTCCTTACTGCACTGCTTACGACAATCTCAAACTACTCAAATCTCAAAGCTTTAAGGAACCTACAAATCAACTTTACAAACGCCTTAAATGTCACACTGCCCTTAGACACCTGACAACAATGCCAATCAAATTTCCTGTTTAATTGAACTAAACATGCGACCACATACCTAGGTGTCCAGCTACCATCCTCCCTCACAGACATTTTTGCCACTAACTACCTATCGCTAATACTTTCTTTTCAACATACCAGAAAGTATGTACAGACTTCATCTGGAACACATCACGCCCGAGATTAAGCTATTCTAGACTTACCGTCCCTAAACTCAAAGGAGGCATAGGTCTCCCAGACCTATGAAAATACCACCAAGCTTGCCATCTATCCAGAATTATCGACTGGAACATTCACTCCAAGGTCAAAGCTGGAACACTACCCGCTGTTCCAAACCCCGTGGATAGCCCAAAAACACACTCCTATGAGCTGCAAAAATCACCCACTCATTCATCCGACGTTAATCTCCTTCCGTGAAACCTCCCGCAAACATAAACTATCCTCGTTACTAGGCCCCATGATTCCACTACGCCACAACCCAGACTTTTCACCAGGAACTTCCACATCCTTTCTAACAGAATCATGGTCACACCATATCCGTGCAGAACATTTCTTCAGTAAAGGCCACCTCATACCTCAATCCAAACTAGCTACACTGATGAAAAATGTCACATTTCCTTTTTTGACATACATACAAATCAGACACTTTCTCAACAAACCCAAAACATGACCTGACTGTTCAAGACAACTTACCCCGTTCGAATCGCTCTGATTGAAAACTGAACCCCAACGTCACTTGATTTCCTATACATATGCTATGCTATTTACAGACCAAAACTCCAAATCAAATTGGGCCAGCCGTAAATGGGAACTAGAACTATCAATTGATTTATCAGACCAAGACTGGGAAAATATATATACATGTATACACAAAGGAACAGTTAACATGTATACACAAGAGAATGCATTAAAAATTTACTCTAGATGTATAGAACCCCCTTTAGGCTACACAAAATCTATCCTTCACTCTCCTCAAAATGTTGGAGATGCGAGGAGGAGCCGGGATCGCTTTTACATGTCTGGTGGAAATGTCCAAAATTACAACCTTTCTTTAAAGAAGTCCACCGACTAACAAACCAGATACCACATACATGCTCGAATACTCACCAGCGCAATTTTTGTTACACCACTCTTTGATCCCCAAAAAAGCTTACATTCACTCACTTGCTATGCATATGGTAAATGCAGGAAAGATGTGTATCCCTGCTAAATTGCACTCCCCAAAACCGGGGTCTGTAGCGCAATGGTTTAGATGCATACAAAAGACAGTGGAACTGGAAGAATTGATACATCAAACAAAAGACTCTCCCTCCAAATTTAGCAAAATATGGTCTTGCTGGTTACACTTCATCACAACGGACGAATACAAACAGGCTCTGACCTGAAATGGCCTCGGGCACTGTGGAAGGGAGGTGGAATGGGTAACACTCCGGATTTTTCCTTCCACCATTCTCTTCAACATAATACCAGAAAACAATTGAATAACCCCCCTAACAAGTCCCCCCTTCTCCCCCCCACCACACCCTTGATCCTAACCCTCTATCCTAATGTCTCAGATCCCCACACCAAAAGCTAGATACAAGATCCGCTATAAAAACGACTATATTTTTTTGTTTTCCTTTTCTCTTTTTTTTACCTTATGTTGATCTTTGAAAGAACAAAGAAACACTGAATCTTACTTGGCCATATACCTATTACCAATTGATCAATATTGTATTACTCCATGGGGGTTATTTACGAAAGGCAAATCCACTTTGCACTGCAAGTGCACTTGGAAGTGCAGTCGCTCTAAATCTAAGGGGTAGATCTGAAATGAGTGGAAGCTCAGCTGATTTTATATTCCAATCATGTGCAAGCTAAAATGCTGTTTTTTATTCTCCTTGCATGTCCCCCTCGGATCTACAACAACTTTACTTTCAAGTGCACTTGCGGTGCAAAGTGGATTTGCCTTTCGTAAATAACTCCCCATATGTATACTGTCTGCAACAGATATATTGTTCCATTCCATAGACTTACCACAGTGGCTGTGCCCACGTTTTTGCTCTCATCTGTTATGCCTTTCATATCTTCAATAAAAACTTTAAGAAAAAAAAAAGAATATTGTTTATATTATGAAGTTCGTTTTTTTGAAAAATTACTCTACGCATGCAGGTGCTTCCTGTGGGCTAAAATACATTGTACAGTTTGTTAAAATTTTGTTTAATGTAAGTGTCATACTTGTAGTTCCCCCCCCCCCCACTCCATGTACACCCCTAGGTGAAAAACTCTCCTTCTGTGTCCTGTGTTATTGCCAGGACAGACTCGCAGTTGTTCGTGCACCCTCAGCATCACAGGAGCGAGTAGCATTATTGAAATCCTGACATATACACAGTGCAATATTTCCCTGTCAAGCCCTAGAGAGGAAGCCAGCATGCCCCCTGGGTGACGCCAGTAGGCCAGCCTTGGCTTTGCTGTGACTTTGAGAGAGTGCACTTTACATGCAAAAAAAATGATTTTCTCAAGGCTATTGATAACCAAAGCATCATCTTGGTAATTCACTCAAACCCTCAAGAGTCTTAAAAGAAAACCAAGATTTTGCTGTCTAATGGGACAAACAAACAAATGAAAGGGGAAGGGATGCACAGGTAGTGAAATTCCACACAGAAGCTGTGCTTTCTATTTGGCCAGTCAGGTTTATTATGTTTGCAGCTTCAAACAAACATACAGTAGGTAGTAATGCCATGAAATAGAAATACAAGTAAAACCTTAGCTTCTTAGGAATTATACAGTTTAAAGAGGAGTGCCACCTGACAAAAAATTATTAAAAGCCAGTAGCTGCAAATACTGCAGCTGTTTACTTTTAATAAATGGACACTTACCTATTCCAGGATCCTGCGATGTCGGCAGCAGATGACGAGCAATCACTCATCTCTCGGCTTTCCCCACTGCCATCCTCTGTCAGGGAATCAGGAAGTGAAGCGTTGCGGCTTCACTGCTTGGTTCCCTACTACACATGCGCGAGTCGCGCTGCGCATCTCCACTGGTCCCCGCTGTGTCCTGGGAACTGTGTGTTTCTCAGAACACAACGGGGGGGGGGGGGGGGGGGCATCTGCGGCTAGGTATTCTCAGGAAGTGGGTGCAAATACCTGTATTATACAGGTATCTGCACCCCCTCCCCTGTGAAAGGTGTCAATTGTGGCACCGGAGGGGGGGAGGGTTCCGATGAGCGGAACTTCCACTTGAGGGTGGAACTCCGCTTTAAGTCACTCTTTAGCAGGGCAGAGGACCTTGTGGTCAGATCTACAAAATACACTCATCAGCCACTTTATTCGGTATAACTTGCTAGTACCGCATTGGTCATTTTTTTGCTTTCAGAACAACCCTAATTCTCCATGACATAGATTCAACAAGACGTTGGAAACATTCCTCAGAGATTTTGATCCATATTGACATGATAGCGTCGCGCAGTTGCTGCAGATTTGTTGGTTGCACATCCATGATGTAAATCTCCAGTTCCGCCACATCCCAAAGGTGCTCTACTGAATTGAGATCTGGTGACTGTGGAGGCCATTGGACTACAGTGAACTCATTGTCGTGTTCAAGAAACCAGTTTGAGTTTTTGATTTGAGCTTTGTGACATGGTACATTATCCTTATAGAAGTAGCCATCATAAGATGGGTACACTGTAGTCATAAAGGGATGGACATGGTCAGCAACAATACTCAGGTAGGCCGTAACATTTAAATTTTCTTTGCCAAGAAAATATCCCTCACATCATTACACTACCACCACCCTGAACCGTTGATACAAGGCAGGATGGATCCATGCTTTCATGTTTACACCAAATTCTGACTCTGCCATCTGAAATCAAGGATCATTGGACAAAGCAATGCTTTTCTAATCTTATATTGTCCATTTATTGGTGAAATGTAGCCTCAGTTTCCTGTTCTTAGCTGACAGGAATAGCACTTGGTGTTGTCTTCTGCTGCTGCAGCCTATCCGCTCCAAGGTTCAAGGTGTTATGCATTCAGAGATGGTTTTCTGCATACCCTGGTTGTAACGAGTAGTTGTTTGATTTACTGTTGCCTATCATCTCGAACCAGTCTGCCCATTCTCCTGTGACCTCTGACACCAACAAGGCATTGTTGTCCACACAACTGCCGCTCATTGGATATTTTCTCTTTTTTGTACCATTCTCTGTAAACCCTAGAAATGGTTGTACATGAACATCCCAGTAGATCGGCAGTTTTTGAAATACTCAGACCAGCCTGTCTGGCACCAGCAACCATTCCAAGTTCAAAGTCACTTAAATCCCCTTTCTTCCCCATTCTGACATTCTGATACTCAGTTTGAACTTCAGCAAGTCATCCTCACTATGTCTTAATGCCTAAATGCATTGAGTTGCTGCCATGTGACTGGCTGATTAGCAATTTGTGTTGCCAAGCAATTGAACAGGTGTATCTAATAAAGTGGCCAGTGAGTGTATAAGCTGTGTACTAACAGGGTGCCATCACCATCACAATCACAGGCCAGCATAGCCTAGTTCTACCCATCTCCTTCTATCCAGATTGGCATACTTCCTAAGAGACATCTATCTCCTACTAATGACAGGCACATCAGTTGCCTATTAAGACCATTATGCAACTATTATCCACTCTCCAAGTCAGCGAAATCCAAGGCCTGGACTGGCCTTAAGAAGGAAATTCACATAAGTTTTGGACCCCAAGGTACCACCCCTCAGCTAGAATGATCTATTTTACCCAGTGCATTTTCTTGTTTTCCAGGTTGTAACTTGGCTCAGCAATCTGTTATAAAGTGTAAATAACATTGTAATTTTTTTTACTGATAATGGAAAACATAGCGCAATCATTTCAACTGAAAATGTCTCTGTTTGTCTCTGCTACCTATAGACCATGCCTACTCTGCCCAATGGTGAATCTGAACCAGACCCATGCTCTTTCCTTCACATGGGTTGAAAAAACAGCTTAGAGAAAACTTAGTAGTGCAAATTATTTTCCTCAGAGCTTTAATAGAAAAGAAATCAATGGGAAATGTAAACATCTTCCACTTGTGCCCCAACATTTGTCTCTTAGTGTTTAAACTTTGAAAAGAAATTATAATGCCATGCTTGATTATTTTAGCAACACTAAGCAATTGTATTTGCTCCAGTCTTAAACAATGAAGCTCTGGTTTATGTGTTATCAGGGCTACTTGGCACAAGATGTTTTACAGGATGAAAAACTAAGAAAGAACAATTGCCTGAGATATAAATAAGTTGGACCTTCGCCTTGTTAATTTTATGTTAAAGAGCACTTGCGGTCCTCCATACGCACACATCTAAGAGCATTCTGGAAATCTTGACATGCCGATCAAAACACTTCAACATGTCATTATCCTGAAAGGCTAAGAGATTCATGTTAACAGTGACCAGCAGCCTTCACGTCTATAAATCACCATTGAGGAGACCACTTGCAGTTTTCATATCTGCATGCCTATTGACTGTTTGACTTGGGAGCCTTTGTTGTGAGTGCTCTTTCCTCACTAGATGCTGCAAAACCCCAGCAGCTTGGCAGGGTTGTCAGGTTGATTTCATTAGCACGATAAGACTCACAGCCTTCCTTTTCATCTCCTGTATTCTCTTCGCTTTTCCCTCTCCCTCGTTCAGTAATTTGGACTTTAAAGTCTCTGCTGTCTGCTGATCTACAGATAATTGGTTACTGTAATACTAGCCAAGAGAAGAGCTGATATATTCCAGATGTGATTAGGTCTTCAGATTTACTTTCTCTGCTCACAGCCCAAGGCTAAGGAGCTTAGCAAACATTTAGCCACTGTCTGACGGGCTAGAGTAGAAATGAAAAAAGCAGAGACCCCCCTACTATGGTGTCACTCTGTTATGGAATCCACTTTAATAACCGCCCCAGAAAACTCATTTTACAGGTAAATATTTTCACTCGTTCAAAATGGTATACCTAAGCAACTTAAGAATATTTTTACATCACAGGGAGCACGTTTCCGTGCCAGGGGCAGTTAATGTCAGCTTATTGTCAGTAGCCGTTACATCTAAAAAAATATTTTAAATTAAGAGATTTATCTATATAAAGACCAATAAAAAAGATGCACATTCCTAGATCAATAAACTTAATTTCAAAGACCCAGTTTTTATTTTAAAAAATGTCTACTTAACTGATAAGAGTAAAATGGATTTGTTGATCTAATACAAAACCAGCCATGTACAGTCAGATTTCGTTTGAGATTTAAAGTAGAATTCAAACTTTTCCTTCCCAAAACAAAACATACATTGTGCATGTTAACGAATTACAATCCCAGTGTCAGTTTATCTATATCTAACCTCATCAGCTGTATACAGCAGGTTTCTGTGTCTGTGATGTCACTCCTCCTCCTGGTAGAATTTCTAAATTCCCTGACTTCCTGTTTCCTTGCTATGCAAGTCCTGATACTACATGTCCCATCATGCTTTGAGCACCAGTAGTTTCAGGGCAGGCTATGGGAGTTGATGTGGACAGGTCTAAAGGCTCGTACACACTATAAGAAATTAGGCAAACATTTTCATCCAAAGGATTTACATTTGATTTTCTTATAGTTTGTACATAGCTTTCGACAGCCGATTCTGAATTTTCATACAAAAATTTCCGAAGGGACCAACTCCAAAATGTTTCTTGTACGGGAACAGAACAAACAATTTTTGTATAATGTGTACCGTTTTTGTACAATTTCTGTGCAAGAACAATCAGAAAAGAAAGACTGCATGTGATCAGAAACGATAAACAAAAAAGAAAAAAGCCTTTGTCGTACGAGAATTTTCATACAAAGCTTTGTTCATCGGTTTTGATTTGCTGTGAAACAACGAGGGAAGTTGGACGATCGTTCACCCGATTTTCTTATAGTGTGTACCCCTCTTAAGCGCTACTGTGGGTGTTTCTGGGCCTTCATGTGGGTGGTGATTAGGGAAGGAATGAATTTGTGTTATCCCCGCCCACACTCCCTTCCTCTGTGCATTGAATAAGGAACAAACAAGAAGTGGAACATAGTCAGAGTCAGAAAATTAAAGTGATTCTAAAGACAATTAAAAAAAAAAAGTGTCATGCTTCCCTGCTGTGTGTAATGGTTTTGCAGAGAACAACCCTGATCTTCCTCACTGCCACTTGCTAACAGGGCACTCATGCATGCAACCCATACAGAAAATGCATTGCTACGCCCATCAAACACGTGTCACTCTCACAGTGTCATTTAGGCTGGGTTTGCATCTGTGTGTTTCTCAAAGCATTGCAACCTGCACAGAAAACACACGCTTTAATGTGCATTTCTAAAATTCGCAGCAATGTACATTGCACTTTCATTTCCATTTAGGCTGCATTCTCATCTGCACATTTCCAAGTGCACGACAACCTGGAAGAAAATGCACACTTTGCCTTGTGTTTCAAAAACAAAATCACATATGCATTACCATTTGTTTGCATCTGCCTGTTTCAAAATGCATGGCAACTCCAAAATAAACTTGCATAGAAAACATGTGCTTTGCTGTGCATTTTGAAAACCAATGGAAACCTATGGAAACGCAGGTCGAGATAGGGTTACTGTTCGTTCACATCTGCTCATTTCCGAACGCAGGGCAATCTGCAAGAAAAAGCACACATCTTCTGGGTGATAATAATAGTCTGTAATAGTGGCGCTGGAAGTCATGTGACTTTCATGTGTACCAGGGCTGTCTATTTATCCCTCCCAGCAGCAGCACAGCTAGCTTTCAGAACAGGCTGTGTATGAAGGCGTGTGCTATTTGATTTTGAATAAAGTTGTGATCTGTAAGGTGGGACTTGGGAGGTTTGCACTCTTCCTGTAGGTGTGACTGGGTGGAACTAAATGCTAATTAGGATGTATTACATCCCACCCACCATGAGAACTGTGAGGTGGGACTTGGGAGGTTTGCACTCTTCCTGTAGGTGTGACTGGGTGGAACTGGATGTTAATTAGGATGTATTCCATCCCACCCACTATCAGAGCTGTGAGGTGGGACTTGAGAGGTTTGGACTCTTCCTTTAGGTATGACTTGGTGGGACTGAATGCTAATTAGGATGCATTCCATCCCACCCACCATCAGAACTGTGAGGTGGGACTTGGGAGTTTTGGACTCTTTCTGTAGGTGTGACTGGTGGGACTGAATGCTAATTAGGATGTATTCCATCCCACCTACCATCAGAACTCTAAGGTGGGACTTGGGAGATTTGGACTCTTCCTGTAGGTGTGACTGGGAGCAACTGAATGCTAATTAGGATGTATTCCATCTCACCCACCATCAGAACTGTAAGGTGGGACTTGGAAGATTTGGACTCTTCCTGTAGGTGTGACTGGGAGCATCTGAATGCTAATTAGGATGTATTCCATCTCACCCACCATCAGAACTGTAAGGTGGGACTTGGGAGATTTGGACCCTTCCTGTAGGTGTGATTGGGAGCAACTGAATGCGAATTAGGATGTATTCAATCCCACCCACCATCAGAGCTGTGAGGTGGGACTTGGGAGGTTTGGACTTTTCCTGTAGGCATGCTTGGGTGGGACTGAATGCTAATTAGGATGTATTCCATCCCACCCACATCAGAGCTGTGAGGTGGGACTTGGAAGGTTTGGACTCTTCCTGTAGGTGTTACATAGTAATGACATAGTTACATAGTTCGTCAGGTTGAAAAAAGGCACAAGTCCATCTA
This sequence comes from Lithobates pipiens, assembly GCF_037356315.1. Taxonomy (NCBI): domain Eukaryota; kingdom Metazoa; phylum Chordata; class Amphibia; order Anura; family Ranidae; genus Lithobates; species Lithobates pipiens. Next base: position 322,343,412 of record NW_027507903.1, on the reverse strand, counting down.
GTTCAATCAAAAAACAAAAAAAGTAATAATAATACAATCCCATATACACACACCTATACCCACAGTTGATCTAGAGGAAGGCAAAAAATGCCAGCAATGCATGCTCCAATTTGCTACTGCAGGGGAAGAAAATTCATTCCTGATCCCCCAAGAGGCAATCAGAATTTCCCTGGATCAAATTTACCTATACATGTTAGTACCCAGTTATATTCTGTACATTTAAGAAAGAATCCAGGCCTTTTTTAAAAACAATCTACTGATCTGGACAGAACCACCTCTGGAGGGAGTCTATTCCACATGTTCACAGCTCTTACTGTGAAAAAATCTTTCCATATTTGGAGATTAAATCTTTTTTCCTCTAGAGTGCCCCCTTATAGTTACATAGTTAGGTGTGACTGGGCGGAACTGAATGCTAATTAGGATGTATTCAATCCCACCCATCATCAGAGCTGTGAAGGAAGTTACATCATTTGCACAGTCTCATACTACAGAGAGGTGTGTGCTAGGCTAGAGATGCAGCAGGAAGTGGCTATGGAAGGCATTCTGTCTACATCAGACTATACAGACTGTCGCATGGTACAAAGCCACAACTAAAACCCAGAGTATCAGGAGATCTGCAGACAACAGAGCAACATGGTACAGAGGTATGGTTTATGCCAGCACTGATCATGTTATTCAGTTCTAGTGAAAAGAAAGTTGGAGTTTAGCTTTAAAATGTACCTTCTTAGGCCGCGTACACACGCGCGGACTGTTGGCCCAACTTTGTCCGTCCAACAGTTTGAGCGAACAGTCCGCTCAAACTTAGCATGGACGGACATGGCCACACACGACGGACGAACAGTTTGCTGAAACCGTGCGCGATGACGTGAACGGCACGTACGACGGGACGAAAAATACGACGTCCTATACACTGCAATGCAACCTTCCGACGTGGAAATCCTTTCTGAGCATGCGCGAGACTTAGTTGGCCGAACAAGCCTACACACGAGCGAACAGTCCGCTGAAACAAGGTTTCAGCGGACAGTTTTTCGGAATTTCCGTAAGACCTTGTTCGGCCAACTGTCCGCTGAAACTGTCCGCTGAAGCCCCACACACGAGCGGACTGTCCGCCCAAACACTGTTCAGCGGACAAGGTTGGGCGAACAGTCCGCGCGTGTGTACGCGGCCTTAGTTTATCCTGGGGACCACTGTCACTGGGACTGAAGGTGAAGTAAAATATAACACGTTGAGTTGTCTCCAAGACAGTATTAGGGAAATATTCCAACAGGGACAAATGCCTAAGAGGGGATTCCCCTCACTTTGGAGATATTTCCCCTCTGTTTCTGTTTTGTCTATAAACAGGTTAATCTTCCCAGTATCACAAAGACAGGAAACAAAGATCTTAAACCTTTTATTACTCTATTCAAAAGGTTTTGGATTTAGATACACTTTTAACAGAATAGGTAAATATCTGAATAATAAAACCGGGAGTAGGCCCTTGTACACACGGTCAGAGATTCCAACAAACAAGTTGGAAAACTTGGTCCGTCGGATACTCTGACGAAAACAGTCCGATGTAGACCACACACAGTCGGAATATCCGACAAAACGGTCCGATCGGACACATTCCGTCGGAATCTCTGACCGTGTGTACAAGGGCTAACAGTAAATTGCAGTTTATGAAACAAATTCTGAGTCTGAACAATTAATGCAAAGCAGGGTCAGAATGGCAAAGAGCATGTATACACTGCATAATAATACAAAACATATTATGAAAGATGCTTGAATATGGGTTCTTTACACAATGGCTCTGTGTCTCAATAGGAATGACATTTAGCTAAATAGCATAAGCTCTAAACGTCAGAAAACAAAAAAAACTACTTGCACTTATCCTCATAAACTGTGTCCCTCACAGTGAAGTTCAGAGTAGCTCTGGTAACACAGGCAAACAGCTATAGAAATCCAAGGCCCAAGGCTGAGGGGGCCACCCCAATGGAACTGGAATACTCTGGTAGCAATTGGGAAGGGGATTACCGAGGTAGCTGTGTCTTCTGGAGAAGTTGTGTGCTACTAGGCTCTGGCCTATAGTTATTTCATGTGCTTTATATTTAAAATGATACCTGCCTTAATACTCCCATTGTGTAAGAGAAGCTCGGATAATGTTGGAATGAGAAGGCTGGCTCATGCTCATACTTATGTGTTTGCTCATAAGTTTGAGCAAAAGATTAATGCAAAACAGGCATTGTCACACTCATGCAAATGTATTGGTGAGTGGTGCATGCATACACGTACGAGCACTGGCGCCAAGCAGCCTATTTAAGTTAAACTCTGGCATGAATAGATTGCTGAGTGGTCTTCAGCTTGTTTCTGCTTTACCTGAGCCTTGACCTGCCATGTCTGCTTACCTGTGTACAACTTGGCTTTTCTCTGTCCTGTCCTTGGATTTCTGCTTGTCTGCTGTGACCTAGGCTTGTATTCGGACTCTGCTTCTGTCTTGCTTCTGTCTTGCTTTCCTGTCCTGGCTATACTCTTGCCTACCAATCAAGTGCCACCATGTTCCAGTTCCTGCCTGGTGATCTACAGTCATCTGCTTCCTGTAAATCCCAGATATGCACTACCTGCTACACCGGCCCTCAGGCCACTCTGTGCCCTTACATTTTCTGTCATCACTACCAGGGGTGTTGGACAAGAGGTGCCAGAGAAACCCCCTCTCCAGTTTGATCTTAATCCGGTACATGACACATTGTGACTTCTTTATAAAAATATTCATACCTGGCATGCTGATCCAATGGCTTCAATATTGAATTACAAGATGAAAGCTATTGGCTACTGCCCTCTTTATAGTCCCATTGTACATGTTGTACATCAGCTCCTTCTGAATGATCGGATTTTCCGACAACTTTGTGTGACCATGTGTATGCAAGACAAGTTTGGGCCAAAATCCGTCTGAAAAAATCCGACAGATTTTGTCGTCGGAATGTCCAACCGTGTGTATAGGGCATTCCTTGTCTTATAAAAAGTTCTGGTTACTTGGCTGCCCAAAGTATGCAAATTATGAAAAGCTGAAGAAAAAAGGGGTTCCTATTCTTTTTACTTGTTCAAAGTCAATGACTATAAAAGTACTGAAGTCACTGGGATCAACATAACAGCCAGGAAACTTCAGAAGGAGTTGTCAGAAATAAATAAAAAAAAGATGGGTGCAAATAGAGAAAATATTGAGTGGTTCACCACTGGTAAAATATGTCTGGCTCCCTCCACAATTTAGAAAATTAGACACAGAAACACACGTTTTGACACTGGGAGTACTAAAAATATGGGTCCTAATACACAAAAAAGGAAATTGGAAGTTTAATTCACCATTTACCTGGGAAAGGGAGCTTATTGGAATGGATTAAAAAAGGAAATGCACAGTTTAAAGATATAATGGAAAAGGGAAATTACTCACAATGCAGCATTTTAAGCTTAAAAAAGAATGTTTGGAGATCAACGAATGGTGGTATTTTCAGTTGAGGCACCTTGTGATAAGAACTGGAGAAAATGTATTACAATTAGAACAGCTGAATATCTGAAAATACAAGACATGGGATTTCCCGAATTTATCAATTACTGTTGAAGTTAGCAGGAACAGGAAAACTGCCATACATCAAAATACTGGAAAAGGAATTAGGAGCATGGGTGAATGAGGTACAATTAAAAATAATTATAAAAATGGTACACAGCCCCGCAGGAGACCAAATACCATATAAATTAACTATAAATGTTTAACCAGAAGGTATGTAACCCCAGATAAAGATTATAAGTATCAAACAGAAAAATCTCCAGATTGCTGATGAGGATATGATACACTAGGAAATATGGCCCATATTTGGTGAGATTGTCCCAAAATTAAAAATCTCTGGAAAGCAGTGCTAGCTTTGATCAAGGAGATTACAAAGATAGAAGTCCTTGAGGATCCATGGGTATGCCTATTCCATGGTATGGAGATCACAATAAAGCTTTATAAGAATACCCTGATACCGCATTAAATGAATGCAGCTAAACATTTAATCCCACTTCACTGGCTGGATCAAGAGACCCCCACAGTAGGGGAATGGATGAAGAAAGTTCAATATAGATATAAAATGGAACAATTGCGATGTAGTGAGTGGGATGAGAGAGGAAAAATTTGTGAATCTGGGAAAGCTGGAATGAATTTAGTCACTTGCTGACCCCTTTCCGCATATATATATTGCGGCAAGGCAGCCCGGCTGTGCAAACCAACGTACCTGTACGATAGTGTGGGCACGCGCGCAACCGATACATGGAATCGATGTCCACCCACCACCTGTGATCACAGTACATAGAGGCAGAACGGGGATCTGCGTATGTAACAAGAAAAAGAACCGCTGCTCCAGGTGTATAAAGATAAGGCTGATTGGAGTATCTTGCAGAGATTCCATGGTAAACTTCATGGGAACAATCATGGTCATGTAGACGCATTTCACACATACATCTTGTGCTTAATCATTAACATAATGATAATGGTAATGATTAAGCACAAGATGTATGTGTGAAATGCGTCTATGTGACCACAGTTTGGTGTCTTTGGTGATATCTTTGTGAAACAAAATAAAAAGCTATCGGAAGTTCTGGATGTGCAGCTATTTCTTTCTTCTCTGCGTATATAAACAAGGCGGATCTCCATTTTGACAGGGGACAATATTGAGATCTTCTGTTCCTAGTGATCAGGAACAGCAATTTCTGTGTTGTCCCAGTAAGTCCAGCCCCCACACAGTTAAAGCAAACCCATTTAACCCTTTGATCGGACCTGTGGTTAACCCCTTCCCTGCCAGTGTCATTTATACATTGATCAGTGCATTTTTTAGCACTGACCACTGTATTTATGTCACTGGTTCCCCAAAATCATCACTTATGGTCAGATTTGTCAGTTGCAATGTCGCAGTCCTGCAAATAATTGCAGATCGCCGCCATTACCAGTAAAAACATTAAAAGTCTTAAATCTATCTCCTATTTTGTAGACGATATAACATTTGCGCAAACCAATCAATATACGCTTGTTGAGGTTTTCTTTACCAAACATATGTAGCAAAATACATATTGGCCTAAACTGATGAAGACATTTTTTTATTTTTTTTATTTTTTGGGGATGTGTATTAAAGCAGAAATTAAGCTTTTTTTATTTTTTTTTCAAAATCTTTTTTCGTTTATAGCACAAAAAATAAAAAACGCAGAGATGATCAAATGCCACCAAAAGAAAGCTCTATTTGTGGGAAAAAAGGACATCAATTATGTTTGGGTACAGCGTCACATGATCGCGCAATTGTCAGTTAAAGCGACGCAGTGCCGTGTAGCAAAAAATGGCCTGGTCATTAAGAAAATACACGGAAATTATGGAGCAGGAGGAAATGTGTTCCTTAGAATAGAAGAAAGACTCCTGGTGAAAAAGAGGGAAACAGTGAGGAGGGTGGGATGGGATTAGTATTGGCTGGGATGGTGGACTGACCAGACATGCTTTTTGAGCTCTGCTGGAGGAGAATCCGCTTATTGATCCGATTTTGGACATAATTACCCCTATTGTGGACTGACTGTCCCTGCATGCCTTCTAAATGCTCTGGGGGCCCGAAGTAGGGCAAAAAATTGAAATTTCTACCTAACTTTGAGGCTGCAGAAGCTCCGTCCCTGACTCCACTGTCTACACCTCCGCGCCTCAACAGCATGGCGTCCCAGACTGACCGAGAGGAGTCCACTCCATCTGGGATACCGGAGGTAATGGCGGCACTTACAACTAAAATTTAAGCCGTCCAGTTGGATGTCGGACTGCTGTGACAGGATCTAGATAAGATCCGTTCCAGGATAATGTTGGTGGAGCAATGGGTCGGAGATAAGGAGGATGAGGTGACTTACCATGAGGCCTCCATTAGAGCTCTTCAAACTAAAGTCAAAGCTCTAGAATACCAGGCGGAAGATGTTGAGAATCGGAGCCAGGAATAACCTTCACATTGTCGGGCTCCCGGAGGGGGTTGAGGGTAGGAATCCCTCGGTCTTTACGGAGGACTTGCTGCGGTCGGCCCTTCCCATGGCTCAGCTATCGCCTTACGTCACAGTGGAGAGAGCCCACCGAGTACCCCACCAAGGCCCGGACTGGAGGGTGCACCCCCATGTACGTTGATCATGCGCCTGCAAAATTTTTGAGACAGGGCTGAACTCCTGAGAGCAGCTCATGTCACAGGGGACATCCCTTACCGTAACACCAAGCTCATGCTGTTTCCCGATTACACGATGGAGACGCAGAGGCAGCGCCGGTCCTTTGATGCTGTGAAAGCGGCTCTCTGTGCTAAAGGTATCCGGTACAGTATACTATTCCCGGCCAAGCTGTGAGTGGTTGACGGAGAAACGGTGAGGATCTTCACTAGCCCTAAGGATGCTGGCTCCTGGATGGAGACCCTGCCTCCATAGGCTCACCTTGTATCTCAAGCCCTTCTTCTTCAATTGCCCTTCTTCGGCTATGGTCGAGACTCTGCACTGCGGAGAGTAAGGGTGCTGTTTTCTACAATGTGACCCTGGTTTCTATAAGCCTGAGACTAACTTGAGGACGCAATACCCCATTCTGCTCATCCTGAACTTGGTCTCTGACTTTCTATGGCCCATCCTGTATTGTGCCTGGAGCTGCTAATCAAATGTCATTACTAAATATTAGCCCTTATCTCTATCCAGAGGCTTATCTTGGATGCGTTTGTCCTGTCTGGGCAGTTCTCGCCTATTTTTCTTTTCTTTTATTTTGTTCGATCCTCCAGTAACTCAACTCAAGCCAGTGACATTTTCCTTTTATTTTTTCTGGGTTCCTGATAACTGTTTTTGCATGTGTTGGGAAGTTTTAATCGGGCCCATGCCTCCCGATTTAATCCCTTGAACTTGGTTCAATAACTTGTGGGAGATCATGTGCTCTCCGCTTTTTGGGGATGCACGGGGTGGGGGGGGGGAGGTTGGATGGCCGTTGCCGTCCCCGGGTTGGTTATTTCACTTGTTATAAGTTCCATGGTTCACATGATTGGTCTATGCATAATCTTTATATACATGTCAGGTGGTCATTCGGGGTAGTGCAGTTATTACACCGCAAGAGGCAAGCGGGCGCAGTGGAGCGTAAGCTGGTGGGGGGTTGCACACCTACGGCTGAGCGGGCAATCTCTCAATGCATTATCCTCATTTTATGGCCGAACAGGGACTATGGCTAATTTTACAGTGCTATCGGGGAATGTCAGGGGCCTTAACTCAGCCATAAAAAGATCCCTTGTGTTTAAATATCTACAGCAATATATCCCCAAGATTTGTATTTTGCAAGAAACACACCTGATGGGTTCCAGAATCCTGGGGTTGAAGAGGGCCTGGGTTGGTGCTCACTATCATGCTTCATACTCTAATTATGCCAGGGGAGTGAGTGTGTTGGTGCATAGGTCCCTGGCCTTTCAACTAGTAGCACTTAAAACTGATCCTGCTGGACTATATGTCCTGGTACATGCGTTGATAGCTGGCTCTCCATATGTCATTGTGGGAGTCTATTTGCCCCTCCCCCCATGATGTTGCCCTGCTACATATGCTGATGCAAAGTGTTATACAATGGGATATACAATGTGATGTGGATAGGATGCTGTTCTTAGGAGACTTTAATCTAGTAATGTCAAATGTATTGGATAGGCTCCACTCCTCTTCTTCTTCTGATCTTGGGTTGTCCCAATGGGCGACCTCCTTTCATTTAACGGACCTCTGGCTCCATTTTCACCCCTCTGATGCCCAGTTTACATGTATGTCCACTACATATAGGACATTGTGCCGTTTAGACATGGCCTTTGCCTCCCCTGATCTGCTGCGGGAGACGGTCTCCACTGAGATTCTCTCCCGCGGCATTTCAGATCATGCACCGTTGATGGCCACGGTATAGGTGGAACCATCTGGGGGTCAGAGGTTGTGGAGACTGTCCAGATACTAGATAATGGAGCATCCAAGAGGAGATGCCCGAGGGATTATGCAATTTCTGGCTGTATAATATGGATTCCACTAGCCCCTTGATGAAATGGGATGAGTTTAAGGCCTGGGTAAGGGGGGAATACATTAAAAAAATAGCCAAAAAAAGAGGGAGTCTGTGCGGTCTCTTCGGCAGTTGGAGGTACAAGCGCAAGAAAAAGAAAGTCAGTATGTCCGCAATCCGAACTCTGATAGATATGTCTCATGGCAATGCACCCTTAGGGAACTCACTCTGTTGCGAGTGGACCTGACCAAAATCCATGCTGGCCAGTGCCCAGAGGATGTTAGAATTTGGGGACAAAAATGGCAGGCTCCTATCCTGGTTGGCTAAAGGGCAATTTGCAACGACTCGTATAGGGTGGCTGAGGGACATGACCACCCCTGCAACAATCAGTAATAGATTTCTTCAATTTTTCCAGGAGCTGTACTCCTCTAGGGTTGATTACACGGCTGCTGACCTGTCCAAATACTTAGACCTTATATCCTTTCCTACCCTGGACTTAGCCCAAAGTAGGGCCTTGGATGGGGACATAACACTGGAGGAGCTTCAGGTGACCATGGGTTGCATGCAGGAAGGAAAGTCCCCTGGATCGGATGGCATACCTATTGAGTTTTACTCAGTCCATCAAGAACTGTTGACCCCCAGGTTAGTCGCTCTACTCTCACAGTTCTCTACTCTTGAATCACTCCCCGACTCTATGGATGAAGTGGTGGTGGTGCTGGTGCCCAAACCTGGCAGGGACCCTGAAAACTGTGCCTCATATAGGCCTATATCACTAATCAATGTAGACGCTAAACTACTTGCAAAGATCCTGGTGCTTAGATTGGCCTCTGTTATGGAGGATCTAGTTCATCAGGATCAGACGGGGTTCATGCCAGGGAAGGGCACCGATATCAACATACGCAGACTCTTTCTCAATCTTGACACTGCTCATGATAACGGGGGAACCAGAGTCATCGCTTCTGTGGATGCAGAGAAAGCGTTTGACTCTGTACAATGGGTCTATCTCTGGGAGGTGTTAAAAAGATTTGATTTTGGTCCCAACTTTCTAAAGTGGTTGGGCCTGTTGTACAAGTTCCCCAAGGCCAGGATGTGTGTCAATGACACGCTGTTCAAATTTTTTCTCCTCCAGAGGGGCACCAGCAAGGGTGCCCAACTGCCGATTGTCACCCAGCCTTTTTGCTCTGGCTCTTGAACCACTGGCCATCCTGATCCAGGAGCCCAGTGGTGTTCGGGGACTCAACGTTGGCCCTCTGGAGGAGAAAATCCCGTTATATGCAGATGATGCACTATTATATTTGCATGATGCTGGAGCTTCGTTCCAAGAGGCATTATGTATTTTTGATGAATTTGGGAGGTTCTCAGTGGTCAAAATTAATTGGTCAAAATCAATAATTTTCCCATTAGATCCCCAGGCCCCTGCAGTACAGTCACTGCCTCTCATGCTTTGGGTGGAGGAGTTCAAATACCAGGGTGTTGTGGTGACCAGGGACCTCCAAGCCTTCAGTCACCTTAATCTGCAGCCCATAGTTACGAAATTGAAGGAACACTGTTCTAAATGGAAAGAACTCCCACTTAACTTACTGGGACGTATAAATCTATTGAAAATGCTATACCTGCCCAAATTCAATTATATGTTCTGGAACTGCCCAGTGTGGCTCCCTGGCTCATTTTTCAAGGATTTGGAGAGACATATGGGCTTGTTTCTATGGAGGGGATCATCCCCCAGACTAGCCAGATCGACCCTGCAGCTCCCGGTCCACTGCGGGGGCCTCTAGATATAAACTGTTGCATACTAAATTTCTGCATCGTGTCTACTACATGCCGCAGAGACTGCACAGAATTTACCCTCTCAGGTCACTGAACTGCCCTAGGTGTCAATCCTCAGATAGCACATACCTACATATGTTCTGGACTTGCCCCCGCATTATGCAATTTTGGTCAGCAATTTTTGAATGTATTAATACTCGTTTACAACTCACACTATCTATATCACCTGAACTGGCTTTACTGGGTATTCATTAGGATGACCAAAGACCCAGGTACACAAAGTTGCTGATTTCTTTCTTGGTATTCTATGCTAAGAAGGAGAGCCTTAAGAAATGGACATCGTCCTCTCCCCCCAGGGTGGAATTGTGGGACACCACTGTTAATGCTGTGCTCCCCTTATATAAGATGACCTATACCAATAGAGTTTGCTTACAGAAATTTGATCGGATTGCGGTTATATTTCCAGTAGTGGGACGCTAGCGTGGGGCGGCTCTGCCCCTAGTGGCTAACCCCTTCACTGTCAGTTTTATTTACACAGGAATCAGTGAATTTGTATAGCCCTGATTGCTGTATAAATGACAATGGTTCAAAAAATGTCTGATGTGTCTGCCATAATGTCGCAGTCACAATAAAAATCACTGATCCACTGCCATTACTAGTAAAAAAAAATGATTAATAAAAATGCCATAAAACTATCCCCTATTTTGTAAACGCTATAACTTTTGTGCAAACCAATCAATAAATGCTTATTGCAGATTTTCTTTTACCAAAAATATGTAGAAGAATACGTATCGGCCTAAACTGAGGAAATTTTTTTTAAATATATTTTTGAGGGATATTTATTATAGCATGTAAAAAATAATGCGTTTTTTTTCAAAATTGACGTTCTTTTTTGGTTTATGGCGCAAAAAATAAAAAACGCAAAGGTGGTCAAATACCACTAAAAGAAAGCTCTATTTGTGGGAAAAAAAGGACATCAATTTTGTTTGGGAGCCACGTCGCATGACCGCGCAATTGTCAGTTAAAGCGACGCAATGCCGAATCGCAAAAAGTGCTCTGGTCTTTGGCCAGCAAAATGGTCCGGGGCTTAAGTGGTTAATGAACACATTGAGTGGTCGGTAACAATTACCCACTGTGTTCATTCAGAAAAGAAAGGGGTAAGTAAATGAAATATTTACCAGCCTCTTCTCCTGCTCACCATCCTGAAACATCCCCTCCCATTGAAAGGAGAGAAGCAGTTAGTAATACAGGGGGGAAACAGAAGAGGGGGGCACTGTATTTGCGTAAAAGATTATCAGATTTAAAATTTCAGCAAAAAATACATTAAGTGCACAAAACAAAATAAAAATAAATGACCCCATTTGTTTTGTAAAATCTTAAATATTAGGTTGTGTTGAATAAATAGATACCCAGTATATCAAACCTCAAAATTGTGTGGACCTGAAATGGCAACAATCCATAATACTCAAAATTTCCATAGGCAATGCTTTAAAAGCCTTTACAGTCCATCAATATCATTTGAACTGAATAATTTGAAATGATGGCCCCAGAATTCTTCTTCTCACTTTGGCAATGCCTATTATGCGATGTGGAATTGCTATTCATGTAGATATGTTTACCAGAGGCATGCTTTTGTGTTTCTATATTTGTAAAACCTTAATCTTCACTTTTTTTGCTATCACAAGTGGACTGACATGCCCACTGCATGTTAGCATAATGCAAGTAATAGGTTCACCTTGTGGTGTAATGAAGGGTCTGTTAGACCCCTAATCTCATTTTTGCAACAACAGATTGTGCTCTACTCCTTCCCCAGTCAGGGTTTGACAGTTAATAATCCAGAAGTGCTCAGAGATAAGAACTTCCTAGATCATACAGCACAGCGGGGATCAGCAAACAGAAGTCACCTGAATCACTTCTACAGGAAAGTCGGCAAACTTCAGGAAAAATATAAAAAAATCCATCTGCTGCTATCGCAGAGCAGGTTTGTTTACACAGGTATGAGTGAATGTGTCCTGGCTCGATTTGCAGGGGGTTTGGGATATTGTATGTGAATTCTGAAACATCCAAACTTAAAACTAAATCCTCACTTAAGTCTGGGAAGGTAAATATTGATAACCAATTCTGGTAATTTTCAAGGCTAAGAGGCAAAGGATTGTAAAAAAAAAAAAAAAAAAAGGCATAGGGATATTGGCACTGGCATGTGGGACATTTACCAAAACAAACAAACAAACAAAAAAATCCCCAAAATACTCTACAGTTGGTAGAGATTTGATTTGCAGGGGGTTTGTCATATTGTATGTGAAGTCTGAAACATCTAAACGTAAAACAAAATCCTCACTGAAGTCTGTGAAGGTAAATCTTGATAACCAATTCTGGTCATTTTCAAGGCTAAGAGGCAAAGGATTGTAACAAAAAAGAAGGGGCATAGGGAGATTGTTTTGGTAAATGTCCCACATGCCATTGCCAATCTCCCTATGCCCCCTTTTTTTTTTACAATCCTTTGCCTCTTAGCCTTGAAGTTTGGATGTTTTTGACTTCACATACAATATGACAAACCCCCTGCAAATCGAACCTCTACCCACTTCACAGTATTTTTGGGATGTTTTTATTTGTTTGTTTGTTTGCTTTGGTAAATGTCCCACATGCCATTGTCAAACAAATAGACAAAAAAATCCACCAAAAACTGTACAGTGGGTAGAGGTTCTTCCTTTTATTACAGCTTTGTGGGTGACATGGAAAAACACCAATGATTTTCATCCACCCATATCCATCCATCCAAACCATATCATTCTTTCAATTATATGATTAGAATATGCCTTTAATCTGTATGTGGTGTTTAAAGAGGAAGTAAACCCTGATGAGTTTACTTCCTCTTTCATTCCCTGCAAAGGCAAAGCATAATGGACTACTATGCATCGCATAGTAGTCCATTATGTGTCACTTACCTGACACAGGAGCCAGCGATGTCACCGCTGTCCCCTGTAGTCCGGCGCATCCATCTACTCGTTGGGGTCTCGCTGCTCCGCCGCTGTCATTCGGCGAAGCCGCGATGACGTCACTCCCGCGCATACGCACGGGAGTCGACACGCGCAGCATCTTTGTCGTTGACGGTGCCGCGCTCAGTGCGCCTGCGCGCCGCTGTCTACGGCGCATGCACCGTAGACAGCGGTGCCTGTCTTTCAGTAAATATCTCCTAAACCGTGCAGGTTTAGGAGATATTTCTTGAACCTACAGGTAAGCCTTAATCTAGGCTTACCTGTAGGTCAAAGTGTGTTGTAAGGGTTTACAACCACTTTAAGGATGAGCCAAACACCCCCCGATTCAGTTCACACAAGCGAACAGGCAAAAGATTTGTACAAATAAGCGAACACCATTAAAGTCTAAGGGGCACGAACATGAAAAATCAAAAGTGCTAATTTTAAAGGCTTATATGCAAGTTATTGTCATAAAAAGTGTTTGGGGACCTGGGTCCTGCTCCAAGGGACATGTATCAATGCACAAAAAAGTTTTAAAAACTGAAAAACTGAACAGTTTTTTCAGGAGCAATGATTTTAATAATGCTTAAAGTGAAATAATAAAAATGCAATATTCCTTTAAATATCGTGCCTGGGGGTGTCCCTAGTATGCCTGTAAAGTAGCGCATTTTCCCCGTGTTTAGCACAATACCACAGCAAAATTACATTTCTAAAGGAAAAAAGGTCATTTAAAACTACTCACCAACCCCCCCCCCCCCCTCGACACGATATTTAAAGGAATATTTCAGTTTTATTTTTTCACTTTAAGCATTATTAAAATCACTGCGCCTGCAAAAACAGCAGTTTTTAAAAAAAAATTTTGCATTGATGCACGTCCCCTGGGGCAGGACCCAGGTCCCCATGCCATTTCTTTCAATGATTTTTATCTATATTGCCGGGTGTCGACAATTCATTACAGCTACAAGCAGTTTTAAATTAGATTTTTTCATTTAGAAAGGTCATTTTGCTGTGGTATTGTTCTAAGCACAGGAAAGATGCACTACTTTACAGGCATACTAAGGACACCTCCAGGCACGATATTTAAAGGAATATTTCATTTTTATTGTTTCACTTTAAGCATTATTAAAATCACTGCTCCTGAAAAAAGGGCCATTTTTAAAACTTGTTTTGCATTGATGCATGTCCCCTAGGGTTCCCATATACTTTTTTGGCAATAACTTGCTCATAAGCCTCTAAAATTAGCACTTTTTTCATGTTAGTGTCCCATAGACTTAAAGGTGTTCCATGGCTTTCGAATACCACATAATGTTTGCTGTTCAACTCGAACATTGAGCTCATCCCTAGTGGTGTTACAGAACAACAAGATTTTCATAGATGATGTCGTTGACATGTATTCTGGCATCACATATTTTCTGATGTGTAATTGATTTTTTAACTTTTGCTTCTTGCTTGGAACCTCCATCTAATTCATTACAATTTGAAAAAAAATGTAGGTCGTTTTAACCATGACACCTAATTATTTGTCCAGTGGTAATAGTCCTAAATTGAATGATGGAAGTAGCAGTCACAACAGATCTAAAAGCTTTAGGGAAGTGTACTCTAAAAAAATGAAAGCTAAAGACCTCAACTTTGTGCAAATTGGCCACTGAAACAGCAGTTTAGTAATAAACTTTGTGAGCTTTTTTTCACAGTACAACACCTTTGGTACAAGTTGAATAAACTGCAAAAACTGCCACCCATCATCATATCCCATGAATTAGTACACAAGCGCTTAAATAGAAAGAGACAATGCAGTTTTTTTTTGTCTAAACCGCTGGCAACAAAAGTGAATACAACCCTAAGTAAAAATGTCCAAAGTGGGCCCAAAATGTCAATATTTTGTGTGGCCACGATTTATTTGCAGCACTCCCTTAACCCTCTTGGGCATTGAGTTTACCAGAGCTTCACAGGTTGTCAATGGAGACATCTTCAAATCCTCCATGACAACATCATGGAGCTGATGGATGTTAGAAACCTTGCGCTCCTCCACCTTCTGTTTGAGGATGCCCTACAGATGCTCAATAGTGTTTAACCACTTCAATACCCGGCCATAGTCATATGACGGCCACAGATGGGATCTCCCATCCTGGTTGGACGTCATATGATGGCCTCGGTATTTCGTCGCTCCTGCGGGCCCCCAGGGCCCCCAGGGGCCCGCAGCACGTCGATCGTAGATGAGGTTGGGATCTCCATCCTGGTTGGACGTCATATGATGGCCTCGGTATTTCGTCGCTCCTGCGGGCCCCCAGGGCCCCCAGGGGCCTGCAGCACATCGATCGTAGATGAGGTGTGTCCCTCAGACACAGCCCATCCCCGATCTGTGTGGTTTCCATCCCCATCCACACCCCCCGATACATGTGACCGGCCGTGTCCAATCACAGCCGGTCACATGTACTGCACCGTTACAGAGCGGCGATCGGGGATGTGGCTTGTCACCCTGACACAGCCCAACCCCGATCGCAGTAAAGAGCCAATACACACAGAATGTAAACAAACCATGGTAACGAGATGTTCCCGGGTTCTCCTCATCACACACTGATCGTGTGTGAGGAGGAGATTGCGGTAACATCTTGTTACCGCCTAGTGTACATCCATCACACACTGATTACCCACCCCCCCAATAAAGAGGACCTGTCACCACTCATTAAAGTACCTGTCACCACCCATCAAAGTACCTGTCATCACCCATCACAGCCCATCTGAGTACCCGAGTACCCGTCAGCCCATCTGAGTACCCGAGTACCTGAGTACCTGTCCCAGCCCATCTGAGTACCCGAGTAACTGAGTACCTGTCAGCCCATCTGATTACCCGAGTACCTGTCAGCCCATCTGAGTACCCGAGTACCTGTCACAGTCCATCTGAGTATCCGAGTACCTGAGCACCTGTCAGCCCATCTGAGTACCCGAGTACCTGAGCACCTGTCAGCCCATCTGAGTACCCGAGTACCTTTCCCAGCCCATCTGAGTACCCAACTACCTGAGTACCTGTCCCAGCCCATCTGAGTACCTGAGTACCTGTCCCAGCCCATCTGAGTACCCGAGTACCTGTCACAGCCCATCTTAGTACCCGAGTACCTGAGTACCTGTCACAGCCCATCTGAGTACCTGTCAGCCCATCTGATTACCCGGGGTACCTGAGTACCTGTCAGCCCATCTGAGTACCTGAGTACCTGTCACAGTCCATCTGAGTATCCGAGTACCTGAGCACCTGTCAGCCCATCTGAGTATCTGAGTACCTGAGCACCTGTTAGCCCATCTGAGTACCTGAGTACCTGTCACAGCCCATCTGAGTACCCGAGTACCTGAGTATCTGTCACAGCCTACCTGAGTACCTGTCACAGCCCATCTGAGTACCTGAGTACCTGTCACAGTTCATCTGAGTACCTGTCACAGTTCATCTGAGTACCTGTCACAGTCTGAGTACCTGTCACAGTTCATCTGAGTACACGAATGCCTTTCACCAGCCCGTCGGAGTACCCGAGTACCTATCACCAGCCCATCGGAGTACCCGAGTACCTGTCACCAGCCCGTCGGAGTACCCGAGTACCTGTCACCAGCCTGTTGGAGTACCAGAGTACCTGTCACCAGCCCGTCGGAGTACCCGAGTACCTGTCACCAGCCCGTGGGAGTAACAGAGTACATGGCACCAGCCCGTCAGAGTACCCGAGTACTTATTTGCAGCCCATGCCTCATACAATACACATTGGGGGGTTTGCTTTCCAAAATGGGGTAATTTTGTGGGTAATTCCATTGTCCTGGTGCTCCAGGACCTTCAAAAGTGTGATAGGTAGGAACGAAATGAGATGTGTCATTTATGCTCCTAGAACGCCTGAAGATATCACTTCCATGTTGGACCTCTGTATATGGCCAGGCTGTGTAAAAGTGTCACACATGTGGTATCGCCATACTCAGGAGGAGTAGCAGAATGTGTTTTGGGGTGTAATGTTTGCTATATACATGCTTTGTGTTAGGAATATCTTATAAACTGACCACTTTGTGTAAAAAAAAAATATGTTTTCTTTTTCTTTCCACGTTTTCGGAAGACTTGTGGACTTGCATGACTGAGTAACTGGCATTCAACGTGTAAGAGCGCTGAAAGCTAAAAATTGGTCTGGTAAGGAAGGTGTATAAATGCCCTGTATTGAAGCGGTTAAGTCTGGAGACATGCTTGGTCAGTCCATCATCTTTACCCTCAGCTTCTTTCGCAAGGCAGTGGTCATCTTGGAGGTGTGTTTGGGGTCGTTATCATGTTGGAATACTGCCCTGTGGCCCAGTTTCCGAAGGGAGGGGATCATGCTCTGCTTCAGTATGTCACAGTACATGTTGGCATTCATGGTTCCCTCAATGAACTGTAGCTCCCCAGTGCCAGCAGCAGTCATGCAGCCCCAGACCATGACACTCCCACCAACATGCTTGATGGTGGGCAAGACACACTTGTCTTTGTGACAATAAATAAACAATGTGTTGTCCCTCACGCTATCAAAGTGAGTCTAATAAAAGAGCAATGCTATATAAAAAAAAATGCTGCTAGATCTAAAGTGTATACAATGCACTAAACCATATAAATATTTAGATATATCAGTATTAAACTCACTGTGCAAATATATCACTGTGCAAATGATTCAGATCATATAACTGTGCAAGTACTGTAAACAATGACTATGAGTATTGAACTCACTGTGCAAATATATTACTGTGCAAATAATGCAAACAATATAACTGTGCAAATGCTGTAAACAATAATGACTGTATAATCATATATAACATTGTGTAATGTCACAGTGCAAACTATGAGAAATGATCCTGTGCAAAAAAACACTGTTATAAAAAGCAAAATAAAGTGACTAGTGCTTAATAGAAAATGTGAGTGAATAAATCACACAGAAAATAGTCAATACAGTCCTGAATGATCACAATAAAGATCAAAGCTATCAGGATGGAAAGATTGTGATCAAATATTCATAGTTCATAAAATAGTAAGAAAAAAACAAAATAGTGGCTTGTGCAAAAAGTTCATAGAGTGCTTCAATTGCTATCTTCAGTAAATAGCCTCCAATGTGGGATCTTCATATGTTCCACACCATGCTCACTATACTCTTACCTCCATGAAGATGGTATTAAAGTGGTTGTAAACCCTTACAAACCACTTTGACCTACAGGTAAGCCTAGATTAAGGCTTACCTGTAGGTCCAAGAAATATCTCCTAAACCTATACGGTTTAGGAGATATTTGCCCGAAGACAGGCACGGCTGTCTACGGCGCATGCGCGCACTGAGCGCGGCATTTCCAACAACGGAACTGCCGCGCGTGTCGGCTCCCATGCGCATGTGCGGGAGTGACGTCATCGCGGCTTCGCCGAATGACAGCGGCGGAGCTGCGAGACCCCACCGAGAAGATGGACGCTCCGGACTACAGGGGACAGCGGTGACTTCGCTGGCTCCTGTGTCAGGTAAGTGACACATAATGGGCTACTATGTGATGCATAGTAGTCCATTATGATTTGCCTTTGCAGGGAATGAAAGAGGAAGTAAACTCATCAGGGTTTACTTCCTCTTTAAGCTTTAGAGGTAATATGGTGGTGGGACCTCCCCAGGTTCAATGATGATGGATGGTGTCTCTCTCAAATCCTATATTCCCAGTATAAGCTTTCGGCATGGATGTTCACACACAGAGCATTTATAAAGGGGATAAAAAAGAATCTACCATGGCATAGTATGTATGAACAAGTTGGTTTAATGATTAAAAACAAGGGCCAAATGGATGCTTACAACAATAAATAAAGTAAAAAGGCAAATCTGTAATAATCACGGCGTTACAGATGCCTCTTACAGACTTCCGGTTCTCATGGCGTTCCGGTCACTTCCTATGCATTGCAACACGTCACGTGTCTTCATCAGGGAACCGGATTGGTTCTAAGCGAGAACTATTTGTATACTGAAACAGGAAGTGCGTTGTCGGCCATTTTGTTGGAGTATTGTCTCCAACATGTGCGGCCATTTTGTAGGTGGTCCATAGAAGGATGCGATCATTCATTGTATTCATAGTGGCGGCCATATTTTCAGTGGGTAATCTGTAATTTGCAGTGCTGTATGTATTTATGCAGTCTATATCATACAGTTGTCCTTTCGGGATGTTGAATAGCCAAGGTTTAAAATGGCAACTTGAAAAATAATAAGCCGCGCTTAACTCACACAAACATCTAATTGTGCAAGAATACAAAACGAATCGTGAACTATTTATAGCTTCTATATATAAATTAATATACACTTATATCATGAATAGTGAAAAACATGTATGCATTATAAGCTCAGGCCGTGCAAATCACTCATTCCTTGCAATATAAGATCACGTTATATGTGCCTATAATGATAGAAAAGAGAACCACCCAGTGTATAAACAATAAGTCCACAAGAAACTACTTTCAAAAACTGTGAATAAAGTCCTCCACAGATGAACCACAATAATCATAGAAGATCCACTGCTGGGTCCAATTAAATAGTGCTTGATCCACCACCAACACAATTAAATTTGCCGCTTACCAGAAAAACATGACCCCCCGCTACAGGGGCTCACAAAAGACCTGTAGGTATAGATTCGACTTCCAGCCAAAAGGGGTCCTCAGTATTCTCCTAGTATCACCGCTCCAATAAGGGTTATATAGAAAACACTCCCAGACGTCTTCCTCATAGATCCAGAGGGACTCAGGGCAGGAACATCAAAGCCATAGAGGAAAAATAAAGCTCCAAATAGTGTAAAACCCTTTATTACTGAAGATAAAAAAGTAAAATTGCACTTACAGTGTATAGAAGATCAAAAAGCCTTGAGTCCGTTGCGCCGGCCGGACGCATACGGACAGACCCGTTCTCCTGGAACCGTTACAAACACGAGGTGACGTTTAGCGTATCGCTCAGCCCAGGCGGTGATACTAGGAGAATACTGAGGACCCCTTTTGGCTTGAAGTCGAATCTATACCTACAGGTCTTTTGTGACCCCCTGTAGCGGGGGGTCATGTTTTTCTGGTAAGCGGCAAATTTAATTGTGTGTTGGTGGTGGATCAAGCACTATTTAATTGGACCCAGCAGTGGATCTTCTATGATTATTGTGGTTCATCTGTGGAGGACTTTATTCACAGTTTTTGAAAGTAGTTTCTTGTGGACTTATTGTTTATACACTGGGTGGTTTTATTTTTATATCATTATAGGCACATATAACGTGATCTTATATTGCAAGGAATGAGTGATTTGCACGGCCTGAGCTTATAATGCATACATGTTTTTCACTATTCATGATATAAGTGTATATTAATTTATATATAGAAGCTATAAATAGTTTTCAACGATTCGTTTTGTATTTTTGCACAATTAGATGTTTGTGTAAGTTAAGCGCGGCTTATTATTTTTCATTTTGTTTTTCTGTATTTATGTGACACAGTTAAGCTGCAGCTAAACTTTTCATTCTTAAGAGTATCACATATGATTAATGATTAATTTTATGTTTCACCTTAGCGCAGTTTTTTCTTCCCTTTTTTTCTTAAAATGGCAACTGTTCAATGATAAATAACTGTTAGCATCAATGTTTTTAAAGTGCGATTTTGCTGTCAATTGATTTCCTTCCCGAGTGATATCCACGTCTAAAAAGTTTACCTGGAAGGAAATCAATTGACAACAAAAACGCACTTTAAAAACATTGATGCTAACAGTTATTTATTGTTGAACAGTTGCCATTTTGTCAGATTTTGCGATAACACATTTTCCATAGGAAAATCCAACCGTATGTATGGGGCATTACTGGAACCATGACCTGTGGTCTGATGAGACCAAGATAAACTTATTTGGTTCAGATGGTGTCAAGCGTGTGATGCAGCAAGCAGGTGAGGAGTACAAAGACAAGTGTGTCTTGCCCACCATCAAGCTACAGTTCATTGAAGGAACCATGAATTCCAACATGTACTGTGACATACTGAAGCAGAGCATGATCCCTTCCTTTCAGAGACTGAGCCGCAGGGCAGTATTTCATCATGATAACGACCCCAGGACTTTTCGAGCAAGTGGACTTGCCCACACACGCCCGGACTTTTCCGGCGGACAATCCGCGGGACTATGGTGGGGTCTGCCAACTAGCGAAGGAAGTCAATGTCGCCGCCTCCATCGGTGAGACTGACACCTCACGAGCCCTGTCACCTGGTATGGATTTAAAGGGGAACCCCTACACCGAATAAATGCGTGGGTGTCCCCCCAAAGTCCATAGCAGACCCTTATCTGAACATGCAGCCCAGCTGGTCAGGAAAGGGGGTGGGGACGAGCAAGCGCCCCCCCCTCCTGAGCTGTACCAGGTCGCATGCCCTCAACATCGGGGGTGCTTTGGGGAAGGGGGGACCCTGCACCTTATCCCCATGTTGATAAGGACAAGGGCCTCTTCCCGACAACCCTGGCCGCTGGTTGTTGGGGTCTGTGGGCAGAGCACAGGAGCCCCCTTTAATAAGGGGATCCCAGATTCCGGCCCCCCACCCTAGCAACAGCGACAAGACCTGGCCAACGCTAGTAAAAGAGCTGGAAGAAGAAAGTGGAGGCCCGACAAGAAGAAGCGAAGAGCGGGACAAGACCCCTGAAGTCGGAAGAAGACCCCCGAAGTCGGAAGAAGACCCCCGGACGGCGGCAGCGACGAAGGAGAAAGCCGGGCTCCTCCGCTAGTAAAAGAGCTAGTAAAAGAGCAGAAGATAGCGGAGGAGTCTGGTGAGAACACCCCCGAAGATGGAAGAAGACCCCCGGAGCTGTCTAATAAAGTATTTTAAAAACCTATGTTGTTTTTTATTAACACTTTTTTCCCCCAGGTGCATCATACCTCATACCCATTCACATAGGGTGGGGGGGCCGGAATCTGGGGGCCCCTTATTAAAGGGGGCTCCTGGATTCTGATAAGCCCCCACCCACAGACCCTGTCAACCAACGGCCAGGGTTGTCGGGAAGAGGCCCTTGTCCTCATCAACATGGGGATATATATATATATATATATATATATATAATTTATTTTTTTACAGATTTTGATTCTTGTTATACATTTAATTTCTTTTCTTTTTTTTTTTTTGTGGTAGATATATATATATATATATATATATATATATATATATATTTTTTTTTTTTGATATGGTTCTCTGGACTGGGTGCAGGTGACAACTGAGCAACCCTTCAAATGTTAAATAAAATATGCTAAATAGAAAGAGGGGACTTATTGTAGCACAGTGCTTAGGCAGAGCATCTTAGTGTCATTGTATTTAAAAAGGGACAGGCTGGTGTAATGGTTAGGAAAATTGAAAGGTTATGGTTAGTCTTCTTGGTTCATAGCAAGACTCTCTGGGAGCAGTGGGCACATGGCAGGAAAACTCAACCTACATTTGCAATCTGGCAGATTGCAGTTAGTGGTCTGTTTTCAATTTTGCAATCCTAATTTCCCTTGACATTTAGGCACATATTTACAAATCAGTAAATGTGACATTCACCAATCATTCACTGCAGGTGAATCAATCACTGTTATTTAGAACAAATGGATCATGAAGATTCACCTGAAGTGAATGTTTGGTAAATGTCACATCCACTGCTTTATAAATATACCCCTGTGTTGAACAACAGAAAAAGAATGCAATTGTATTAGCACTATATTAGGATAGTGATTTGGAATATAAAATACTTCAACCTTTAAACTGTTGACGACTATATGAACCAACTAGTCCCATTTTGTTTCTTAGTTACTATTAGTCATAGTTTACTCCACCTTCTAGACAGAGCAACTACTAAGCGCAATTACTCACAAAGTGTAAATTAGTCAGTGACAATAAATAGTCAAGTTGCCTCTAAGGCAGCAGCAAATGAATTCTTCAGTTTATTAATTACATGCCAGCACTGCCTTTGATGTTGTTCCAATTCTGGGACTCCGGTAAAGTGCTATACTATGACAGCTAGTCCAGCAGCTCCAATTTAAATGTTGGCAGAACATTCATCACAGTGAAAAAAAGAAGTATATGTCCACCCATTTTTAGCACATCATAACTGCTGCACCCAGTGCATATTGCAGTAAGTAGAAGAGACCAAACAAGATAAGGTATCATCAGTATACACTTGCTTAAAAAGGAACTTCACACCAAGGGCGTCATTTGCAGATTTGAATAGTAGCTGCTAGCTCTGCAAGAATGGTTCTAATTAGGGTAGTGATCTCCCTTGATATTCCTAAAAGCTCTGACTGTTATTAAGCTTGAAGACTGAGTTCCCTACCTGCTTGCAAAACTGCATGTAGAGGCTAATTACAAACAATTAAACTAATTACAAGCCATTTCTTCAAGTCCCCAAAAGGAAATTCAACTTGAAAGGCTGTTTTGGTTTCCTGTGTTAGCTAACCAGGTTATACCAAGCCCCCAAGTAGTCTTTATCCTAACAGTATATTTAAGCAGCTGCCTACTTATAACAGAGGGTATTCACATACCCCATTTAAAAAATGGTAGTATCTAGAAATTCTAAATAGCAAAAATTGCATTCTTCACTGTGGTCAGAGATGCAGGTCTGCAAAAAAAAATAAAAAATTATATATATCACTGATAATATTTTAAAAGTTTGAAAAAGCTGCATAAAAACTGGAAATAACCTGTGTTGTTTTTGATAGCTTTGTCTCCTTTTAGTGTATAACACCAATTACCCCCATTTAGATCTATAAGGCAACACCATTTTATAATTGAACCAATTGTCTACTGGGGCAGTTTTTGAATTTTTCGCACACATTGCCATTTTTTGCTAAAAATTACATTAAACCCCTGAACAATTATATATTTTCTGATAGCAGAGTCCCTGGTGGTAGTTGAAATTTTATATGTTGCATGATATTTGCACAGTTATTTATCAGATGCATATTATTAGTACAAAATACACAAAATTAAATTTCAGTGAAAACAAACACAATACTGTACCCAATTTTTTGGTAAAACAGAAAAGATAGGGTTGCATTGAGTAATTGCTGTAGATACCAAAAATGTCAATCTTTAAAATTGAACCCATCCATGAAATTGAAAAAAGAAACTATGGTGCTTAAAATTGTTCATAGGCAACATTTGAAATTTTTTGATGTATTGTAAGTTTCAAATATTGGTCCTGGAATTATTACTCACACTCCAACATTTATGGCGATATCTCACATGTGTGGCACAATTTATGTTTACACACACGTACTTGCCGTACACTTTGATTTTGAATTGGTGTGTATACAGGGATGCTTTAAAATGTTTTTTTTTTTTTTCTTCTTTTTTTTTTTTATTTTTTTTTTTATTTTACTTTATTGCTAACAAGCCCCCTATTTGATAGCATTGGGCATTCTTGATGAGCTGCATCCTTGGCTACAGTAGCTGAAGAGTAACAACTGTAAATCTGGAAGCCAAGTAATACACATTGGTTCGTTAGCCTTGGGTACCATACTAGTAGATAACTGGCTTTCACCTAAATTGGGTCTGGTATTTGTGCATGTGGTTGAGATGTGCTTCTTTAGGAAATAGGGAGTGATGCGAACGGCTACAAGCTCTTTAAAGAATGTTCATGCCATATAATAGTTTTCTGTAACGGGACTAGACAATGGATACACCCAAAAATAAAAGAAAATACTTTTTTTATTACAGGTATACTTTTCTTTTTATAAATAAATGTGTATTCTTTTTTTCTTCACTTTGAACTTCTCCGCTAGGTGCTTTGTGTGACGGAATGAAATGCATTGCACATATGTACCTAAGAGATTTCTGTCTGATGTACATCAGGTTGTGGTCTGTATTCTCTATCATAGGCAACATTTTCTACTATCACCTCTTTATTAAACATTCATGGCTAGAGACTGGTGCTTTGGCATGGAGCAGACCACCTGGAGAAGGGGTGTCAAACTCAATTTCATCACGGGCTACATCAGCAGTATGATTGCCCTCAAAGGGTTGGTTGCATCCACGTTCAGGATTATGCTACATACAGAGTGCAGAGCTCAGGAGTGCGCTACGTACAGAGTTCAGGAGTGCGCTATGTACAGAGTACTGAGTTCAGGGGTGTGCTATGCACAGAGTGCAGAGTTCAGAAAAACTGGTTTCGAGGGCCACATGACCAGGCCTGGAGGGCCGCGTTTCAACCAGCGGGTCTTGTGTTTGATAGAGATGGTCCAGATGTTTGAATTGAACATTTGTTTGACTCGAACATTGGGTGTTTGTTCGCAGATGAACCAAACATATGGGGCATTCGCAGCAAATTCCAGCCCTGCAGAGCACCCCATAATGCACTGCAAGATCGCAGAGCATTGACGGCTGCTGATTGGCCAAAACATGCACCTTACCTGCATGCTTTGGCCAATTACAGTGTGATCTGCTGTGAGAGCCATTATTGACCAAAGGCAGGATGCCTTTGGCCAATCATGGCTCAGGGGGCTAAGTCCATGCCCCACACTATATTAGACTGCTTACACAGTGGCCATATGTAGTGTGACAACGTGGAGATTGAGAGAAATTGAGCTAGATTAGGCAAGTTAGTAAGTGCCGTGTCGGCAGTTTAATGTATGTATGTATGTATGTATGTATGTATGTATATATATATATATATATATATATATATATACAGTGCAGGGTATATACTACAGTGTATAGGGTATATAGTACAGTGCAGAGCAGGGTATATAATACAGTGTAAATAGTAAAAACACAATTTTGTTGGGCTGGGATTAATAATAAATGAATGCATAAAAAAAAAAAAAAGAAAAAGCAGCCAACACAATATGCGAGGTTTACACAATAATTAATATAGTAGATCAGGGGTCCTCAAACTTTTTAAACAGGGGGCCAGTTCACTGTCTCTCAGACCGTTAGAGGGCCGGACTATAGTTTAAAAGAAAAAAAAAAAAAAAACTATGAACAAATTCCTATGCACACTGCACATATCTTATTTTGAAGTGAAAAAAACAAAACTGGAACACATACAATATTTAAAAGAAGAACAAGTAAAGGTAAATCAACAAACTTACCAGTATTTCAATGGGAACTATGGAGAAGAAGAGAAGAACAGAAGAAGAGAAAAACAGAAGGTGGCGAAGACAGCGGCGACAGAAGACCAGGCCACCGCCAGTAAAAGAGCTGGAAGAAGGAGCGGAGGCCCGGCAAGAAGAACCGAAGAGGGGGATAAGACCCCCGAAGTCGGAAGAAGACCCCTGGGCAGCGCCGAAGAAGAAAGCCGGGCTCCTCCGCTAGTAAAATAGCTAGCAGAAGATAGCGAAGGAGTCCGGTGAGAAGAACCCCCAAGACGGAAGAAGACCCCGGAGCTGTGCAATAAATTATCTTTAAACCTTGTGTGTTGTGTTTTATTTACTTTTTTTTTCACAGGTGAATGAGTAGGGGTACATTGTACCCCATACTCATTCATATAGGGTGGGGGACCAGTATTCGGGGGCTCCCTTATTAAAGGGGGCTCCCGGATTCTGATAAGCCCCCCACCCGAAGACTCCGACAACCAACGGCCGGTGTTGTAGGGAAGAGGCCCTTGTCCTCATCAACATGGGGACAAGGTGCTTTGGGGCTGCGCGGCCCCCCTTCCCCAAAACACCCCCCATGTTGAGGGCACGTGGCCTGGTATGGCTCAGGAGGGGGGCACTCGCTCGCCCCCACCCCCTTTCCTGACCGGCCGGGTTGAGTGCTCAGATAAGGGTCTGATATGGACCTAGGGGGGACCCCCATGTCGTTTTTTCGGCGTAGGGATTCCCCTTTAAGTCCATACCAGGTGACAGGGCCAGCGACATGTCAATCTTGCACCCGAAGGCGGTGACATTGACTTCCTTCGCTAGTCCTTGCTACCTGGAGCCGCGCTCAAATTTAACTGACTTTTCTCCGTCGGGGTACCAAAAGTACTGCAGACTAGCACACACATGGCCATATTGTCCGCCGGACTGCGAGTCCGGTGGACAAATTTTGAGTCAAAACTACTTTCTAAGTCCGCCGGACTTTTGGGTAAAAAAAGTCCGCCAGACTTTTCCGCCGGATAGTTTAACCGCGTGTACGCGGCATTAGGTGCACTTTGATTTACTTGTAAACTGTCTCCAATATCCGGAACATTTATGCTCCATTCTGTTTCTTTTGGACCAGTTTCGGTTTACTCCTATGACTACATCCGGACGTTGAAGCGCATAAATACACCCTGCTTCCTGTATTTGGACTGCCGAGACCGATCCGCCCAATGAAAGTTCATGAATTTAGCACTACACCATCTACTATATAATACAGTGCATTGAAGTGGTTAAGGGGAACTCTATGACAGAATTAAGTAAAAAACGGCATGGGGTCCCCCAGAAAATCCATACCAGGCCCTTTGGGTCTGGAATAGATTCTAAGGGGAACTCCACATCAAAATGTTAAAAATAATGGTGTGGGGCCCCCCAAATCCATACCAGACCCTTATCCTAGCAAGCACCCTGGCAGGCCAGGAAAGGGGGAGGATGAGCGAGCACCCCCCTCCTGAACCATACCAGGCCACTTGCCCTCAACATGGGGCCCCAAAGCACATTGCCCCCATGTTGATGGGGCAAGAGCCTCTTCCCGACAACCCTGGCCATTGGTTCAGCATCTGTGGATGGGGGGCTTATCGGACTCTGGAAGCCCCCTTTAACAAGGGGGCCCCAGATACCACCCCCCCTATGTGAATGGGTATTGGGTACATTGTACTCCTACCCATTCACCAGAAAGTGTAAAAAAGTAAAAACCACAACAGACAGTTTTTGACAATTCCTTTATAGAAAAAAAGTGTCCCGTTATGTCCATCCAGCTTCAATCACGCCAAACGGACCCCAAAAAAATTGAAAATCTCCGCCTCAATGGGAGGCCTCCCAGTGACTGCTGTCTCTTGGCTGTGATAGCTGTTATATAGGGAAGGGCAGGGCCACCCAGTGAATTAACTGAGTGAACCCGCCCCCGTCTGGCATCATGTAACATCATGTGATGTCAGACGGGGACATCCTGTTATGTCAAAGGGAAACGAAAGCTGACGCGGAGCTTTTTATTTTTTTATTTTTTTATTTTGCAGGTCCATCAGGTGGCGTGATTGACGATGGATGTACACTTTTTTTTTTTTACTAAAGGAATTGTCAAAAACTGTCTCTTGTGTTTTTTTCTTTTTTGACACTTTTTCTTGGTGAATGGGTGGGGGTACAATGTATCCCTGCCCATTCGCATTGGCCAGGGTTGTCGGGAAGAGGATCTTATCCCCATCAACATGAGGACAAGGTGCTTTAGGGACCCCAAAGCACCCTGTCCATGTTGAGGGCATATGACCTGGTATGGTTCAGGAGGAGGGGTGCCCCTCTATCCTGCCCTCCAGGCTACATGCTCGGATAAGGGTTTGGCATAGATTTTGGGGGGACCTCCACGCCAATCTTTTTTAAAATGTTGTAGTGGAGTTCCCCTTAATATCCATACCAGACCTAAAGGGCCTAGTATGGACTGGGGGGGGGGCCGCACACCATTTTTTTCCTTGATTTTTTAATCTATATTGCCGGGAGCTGGCAATACATTACAGCCATGAGCAAGTTTAAATGACATTTGTTCCTTTAAAAATGTCATTATTGCTGTGGCACTGTTCTATACATCGCACAGATGTGCCACTTTACAGGCAGACTAAGGGGACCCCCAGGCATGATTTTTAAAGGAATCATTCATTTTTATTGTTTCACTTTAACCACTTCAATACTGATGGGCACTGTTGGTGGCACATCTGATGGGGCTGTGCTGATAATCAATGTACTGATTATCAGAACAGACCCCCCTCTGACCGGGAGAGCCACCGATTGGCTCTACCTGTCAGTGTGAACCGAGGAAAACTGAACTTCTTGGTTCACGCTGTGATCAGCTGTGATTGGGTACAGCTAATCATGTGGTAAGGAGCCTCTATTAGAGGCTCCTTACTACAATCGGTGATGCAGTGTTTCAGAGTGACACCCAGCACCACTGAGTGCCAGCATGTTTTCCTGCTGGACGTCATATGATGCCCAGTCAGGATAACTGAACCACCACCCATCCATCACTCTGCTATAGGCCGGACGAAAAGTGGTTAAGCATTATTAAAATCACTGCTCCTGAAAAAAACAGTCATTTTAAAAACGTTTTTTTTTTGCATTGATACAAGCACTTTTGATTTTTTATGTTCGTGTCCCATAGACTTTAATAGGGTTTGCATGTTCATTAGAACTTTTTGCCTGTTTGCATGTGGTGCATATCGAACTGGGGGGTGCTCGGCTCATCCCTAGTGTTTGACATATATGGCTTAGAGGATTGAAGGTTTGGAGACCACTGGCAATTTCCATACCTATAATCTCAATTGTCTGAAGCTCTTACAACACTTACACTGGTTGTTGCACAGGTATCACCATAGTTGTACATTGCTGTTAGGACTAAGGTTGCAGAACAGTTAGGTATCTTCAAAATGTCTGACTTTCAGATTAATAGTATAAGCAGTTTGTAGTCAAATATAATTTTAGGAGTGTATGTGTGCATGTTATGATTGTTAATAGTATTATTTCTTGTCCTACTTGGGATTTTACATTAATGGTTGCAGTCATACTAGTTCGACACTAGACTATAATTTGTTTATGTGTACACTGAAGCCCTTGGCTCCAGCTTTTCCTTGGGGAAACAACAGTTTATCAGCCAGTGTAATCTAGACACACTGATAGACATCTCTGATGATTTATTCTTTGAGTTTTTAAATGTACCTAAAGACGACCAGATAATCAATCTTGCCCAAATCAGGAGACTATAGCATCAATCAACCAATGTCAAATGGGGCCTTAACAATACATCTGTGTATATCCCAGGTCACTTTTGATTTATCTTCACAATAATTACTTTGTTAAAAGAATACTCTCTAATATTACATTGAATTATATTCAAGTTCAGTGGCAACAGTATTGTTTTTTTATGCTTCAGGCAACTCACACACTGGACTGATGTCCTGTAATCCGGCTCTCTCAGGGTGATGGTCATTTAACAAAAATAACAATGTGAACTGGAGAGGTCAAACGACAAACAGTAATTATGCTGCTTGCTATGTTATCAGTGCATTGTGTATGCAGTCAGATCCCTGTCAAACATGATCACATACAATGTGCACTGAAGTGTTGAGCCACAGTGTACTGTAAAATGACATGCAAAGTGAGAAGGAACAATCACTGAAGGGCAAAGTGACTCGGGTGAACTCTGATATCAGTTTTGAATGTTCAAGATCAAACTTACAAATGATAAAATCAGTAGCTCACTCGATACTTCTGCATGCCTTGTACATATTATCTGAGATTACTTGCACATTTTCTTTTTTCAAAGAAAGCCTTGTGCTATCTTAGGTTAGTAATCATTATCTACTATATAAAGTCATTTTTAAAATTGTATGTTACTCTTTTTTAGTGCAGAGCTTTTATGTTCTTCTATGGTAATATTTTTAATTAGTGTTACTAAGACTCATTTCTGGAAAGCAAACGACAAATAGCATTTAGTTAGTTATTTGTGCTTTTTTTCATGCATTGGGAAATTTCAGCAGTTGGATGCTTAGACTTTGGCCAGGTATTGTGTATAAGCTTCATTGTATTTACAGAACCATCAATGCAAACCCTTTTGGACTGTATTTTCATAACTATTTCCAACAACAGAATTCCTGGGACATTTAGGATGCCTTCAGACCTATGGGGTCCCCTTATACATGCTACAGACTGCAACATTCTCATGTACTCTGTATGCTAGGAACACCTTCCTGTAAACCTACATCGACAATCATACAGCTGGTTATCCAATCACTCTATGGTTGCACCCAATGGGGCATTATCACACTGATGCATTGCCAATCAATCAGCAGGATGGTACAGGAAGTTATGATGTTGAAAAAGAGGAATATAAAGACACCATTCCTGGCTGTACAGTGTGGAAAAGGTACTTGAATCCAAAGACTGCCCAAAATAATTTCTCTTTAATTAAAGCTGAACCTGGTCAGAAATGTTTTTTTAATATCTACCGTACAATGGTGATTTCTTACCTTTAACAAATCTGGTGTTGAGTGCTTTACAGATATTATGTTCGTGAGTTATCCATGTTTTTTCTTCATTTCTGCAGGCCTGATTCACCTGCAAATCTCTTTTGTTAGACTGGTGGCTGCTGTGCCCCCCATCCTCCTGGCTAGGGATGAGCCTGATGTACATACGTTCGACTCGAACATCGGATGTTCGCCTGTTCGCTGTATAGCGAACAATTTGGGGTGTTCACCCTTTAAAACACCCATTAAAAGCCTATGGGAGAAATCAAAAGTGTTAATTTTAAAGGCTTATGTGCATGGTATTGTCATAAAAAGTGTTTGGGGACCTGGGTCCTGCCCCAGGGGACATTTATCAATGCAAAAAAAAAAGTTTTAAAAACAGCTGTTTTTTCAGGAGCAGTGATTTTAATAATGCTTAAATTGAAAAAATGTAAGTAAATATTCCTTTAGATTTCATACATGGGGGTGTCTATAGTATGCCTGTAAAGTGGCACATGTTTCCCGTGTTTACAACAGTCCCTGCACAAAATGACATTTCTAAAGGAAAAAAGTAATTTAAAAGTACTCGCGGCTATAATGAATTGTCGGTCCCCGCAATACACATAAAAGTCATTGAAAAAAAACGGCATGGGATTCCCCCACAGTCCATTACCAGGCCCTTTGGGTCTGGTATGAATATTAAGGGGGACCCCGAATCAAAATGTAAAAAAAAATTGCGTGGGGGTTCCCCCAAATTCCATACCAGGCCCTTCAGGTCTGGTATGGATATTAAGGGGAACCCCTCGCCAATTATTTTTTTTTAATTACGTGGGGGTCCTCCTCAAAATCCATACCAGACCCTTGAGGGTTTTCAAGCTAACACGCTAAGTACATTTTCTGCAAGGATTCCAGTGTCCCTGTAACTTCATTTGCATTGAGCCTAAATCTTACACAACAGTGTAACTGTGTTACAGCTGTTTGCTGTAACAATGTGATTGCTGAATACAGCTTTGGACCCATTTTTTGGAGACCCATGGTGTGCTGTTGACATTCCTTGTTCTAAATCTCACACAAATCACAAGTAAAAACCTTCCCAGTTTTCTTTTGTGAAGGTGTTCCTAATCCGAGACAGCCTTTTGTCACAACCTTGCTCCTCCATAGATATAGTACAAGAAGTGAGCATTGTCTCCCTATTAAAGGAAGTGTGTTACTGGTAGGATCACCAGATGAAAATAAGGGGGGGGGGGGTTACCAATAAATTTGTTCTTGGGATTTTGGGATTACATATGATTTAATTTTGCTTAATACATATGGCATGTATTATTTTCTTACACATACAGACAATAGTCAAGTGGAATGATTTGCCTCATATCGTTTTCCACATGATGCAAACAAAGCATTCAGCACCAGGGATGAGCTCGATGTTTGGGTCGAACATAAGTTTGACTCAAACATCGGGTGTTCACCCGTTTGCAGAACAGCAAACATTATGGGGCGTTTTCTGGAAATTTGAGCGCTGCAGAACGCTCCATAATGCACTGCAATCTTGTAGTGCATTGCTGTATGATGATTGGCCAAAGCATGCACCTGATCTGCATGCTTTGGCCAATCGCATGGTGCCTTTGGCCAATCATGGCTCAGGGGGACTTTGGTCTTCACTTTGAACTCCGCTAGGTGCTTTGTCTGACAGAATGAGATGCATTGTACATATGTACCTAAGAGATCCCTGTCCGATGTACATCAGGCTGTGGACTATATTGTCTATCATAGGCAAAATTTTCAGAACTACTACCTCGTTATTAAAGATCCAAGGCTGGAGACTGGTGCTTTGGCATGGATTGCAGACTGCCTGGAGCAAGGATGTCAAACTCAATTTCAACATGGGCCACATCAGCAGTATGATAGCCCTCAAAGGGCTGGTTGTATCAAAGTTCAGGATTACACTACATACAGAGTATAGAGCTCAGGAGTGTGCTACGTACAGAATGCAGAGTTCAGGAGCGCGCTATGTATAGAGTGCCGAGCTCAGGAGTGTGCTATGTACAGAGTGCAGAGTTCAGAAAAGCTGGGTTCGAGGGCCACATAACCAGGCCTGGAGGGCCCGATTCAGCCAGCAGGCCTTGTGCTTGATAGGGATGGTCTGGATGTTTGAATCGAGCGTAAGTTTGACTCGAACATTGGGTGTTTGTTCGCAGATGAACCAAACACATGGGGCATTCGCAGCAAATTTGATCCCTGCAGCGCGCCCCATAATGCACTACAAGATCGCAGTGCATTGATGGTTGCTGATTGGCCAAAACATGGACCTTACCTGCATGCTTTGGCCAATTTCAGTGTGATCTGCATATATATATATATATATATATATATATATATATAGTCTCGTATATATTTCAGTCATTGTACAGTTTCCAATACAGTGCAGGCGGTGTACACAGTATCTAATACAGTGTGTACAGTTTCTACTACACTTCTATACAAGTAAAGGAGCAATTGTTAGAGCAATAAAACAAATGAAAAAAACCCCTTTAGTTTACCAAAAATGTATGTAATATTGATCACACTATATTAAGATGATGTCACTGGTAAGTGACACGTTTCCTGAGTTTACGGGTCGCGATGATGTAGCGGCCGCACCCATTCATAAAGGCTAAGGATGGATAGGACGGGGAACATTGAAATAGTGACAACAGGGGGAGTGGTTAGGCAAAAATGGACTACGGGAGAGGACAGCCCGCCCCTCAGTAGTGCTGCAGGCCAGTGTACAAATAATACGTTAAAAAACAAAAGACAACACATCCATATTAAAAGACAGGAGTCAGTGTTGCTAGAGCCTGTTGTGCCACCATACCTCCAAAATGCTAGTGGTGATTCTGCCACAGCTCTCTCTTCCACCCTTTCACTTCTTCTTCCTCTATGGCCTCTTCTGAAGATTTGTCCTCTAAACCAGCGGTGCTCCGTAAGCATTCAAGGGGCTACGCAGGCAGTCAGGTTAAAAAATGCCATGCGGTGCTTGAGTTGACCTGCCTAGGGAACAGGAGCCACACTGGGGCAGAGATTCTGTCAGTTTTGCAGGGGCAGGCTGAGAGGTGGTTGATGCCATGCCAGCTTCAGCCAGGAATGGTTGTATGTGACAATGACACCAACCTTCTGTCCGCCCTCCTACAGGGACACTTGATCCATATTCCATGCTTGGCACACGTCCTGAATTTGGTGGTGCAGCAGTTCTTGAGCAGGTACCCAGGCTTACAGGATCTCCTAAGGTAGGCCAGAAAAGTCTCTGGTCGTTTCCGCCAGTCATGCAATGCCAGTGCTCAGCTGGCTGACATTCAAAGGGAATGCAACCTGCTCACCAACTGCCTCATTTGTGACATGCCCACAAACTCAATGTTGGCAATGCTGCAGTACACAGAGGGCCATCAGTGAGTACCTGTGTGAGTATGGCACCAGGACAGGGTCAAAGGAGCTTGGCTTCTTTTCGCCACGCCGGTGTCTACTGATGAAGTATGCATGCACTGTCCTGTCATCATTTGAGGAGGCCACAAGGATGATGAGCAGTGACAATGCATGCATCAGTGACACTGTCCCTCTAGTCTTCCTGCTGGAGCACACACTTTAAGGAATCATGGACAGGGCACTTGAGGCAGAACAGCGGGAGGAAGAGAAGGACTTCCTTTCCTCTCAAGGCCCCCTTTATCCAGATATCATTCATGCGGGCCTGCCAAACACACAGGAAGAGGAGAAGGAAGACCAGGATTGTGTCAGCATGGATGTAGAGAATAACACTCAGCAGTAGTCTTCAAGGGATGGTTTTCAGTCCCATGAAACCCAAGGAATTGTACGTGGCTGGGAGGAGGTAGTTACAGATCATGTGATGCTTAGTGATCCAGATGACTCAGAATCGAATGCCTCTGAAAATCTATGCTGCATGGCCTCCCTGATTCTGCAAAGCCTGTGAAAGGACCCTAGAATTTGTGGTATCAAGAAGAGGGATCATTACTGGCTGGCAAACCTTCTTGTTCCACGTTACATCGGTAAGATTGCAGAACTCATCCTGCCTTTGCAGAGGGAGCAGATGATGAAATATCTTCAGGAGGCCTTGAAGAAAGGTTTGTGCAACACAATAAATCAGTCCTGGATCAGCAGCTATCAAGCACCGATGTTGATGTAACTGATTGAATTTGCTATGGATGTGGGATCCCTTGAAGACTGCCTATGCTGACTATAATATTCCTCCTCAATCTTGATGATGCTAGCTTCCAACAATATTTTTGGTTTAGGGCACCACCACACAAGGCCCAATTTTTCTACCGCTTAACAGGGGCATGTAATTACCATTTTTTTATATAATATTTGAATGCAGGGCCCGTTCCTGTGCCCAACAAGAGAAACTGTGAGGGCTTATGCCCCATACACATGATCAGACTTTCCGATAACAAAACCGTGGACTTTTGTTCGAAGGGTGTTGGCTCTAACTTTTCTTGCATACACACGGTCACACAAATGTTGGCCAACAATTACAAATGCAGTGACGTACAAGACGTACGGCAAGCTGATGTGATATCTCTATTACAAACACTAGTTTTACAAGACCAAGCGCTTCGGGCTCATTCTTGATTCTGAGAATGCGTGAACTTTTGTGCGATGGACTTGTGTACACATGATCGGAAAGTCCGACAACAAACATTTTCATTGTTCTAGTACCACCAACACCTAAGGCCCTATTTTCTGCAGACTATATACAGGCCGTTAGTATGTATAATTCTGTTCAGAGTATATAGTGCCTGGGGGCCTGGGGGACCCCCACGCCATTTTTTTTAAATGGTACAGGGTTCCCCTTAATAACCATACCAGACCTGAAGGGTATTTTTGGTATTTTTATCTATATTGCCCGGATCCAACAATACATTACAGCCGAGAGCAATTTTAAATTACATTGTTTCCTTTAGAAATGTAATTTTACTGTGGCACTGTTATAAACATGGGAAAGATTTGCTACTTTACAGGCATACCAAGGAAACCCCCCAGGCATGATATTTAAAGGAATATTTAATTTTTATTGTTTCACTTTAAGCATTAATAAAATCACTGCTCCTGAAAAACATCTGTTTTTAAAACTTTTTTTTGCATTGATACATGTTCCCTGGGGCAGGACCCGGGTCCCCAAACACTTTTTATGGCAATAACTTGCATATAAGCCTTTAAAATTAGCACTTTTGATTTTTAACGTTCATGTCCCATAGACTTTAATAGTGTTCGCATGTTTGCACAAATTTTTTGCCTGTTCATATGTTCTGCTGCGAACCAAACTGGGGGGTGTTTGGCTCATCCCTATTCAGCACCTTATAACATCAAACAAACATGAAATTCATGAATATCTGCTAGCTTACAGTTGCCATTTACTTGAAAAAATATTCATACATTTTCTAAGCAAGATCTTAGCATTTCTCAAATAAATGCAGCAAATTAATAGTGAGCGATGATAAATATGTATAAATATGACAGGTTAGAATGTGACATATTTGTGAGCTGTGGGTTCCTGTGTTGCCCCATAAGGGTTTCAAGTGATGTGTGTGTTAGTTTAGTTATGTACAACAATGAACTCTGGAATATGGGATTCCAGTTTTACCTGATCTAAATAGAACAAAAAAAAAAAAAATAGCATGCATGCTCACTTACTTAAGAAAGAAAACATAAGACCTGATCTTGTTTATATTTTTCATTATGAACTGTGCATCATGCTAGTGTACTTTCTGTGCAGTGAAGCATTCTCATATCCTTGTTACATTGTAAATGTCAGTGGACATATCACGTACAAAGCTGTGTTCTTGGGCTTTTGTTCACTTTAGATCTGCTTCTCTCTATACAAGTCTATAGAAATGCAAAAACAGCTGAGGCAGGTCATCTACAAGTCAAATAGAGGTCAACTACACCTGTAATTAACTCTGAATGATCTCAGAATGATCTCAAACTAATGAACAAAGCATGCTGCATTTCCCCTCTGAAAACCATTGACATAGGTCCAAAGCGCAACAAAATTAGTGGATGAACCCTCTGCACACTGTTATGCCCTTTCCAGCAATTTTTGCAATAAAAAAACAAGGTTATTTAGTTCACACATATTGAAATACATGTTTAGGCTATCCAACTACTTCAAAGTAATCCCTTTTTAGGCAGTCCTACTCTGCTCTGCCACTGCAAATGCTACTGTGAACAAAATTCAAACATGGGGCAAACAGACACAAAATAGGGGAGAGATACGAGGTTTAAGCCTGGCCACTGACCTACAATACAACAGAAACAAGATATACCTGTGCTCAGATTCCAATAGCTTGTACATACATTTGAAGTGGCAGAGCACAACAGGACTGGTCAAAAATGACTAACTCTCCCTTCAAAGATTTGACTTTAGTAAACTGCTAATTTATTGGCTTCTATGGACATTTTACATATTGTCATCTTTGCTAATAAGTCTGCTAATTTGGAGATGGCATTTTGCAGAATGACAAATTGCAATGTTTATACAGTTTTGCTATTTATCTAGAGAACCTTTACCTCATACATCATTGTTGACCTTACAGTAATTATTAAAGAGAATGCATCTTGGTTTTACCTATGTATTATATACTGTATATCACATATTATAGTTGAGTGTCAGGTTTAGGTCAAGCATAGATTTGCACCAATAATGAACTTATTGGCATTTGTACTGCGGTTTGGTGGCTTAGATAGTAGAGTGTTTAAAATGTTCTTATGTGCCAGCGCCCCACTATAAAAGATAGGGTTCCTAGCAGTCTTTTTTTAGTATGTGTTGGAATAGACAGGGAGAGCTAACGGTGCTAGCACAGAAAGACAGTTGTGTTATATAGTGCTTTATAGTTCTATGCACAGTGCTGTATTGTTAAAAAAAAAGAAAAAGAGTTTATTGTGCAGCACTCACTATTATATATAATTATCAGAGGGAGATATAGGGTGGGGCATTTGGAGTAGTTTACATAGCAATTTGGCATCCCTCTTAAGCTGGTGCGTGTCCCCCCTTCCCCTCCTTATTTTACGCCCTGGGTGGTGGTGCTTATCTAATGGGGAAGAATATTGATTGGGATAGGTTTCCTAACCTGTGGAATCAATCGGCAGCAGACTAGCAAGAGTCAAGGGTTTCCCTGA
Source organism: Lithobates pipiens (assembly GCF_037356315.1). Lineage (NCBI taxonomy): Eukaryota > Metazoa > Chordata > Amphibia > Anura > Ranidae > Lithobates > Lithobates pipiens. The sequence goes on along the minus strand of NW_027507903.1, from coordinate 322,305,427 downwards.
TCTGACCATATAAGTATGACTATACATGCCTATAAGTATATTTAGCCATTAGTGTTAGTACCAGCCCATATAGAGTGTGATTTCTTAGCACAGTAACTGTAATTTTTTCTATCTATAGTACACGTAGAAATTATAATAGGTTTATACTTACTCTGCTGCAACATGTATGTGTATATATATATATATATCTATATATATATATATATATATATATATATATATATATACACAGTAGATAGTGTTTAGTATACTGTAGGTTATAATATAGGTTATGCTGTAGGTTATAATGTTTTACATGTATTATTGTCCAGTATTACATGTAGTATTTTCCTTTATTTTCCGAGATCAGAAAAGCTTATAAGAACATGTTCTGAAACACTTTCTCAAAGGGTAACTGATCAGTCCTTTGAGAGTCTAGAGATACAGAGCAGGGATTAAACTCTCTCTTTCCACTTATCAAACCTGTTCTACAACATGACAATTGTAATCTGTTAACACTGAGTGTTCACACACTGTGACAAATTTCTTTCATGATCTGCTTGTTAGCATTTAAAGAATATGTTACCTACTCATCCTTTAAAGCTTGATTTTATTGTACATACAGACTTTATTGTCTGTTATCAAACAAATAATACCGGGACAAAGATATATGTAGTCTTTTAAGCATAGTAGCATGCTGACCACATCTAAAAAACAGCAATTTTATGCTTCTAAAAATTTGATTGTAGTAAGTACTTTGCAAATATTGTATCTACTGTAGCTACTGTATACGTTTGACCTTGGCCACACTTTATAACTTGAAGTTGCATACAGTTCCAGAGAAGTATTTATTTGCATTTGTACACTGATGCATTGCAGTGCATCATTGCATGTTTTTGTATTTTTTCATTTGCTGTCATACTTTTACCTCCTATATAAAAGGTTTTCTACATTTGCACAGTTTAAATGTTTCAAACAGGGTGCATGACGGACACGTGTCTGTATAACGTGACACTTTACAATTTGTTCCCATCCCATGGAAAAGAAAATTGGGGTCAAGTTGCAGTATGCAAAAGAAAAAAAAATGTTGCATGGTAGGGGGACTGCCTTTATTGACTATTGACTATTTCATTTTGCCAGTGCTCTGCAATTTAACCTTGTGAATTTTCCAAAAATTGACAATTAATTATTTATCTCAATCCAATAAAAAATTTAAATTATAAAATACATGTGACTGTATCTGCCTTGCTTTTACAGTGTCTGTTTCAGTACTTTCTGCACCTGTCACATTTTGCATACTGCAGCTAATATCATTCAAAAAGCTCAGTGCACAAGGATAAAGAGGAGCTAAAATCAAAAATACTTACCTCTGCTCCAAGGGTCTGAAACCAGCAAGGTTGGCTATCCTTATTTTTAAATGTGAGATGGTGTCACTACCATGCATGTGCGGGCGTTATTCATTCCAACATGCTGGCACAGTGCCAGAAATGTAAATTGAGCTGTAGAGGGTTGCAAACAACAGGTTAGTTTATTTTATTTCAAAAGTGACATTGCATATCTCTTCTGCAATAAAGAGGCTGTCTGCTCACAATTTTTTTTAATTGACACATTCACAGGAACATTTGAAATTATACGATGTGGTTATAAGATATGGTTATAAGCCTAAATCTCCTAGTTACATAAAATTCAGTGTTATAGATAAAGGCCCTGTGACAGTTCTGATCCAGTAGATTGCATATGAACAGCACACCAAACATTTCTTGTAGGGGACTTTGTTTCAAAAGGGCCCCTTTCTTGAGGCAAATAGTCATGATAACTATTCATTTGACAAAGGGGCCCCTCTTGGGTGATCAAATTGGGTACAATCAGCCTGCCCATAGATGGATTGAACCTCAGCCATTCCCTGCTGAACCGGCCACATTTCAATCCATGTGAGACCTGCTTAATTGTAGGTCACTAGTACCATTTTGTGTGCAGCTGGGATTGAACAAAAAAAAACTGTCAGTTCTGGTCAGAGCTGCTGGACTAACTGTGTAAAGTTACGGCAGTGATCTTCCCTCCTGAGCTGTTGTGCTTTGACAGGGGGACAGACCCAGAACACTCCGACCAGCGCTCTCTGCCAATGGCTGGTTGTTCAGCATGCTTATCCAACAGAACCTGGCTGAGTATCGGCCTGTTTTTGTTTTGTTTTTTAACCATCAAATGTCTCCCAAAATTTGGCCCGTATGTAAAGGCTTTAGTCAGAAAATCATAACATTATTATGTTCAGTGGTCAGTATCTGTACATGACAATGCTAATAACAATGCACACAACAACTATATTTTATGTGTAATAGGCCACAAGTTGCTTTGGAAAATTGTTTTGGTCTTATATGTTCATAAGATGGTAAGAAAACATTACAGATGTCAGAAGAATCAAAAAGAACTATCCCTCTGGTAAACTGCTTCCATAGATGCTTGAAAGGTAAAAAAATTCATATTAGTTTTAAAAAAAAAAATTTTTTATCTCCTTGATAAACTTAGGAGAGATAGCTAAACATTATCATGGATGGATGATGGGCTAGGCTGAGTTTTCAAACATTTAGGCATTTACTGATAACGAATGCAAAACATTGTTTAAATAGCAAAAGTATTTAAAGTTTATTTCCTTGTTTACGTATCAAGGCATTTGAGCTAAAAACAATGTGAAGAAAGCTGACTTCCTTGTAGGTATTTAGTCCCTATTATTTCAGGAAATTGATGCAAACAATTCTGGAATGTTTGCATGACAATCTAAGACTGTGTGGACTATGCAACCTGTAGAACACCCTCGCAGTTTGGTTTGCACCACCAGAACTTGCGAACAGACAAAAAATTTGTGGGAACATGCGAACACCGGTAAAGTCTATGGGACGCAAACGTGAAAAATCAAAAGTGCTAATTTTAAAGGCCTATATGCAAGTTATTGCCATAAAAAGTGTTTGGGGACCCCGCTTCCTGTATCAAAGGAAAAAAAGTTTTTAAAACAGCTGTTTTTTCAGGAGTAGTGATTTTAAAATTGCTTAAAGTGCAACAATAAAAATGAAATATTCCATTAAATATTGTGCCTGGGGAGTCCCCTTAGTTTGTCTGTAAAGTAGTGCATTTTCCCCATGTTTAGAACAGTACTGCAGCAAAATGACATTTCTAAAGGTAAAAATGTCATTTAAAATTGCTCTTGGCTGTAATGTATTGCCAGATCCCGGCAACATATATAAAAAATCATTGAAAAAAACAGCATGAGTCCCCTCCCCCCAAGTCCTTCGGGTCTGGTATGGATATTAAGGGGAACACCACTGCAATTTTTTTTTAAAAATGGCATGGGGGTCCCCCCAAAAGCCATACAACACCCAAAGGGCCTGGTATGGACGAGGGAATGCTTGCAGTTTTTTTCTTAATTTTGTCATAGGGCTCCTCTTAACCACTTCAATACACTATATTATAGATTGTACACTGCAAGATATACCCTCACTGTATTATATACGCTGACTGCATTATATACTCTGAACTGCAGTATATATACTATATGGACTGCACTATATACTCTGCTGAAAAATTGGGCCTTACATGTTCATGGTGGCCGAACACACTAACCCCTCACAGTTACACTTGTTGGGTGCAGAAACATGCCCTGCTGTTAAACATTATTTCAAAAATTTTAATTACATTCCCTGTTAAACAGGGGCAAAAACATTGGGCCCTAGTTGTTGGTGGTGCCAGAACACGGTAACCCCTCACAGTTACTCTTGTTTGATGCAGGAACGGTCCTTGCTGTTAAATATTATAGGGGCAGACAAATTGGGCCTCGGGTGGTGGTGGTGCCCTAAACCAAAAAATATTGTTGGAAGCTAGCTTCATCATGATTGAGGAGGAATAGGATAGGCAGCATAGGCAGTCTTCAAGGGATCCCAGGTCCACAGAAAATTAAATATTTTACATCAGCATCAGGTGCTTGATAGCTGCTCATCCAGGACTGATTAATTTTTTATAAATGTGAGCCCATAAACCGAGTCTGTGGACAGGTGCACTATTTGATCCATTACAAACCCTTTAGCAACACTGAATGTGTGCTCGGAAAGCATGCTGGATGCAGGACAGGCTGGTAGCTCAATTACATATTAAGAAAGTTCTGGCCAGTGGTCCAACCTCAAGACCCAGTAACTCAGTGGATGCTCTGTTGGAAAGGTCTCCAAGTCTGCTCTTGCCCCTGTATATTGCTGCACCATATAATGCAGACCCTGGTGATGGTTGCTTGAACCTATCAGACCTTGGCGCTGAGGACTGAAAAATAGTTTAAAGGCATCGGTCAGCCAGCCACCTTCTCCACCGCTCTTCCTCTGACTGAACGAAGCCTCAGAAACATGTTTTCCAGCACCAAGGTAACCTCTCAGGGTCTGGAAATGCATTACACACACTTTTCTTCAAAGCCTCCTGAAAAATTTTCATCCTTTGCTCCCTCTGTGAAGGCAGGATGAGTTCTGCAACCTTACCCTTGTAACGTGGATCAAGGAGGGTTGCCAGCCAGTAATGATCCTTCTCCTTAATACCATGAATCCTAGTGCCCTTTCACAGGCTTTGTAGAATCAGTGAGGCCATGCAGTGTAACTTTGCAGAGGCATTTGATTCTGAGTCCTCTTTGTCACTAAACATCCCATTATGCATAATTACCCCCTCCCAGTCACATACAACTCCTTGGGGTTCACAAGACTGAAAACCATCTCTTGAAGACTGCTGCATTTTATCTTCGACATCCATGCTGACACAATCCTCCTCCTCTCCCCCTCCTCCTTTTCTTTCTGTGTGTTTGGTGGACTGGAATGCTATCTGCTATCTAAAGGGGGCATTGAGAGGAACAGAAGTCCACATCTTCCTCCCGCTGTTCTGCCTCAAGTGCCCTGTCTGTGATTCCAAGAAAAGTGTGCTCCAGCAGGAAGACTAGAGGGACAGTGTCACTGATGTATTCACCATCCTTGTGGCCTCCTCAAATGGTGACAGCACAGTGCATGCATTCTTGATCACTAACCACTGGTGTGGCGAAAAGAAGTAAAGCTCCCCTGACCCTGTCCCGGTGCCATACTCACACAGGTACTCATTGATGGCCCTCTGCTGTGCAGCCGTTGTAACATCATTGCTAACGTTTAGTTCCACCTGGTGGGCATGTCACAAATAAGGCGTTGATGGGCAGGTTGAATTTCCTTTAAATTTCAGCCAGCCGAGCACTGGAAATGTATGACTGGCGGAAATGACCATAGACTTTTCTGGCCTACCACAGGAGATCTTGTAAGCCTGGGTACCTGGTCAAAAAATGCTGCACTACCAAATTCAGGATGTGTACCAAACATGGAACATAGTTCAAGTGTCCCTGTCAGAGGGCAGAGAAAAGGTTGGTGCCATTGTCATATACAACCATTCCTGGCTAAAGCTAGCATGACGTCAACCACCTCTGAGCCTGCCCCTGAAAAGCTGACAGAATATCTTCCCCAGTGTGGCTCCTGTACCCTAGGCAGACCAACTCAAGCACTGCATGACATCTTTTTCCCTGACTTGCAATGCCCCTTGAGCGTTTAAGGAGCACTATTGGTTAAGAGGACAATTATGCAGAAGAGGCCATAGAGGAAGAAGGGGAGGGAGGGGAGCATGCAGATGTTGTGGCAAAATCACCACTAGCTTTTCAGAGGCACGGTGACAGAACAAGCTCCAACACTGACCTCTATCCTGCATCCTTCCCAGCTGCCAGCAGAGTTACCCAGTGTGCCGTGAAGGAAAGGTAACATCCCTGCTCATGCCTGCTGAACAATGAGTCAGTGGTAATATGAACCTTACTGCTGACTGTCCTGTCCAACGAGACAAAAAATTTCCTTCCACATGGAAGGCCTTATGTGAAAAGAAATGGTGTTTTAGAACCTGCCACTGTGATACAGCACAGTCCACAAATTCATGAAAGGGGGCTAAGTCTACCAGCTGAAAAGACAGCAGTTGCAGTGCGAGAAATTTGGCCAAACTAGCATTTAGACGCTGAGCATGTGGATGGCTGGGACCAAATTTCTTTTTGCAGTTCAGCATCTTCGGTAGGGAAATTTGCCTGCTGAAATCAACTGGTGGTGTACTGCTAGCAGATTGGCTGTAGGTACTTGTGACACCTATTGCTATACCTTCATTTCTCTCTGTGCAGGTTTTTGAGAGGACTGGAGGTATATTATGGTTTGAGATCACAGATGAGGAGCAAGGAGAAGTCTGCCATTTTCTATGATGGTGGGTCTTTCAGGAGCTGCTGCCAATGAACTGCATGGCAGGTTGTCATATGTCTGGTCAAGCATGTGGTGCCCAAGCGGCTACTGCATATGTCGAAAAAAAGGCCAACACCAAGGAACTTTTAAAAGTCAGTGGGGAGTCAGCAGTACCCAGCACTTGCAGAGTTCTGTGGTGTGATGCAGTAGGGTGGTGTTACGTACCTGCCGGATGAGCCTGACGTGCAGTGGGGAGGCTGTCTCGTACAACCCTGGCTCAAGGGCCACCGATGTTGCAACAGTGGTCACAAGAGCCTGGCGGTGTATGGGTGCCTGGTTCGTCTTTGGTCTTGTCAGTTCAGCTGGTGCAGCAGGAAACAGGAAGCAGGCTGGTAAGCTGGGGAGACACTGAATACGTAGTCAGACAAGCTGGGTTTGGTAACAGGTGATCAGATGTAAATATAGACAACATAGTGGCCCGCTTCCCCACAGTATAGGCAGAGGTTGTTCTGTCGTTGGTGCAGGCGTTCCTCTGGAGACAGAGAGGGGCGTATTAGGCCAACTTGCATAGGCTCTGGTGCTTCGGTGGCAATAGTAACAGGAGCTGGCTGAACTGGAGTGGAGCAAATAGATGCAGAGTGAGTAGGAGCTAGGATCCGTGGCATCATCCAAACCGAACGTGACTGCTGGGCAGATCTTTCGGATCGTCGCTCACGGAGCCGACGGGCAATTTGAATGGTCAGTGTGATAAGGGCTTCCAGGGTATTTGGGACTCCGACACGTGCCAATTCGTCTTTCAGACCTTCTGATAACCCCAAGCGGAACTGGTGTCGCAGGGCTGCGTCATTCCACTGTGTGTCTGCACTCCAGCATCTAAAGTCTGTAACTTAATCTTCGGCCGTTCTGCGGCCTTGCTGGAGTGCATGAAGGGCAGCCTCTGCTGTGGTGGTTCGTTGCGGGTCGTCGTATAATTCGGCCATCGCGCCGAAGAAGGCGGACATGGACTGTAACAAGGCATCGTTCTTCTCCAACATCCGATGAGCCCAGGACTGGGCTCACCCTGAAGCAGTGATATGATGAATCCTACTTTGGTGGCTTCAAGGGAGAAGGTTTGAGGTTGCAAGGCGAAATACAGTTCACATGCGTTACGGAAGGATCGAAATTTCCCCCGGTCACCTGAAAATCTCTCTGGTGCTGGAACTCTGGGTTCAGGGGGCAACATCACCACTGAGGTTGCTGCAGTGGCAGTCCCTGAGGCAGAAGGTGCAGCAGTGCTTGCTGGTGTAGCTATAGTCTGTACATGTTGTTCCAGTTGTGTATAACCCTCCTGTAGAGATTTGACTGCTTGGGTAAGGGCTGCAAGATGCTGACAGATGTCCTCCATGGCCGACTTCCCATTTGCAGGCTCAGACATGGCTGTCTGATACTGTTACGTACCTGCCGGATGAGCCTGACGTGCAATGGGAAGGCTGTCGTACAACCCCGGCTCAAGGGCCACCGATGTTGCAACAGGGGTCACAAGAGCCTGGCGGTGTATGGGTGCCTGGTTCGTCTTTGGTCTTGTCAGTTCAGCTGGTGCAGCAGGAAACAGGAAGCAGGCTGGTAAGCTGGGGAGACACTGAATACGTAGTCAGACAAGCCGGGTTTGGTAACAGGTGATCAGATGTAGATATAGATGAAAGGCAGAGAATGGTCAGGATACAGGCAAAGTTCGGCAATAGAATATCAAGCAGTGTAGAGCAGAGCGTGGTTACAAGGCAGGCCAAGGTCAGGATAGCAGAGATCAAATAGTAGTCAAACAAGCCGGGTCAAACACAGGAAACAGATCGGATCACAGGAACAGAAAGTCACTGGAACAGGTATGAGCTGCAGACCAGACAGCAAAGACACAGTGCTGCTGAGGTGTTTAAATAAGGCAGCCTGTTACCAATCACTGAAATTAGTCTGCACTATTTTAACCCCTAGGTGGCAGATCCATGACATTGCCCTCCTCTTACGGGCAACCCCCGGGTGCCCAACAGGTCTCTCTTCTGTGGATGACTGCGAAAAAAGGCATTAACCAAGTCTCTGGCATGCACATCCTCTTCAGCCTCCCAAGAGTTATCCTCTGGGCCATAACCTTTCCACTTAACTAGGTATTGTACCTGATTCCTTCTTTTCCTACAGTCTATGATGGCTTTTACCTCGTACTCCTCTTCGCCATTGATGGTCACAGGTTCTGGTGGCCTGGATACTCTCTGGGAAAGAGTCAGGGACTGCGGGTTTCAAGAGAGAAACATGGAAGACAGGATGTATCTTAAGTGAATCAAGTAAAGATAATTCATAAGCAACCTCATTGAGTTTCTTCTTGACTGGGAATGGTCCCACAAATTTAGGTGCCAGTTTCTTTGAGGGACATGCCAACCTGAGATTCATAGTAGACAGCCATACCTGGTCTCCCGGGTGGAGAATCAGTTCACCCCTTCTTTTCTTGTCAAAAGCCCTCTTGCTTGTTGCTTGTGTCTTGGTAACCACTTCTTGAAATAACTTATTGTTGCGGTTGAGGAAATCCACTGTGTCTTGGACAGCAGGAACTGTGGTCTCTGGAATAAAGTCGGGCAAGAAGGATGGGGGAAAACCATAATTTGCAAAGAAGGGTGACTGACCTGTGGCTGAGTGAGTGGCATTATTGTAGGTGAACTCCGCCAGTGGTAGCAGCGATACCCAGTCATCCTGGACAAAAGTGGTGAAGCATCGGATATACTGCTCCAATGTCTGATTGGTCCTCTCTGTCTGTCCATTGGTCTGGGGATGGTAGGCGGAGGACAAAGATCTTTCAATTTTAAGGGCTTCACACAGAGTTTTACAGAATCGGGAAGTGAACTGAACCCCCCGATCAGACACAATGTTCATAGGGACTCCATGAAGCCTAACAATCTCTCTGATAAATACTTTAGCCGTCTCCATGGCAGAGGGAGTACTCTTCAGAGGCAAGAAATGGGCCATTTTGGACAATCGGTCCACTACCATGAAGATGGCTGTGCATCCTTCCGATGGGGGAAGTTCCACAATGAAATCCATGGCTATCATTCTCCATGGTCTGTCAGGGACTGGCAGTGGCCAAAGTAGACCCCAGACTTGGTTCTTTGTACCCTTGCTGCGGTTGCAGATTGCACAGGAATTTACGTATCTCTTACAGGTTTCTTCCAGGTCTAGCCACCAGAACGTACGTTTCAGGAGATCAAGCGTCTTGTGCACCCCAAAATGACCTGCTAGGGGATGATCATGACACAGACCCAAAATGGTTATACGCTGACATTCAGGCACAAATACCTTGCTTCCGTTAAACAGCAATCCTTCCTGGAGTGTCAGCGTGACCCCTGGAGGGCTAGGAACATATGTCAAAGCCTGCTTCATTCGGTTGAGAAGGTTGCCCTGTAAAAGTAGGAAGTTATTTTCAGACAAGATGGTATCTGCCACTGGTGGTTCCTTGGGGTCATCAAACATACGAGACAGTGCATCTGGTTTGACATTCTTTGAGCCCGGCCGGTAGGTAATGTGGAAAACAAATAGGGAAAAGAACAGGGCCCAACGTGCTTGACGTGGCTTAAGGCGTTTAGCAGTCCTCAGGTACTCAAGATTTTTGTGGTCAGTATAGATCAATATAGGATGCGCTGCTCCTTCCAGGAGGTACCTCCATTCTTCCAAAGCTGCCTTTATGGCCAGCAATTCTCGGTCCACAACGTCATAGTTTCTCTCTGCTGGAGACAGCCTGCGGGAGAAAAAGGCTACTGGATTCATCAGATCCTTAGGGCCTTGGAGTTGGGAGATGACTGCTCCAATAGCGACTTCAGATGCGTCTACTTCTAGTGTATAAGGCAGAGATGGGTCTGGGTGACCAAGAACAGGTGCCGAAGTAAACAGTCCCTTCAAGGTATCAAATGCAGCTTGTGCCTCCGGTGTCCAATGGAAGCGGAGGTTCTGTTTAGTCAGCTGTGTGATAGGGGTTATGATAGCGGAGAAGCCCCTAAGGAACCTCCTGTAAAAGTTGGCAAATCCTACGAAGCACTGCACCCCCTTCTTGTCGGTAGGTGCAGGCCAGTCTAAGATAGCAAAGACTTTTTCAGAGTCCATCTTAATGCCTTCAGGTGAGATTATCAGTCCCAGGAATTGGATGCTGCTTTGTTCAAACTCGCATTTTTCACCTTTAGCATAGAGTCCGTGTTGGCGGAGCCGGCTCAGCACCCTTTTGACATGATCTCGGTGGGAGTCTAGGGAAATGGAAAAAATCAAGATGTCATCTAGGTAAACAATCAAAAATATACCCAGGAAGTCTCGGAAAATGTCATTGACAAAGTGTTGGAAGGTAGCCGGGGCATTGCATAGTCCAAAGGGCATCACCAGGTATTCATAGTGGCCGAATCGGGTGCGAAAAGCTGTCTTCAACTCAACCCCTTGACGGATGCGGACTAAATTGTAGGCCCCCCGTAGATCTAGTTTGGTGAAAATGGTTGCCGACCTTAATCTCTGAAATAGTTTGTGTACTAGAGGGAGAGGATACCGTTTTTTAACTGTAATTTTGTTGAGCTCCCGATAGTCCACACAAGGTCGTAGGGAATGGTCCTTTTTCTCAATGAAAAATATTCCTGCTCCTGCTGGGAAGGTAGAGGGTCGGATGAACCCCTTTTTCAAGTTTTCTTGGATATATTCTTTTAGTGCCTCCTGTTTTCGTTCAGCGAGGGGGAAGATTCTACCAAAAGGGATTTCAGACCCTGGAAGCAGTTCAATTAGGCAGTCGTATGGCCGATGCAGGGGAAGAGTGTAAGCCCCTCGCTTACTAAAGACATTTAGGAACTCCTGGTATGGTTCAGGTAAGACTTGCCGCACCTCAGACTCAGAGTCCACACAAAGTAGTATTGTAGAAGAAGCTGGGGCTCTTGGAAGGCAGTGTTCCTGGCAATAGGCTGAGTGGAAGTCAATTCTCCCTGTGGCCCAGTCAACTCGTGAATTGTGCGCCTGCAGCCAGGGTAGGCCCAGAATAACAGGGAATAGTGGAGAAGAGATGACATCGAGGCTTAGGATTTCCTTATGTTGGGAGGAGGCCAACACAGGTAAGGTAACTGTCTCTTGGGTCACAGGTCCGGACTTGATACATGACCTGTCAGCTAGAAAAACAGAAAGTCCTTGTGCTTTAGGTCTTAAGGGGATACGTTGTTGTGTTGCAAAAGTTAGATCGATGAAGCAACTGCAGGCCCCCGGAATCAATGATCGCGGTAACTGGCACTTCCCTTTCTAGCAGCTGGAAAGAGATGGCAAGGGTTAGATTGATGGCGTTGGTAGATGAAGAAAAGTTATTAAAGGAGGAAAACATCCACCACTTACGTGTCTTGGTTGGACAGGAACGTACATAGTGGCCCGCTTCCCCACAGTATAGGCAGAGGTTGTTCTGTCGTTGGTGCAGGCGTTCCTCTGGAGACAGAGAGGGCCGTATTAGGCCAACTTGCATAGGCTCTGGTGCTTCAGTGGCAATAGTAACAGGAGCTGGCTGAACTGGAGTGGAGCAAACAGGTGCAGAGTGAGTAGGAGCTGGGATCCGTGGCATCATCCAGACCGAACGTGACTGCTGGGCAGATCTTTCGGATCGTCGCTCACGGAACCGACGGTCAATTTGAATGGTCAGTGTGATAAGGGCTTCCAGGGTATTTGGGACTCCGACACGTACCAATTCGTCTTTCAGACCTTCTGATAACCCCAAGCGGAACTGGTGTCGCAGGGCTGCGTCATTCCACTGTGTGTCTGCACTCCAGCATCTAAAGTCTGTAACTTAATCTTCGGCCGTTCTGTGGCCTTGCTGGAGTGCATGAAGGGCAGCCTCTGCTGTGGTGGTTCGTTGCGGGTCGTCGTATAATTCGGCCATCGCGCCGAAGAAGGCGGACATGGACTGTAACAAGATATCGTTCTTCTCCAACATCCGATGTGCCCAGGACTGGGGCTCACCCTGAAGCAGTGATATGATGAATCCTACTTTGGTGGCTTCAAGGGAGAAGGTTTGAGGTTGCAAGGCGAAATACAGTTCACATGCGTTACGGAAGGATCGAAATTTCCCCCGGTCACCTGAAAATCTCTCTGGTGCTGGAACTCTGGGTTCAGGGGGCAACATCACCACTGAGGTTGCTGCAGTGGCAGTCCCTGAGGCAGAAGGCGCAGCAGTGCTTGCTGGTGTAGCTATAGTCTGTACACGTTGTTCCAGTTGTGTATAACCCTCCTGTAGAGATTTGACTGCTTGGGTAAGGGCTGCAAGATGCTGACAGATGTCCTCCATGGCCGACTTCCCACTTACAGGCTCAGACATGGCTGTCTGGTACTGTTACGTACCTGCCGGATGAGCCTGACGTGCAATGGAAAGGCTGTCTCGTACAACCCCGGCTCAAGGGCCACCGATGTTGCAACAGGGGTCACAAGAGCCTGGCGGTGTATGGTTGCCTGGTTCATCTTTGGTCTTGTCAGTTCAGCTGGTGCAGCAGGAAACAGGAAGCAGGCTGGTAAGCTGGGGAGACACTGAATACGTAGTCAGACAAGCCGGGTTTGGTAACAGGTGATCAGATGTAGATATAGATGACAAGCAGAGAATGGTCAGGATACAGGCAAAGTTCGGCAACAGGATATCAAGCAGTGTAGAGCAGAGCGTGGTTACAAGGCAGGCCAAGGTCAGGATAGCAGAGATCAAATCGTAGTCAAACAAGCCGGGTCAAACACAGGAAACAGATCGGATCACAGGAACAGGAAGTCACTGGAACAGGTATGAGCTGCAGACCAGACAGCAAAGACACAGTGCTGCTGAGGTGTTTAAATAAGGCAGTCTGTCACCAATCACTGAAATTAGTCTGCACTATTTTAACCCCTAGTTGGCAGATCCATGACAGGTGGCTGGCCTTAAGCTGCCCCCTGGAGGACATCCTGCCTCATTGGAGTTGTGCCTCCTCCTCCTCACTTTCCTCCTCTCTTCTCCCAAGCACCCAAGTATAGTCAGTAGCCTCATCATCCCCTCCCTCCTCGTCACTGGAGCAAACTTGGCAGTATGCTGCAGCTTGGGGAACATGACTACCAGTTTCTTGTCCTTCTGTGGCACCTCATCTCTCTAGGCTCACGTTGCACCCTTCCTCCACCTGGGAACCAACATAAGAGCCTTTCACTTGCTGTGCATCCTCCAGCAGCATGTAACCAACACAGTGGTCGAATAATTCTGGGGTCTCCTCTATACATGTTGGTGGGGCTATGGTAGTAGTAACTGTGGACAAGGAGTTGATGGAATAGGCTGCTTTGACAGCTGCATTGGAAGCCAAACTGTTATAAGCCTGGGTGACAGAGGAGGAGAAGGATGAGGATGGCTTTGTTATCCACTCCACCAACTTTTCTGCACATTGTGGCTCAATAAACGGCCATCAGCAGAAAAAAAAGGAGAAGCGTGTCCCACGGCCACCTGCAGAAGATGCATGCTCCATGCCCACTACTGTTGACTGTAGACGCAGAGGCTGCTTGCCCTCTTTTAGTGGCCTGTGAGCGTCTGCCTCTCCTTGGTGGCCTTCTGGACGTGATGAAGATTTTTTCTTTTCACAGCACACTACACTGTATTATATACTGTGTAACTACCTGAAGTGTATTGGAAACTGTACACCACCAAATGCACTGTATATATATATATATATATATATATATATATATATATATATATATATATGCTACACTGAATGCAGAGTGTATGTATATATATATATATATATATATATATATATATACTAGACTGACTGTATATATATATAAAATACACTGCAACTAACTAACTAACCTGCCTGCCTAATCTAGCTCAATCTATCTACATCCACAGTCACAAACTATTAGGGATGAGCCCGACGTTTGAATCGAAAGTAAGATTGGCTCGAACATAGGGTGTTCGCTGTTTTTCGTATACTGGACATTAGCGGTAAATTTGTGCGCCCCGCAGAATGCGTCATAATGAATGGCGAGACTGTCAATGCACTGCGAGATAGCAGTGCATTGACGGCTGTTTATTGGTCAAAGCATGCATCTGACCTGCATGCTGTGGCCAATCACAGCGCTCTCTGCAATGAGGGCTATTATTGGCCAAAGGCAGGGGGCCATTGGCCAATCATGGCTCAGGGGGCTGAGTCCACTGCCCACACTATGTAAGACTATTTACATGACAGTCATACATAGTTTTATAAATGAGAGCAGCAAAACTACATTTGTAAAGGAAAAAATGTAATTTAAAACTGCTTGCTGCTGTAATGTATTGCTGAATCCCAGCAATATAGATAAAAATAATCCAAAAAAACAACATGCCCCCCCCCCCCCCCCCCCGTCCATTACCAGTCCCTTTTGGTCTGGCATGGTATTAAGAGGAACCCTGTGCCAACATTTTTAAAAAATTGCGCAGGAGTCCCGGAAAATCCATACCCGGCCCTTCAGTTCTGGTTTGAATATTAAGGGAAACCCTGCTCCAAAATAAATAAAAGATGACGTAGGAGTCACCCCCAAAATCCATACCAGGCCCTTCAGGTCTGGTATGGATTTTAAGGGGAACCGTGAAACAAAATTAAAAAAAATGGCATGGGGTCCCCCAAAATCCATGCTAGACCCTTATCAAATCATGCAACCTGGCAGGCCACAGGAAAAGGGGGGGATGAGAGAGCGCCCCCCCCCCCCCTATTGAACCTTACCAGGCCACATGCCCTAAACATGTGGCCATGGGAGTGTGCTTTGCTTCCCGAGTACATTGTCCCCCTACACATTCACCAAAAAGTATCAAAATGCTAAAAATGACAGTAGACAATTTGTGACATAATGCAATGAAGTGCATTATGGGGCATTCCTGGGTGCTCAAATTTCCCATGAATGCCCCATATTGTTTGCTGTTCAGTGAACGGGCGAACACCCAATGTTCGAGTCAAACTTACACTGGACTGGAATATCAAGCTAACCCTTAGCTACCTGTAGACATCAGCTGACAATCTCCCATCCTGGAAAAATCTCAGTTATGGCTGAATACTATCTAGTTTCTATCTACACTAATCGAAATCACCAACAGAACTTTGGCGATGGGGGGGGGGGGACTGGATAGAGATCAAGTGAATGGTCACTGACTGACCATTTTTATGTTTCTGTTCATTGTATCAGCATGATAATACCAGAGCAATCAAATATTAGACCTCATTCATAGTCCCCTTGCTGGGACCTTTTGCAACCAAATTGGAATAATCTACATTATAGTTGTCATGTGTTCCAATTCACATATCATAAATTAAAAATGTTTAAACATTGTTGTCAACTTTTTTACTTTATGGGAAAGCTTCAAGTGTATCCAGAGCACATAGAATTGCTGAGAGTCAAATATGACTGTACGAATTTGTATAAAAACATGCATGGTGTGTGAATGGGAGTACATAACAAACATATAGTTGGGGTTTCTCAAATTGGATTGGGATTTAGGTTATTAATGCCGGATGCAAACCTGGTGATAGCCTTTAGCCCTTGTACACACGGTCGGAGAATCTGTCGGAATGAGTCTTATCGGACCGTGTCATCAGATAATCCGACTGTGTGTGGTATGCATCGGACTGATTCCGTCCGAATCTCCGTCCGACCCAATTTTCCAACATGTTGGAAATATTTCCTGACCAACTGGGCCGGACAGACCTAATCCGATCATGTGTAGAGCATTTTCATCGGACCAAGTGCCACGCATGCTCAGATCAAATTCCTACATCAAAGCTATTGGCTACTAGCCTGAATGTAGTCCCATTGTAACGAAATTACGTCATCACGTTCTGAAAGATCGGATTTTTCGCCAACTTGGCCCGACCGTGTGTATGCAACAGTTTCAGGCACAATCCGTCTGACTAAATCCGACGGGCAAAATCTGACGGATTTGGTTGCCAAAATCTCTGACCGTGTGTACGTGGGCTTAGAGAGAGCAGGGAAGTCTTAATGTCTAGATAATGTTATTAATTAAAATTAAAACACTTTAAGGTAATGTCCAAGCAAATATCTGCGAAAATAAATTATTGAAAGAGCACAAGGGATATACACCAGGTGACAATGTTCACTTTTAAGTACATCTTACTTAAGGCCAAAACTTTTTTTTTAGTTTAGTAAGGTAAGGAACATACAAAACCTATGGGGGTTATTTTACAAAAGGGAAATCCACTTTGCACTGCAAGTGCACTTAGAAGTGCAGTCTCTCTAGGGGTAGATCTGAAATGAGTGGAAACTCTGCTGATTTTATCTTCATGTGAAAGCTAAAATGCTGTTTTTTATTTTCCTTGCATGTCCCCCTCGGATCTACAGTGACTTTACTTCCAAGTGCACTTGAAAGTGCACTTGCAGCGCAAAGTGGATTTTCCTTTAGTAAATAAACCCCTATGTTACTTTCTGTCTGGAGATATTTCATTTCCTGTTCAGCAAAACAGCTAGTGAAAAATCTCCTCAAAGAGATGGGGAAGAAAGACATGAGCACACAGATAGTTGTTATAAGAACAAATATGCCAATTGGAAATAAATAAAGGTGTACTCTACCACTCCCACTTTACCTCTATAAGAGTATGCGAGTTATCGAAAACCAAAAGATAAATTTAATAGCTACTGCATACATCCAATACTGTTCCCACAACTATACAAATATGGATTAAATCAAAAGGTGATGTTGCACTGCTTTATATACCTGTGTAAACAACGTGTGTGCTTAAAATAAAGTCATATGCTTATTACTAAACTGGTAGTCTTAGTAAATATTAGTAAATCTTAGTAAATATGACATCGGTATTATTGATGTTTAATAATTTTGCTCAATGATTACATGAACCAAAAAGCAATGAAACAATGGGGCAATAAAAATGAACTAAATGATTGAATACAGTAAGTAAAAAAAACATGAGTTAAAAAAAAAAAGTATCTTGTTTTAGTCTTCTTCGCATCACCATTGTGCAAATATCGTCCTTGTGTAGTCTGCTACCACCTCTGTGCTCATGGAACCCTCACCTTCTTCATGCTTGTGTTCTAGCATATATATGTAATCCTCCACAGATAGTGTCTTCCTGTGCCCTGTCTCCACTGGGGGCCCTATCAAGATTTCTCCCAATAAATATCTTAATGTGGAGGTTAGGCTCCTTTAAGACACTCTTAAATGTCCACCTCTGCTTGTGCCTCACTCATAAATAATGGAGAAAATTACAAAGATACTCCTTATAGTTTAGTAATGCTAGTATCAATATTTATCAAACAGCTAAAAACTTCACATACACTTTAAACACTTGTAAAAAGTCCATAAATTCACACAATACCAGAGTATGGCATTGTTTCCGATTTCCTCGTCCACCTCCGTTCATGCCCTATGCTCACGCCCTACGTGTTACATCACTATCACGTGATTTCCTGAGGAAGTGCTGGTGACAGCTGTACAATTTTGGATTTCCCATTATGTTTTGTTTCAGTGACAATGGCAACTTGGGCCAATAGAGAGGGTGAAAGTCCCAAAAAGGGACACAGTAAAAGCCCTATTCTCATGGGAACAACCAGAAAACGGACAATTGTTATCAAATACTAATTTTCCTTTCCTGGCCCATCCCCACATCAGCACCCAATGGATTAACACCTCCTCCGGAGTCCCACATGACCTGCGACAGGCCACTAGGGAGGGAGTTCTGTGGGGATGTGGGGATGGGAAAGGAAAATGACGGTAAGTATTTGATAACAATTTTCCATTTTCCTGGCCCACTTCACATCAACACATAACGGGATATACCAAAGTTAGTATATGGTGGGAGATAACAAATGAAAAGAGACCCTGACAAAGAAAAGCTTCTAAAGCCAAAAAGAATTGATCTCTCTGTCCCAAACTTGCTGGTCGCATATTTAGTTTGTAAGGTTGAATGAAGGCCGCACCAGACCTTCAAGCTAGCCCTTACCTATATCTTCCAAGCAATCCTGGCATAACTGCCCCAAAGGCTGCCACCCCTCTAGTCAAATAGGCTTGCAATTGTTTCAGAACAGAAAAGCATACTTCCTGCATGCCAATCTAATCACACTGGTAACCCATACATTACTTTTGAGGGTCTGATGGCTAAATTAAAAGATTATACACTTTCCTCATTTGACCAAGTACACTGTTAGTAACTCGACCATGTGTAAGAAAACTGAAGTCTCACTGCACTCAGTGACTCAGATGTGAAATTCAGAGGGACTACTTCCCAGTTTTTCTGGAAACTGGATACCACTTTAAAATTGAACTTTGGAGGTAGATGTGGTATCCCCCTCCCTGGTTAAAAAAAATATATATACCAAAGGGCCCTTGCAGGAAAGTGTTGCAATCTTCACCATCCTTCTGTCTGAAGTAGTTGCTGTCAGGAGAACTAGTTTTAGCGTAAGGTACTTCAAAGCAAATGAAACCTATTGGAGCAAAGGGTGCTCTCAGATCTAAGCCTAAGCCCCACAGAGGGAACAAGGATTTCCCTCAAGGTCATATATAGATTGTCATCTTGAAGCATCTGGTCACTGGCTTTTGCACCCATCTGCAGCCTGTGAAAAGATAAAGTAGCAATCTGTACCTTAAATATAGTTGTATGCTAGACCAACCTCTAGCGCTGACTGTAAAATGTCAAGGATATTGGCTAGATCAGGGAAGTAATCTCATTGGATTGGGGTGCTGTTACTGACCTTGCCATAAAAGATTTATTTCGACCAGAGACAAAGATCAAACAGAAAATTCCATGGCACTGTAAACCTATCTTGTATGATGGAGTCTTTGCATTGGTATCCTGTTGCAAATCTCAGAAGCTGCATGTTTAGTGAAGTCTCCCTGAGAACTACTGGCGGAATGCCCCATAGGGCCAATATTGGTATGAGGCACTTGTTGAAAAAATATGCTGCCTAACCGAACCAGTAATTTGATTTTGCTTCCCTGGCAAGAAGACCAACCTTAACCGACTAAGTGATTCTCTGCCCCATGAATAGTTTCTTTGCAAGAAGTAACAAGAAAATACTTTTTGTGTCCCCTTGTCAGGCAATGTAGGCTACTACTGTCTTGTTGTCAACCTTACTCAGCCCCCTTGTAGAACCTGAAAGACTTGCAGTGCTAGAAAAGACATAATTCCATTCAAGATACTTGAGGAGTCTGTGCTTCACAGCATTCCAATGGCCTTGCACTTGTATCTTCAGTTTGTGTACTCCCAGAGACTAGAATCAGAATCATCCTATCTCCTGGGCTGAGAGGCATGCCTCCAAAACAAGCACAGTGCCGATGTTCAAAATTCTAATTCTTGTTGAATTTGTATAGGCACCAAGATTTTCCGATCCATAAACAGCCCAGCTCATAGGTTAAAGAAGGCGACTTGAAAACGCCCTCATATGCCACCTGGCCCAAGGTACCACCACTGCCAACAAGATCTTCAAAAAGATTCCTGGGGCTGTGCCTATTTTGTAAAAGGCAGACACATAAACTGGAAGTGACATCTGGCCACCACAAATCTCACACGCCTCTGGTGCTCGGCATTGATCGGTACATGGAAGTATGCGTCAGCCGGTAAAATGATACCAACTGTTTCTCCTTCTGAACTGTCCCTGTGACTGCCTGCATGGGCTCCATCTTAAATCTCTTGGTGCGTATGAACACATTTGATTCCTTCAAACTAAAACAGGGCAGAAGGCTCCTGCCTTAAGTACTAGAAAAACTGGGGGAAAAGCCCCCCCAGATGATTCTATGTTTCCGGTATCACTGGCATGATGGCCTTTCAAACATTTTCTCTTCTGAGATCTGTTGAACATAAATTAAATGCATTCAGTGGTCAATTCTCCATTGTACTCCTACCTGTCTTCTGGACCCACTGGTCTTTGATGATTGTCATTTAACTAGCATTAAATATTGATATTAGCATGAGAGTACACCTTTATTTATTTCCAATTGGGATACTTGTTCACAACTGTCTGTGTGCTCATGTCTTTCTTGCCCATCTCTTTGAGGAGATTTTGATGATTGTTGTCCAAACCCTCCAGAAGGAGGCTACAATCATCAACTTCAATCAGGCCCCCTGGTCCCAACTGAAAGAGACTGGTTGGATGCACCTTCAAAAAGACTTTCCAGCCATCTTAGCCGCTTGCTCTGGACTTAATTTCATGTCAAAAACAACTTTGAGACACCTCTACTGAGATCTGTTAAATCTGCAGCCTGTCCTATAAGGTTTGGCCTCTTGCACCTTCTGAAGTTCAGTTGAGTGAAGGATGGCGGCTTCCTCTTACTAGTCTGTGGCCACAGTCCAGACTTTTCCTCCTGTCTTTCGCTTAATTACGGTGTTTGTTTGGCCAAATAATAACCTCCCATTAAAGGAAATGTTGAAGGCTTGTGTAGAAGTTCTACCTGCCCTCCAGTGGCATAACCATAATGCTCTCATAGCAGTGAATGAGTGTGCCAGCGCTTGTACTAGGTCTATCAAAAGCATCAACCAAATGTCAGTTGCTAGATTCCACTCTTTCCAGAAACAATGCCAAATCTTTTAGTTTCCGGTGTTGAATGTTATACAGTTTCTGAAGTTTTTTTTTTAACAACACGGTTGGTTTTATTGAGAAGACAAAACATAACAAGCAATATGCAGACATCTCAGCAGACTGGTACAGCACAGAAGTTATCCATAATTAATACAACTCAATAAGCGAGCCAGAGCAGCAAAGTTACATACAAAAAGAGTGTTCCTACACAACGGGCTCACAAACAGACCCGTAACATACCCTTACCAAGAATAAAGGTGTGGGGGGGGGGGGGGGCGGGGGGGCCCAACGTCAACACCCCAAGAATTCAAAACTGTTCCACCCAAGGTAACCATACCCGGTCGAACTTCTGCGGGCACCCTCTAACCAGATAAGTCAGCTTGTATAGGGGGAGGACAGCATTAACCGCAGCATCCCACAATGCCACCGTAGGGGGCGAGGACGATATCCAATGCCGGAGAATCTCCCTCCGGGCGTAAAACACCAGGAGGGAAAGCAACAGCTTACTATACCGTGGACGCTGTTCATCCCCCTGAATCCCCAGGAGGGCGAACTCAGGCGTCATAGGAACTGTCAGTTGCAGGTGAATGTTTATACAATCGAAAACGTCCCTCCAGAACTGAGCAATTCGGGGGCAATCCCAAAACATGTGTAGAAAAGTGCCTTCAGGGTAATGACACCTGGGGCATTCCGGGGACCGATGAGGATAAATTCTGTGCAGCCTCTGCGGCGTAAAGTACACTCGGTGTAAAAATTTCGTGTGGATCAGCCGGTCCCTAGAGGAGATCAGCGCCCGGGACCCATCCTCAAAACACTCCTCCCAATCCTGCCTATCCAATCCAGGGATGTCCGCCCGCCACTTGTCCCAGAGGGTGTTCATCCCAGGAGAATCGGAGCGCAACAGAACCTGATACAGCGTGGTAAGGGTCTTTTTGAGAGATTCCTGCGCCAGGGCATCTTCTACCGGGTCCGCACACAGCACAATAGGCCTGGGAAACTGTGCCCTGGTCGCATGTCGCAGTTGATAATAACGAAACAGCATGAACCCAGGAAGCCCCGATCTCTCCACTAGACTTCTAAAGGGCAGTAAGGACCCCTCAGCATAAATATCCCTGAGGGTCCGAATATTGTACCGGGCCCACATCTGCGGGTCCGGAACCGACTGGAAGTGGGGGAGACTCGGATTACCCCACAACGGGACAAAGGGCGAGTATCGATCCTCCCGAAGGAAGCGCCTTCTAGCCACCGCCCAAGCCCGCAAGGTTGTCGCAGTAGCCGACGGAAGAGATCGATACGCCCCAGGACCCCTGTACACCAGATTCCCGAGCTCTCGCATGGAACCCAAGGCCGCCGCCTCCAGTCCCACCGCCGCATTAGCCCCAGACTGTTCAAACCACCATCTCACCGACACCAGAATCGCCGCCCAGTAATACACCTGCAAGTTCGGCAAAGCCAGGCCCCCAAACCGGACCAGCAACTGCAGGGTAGCTCTAGCCAGTCTAGGGGCCCTGCCGCTCCACAAAAAAGTGCTCAGACATCCCTCCAGTTCCCTAAAAAAAGAACTAGGGAGCCACACCGGGCAGTTGCGGAATATATACAAAAAGCTCGGGAGGAACATCATCTTGAAAATATTAATCCGACCTAATAGGGACAGGGGTAAATCCTTCCACTTAACACAGTGGTCCTTAAATTTCACCACCAGGGGTTGAAGATTAAGCCGACGAAATGCTCGAGTCTCCCTCGCGACCAACACTCCCAGATATTTGAACTCATCTACCCAAACCAGCGGGGACGGTGTCTGCATCGCCTTCGCCTGCGAATCCAGAGGGAATAAGACAGACTTAGACCAGTTAATCCTGATGCCCGAATATCTGCCAAATTTGGTGAAAATATCTAGGGCAGCCTGCAGCGAGGCCCCCGCATCCTGTAAATACAACAGGGCATCATCTGCATATAGCGATATTTTCTCCTCGTGAGGGCCCACTCTAAGACCCTTGACCTCCGCTGAGTCCCTAATTAAAATCGCCAAGGGCTCAAGGGCCAATGCAAAAATGCTGGGTGACAACGGGCACCCCTGCTTGGTGCCCCTCTGGAGGAGAAAAAAATCGGAGAGGGTGTTGTTCGTGCGAATTCTGGCCCTCGGACTACCATAAAGCAACCGTAGCCAACCTAAAAATTTAGGACCCAGCCCAAACCTCCGGAGCACTTCCCAGAGGTAGGCCCACTCCACCGAATCAAAAGCCTTCTCTGCATCCAGAGAGGCGATGACTCTAGTGCCCGAGTTGTCATGGGACATGTCCAAATTAAGAAAGAGCCTGCGAATGTTGATATCAGTGCCCTTCCCCGGCATGAACCCCGTCTGGTCCCGGTGGACAAGGTCCTCCAGCACCTGCATCAATCAGCATGCTAAGATTTTTGCCAGCAGCTTAGCATCTGCGTTAAGCAGCGAGATGGGCCGATAAGCTGCACAGTCCTCAGGATCCTTACCGGGTTTGGGCACCAACACCACCACCGCCTCAGACATGGAATCTGGGAGAGAGCCCAACTCCGCAAACTGGGAAAAAAGGGAGACCAACCGCGGGGCCAATAATTCCTGATGTGCAGAACAGAATTCGATTGGGAGACCATCCAGTCCCGGGGCCTTACCCGCCTGCATACACCCCATCGCTACCTGTACCTCCTCAAGAGAAATATCCCGCTCCAGGTCCTCCCGCCGAGCCGGGCTCATGCATGGGATGTCCACCCCATCCAAGAACCCAGCCAATTCCGCCTCCGAATAACCGACTCTAGAGGAGTAGAGGTCCCGATAATAGTGCAGAAATCGGTCGTTAATCGCCTCAGGGGTGGTCAGGGGGGCACCCCCGGCATCCCTCAAGCGCCCTATGTGGGTCACCGGACACTGTCCCTTGGCCAGCCAGGCCAAGAGCCTCCCGTTTTTATCCCCATATTCGAACACCCTCTGGGCACTAGATAACATGGATTTCTTGGTCAGGTCAATCCTGAGCAGCGATAACTCCCGAAGGGCACCCTGCCAAAGGGAGTAGTTATTAGGCTGCGGGCTGGTGACAAACCTCCCCTCCAGATCCCGCGAACGTTCCTCCAATTGCCGCAGAGACTGCACATATTCCCTCTTTCTTTTACCAATCCTTCGCATGTATTCACCCCTAACCCAGGCCTTGAATGTATCCCAGACACATAAAGGGTCAACAGAACCTTCATTGTGTAACCAGAAGTCGCACAACGCCTCTGGGATTTCATCCCGGATGCCCACCTCCTCAATCCAGTACTTCGACAGCCTCCACAATCTCGGACCCGACGCCCTTCCCCCGCCAACCGACACCAGCAAGGGAGCATGGTCTGATATACCCCGGGAGAGGATCTCCGCAGAGACCGTCTCCCGAAGCACAGCGGAGGACGCAAAAGCCATGTCCAACCGGGACAATGTCCGATAGGTGGCGGATAGGCAGGTGAATTGTGCATCAGAAGGGTGGAAGTGCCTCCATAGATCCGTTAACCCAAATGCAGAGGCCCAGTTGGACAGTCCACAACTGGACACAGGGGAGGGGTGAAGTCTATCCAAGGTGTTAGACATAACTAAATTAAAGTCCCCAACCAGTAACACTCGCTCCACCCCCAACTGGGCCACCACCCTCATCACACTATAAAGCAGGGCACTATCTGCTGGGGGGGGGCAAATACAGGCCCACAATAACAAAGGGGGTGCCGGCAATCAGCGCATGAATCAAAACATAGCGACCCTCCGGATCCGTTTTGATCAGCACAGGCTGAAAGTCCAGTGATTTGTGCACTAACACACTAACCCCTCTGGCATATCTAGAGTAGGAGGCATGGTAATGCGCTCCCACCCATGCCTTCTTCAAACCTAAGATCTTGGAACCAATAAGATGCGTTTCTTGGAAAATGCAGATTTTGGGAGTGTATCTGTGCACAAATTTAAATACCAGGGAACGTTTCACGGCGGAGTTGAGGCCACGGACGTTCCAAGAAAGAACCGTCAAATCAGCCATGATCTCCGCTCCGCCATCCGATCAGGATCCTCCACGTCTTAGCAGATAAACAGCCCACATATAAAATCCACATATGTCTTCCCAAACCAACCAAACTAATAAAACAAAACTTGAACATTCCCAAACCCAGTAACCCAAGGGTCGCAACAGGCGTCCCCTCCCGCCCCCCTCCCCGTGCACCTCCCAACAGTGGAGGGCACATACATCCCTGAATAACAAACATGAACAAGTTCAGATGGGGTTAATGGCAGCGGATTTGCACCCGCTCAGGGTTGCCCCAGCAGTCCCAACCACAGAACAGTGGAAGAATGTGAAGAATAAAAACGACAGTCAACCTCTCCGTCCCGAGATGCTGGAGTACGGAGAAAAATAAGAAAATACAAAAATATATAAGTGCCAATAAAAATAATAGAAAACCAATGTTTGTTACTGCATTATATTACAATAAAATCATTTGAAAGTAAAAATAATAGAAAACCAAAAGAACATGTCTCAGTATGCCAGAAAAAGTCCAGAGAGACCCCCAGGAGTAAAACAAAAGCTCCAGGACGATAAGTTCCAGACAAAAGTGCGTAATAAGTGCCACCCCAGGGAGCCCAGCACAGCCAGAGTAGAGAGCAAAACAGGAGGGAAGATCACAAAAATAGAAGACATTCAGAGGAGGCTGCTAGGCCCCACAAGTAAAACATAAGGGGGAAAAAGGTTAAGGCACCCTCCAGTACTGAACGGGGAAAATAAAGAGATGCAAAACATCCCTCCTAGGCAATCCATGTCCAGCTCATTCCCAGTGTACATATAAAGCAGATTAAATCCCGACACTCCAGCTACAGCTCACCCACGAGGAAGGGTGTCCAGCCAGGCACTAGCATCCTTGGGGCTGGTGAAGATCCGCACAGTCTCACCGTCAACCACACGTAGCTTGGCTGGAAACAGGATGCTGTACCGAATGTTCTTGCTCCTCAGGGCGGCCTTGACCGCATCGAACGATCTGCGTTGTCGCTGTGTCTCAAGAGTGTAGTCGGGGAACATCATGAGCTTGACGTTCTGATAAGGAATGTCACCCGCCGCTCTGGCCGCGCGAAGAAGTTCATCCCTGTCACGGAAGTTCAGCAGCCTTAGGATCATCGTACGTGGAGGGGCGCCCTCCGGGCCGGGCCTCGGTGGGACCCGGTGTGCTCTCTCCACGGTAAAGTACGGAGACAGCTGCGCGGCTGGGAGAACCGAACGCAACAGGTCCTCCGTAAAGACGGTCGGATTTCTACCTTCGACTCCCTCCGGGAGCCCCACAATACGAAGGTTGTTACGACGGCTCCTGTTCTCGGCGTCTTCCGCTCCGTATTCCAGTGCTCTGACCTTCGTTTGAAGCGCTCGTATGGAAGCCTCATGGCTGGTCACCGCGTCCTCCGTATCACCAATCCGCTGTTCCGCCGCCGAAATCCGGGAACGGATCTTGTCGATGTCCTGTCGCAGCAGCCCAACGTCTAGCTGTACGGCCTCGATTTTGTTCGTCAGAGCAGCCTGGCACGCCGTAATAGCCGCCATCACCTCCGGGATCCCAGGTGGAGCGTCCTCCATGCGGTCTGTCTGCGACGCCATATTGCTCAGGCACACTGAAGCAGGCCGCTGTGTCGGGTCTTCTATGTTTCAATGGTTTTTATTGAAGGTAAAGGTAATACAATAAACAGAAACACAAAAATAAGTAAAACAACAAAGAAATACAGCGTTGACATTACATGTAGTCGCCTTATAGTCCACAGTAGTTGCATTCAATAAGCAACAGATGGTAGGATTGAATATAACACTATGACATAACAATAGATATATAAAATATCAGGCCTCATAGACTGACCTCATTCCAGACACCCCAAATGGGATCTCACTGTGTCCAGGGTCGAGGACAGTCACCTATCAACATGCATGTAGGAAAATAATAGTAGGAATTATCCCTGAGGTTGTAACTAAATCGGTCAAATCACTCAAAACTGACCTCAAGAATAAACAAATAATAATTCCTTTCGTGCAGAGTGAGGCAAACATAACATCACATACCAATTATCGTAAGTATGCCCGGATACAAGTAATCATAAAGCATAGGAAGCTAAGAGCTTTGTACTGAAGAAAAATGCAAAGATAAGTAAAGAAAAGGTAGATCAAAACACACACAAAAAAAGGGGGGGAATAGGAAAGAGAGAAGGAAAAAAAAAAAAAAAAAAGGGAGGGAGGGGGGGGGGGACTTGTCTATCTCCCACACTCCCCTTCCCTCTCCCCCTCCCCCCTCAATCAAGGGGGGGGGAGAGGTCCAGGAAGACGGCAGAGCAAGGGCATAAAGAACGAGTAGGGAAGCCCTATCATAGTATAGTGTTCAGATGAGTAAGGGTTGGGAGTTGTTGAACCACTCCGTCCACGCCTCCCAAAGTGTAGCAGTTTTGGGTAACCGTCCCTCTGCAGTAGCATACATACATTCATACATCCCATGCAGATGAGTTGTTCGTATAACGTCAGCACAGGAAAGTAGGGTCGAGGATTTCCAATTTCCGGTCACTGTTAATCTAGCAGCTAGGCAAATATGCGTTACTATGCATCGTAGCCTGTAAGGGTAATGTTCAATGCCAATGGTGAGTAAAGCCAGGGCGGGGTTTGGAGGGGTGGCAATGCGTGTGACTTCCGATATAAGAATGAATACATCAGTCCAGAAAGAGACCAATTTGGGACAGGACCAGAGGGTGTGGTAAAGGGTTCCTGGGAGACCACAGTTTCTCCAACAATTCGGGCCTGTATTTTTATAGTAGGTGTGAAGATGGGTTGGGGTAAGATACCACCTAAGATTAATTTTATATGTGAGTTCCCAGAGGTTAGCAGATTTAGTCGCCGAATTAACAGCTTTTATAGCAAGTGACCATTGTTGCGATGAATATGTGGTGTCCATATCATGTTCCCATTGTAACATGGGGGGCAGTTTGGTAAAGGACGTTTTTTCCCCAAGTGTGGCGTAGAATAGAGAGATACCTTTGGCTGATGAATTAGTACCTGTGAGATATTGCCAGGATGGTCGTGGAATATGTACGTGAAGATGAGGATTTCGTATTAGGCAATGAGTTATTTGGAAATATTTGAAATAGTCGCGGGGAGACAGATGAAATTCCTGTTTCAAGGAGGAAAAGGATTTTAGGAAGCCATCTTTATAGAGATCCTCTATGTGTGTGATCCCATTAGCTTTCCAAGAGTGCATATTCATGAAAGGAATCAGTAGGCCGATAATATCTATCGGGAGAGGAACAGTGTAGGTGTTGGCATTCGTGCGTGTGTGTTTGATCAGATAGGCGAAGGCCTTCACTGATGCTCTTATGGGGGGAGAAAGGGTTGTATCCCTCACCTTCAATTTAGGTACAGAGAGGAGCCACGTTTGTAAATTCTTACCAGGTATTTGGGATGCTTCTATGGAGCTCCAGTGATTGTTGAGATCAGGAGTAAACCATTCTTTGAGTTGTGCCAGTATGGCTGCGTAGTAGTAGTCCCTAGTGTTGATATAACCCATACCTCCCGCTGTTTTGTGCTTCAGTAGGGTGGTAAATGCTATTCTAGATTTTTTCCCTTGCCATACAAAGTTCCTGAGTAACGTTTGGGTTCGTGTGAAGAAGGGTGCAGGTATGGGGATTGGTATTGCTCGAAACAGGTACAGTAACCGTGGAAGATGGATCATTTTGAATGTTGCTAATCTACCTGAGCTTGTAAGCATCAATTTAGATAACTTGTCGAGTTCTAATGGGAGTTGGGTGAGAAAGGGGGTGAAATTGGCCTTGAACAAGTCGTTAGGACGAGAAGTGAGGGTGATACCTAGATAGGTCAAAGAATCAGTGGCCCAAGCATAGTGGTAACAGTCTTTCAGGGACAGACATTGTTGTTCTGGTAGAACCAAGGGAAGTGCATAGGATTTTGAAACATTCACTTTGTAATATGAGACTAAACTAAATTCATCAAGTACTTGTTGTACCGAAGCCAGGGAAGAGGAGGGACGAGTCAGGGAAAAGATGACATCGTCAGCGAAAAGGCTGATTTTGTGGTTTGTATTGCCAATGTTAATACCATAAATGTTGGGATGGGATCTGATTTTGGTTGCAAGGGGTTCGATCATTAGATCAAATATCAAAGGCGAGAGGGGGCATCCTTGCCAGGTGCCGTTTGTGATATGAAACGAGGTCGATAACATTGAGGAACAATAAACTTGGGCCGAAGGGTTGGAGTAAAGGGCTAAAATAGATGAGAGGATGTGATTTTGAAATCCGAATTTCTCTAAGGTCAATTTTAAATAATGCCAGTGAACCCTATCGAATGCCTTCTCCGCATCCAATGAAAGAAGCAGAGAAGGCACTCGATGGGTCACTGCATGGTGGACAAGATTAATCATGCGCCGGGTGGCATCTGAGGTCTGACGACCTTTGACAAAGCCCGATTGGTCAGGATGTATCAACAGTGGCAATATGTCATCTAATCTTTTTGCAATAACTTTAGCGTACAATTTTATATCATGGTTCAATAGTGAGATGGGACGAAAATTTTGAGTGAGATTGGGTTCCTTCCCTGGCTTTGGTATTGTTACAATTAACGCTTTTAACATCTCTTGTGGAAAGGAAGCAGAGGAGGCAGCAGAATTAAACATGGGTGTCATATGTGGAGTGAGGATTGTACTAAATTGTTTGTAGTACTCTCCTACAAAACCATCTGGGCCGGGTGCTTTGCCATTAGGTAGAGTATGGATAGCGGATTGAATTTCTAGTTGTGTGAAAGGGGCATTGAGTATCTCCAATTGTTGTGTGGTCAGATGAGGGAGATTCACTGAATCTAAGAAATCCTGTATCTGCGTATGAGTGGGTTGGGTTTGGTTGGGATCAGTCTTTAAATTATATAGTTTGCCGTAATAAACGCTGAAGGCGTTAGCGATGTCTTGCGGATTAGTCAATTTGGAGTTAGAGTCTGGGTGATGGATATAAGGTATGGGAGATCTAGTAATGTGGCCTTTAATTTGGTGTGAGAGAAGTTTACCAGATTTGTTACCTGCAGCGTAGAATGTCATTTTATTGCGCCTTTGGATTTTGTCATGGTTCTCTAGTAAAAGGGCCCTGAGCTCCAGTCTCAGTGAAATTAGTTCAGATTTAAGTGTCTGGGTAGGTTGGGCTTTGTTAAGCAAGTCAACTGTATGTATACGTGTAAGAAGGGTGTTCATCCGCTGCCTCCTTTGCTTAGCATCCCTAGCCCCAAGTTGAATAAAAATTCCCCGCATGAATGCTTTATGCGAGGCCCACAAAATATGCGGATCTGCAACAGAATCTTTGTTCCGAATGAAATACTCCTCCAATTCTTTTTTCAATATCTGAGCATAGGGTTCCGCCTGTAAAATTCTAGAATTCATTCTCCACAGATACGCTGGTGAGTGCTTGGTTTTGTCTTCCAAGGTTATACTCACAGGGGAGTGGTCTGACCATGTAGTTAGATGTATAGTAGAAGATGATACAGTTTGAAGAGTCCAGGGATCTGTTAGAAAAAGGTCAATTCGGGAGTAAGAATTATGACCTGGGGAAAAGTATGTGTAGTCTCTTTCTTCTGCATGCTGACATCTCCAGATGTCTAGAAGGCGTAGATTGTGCAATAAAGGGTTGAGCGCCAGTCTGCGTCTCTTGGGCTGAAAAGTCTAATCTAGTTCCGGATCAGGAGTGCAGTTAAAATCTCCACACCAGATTGTAGCTCCTTGCTTTTGGGCTTCAACTTTCTTATGTAACTTACGCAAAAAGCGAGATTGGTGTGTATTAGGCGCATACACGGTGACAAAAGTATAGGGAGCACCATTGATGGTGCAAGACAGTATGATATATCGACCATCAGGGTCTGTTGTGCACTGGACAAGATGAAATGCTAAAGTGTTTTTGAAGGCTATAAGTACCCCTTTCCGCTTCTTTTCCGAGTTAGCGGTGAAAATGTTGCTGAACTCCCTGTGAGTGCATACCGGTGGGTTGCAAGCTTGGAAGTGCGTTTCTTGTACGCATAAAACGTCACACTTAGTGTGTTTAGTTAATGCCCACAAAGATCGTCTCTTGGCAGGGTGGTTAAGCCCCTTTGCGTTGATTGTTACAATAGTGATTGGCATGTGGAGCGCTTAATTGCCAAAAAAAAAGAACAAAAAGGAACCGATAAGGTTATTACCTTGGAGGGCGGTGAACTGGAGGGGTCCGATAGTTCAGTTAGCTGTGTCGAAGACCGGAGTAGAGCAAGAATAGACACGATCAATCCAATGTGTGGAGGCTTCCGGGGTGCTGTGTAGGGTGGAGAGAAGTAGGGAAAGAAGAGAGGTGGGAGAGGGGAGAGATACAAAAACAAAACAAAACAAAAAGATAAAATAAAAATAGAAGGCACACAAATGTATCTAGGTAAACCAAAAAGCAATGCGATTTACGGGTAGTTGCAGCTTAGAAAGCTTTAAGGTATTGAGAACCGTGAACTGTAAAAGGTGTTTCTGGTGAGGATGTACCTCAGCGCTACAGCGCTTAGAAACACAAAAACTGGGGTAACGAGTCTTAAGACCTGGCGTGAGCAGATAGCATCACCAAACGGTAAATAGAACGTATGGGCCCGTTCCTGAGTATTAAAGGGAAGCGTTGTTTTGGCTCCTGGGAGGCAGAGGTTGGGCTGTTATACAGCCTGTATTGCTTTGATCCATAGGCGCCTCGCCAGGGGAGGCAGGGACAATGCCCCACTTCTGTAAAAGATGCAAACCTTGCTGCAGGGACGTTACAACATATTTCCTCCCGTCTCGGAGGACAGATAACTTGGCTGGTGCTATCCACTGGTATTGGAGCTGGTGATTGCGGAGGGCTTTGGTGATCGTATTAAGCTGCCTCCTTCTGCTCAGAGAATGCTGTGAGAGGTCAGCATAGATTTGGAGACGATTGTAGGGTTCTGGTAAATTTTCTAACCCCCTCATCTTGTGCATGAACTGCTCCTTAATGTGGTAGAAATGCACTCTAAGGATGACATCTCTAGGTACAGCGTCAGGTAAAAACGCGGGTTTTGGCAGCCTGTGTATGCGGTCTATGACAAGTTCAATATTTTTTGCCTCAGGGAGCACAGCTTTAATAAGGCCTTTTGCATAAGCAGGCAATTCAGTGTTTTGGACAGATTCCGGGACTCCTCTGATTTTAAAGTTGTTTCGTCTGGCTCTGTCCTCTAAATCGGCCATTTTGTCCTTTATCCATGTAATATCCTGGGTTTGTGCCTCCTGGGTATCAATAATGTCATTTACTGTTCCTGTAATGTCTCCTACAGTAATTTCCATTTGTGTAATCCTGTCATCCATTGCTCCTATTTTGCTACCAAAACTGTGCATGAGAGAGAATATATCTGACTGCAGCGAGCTCCTTAGAGACATGAGCATGTCCTTTAAGGTGGTGTCCATGACAGCCTGCCCTATGGTAGGGAATGCTGCTATAGCGTCAGGTTGCTGGCTCTGCTGAGGGAAGGCCTGAGGCGTCTCAATAGTATAATCCCTGCAGTGTGCTGTGCCTGTGTTGTCCAGGCGCATCTTAGCTTTGGCTGGACTTTGGGCTGTGGGTGTCCCTGGTGGCGAGAGGGAAGGGTCTCCCCTGCTTACCGGAGGATGTGTCGGAACATATGGGTCTCCCCCTCCGTTCGCGAGAATCGCGGCCTCTGCCTGTGTGCTCCGCAAGTCCGCGCCGGCGCCATTTTGGATCTTCCGCGCGGACGGCTGGTACATGAACGCCGTAAGTTTTCGGGGAAGCCGATCGTCTTTTCGTTTCAGCGACATCGCTATGAGGCGGAACGGGAGTTCTCCCGGGATGTCAGAGGCTGACCAAGCGGAACGGGTGCGCCGAACGTCGCTTTAGATGCCGTCGGTGTGGAGAGCTCTCTCCTCAAGCTGCCATCTTGGTCACGCGCCGGCCACGCCCCCCTGTGTCGGGTCTTCTAAATGCTCAGCGGGCGGGAGGAACTTCAACTTCTTGGCCCTTCTGGGACCCCCCGAGCTTCTTGAAGGCATACACGGGTTTCTGGCAAAAGTTAGCACCGCAAACGGATGGTTAGACGGATAATCCACCAGCAGAGCTCAGACAGCACGTCTGCTCAGTCCACCATCCCGGCCACGCCCCCACAGTTTCTGAAGTTTATATAGCAAAGTTAACTCTATTGCTGATTGGCAGGCAAAATCTGTCACTGTATATATTCTGTGCAAGGCTGACTGTCAGACCACCACAATTTCTGTGTTCCAGATGTGTTTCTGCATTTTTTTATGCATTCTCAATGCATTTTTGCCACTTTCCAGATGTGTTCCATACAAAAACAATGCAACATTATACTTTTGTTGACAGCACTAGAATGCAGTGCACTGGTGTGACATAGGTAATTGGAATCAAAGTTAGACACAGTTCATGCGTTCTTGATGCAGAACAAAAATGCACTGGACTGCATCTGGTGTGAACAAGTCCACTTTTTGAGCCATAGGATCTCTGAAGGCAACCAAGTTATAAAAAGGCAAATACACTTGTTGTCCCAGACACCAGAGGGCAGCATCCACCCCTGGAAGTGCAGTGCATAAACATACTTTAGCAATCCTATTTGGATAAAGCTTACAGAACCTGTTACTGTAAATTGGTCTTCTGATGAGGTCTCGGTCATCCTTCATCAACAAGCGATTTACGCTCTGCCATTATGGGAAAGGACCATCCTTCATCAATGATAAATTTACGCTCTATAATTATAGGTGTCACTTGTGGCGTGAATATTTGCAGCATACTTTCTGCTATAGCCACCTTAATAGGGCTTAGAATTTTGCACAACCACATCCTTATGAGGCAACCTATGCAATTTAATTTCTCTGTCATTGCAGACTGCATACAGGCCCAAAATGCACCCTGAGCTGTGCGAGGCATTTTCTATCAGACTGGCATAAATGCATGTGCCAATTTCCTGGATCCTGTCCCTTCACAGGGTAAGTGGAAACAACTCCTTTAGAGTGACCGCATGTTTAATGAATGTGACAACCTGTTAGGTGTCATCGTTCTAGTCAGGATAAGATGATTGTTGTTTTTTGGAGCGTTTGCATTCAGAGTTTCTGCTCCTAAAATAATGCAAAACACCTTAATTTGTATAATTTCCTTGGGCACTCTTTTAAGAACCATGTACCACGTCACCCCCTCCTACCTTTGCTAATCTTCTGTGCCACTAACAGGTGTGTCACGCTCATATTTGCACAAAACATATGGAGCAAAGCATATAACCGTTCACCAAAAAACATGGAACCCTGTCTCTTTAAGAGCCATCTGCCTTCATCCACTCACTTTAAAGCAACAGCAGGGGAGCTTCAGGTAGCATTTCCAAACGCAGACAGTAGACATAGTTAGAGTTTGAGACAAAAAAACAGTCAGACTGTTCAAACCCACAGAAGTACTCAGCATATTAGGGGAGCCAGGACAGTACATCCAGAGACAGACAGGAGACTCAGTCAGAATCTGAGGAAAGTCCTTTACCTAGCAAGACTGCAGAGAGAGAGAGGGGGAGAGGGAGAGAGAGAGAAGCCCTCTTAGATGTAGACCTTCAAGACCATTTACACCATTGCATGTCATCTGGCGGTTCTCATCCCATGCTGCCCATCTCCCTGCCCCCTGTGACACCATTCAAACCACTCTCAGACTGACAATAAAGCCAGGAGAGCAGTGTGGTGCGCTGCATATAAAGACAGGGAAAAACCCAAGGGAGAGGCAATGATGACATTGCAGAGCTCTTATAATACCACACCTGTACAATATCAATGCGGTTTAAGCATCATTTTGCCTGCAGCCTTGGCACAAAAAGGCTGGCCTGGAGCAGACCAAAAAAGAAGAACATCCTAATTGTGGTCATGTGGGGCTCTGGAGGAGGTGTTAACCCATTGTGTGCTGACGTGAAGTGGGCAGGAAAATATGTTTCACTCCAAATTAGAATTTAAAAACTTCACCTTACTCATTCCTTATTATCCTGACAATTATAATAAATTAGCATAAAAGGATACACAGATTTAAATTAATTTATAATAGAAACTAGTCCCAAGTCCTCTACATTTAGAAACAAATACAAATTCATAAATACTATACAGGGTAGATGTTAAGAAAGTAAAGACTACTAATAACTAAGTAGCTGGGAAGGTAGGTTGAGTGACCTTATTTAATCTGGCACCTCATCCTTATTAAATAGATAAGAGTAAAAACAGGGTGGTTGGGATTATAAAGGTGTCCAAAACAAGAGACACAGATACAGGTTAGAAGTTAAGAACCTAAAGACTACTAATAACTAAGTAATAATTACATCATCAAGTAATTGATCATATGTTGTATCAGTCCAATATAAGTACTAAATGTATAGATAATATTATGTGGGGATAAAATAAGGGAGGAATGTCAAAATTAACTTACAGTACTTGGGTCTTAGTCACACTTTTAAAATGGGTATCCACACAATAGTGAAAAAAAAAAAACCCTTCAAAAGCCAGATAATTATTATGTACTATAGTTATCCTGTAAAATGGTAAATATTTGGTCGAAGTCAAGTTGTCACCGAAAAATTGTAGATGGCAGAATGTGTACATAACAGAATGTGTACATAACAATTCCGCCCTGCATTGAATTGTATTGTAATTGTACTGTCTGCTCTAATGTTGTAAAGCACTGCGTAAACTGTCGGCGCTATATAAATCCTGTATATTAATAATATATAATATCATTCTTTGAAAGTAAGGAATCAAGTAAATATTATCTTGGATACAGTAAAAGGATTTTTACTTATACATACAGTGCACTACCTGGAATACAGAGAAAAAATTCCTCTAAAAAAAGCAAAAAAAAAAAAAGCAGCACTGTATTCATAACATGTAGTAAAAGTATATAAAGCCATTGCTCATCACTACTTCTAAGAAAAGGTAATTGCCTGGCTGTAATGTTGATAACATGCCTTTTGTAAAAGAGAGACCTAAAAAAAAATGTGCTTAAAATCCGGGTTGCGTAGGGGGAACCAAACCCTATTGAAGTCTATTAGGGCAAATCCTGTGGTCTATTTGTAGGAATAATAAGCAGGCTATGGGGGACAAGTACCAATGCTAAAACAAAATACAGTAAATAAATAAACAGTTGCATCTAATTGCATCTTGTGACTCAGCTGATTATGGCTAAAGATAATGCCCTTTCTTTATTTAATGTAGTGATCCTGTGAGTTAAACAAAAGTCTGGGATCTGAGAACTTTGTGAATCCCAGCAGACCCATGGTATTGGCAAACCCAAGCATCATCCCTAGTACTGACTTTTTGCCTTAAGTATCTTTGTGCTTGTTTCAGTTCACCAACTTGGAAAATATGGAAGCCAGAAACAGTCAGGCTGCTAGTATTTTAAAAAGGAGGTCAGCTATGGTAGCCACTAAAAGGTGCATAAACTTTTTTATTTTTAAATGTGCCTATTTATCCACTGGAAAGAAACAAGTCTGCAACACTAAAATCCCTGGCAATAGATAGAGCTCACATAATGCTTTATTTCTAGTTAGCAACGTCTTTGGAAAACACAAACTAACTCTGACTTTATGTCACTGTGGGCTTTTTGACAAGCTGACATTAACTTAGCATTATGGAATATGGAACATTTTACCATTCTCTAAATCCTAGCTTCTTACTGCTGTGCTTAAAATTATGTGCACATTTTCACTGAAATCCAACACAGGGATGTGTTTCTGGATGTGCTTAAGATTTTTTTTTTTCTATTTTCTTGAATTCAAGTTTAAATTTCAGCAAACGGCAATAAAAAAAAAAAAAAATCACCTAATTTATTTGTGTTAATGGCCTAAGCAGAAGATCTGCCTCTGTGCCTTAGGAACATTTCATCATCAGGAGTTTAAAAAGAAGTGTACCATAATTGGTTCTGATAGCATGAAATTAACAAGCAAATTTATAGTCTATAAATTTTCTCTGTGGTGACTTTTTCACATCCTTTCTTAAAGCCTCTCTTCCTGTTCAGCCCTTGTTTATAGAGCTTTTAACAGTCACATATTCTCAGTAAATTGTAGTCAAATTTTTGACTGTGTTGTCTAGGCTTTTGTACCATAGG
This sequence comes from Lithobates pipiens, assembly GCF_037356315.1. Classification (NCBI taxonomy): domain Eukaryota; kingdom Metazoa; phylum Chordata; class Amphibia; order Anura; family Ranidae; genus Lithobates; species Lithobates pipiens. The sequence continues at coordinate 322,268,518 of NW_027507903.1, read as the reverse complement.
TAAGACCAATAGTGCCACGCATAGTATAAAAGCTTTTGCTTTTTGCTAGAATAAAAGCTTTTGCAGTAGCATTATTACCTGCAGCCTTGTAGTAGTCTTTCAAGTGATAGTTAAAGAAAAGTCAGCTATTCCACTTGTTACACACGTAATAAGTCTTACCACGGTCTGAAAAGAAGGCATCAACATCTAGCATAATTTGCTACAGTATTCTTCATTCCATTGAGCCACCAATGTCTTCTTCTGTGGCAGAATCACTTTAGGAATAATAGGGGGATCTAATAGACCTCTCCATAAAGAGGACCAGTTTCGGCTCATGCTATCACAAGGAATGTTGTTTATCCCTTCTGATAGCAATAACAAAGATTTAAAAAAATGAAAGATACAGTGTATTTTTATAATACAAAAAAAAATAAAAAAGTGCCCCCACCCTACTATGGTCGCACGCAAAGGCGAACACATACATAGGCTGCGCACACCTACAAAAACAGTGTTCGCACCACATATGTAAGTTATCACTGAGAACATTATAGCGAGCACAATAATTCTAGAGCCAGACCTCCTATGTAACTCTAAAGTGGTAACCTGTAAAGCCTTTTGAAGCATTGTCTATGGGGAGTTTTAAGTACTATAGTTTTTCCACGAGCGTGCCCAATTTTAAAACATGACATGTTAGTGTATCTGCAGAGATGTCCTTTACTTTCTGTCCTAAAGATGCAACAGGTAGTGAAAATAATTCTCTAAAAACTGGAGAAATCCCCTCTTAAAGAAGAAGTAAACTTCCATTGTTTAATTTTATAATAAGGCTTACATATGGTAGTGTAAATATCTATATGCACTGTTTAGGAGACATTTACTGTACATGCAGCCAGTAACATCACTGGTGCATGAGTTCTGAAGGATTGGCCTTCCGTGCCCTTTCTTCAGAGCACTATGTCATGACCAGCAGCTCCCGCACGCATGCACAAGAGTGACATCATCGTGGCTCTGGCCAGTCACAGAGCCAGAGTCTGCAAACCTGGAAGAAAGATGGGTGAAGATGGAAGCTGCCTCCAAGCTGGAAGTCTTTGTTTGCAGGTACGTTTCACATAATGTGCTAGTATGCATCACATACTAGCACATTATGTGAAACGTACCTGCAAACAAAGACTTCCAGCTTGGAGGCAGCTTCCATCTGACATGTCAAATCGCATGCCAAATCGGTGGCAATTGCACCATCCTAATTGGTGTGGCACCGTAATTTCCAAAAGTAGTTTCTGTACTACTTTTGGTGACTTTGGGGGGTGATTTCCATTGACATCTGTGCAGAAACCTGCACAGATGTCTCTGAAATTCCCCCCGCAGTAGGGACTCACATGCAGGAATGAAATTGTGTGAGTTCAGCTGAATCTGCACGATTTCCTCCTACTGTCAGTATGAACCAGGGCTCAAACTGGGCCTTTGTCTTTGTAATTCCCCTGCTGAAATCCTAGGGACACCATTTCTTATCAAACACCCTTAAGTTTGCTTTCAAATATCATTATATATAGAAATATATATTTGCATATCTTCAAATAAATGAAAATAAAAAATTCTAATTGTGGTTGCGATCAAATATTCTCAGATGTAATCAAAAGAGTGTGGTTTCATCTTCTGACCCAGAAATTAGTCATTGTAATCACCCGAAAGTTCCTATACTGGCCAGGATCTCCATCTAGGTGGACATGGCGAGGTCCCTCTTTTGCAAAGAGGAGGTGCTGCTGATTTGCCGGGTAAGTTTAGGATATGTACTTGTGCCTACTCAATGTGGGGGTCGATGTGGTAGTTAGATTTGGTGTGGGTGGGGTTCATTAAATTGGTTATTTGGCATCACCACACATTTGCTTCTGGCCGATGTGCACACATCACTTTCTGCATTTGTTCTGCTGATGTAAATAAATAAGGACTATGAAAATATAAATGAGCGCTCTTTTTATTAATATATATATATATATGTATATATATATATATATATATATATATATATATATTGTTTCACACTAGGGTGACCTTTTCCAGCAAATTTGGGCCTCCGAGTTGTATGACAGGTTTTACCCCATGATTTTCAATGATAACCATTCATATCTGTGCTACTTCAAGTCGCACCAAGTTCAAAGTCGTCTCTGTACTACTTGTGCATCCTGAAAGTGGGGCAAATTCATCCTTGTACTACCTTGGTTTGACTTTGATGCAATTTGAGGTCCATACACCACAAGATTACGCAGGCATTGCTTCAAGTGCAATTTTAAGTTTGCACAAGTGCAAATGGGGCCTAATTCAAAGGTGTTATCAACTCATTTCATTAGACTACTTTCACACTTGGGTGACTTTTCATGCAGCTTTGGACCTCAAAGTTGCATGAAAAGTTGCCCCCTATGATTTCCATTCATATTTATGTAACTTCACCCATGTTCACATAGCTTTGAATCGATATGTCAAATTGTAGGCCAAATCAGCGCCTATTGATGGCAATAGAACTGTCCGAATTGGTGCAACGTTACACCGATTCCCAAAAGTAGTTCCTTGCGTTACTTCAGAGGGTGATTTCTTACCTCCCAACTTTTTAAGATGGAAATGAAGGACACCTATTAGCAGAAATATGTAGGCATAGGACACACACCCTAACACGCCTCCTTAAAGGAGAATTATAAAAAAAAGATTAGTTAAACCCCAATTGCTTTTTTTTATCAATAATATTCTTTTAGATTGGCTTTGGAAAATTACAAACAAAGCAATTTAGAAATTAGAGGTTTAGCACTAGGAAACTCTTTTGAAAGATAAAACGTGCATTTTATATACAACTATATATATCAGACCAAAATGAGGGACAAATGAGTAGGAAAGAGGGACTGAGGGACTTTGTTTCAAATCAGGGCCAGTTGGGACCTATGCAATTTTACTAGACATCTGTGCAGGAAAGAGCACTGATGTCTCTGAAATCACTCACAAAGTCCGGTCGAGGCCCCTTTCACACTTGTGCTACTTTTCCTGTGACTTTGGCCATCAGCACGACAAGTCATACCCGATGATTTTCAATGAGTACCATTCATATCTCTGCGACTTCAAGTCACACAGACTTCAAAGTAGTCCCTGTATTACTTTGGTCAAACTTTGATGCGAGTTGAGGTCCATAGACCTCAAGTTTACACAGGCATTCCCTGAAATCGAGGCAAAAGTGCTGCCCCAAAATCGCGGGAAAATCTCAGCAAAATTTAGCGACTTTCCCTGTGACTCCTGCGTCCATCAATGCATTGCTTAAAGTCACATCAAAATTGCAGCAAAAAAGCACTGCATAATCGCCCGACTTTCAGGTTGCACATGTTTGAAAGGGGCCTAAGTCACTGTGCTAAGTACTATTACACCTAGAATATAAAGTAGTCCCACCACCAAAAACTAGTAAACTTATGTTTTCAATATTATTGTGCTCAAATGGCTGAAATTCACACAGATGGTATCACCTACGGAAAATTTGCATTGTACTCAGCAGCATATGCTGAAATGAGACGAACGCCAATTAGCCAATGCCACATCAGTATGAGCATGATTGTTACTATAATATTAATGCCTGAAATGCAAAACATTATGTAAAACATTATTGTATAGAATCAAACATTAGTAAATGTATTTTCTATGCAGTTTTGTGCTCAGCTATCTAGCATAGTGGTATGCTTTGCTTCCTTCAAAGATTCAAGCCATGAGTTTGAATCACACTGATGGTATCACCTCCTGAAAATGTACATACTTAGCCAATGCACATCAGTTTGGTTTCTTACATAATTTTAACTCTTCAAATGCATGCAATGGTATGTAATTATTTAATAATATTATGGTGTGGAATTCCAAAAAAAAGCAGTGACATGTAAAAAAATAACAATTTTCTTTCCTTAGCCGTCTTCTCCCTGAGCCCCCTCTAACCTACCACATCCATCTGCTGTGTTCTTCTGCGCTGCCGGTTACCTGCTAAAAAAAATGCTGCTCTTCTTCTGTGGTGGTCTTCCTCCACTGTGTTGTCACCCACTGTGTGGCATCTCTTACATAGCCATGGGGCGTGCTCTCCAGGTGACGCCATCGGATGGCCACGGAAGACTGCCACAGAAGAAGAGCAGCCTTTTTTTTATTAACGGGTAACCAGCTGCAAAGAAGAACACAGCAGTGGGAGAAGACGGCGGTGGCAGGAGAGGCGGCTTGGGGAGAAGAAAGCTCGGGGAGAAGAGACATCAAACACTACTAAATGATTTTCTATGTACAGCTGTGCTCAGCCCAATAGGCTAGGGTTCAGCACTTATATCATGAAAAGCTCAGGTCTTGAAGGACTCATGGGTTCAAATTTCACAGAGGGTTACTAAACAAAAGTGAATGCCAATTAGCCAAAGCAGCATATGCTGTAAATAGGCAAATGTCAATGAACTTTAGTTTGGCTGATTCTATTATATTAACTCTTCAAATGCATGCAATGGTATGTAAGTATTCAATAATATTATGGTGTGGAATTCCAAACATCACACACTAGTTAATGGGCAGTTTACATTTCTTTGTTTGTTTCTTGTAATTTGCTTGTGTACTGAAACAAATAAACATAGCTGATGGATCATAGGTTGGCTGGGATACCTTGGATGCTGTGGAGCTATCTGAGCAGACCACCAAGCCATTGTGCTAAGTTTTTGGGTACATAGCCTGCTGGCTGGATCTACCATGCTTTTTACTGTTTGTACGCATCTTTGGTGTTTGGTACCATTTTTTAATATAATTTTATTTTAAATACATTTTTTTACCGATTCCTATGTGGAGGAATCTTTATTGTTTAATGAACGTTTTTTGAGCTATATTAATTCTTCATCCACATTTTTTGCTACACAGAGTTTATTTATATTAAATACTGATTTTTTTTTTTTTATACAGTCAGTGGACACTTTTTCACTTTCACAGGCGTTTTGGGGTTAATTTCCCATATTTTGTGGAAGTTGAATCTAATATTATCTCACAATGGACACTTTCTCATTTTCACAAATGGTTTCTTGTTTATGGTCATTTAGATATTTGTCAGGTCTTCAATACTTATATATATATTTTTTTATATTCACAGGTTATTAGATTTATGTAATATATATGCCCTGTTTGGATATACAGTGGTGTGAAAAAGTGTTTGCCCCCTTCCTCATTTCCTGTTCCTTTGCATGTTTGTCACACTTAAGTGTTTCGGAACATCAAACCAATTTAAACAATAGTCAAGGACAACACAAGTAAACACAAAATGCAATTTGTAAATGAAGGTGTTTATTATTAAAGGTGAAAAAAAATCCAAACCATCATGGCCCTGTGTGAAAAAGTGATTGCCCCCCTTGTTAAAACATACTATAACTGTGGTTGTCCACACCTGAGTTCAATTTCTCTAGCCACACCCAGGCCTGATTATTGCCACACCTGTTCACAATCAAGGCATCACTTAAATTGGAGCTGCTTGACACAGTAAGGTCCACCAGAAGATCCTTAAAAGCTACACATCATGCCGAGACCCAAAGAAATTCAGGAACAATTGAGAAAGAAAGTAATTGAGATCTATCAGTCTGGAAAGGGTTATAAAGCCATTTCCAAAGCTTTGGGAATCCAGCGAACCACAGTGAGAGCCATTATCCACAAATGGCGAAGACATGGAACAGTGGTGAACCTTCCCAGGAGTGGCCGGCCGCCCAAAATTACCCCAAGAGCGCAGCGACGACTCATCCAAGAGGTCACAAAAGACCCCACAACAACGTCCAATGAACTGCAGGCCTCACTTGCCTCAGTTAAGGTCAGCGTTCATGCCTCCACCATCAGGAAAAGACTGGGCAAAAATGGCCTGCATGGCAGAGTTCCAAGGAGAAAACCACTGCTGAGCAAAAAGAACATCAAAGCTCGTCTCAATTTCTCCACAACACATCTTGATGATCCCCAAGACTTTTGGGACAACATTCTGTGGACCGCTGAGACAAAAGTGGAACTCTTTGGAAGGTGTGTGTCCAAGTATATCTGGCGTAGAAGGAACACTGCATTTCATAAAAAGAACATTATACCAACAGTAAAATATGGTGGTGGTAGTGTGATGGTCTGGGGCTGTTTTGCTGCTTCAGGACCTGGAAGACTTGCCGTGATAAAAGGAACTATGAATTCTGCTGTCTACCAAGAGATCCTGAAGGAGAATGTCCGACCATCTGTTTGTGTACTCAAGCTGAAACGAACTTGGGTTCTGCAGCAGGACAATGATCCTAAACACACCAGCAAGTCCACCACCGAATGGCTGAAGAAAAACAAAATGAAGACTTTGGAGTGGCCTAGCCAAAGTCCTGACCTGAATCCTATTGAGATGTTGTGGTATGACCTTAAAAAGGCCGTTCATGCTCGAAAACCCTCTAATGTAACTGAATTAGGACAATTCTGCAAAGATGAGTGGGCCAAAATTCCTCCAGGACGCTGTAAAAGCCTCATTGCACGTTATCGCAAACGCTTGGTTGCAGTTGTTGCTGTTGAGGGTGACCCAACCAGTTATTAGGTTTAGGGGGCAATCACTTTTTCACACAGGGCCATGATGGTTTGGATTTTTTTTCACCTTTAATAATAAACACCTTCATTTACAAATTGCATTTTGTGTTTACTTGTGTTGTCCTTGACTATTGTTTAAATTGGTTTGATGTTCCGAAACACTAAGTGTGACAAACATGCAAAGTAACAGGAAATGAGGAAGGGGGCAAACACTTTTTCACACCACTGTATTACTTCCATTAGTTTATTTCTACTAGCGCTGCATTTTTTTATTTTTAATATTGTGCTAAGTATGCTGAGACCTGCATAATAGTGTAGTATGATTAAAGAATGAACATAAATAATTACCACTTTATAGTCATCAAAATAAAAAAAAAACATGGGGAAAAAATAAACATGCAACAAATAGGTATCCTAAATGTTCAATACATGTAACTTTACAGAATAGCAGACATTATTCTGTAATAATCATTCATAACTTCACTCATTAGGAAAAGAAGGAAAAAAATAGGAATACTAATTGCAATACACATCAATAGATGCACACGAGGTAGAGCACCTCTCACATAACAATGTCTCTTTCACATACATGGTTGCAGTGCAGTGTTATATAATAACTTAGTAAAAATTGGCATTTGCATATCTGCAGAATCACTAATTAGCGCTGATTTCAGAATTTACTAAGGTATGTTCACCGCCAATAGTTCTCTTTTTCGTTTGCTTGTTGAATTCTTAAATGCCTAAAATGGCTGCTATTACATGTAATAGCGCCCAGTATTTCCCGGAGCTATAGTAAGTGACCCCCAGTTCATACCCTTAATTCTATCTGTGCTACCATGTGTTTATAACACTATAATACTGTTCAAATAATATTGTGCAAATAATATAATGTGAAAAATCTCCAATATAATTATTCACCAAAAAAATCTCTTATGTGTCACCTGCTATAACACTATTTGGATATTTACACCTCACCTTCCAAATAAATACTTTTACAACCAGTGAAGAGCAACACATATAAAAATCAATGCTTTCAAAATGAAAAGTCCATATATTCCACGTAGAAAAAATTAAATATGCAATATTCACAGTGTCCAACACCCAGTGCTTCACAATAACATATATGCAAATCTTCTTTGTAACATGTGTTAATCCACCACCAGAAGCAATGCCTGCTCATCTCACACAAACAGATTACTCCCATCGGTGGTATGACATGACGGACTCTGCTCCTCCCTCCTACCGAGTCCGTCATGGCATGTCACTGCTGCGATTGTATCCATAGTGGTGACCTGGCTGACAATACCTTTATATGAGCATTTTTATTGTGATTTTGTAAGTGTTTTTAAATAGCGGGGGATTAATAAATTTATTACAAACTCTCCGTGTTGCACTATGGTGTTGCCTTTTTGTCTCTTATAACACTCCGTGGAGTTTGTGAGAAGAGGTGGATCTGACCCTCAGAATGAAACAAGGGATAGAAGGGATCTGTGCTCACAGACTGTAACATCAGTCAGATGTGTTTGATGAGCGAGTTACCTGGATGAACACATGTTACAAAGAAGGTTTGCATATTGGTTATTGTGAAGCACAGAGCATTGGGTGTTGAACACTGTAAATTGTGTTGCATATTTTGTTTTTTAGGATATATAGACTTTTAATTTTGAACAAATTGTTTTTTTTTATATGTGTTGCGCTTGGCTGGTTGTAAAAGTAAAACTAACATGAATAACATTTCTGTTAAAAAGAACTGAACTACCTATTTTGATCTCATACAAATAAGACAGTGGTTCCTTGTGTTGTATCCCATTATTGGAGGCATTATCCAGGGATGACACATAGTGGTCAAGAGATACTGTAAATACTGCATGCATTTTTACCTTAAAATAACTTATGTGGCATTTATTTGAAAATTAGTGAATTCAATAAAAGAACTGGTTAAAGTAGAAGTTCAGCCTAAAACTAAAATCTCTAAATCTACTTGCAGTCACAATCTAAGACTAACATATCTAGCCCTGTAAAGCAAAAATCAATATACATATATTTTCTGAAGCTGCTCCGATCTGGTCCCATGCTTAGCTATCAGAAGTGACTTCTCTGTGTAGGTGAGTGCAGAAGAGGCAGCCAACAATGGAAGCCCCATAGTAACTCTATGGGTAATGTCACTTCCCAGGCATTTCCAGCCATTGTCTGCTGTCTCCTGCACACAGCTTCCGCCGCAGCAGACCAGACCGGAGACGCTTCAGAAAAGGTATGTATAGCAATTTTTGCTTTACAGGGATAGATAGGTTAGTCTTAGATTGTGGCTGCAAGTAGATTTAGAGTTTTAGGCTTAACTTCCACTTTAACTAATGTGTTAAATATTTATCATTTGAAATATTTAGCACCTAAAGTTAGCTTCATTTTTTGTGTCTTTTTTGCTATGTATTTCACTTTCTAGCATTATTTATCATTTGAAATATTTAGCACCTAAAGTTAGCTTTATTTTTTGTGTCTTTTTTGCTATGTATTTCACTTTCTAGCATTGCTCTAAAGAGAGTTCTATGAATGAAGGCACACAGAAATATTGTGGAACTGGAAATATTTTTAGGCAAGCTATATATTATGGAGGTCTCTTTCCTTCCACCATAGGTGGAAGAAAAAAGAAACTTCATGATTCCTCCATCAACACAGTCAGAAATATCCCTTCCTGTACAGCCATCTACTCCCTGAGCTAAAATGGCCCTGAGCACAAATTCGACCCTTCCTCTGTAAAATTCACTTACCAGACCTTACATAGCACACTTGGCAGAATGAAGGCAATTTGACATTTTTTACACTAGAGTCAAGGAGGTGCCCAGGATGCTGTGCTCTTATTGCTGCTCTGATCTAAAGTCTGAGAAGTGGCATTTGATGGAAGGATCTGGTGGCACGATGGGTCATGATTCACCCATCACATGTCCATGACCAATAGGCGGATTATATAATCAATCTAATAATTCCAAATAGACTAATATTTGAGGAGGAGTTACCAAATATCAGGTACTCTTTTCATATTTTTCAAAAAACTTAAAACAATTTTTGATTTTTAGTCAATGTATGCCTCTTGGACATGTTTGGCTGAATTCAGTGTCCTAGTTAAAGAGGGAGGAATCAGATGTCAGAAAATAGAAAGCTGGAATTCCCCTTTAAAAATATTCATTCATAATAAGAATGTGCCACTTTTTCTATGCTTTCATTTATCTGTTGTGGGTCAGCCTTTGGTCATTAACGTTCATGGTTGTACAATGCGTTTAAGACATCTACCATTGTTATGAGAGAAGGTCAAAAGGCTGCTAAAGAAATTGGAGATTTGTTACAACATACATTGTTGATCTGCAAACAATTATATGTCTGACCTTCTCTTAGTTAACAAGCACTCACAGTCAATGTGCTGGGATTTCCTAAAGTATCTGTAAGTTTTATAAAGCAACAGACTTCCTCTCATGATTTATTAATCATACAATATTATGGAAGTGTTCCATTAATTAACAGGCTGGATGCTGGTGGCATTAAAATCCTTTTGAGTAAATGAAACAGGAAATTTCTAGGAAAACATCCATCTAGCATTATAAATCAGCAGGAGAAAATCCGTTGTAGATTAACTTAAATATGAGATGTGATATTAATACTTTAAATATAACCAAATTAAATGCTAAAGGGTAATATAATGCAGGTATGAAGGAAAACAGCTGTTAAATTACAGTGTTAGTGGTTGTGGTATTTGGATTTTTTTTAACATTTTGTTAATAAAGGGGCAAACATGCTTTTTGATGGGTCAGGGTCTTTCAGTGCTGACAACCCAAAAATATTATTGAGAAGAGAAACGTAGACAATACAAAACCATTGTAAAGGAAAAACTCTGTTATAAGAATTGCGCTTCTAGAAACTAAATTCAATTTTCATTGCACGTGATTTAGTATTTTATTACAAAATAAAATTTCACCACATTCACCAAGCTCTGGGGAAAATTCCCTTATAGAGTATATTATCCCTTGCAAAGTGAACAGTCTCTTTGCGTTTAAGTAAATCAACTCCATAGAACAGCCTTTCTCAACCTTTTCAACACAGAGGAACCCTTGAATGAACTTTTCCATCCCAGGGAACCCCTGCTAAGGATTACTATATCTAGAACTCATGATACATTAATGTGATGAAGAATGCTCCTTATGGGCGTTTGGAAGAATGACCACATTACAAATAGATTAAAAGATCAATAGTATCAGTTGGAACTTAGCTGACAGGCAGAAATTGCTCATTGCGCAAGGAACCCCTAGCAACCTCTGGAGGAACCCTATGGTTCAATGGAACCTTGGTTGAGAAACACGGCTATAGGCTGTCTTGGCTGAGCTCTTTTTCTGAAAACCTGTCTGTTAAAGAAGAAATATATTGAGAAGGTGTAATGGTGCAACATTAGACTCTGGTCTGTTTAAGTATTTTGAGTAAGAGTTTAGTGTGGTTGTAATTTGGTTGAAGGCAGCTCACTAGAAGCTAATGAACTATGGTGAGACCTACTAATACAAGCCCAGGAAACCTATGCAGTCCGGAACACGATCCTTTGTTACCTCTTCATCATACACTTTTATACGCCTTGTTTTAAACCCCTAACTGCTGACTTTATAAAAAAATTTAACTACTATGAACTCTCAGATTCTCTCCCTCAGTTTTGATCCTACGCAAAAAAGTATTAAAAGAATAATCCAATTGACTGCTAAAAAAACACAGCCCTTCTTCTAGATGTTTCTGATAAAGTGTTCTCAACAACTTTCTGTTCCTTAAAATGCAATATAATTTTCAATTAAAACCAGCTAATTACATTACAAGTGCATTTTAACAAAAGGTGTTAAAAGCCATACAGTTAATTTTCTTTAGAAAGTAATAAAGTCTGTTCCCTGACAGAATTCTTCAGAAAACAATGCTTGCTGTCTGTGTGGAAGCAGTGGTCTTACTGCAGAGGTCTGACCTAAATCTCTGAAATCAGCAAAATTCCCAATCCTTGCTAATTGGAGTGTTCTGTCTCTTACTTGGAAGGGGGCAAGCCAGACCTCTGCAGACAGATTACTGCTTCCACACAGAGAGCAGGGGCCCTGTTCTGCAGTATGTTGGAAGGGCACATGCTTTTCTACTCATGCTATGGATCATTTTAAAGAAAATGTACTATAGGACTTTGCATACCTTTTGTTTTACTACACCTAGAATTTATTCCTTTGTTTTAAACTGAATGTTCAATTAAACACCTTCTGCCTGAACAATATATATAAATAGCTAGACAGATGCTTTGTGGTTGCAGAAGGAGGTACCCATATGTCCTCCCGCTCACACACCTCATGCGTATGCCCTTGGTGCGCACAGCAAAGTGGTCTGTGACTGCCATGTCCTCAGAACACAGTGGATCACAGTTCTCAGTGTTGGGTCCCTGGGATTGGCTCAGATACTATGTAATCGCTGTGACCAATAACATGTTTGCATGGCTCTTAAGAAAGCATTTGACAGACAGTGAGTAGAAATTGTATCGCCTCCTCACCACCTGCTTTAACCCATTAGGCCCCACACAAGCCACCCCATTCACTTGAATAAGTCACGATTGATAGTCATATAGGGTGTATAATTATTGCCACAGCTGTGAAGTAAGGCATCACAACCATGGCATGCTTATACCCACAGCCACTGCCTCTGCACTTAAGGGGGGTAGTGGTCGAGGGATAATAAAACCATGGCTCAACCACAATATATTACCAACCCTCAATCCCTTGTGTGAACAAGCCCTAATAGTGCAGCCAGTCACAGTTTTCTGATCACCACCACACCAGCTAGTCTCACCAGACCAGTGTAGCTAGAATCAATGTTCATGATTGGCACCACACCAGATCAATGCATCAAGCAACAGTTTTCCTCACCACCACCACACCAGTCCCAGTATCACAAGACCAGTGTATGCCTGCAACAGTGTTCATTATCACCACCATACCAGTTGCATTGTCACCACACCAGTTTAAGCCAGAAATGGTGTCTCTGATTGCCACTTTACCAGTCCCAGTATCACCAGACCAGTGTAAGTCAGCAAAAGTTTTCCTCATTGCTGCGACACTAGTGACCAGTGTCCCCAGACCAGTGTAACCAGCAACAGTGTTCCTGATCACCACTACAACAGTGTAGTGTTGCCTCTGCCTGCCACCTGTACTAACTCTGCCCTGTTTATTGACCATATTTTTTCCTGTTGTCTGAAACGATACTTTATTGCTGACCATGTCTCTGCCTGCTCCTGAACTGACCCATTTGTTCATCTGGCTGACTATGTTCCTTCGAGACATCAGTCCCAGTCATCCTCTGTTGACAGTCACACTCCTGGAACCACAGGAACTCTTTTGTACTTCCTTTCTTTAGCCTTCTGCACTTTATGGCCAGTGAACATGGCATCCTTGGGAACAGTCACATACCCGTAAGCTAGGCTTGGCTTGGCTTATAGGAACTGGGACTGCTAAAGGTGGCACTACACTAAGCTATATTCCCTGACCACTCGCATAGAGGCAACCATTACAGTACAGTTTGACACAACTGGTGGATTTGTGTGATATGCAGGATACAATATCTGCTATATGAGCAGTTCAAATACTGAAAAGGTCTCACACATGTGGTATCACCATATTCAAAAGGAGTAATTCTAATTATGCCCATGCTGTGTATGAAAATATCTAATTAAATTGACAAGTTGGGTGGAGGGAACCATGCATTCATCTAAGGCTCGTCAAAAGTGTAGTGTAAGCGCTCTACTTATATATACCTTAAGGTGATCCAAAATGGTATGTGCTCATGTGTACTAAAACATGAAACAGGGATGGTGCTACGTGGTGGCAAAACTTGAAAGTACATATAAAGTGACCTCCAAATATGTGTATAAACAAAAATTATTTGTATAGAAACAGTATAAATAATTGTCCCGGTGATAAGACAACCAAAAACTATAAATAAATAATCACAGTGATAAAGTCCATAGATGTACATATAGTCCAAATGAACATGCAAGATGTCGATCCGGATATGTTGTGATGGCAACCAAACTTCAGTGATATTGTGATCGAAGAGAATAATATTTCACCCTGTGACGATCCCACCACCTTATAGGGCACGAGCTTACCAGATCTATATGACCCTAGTAGACATACGCCTCAGGGGTCAATCAAAGATTGTGATCTCAGCCAGTGTAATGGACGTATCGATCATGGCATTAACGATTCCAACAAACGACTAGATGAAGTCACAGTTCTTCAAGTACAAGTCCGACAACAACTCAGGCATGGAAGATGAAGAAATAAAGCCAACATGGCATAATAACGTTTTTTAAAAAAACTCTTTAATAAAAAAATATAGCTAAAACTCACATTTCCAAGATGGGTAATACAGCATATCAGAGAGAAAAAGGTGGCAGTAGCGAAGTCCTCCCGACGCGTTTCGACCCACCGGTCATCATCTGGGGTTCATCTAAGGCTCGCCAGTTCCTAAATGTCTTGCAGGACAATTTTATGGGTCAGATGGTAGGCGTAGCAGCTAGAAATAAAGCGTTACTGGATCTACTGATTACCAACAATACAGATCTGATCACGGATGTGGAAATATGGGGCAATTTAGGTAACAGCGATCACAGGTCAATTGTCTTCAGTATAAACCACAGAAATAGGAAACATGAGGGTAATACAAAGACACCGATTTTCAAAAGAGCCAACTTCCCTAAACTATGAACCTTGCTAGAAGGCATAAATTAAGATAAAATCTTAGGAACAAAGAACATGGAGAAGAGATGGGTTTGCTTTAAGAGCATATTAAATAAGGGCAGTAGCCAATGCATCCCTTTGGGTAATACATTTAAGAGTGAACAAAAGTCCTGGATGGCTTAGCTCAAATGTAAAAATGCATATAAAAGCAAAGGAGAAGGCCTTCAAAAAATACAAGGTTGAGGGATCATCACCAACGTTCAGACTTTATAAAGAATGCAACCAGAAATGTAAGGGTGCAAAAAGGATGGCTAAGATAGTACATAAAAGACACATAGCGGAGGAGAACAAAAAAAATCCAAGAAATTCTTTAAGAATCTAAAAAGTAAAAAAGGGAGGACAGACCATATTCGCACCATAAAGTATGAAGAAGGACATCTGGTTACAAAGGATGGGAAGATGGCAAAGGTATTGAATTTATTCTTCTCCTCAGTCTTCAAGAAGAAATCGGGGCTTCAGTAACCAAAACTGCAGTGTTAATCCTCATGACACATCACAGGAAGCACCTCCATGGTTAACAGAGGACAGAATTAAAATTAGACTTGGGAAACTTAACCTTAATAAATCACAGGGACCAGATGACTTGCACCAGAGAGTACTTAGGGAACTCAGTCAAGTAATTGCTAGACTATTGTTCCTAATTTTTACTGACAGTCTACCGACTGGAATAGTACCAGCTGATTAGAGAAAAGCCAATGTAGCACCAAAATACATCCCTGGGAATTACAGACCAGTTAACATTAATAGTATGTAAACTCTTGGAAGGGATGATAAGGGACCATATACAAGATTTTAGTAATGAGAAAGGTATCATTAGCAGTAATCGGCATGAATTCATAAAGAATCGTTCTTGCCAAACCAATCTATTAACCTTCTATGAGGAGGCGAGTTGCTATCTAAATAAAGGAAGACCCATAGATGTGGTGTATCTGGATTTTGCAAAAGCATTGGACACAGTTCCCCATAAACTTTTACTGTACAAAATAAGGTCCATTGGCATGGATCATAGGATGAGTACATGGATTGAAAACTGGCTACAAGGGGGACTTCAGAGAGTGGTGATAAATGGGGAGTACTCGGAATGATCAGCGGTGAGTAGTGGGGTCCCCCAGGGTATTTTGCTAAGACCAATCCTGTTTAATTTGTTCATAAATGGCCTGGAGGATGGGGTAAACAATTAAATCTCTGTATTTGCGGTTGATACTAAGCTAAGCAGGGCAATAACATCTCCGCAGGATGTGAAAACCTTGGAAAAAGATCTGAACAAATTAATGGGGTGAACAAATACATGGCAAATGCAGTTCATTGTAGAAAAATGTAAAATAATGCATTTGGGTGGCAAAAATATGAATGCAATCTATACACTGGGCGGAGAACCTCTGGAGGATTCTAGGACGGAAAAGGACCTGGGGGCCCTACTATATGATAGGCTCAGCATTGGCATGCATTAAAAAGGGAATTATTTCCAGAGATAATACGATAATTCTCCCGCTCTACAAGACTCTGGTCCAGCCGCACCTAGAGTATGCTGTCCAGTTCTGGGCACCAGTCCTCAGGACGGATGTACTGGAAATGGAGCAAGTACAAAGAAGGGAAACAAAGCCAATGAAGGGACTGGAGGATATTAGTTATGAGGAAAGGTTGTGAGCACTGAACTTATTCTCTCTGGAGAAGAGACACTTGAGAGGGGATATGATTTTCAATTTACAAATACCGTACTGGTGACCCCACAATAGGAATAAAACTTTTTTGCGTACGGGAGTTTAACAAGACTCGTGGCCACTAGGGATGAGCCGAACACCCCCCGGTTCGGTTCGCACCAGAACTTTCGAACGGACCCCAAATTCGAACGAACTTTAGAACCCCATTAAAGTCTATGGGACTCGAACGTTTGAAATTAAAAGTGCTAATTTTAACGGCTAATATGCAAGATACTGTCCTAAAAAGGGTTTGGGGACCTGGCTCCTGCCCCAGGGGACATGGGTCAATGCATAAAATGTTTTTAAAAATGGCCGTTTTGGCGGGAGCACTGATTTTAATGACGATTAAAGTGAAAAAAAAAGTGAAATATTCCTTTAAATATGGTGCCTGGGGGGTGTCTGTAGTATGCCTGTGAAGTGCCACGTGTTTCCCGTGTTTAGAACAGTCCCTGCACAAAATGACATTAAACGGAAATAACACCATTTAAAACTGCTTGCGGTTTTAATGTTATATCTGGTTCCTGCAATATGGTTGAAAATCATTGAGAAAAATGGCATGGGTAGCCCTCCCTGCCCATTACCAGCCTATTTGGGTCTTGTACGCATATTAAGGGGAACCCTGTACCCATATTAAAAAAAGGAAATGCGTGTGGCCCCCAGGCCCTATATACTCAGAACAGCAGTATACAGGCGGTGCAAACAAGACAGGGACTGTGTAGGTTTGTTGTGTTAAGTTGAATCTGTTTGTAATTTTCAACTGGTACATTTTTAAAGTGTAGCTCCAGTCAAAAAAACTATTTTTAAGCTTTTTGGAAAACATAGGGAAGGGTTATCACCCCTGTATAATTTGTTTTGTCGTCCATCTTTTTTCATCTCACTTGCTGTTGTCTCCTTCCGTTTGCAAGTAGGAGATGTTTGTAAATTGGATGTTTGAAAGTAGGGGCCTGCCCTATATGCCCTGCAGAAATGGCGGAACAAGGTGTTGGTTTTGTCACAACATTGTAAGCCCTCAAAGTGACTCTTGGTGGGCGCTGGAGTGCCCTGCTGTGAACGATTTTATCAAGAATTGTAATTACATGCCATTGTTGAACAGTGGTAGAAAAATTGACCTTTGGTGGTTGTGGTGCTGGTGCCACAAAACTATAAGTCCTCACCGTTACTCTGGGTGGGCACAGGAAGGGGCCCTCCTGTGAAATATTATATCAAGAATTGTAATTACATGTCCCTGTTAAACAGGGGCAGAAAAATTTGGCCTTAGGCACTGGTGCTGGTGCCACCACACTGCAACCTCTGCCATATACTCTAGTTTTATTGCAGGAATTAGCCCTGCTGCAAAGCATTGCATCAAAAATTGTAATTAAACGCCCTGTTAAACAGGGGCATAAAAATTGGGCCTTAGGCACTGGTGCTGGTGCCACCACACTGCAACCTCTTCCATATACTCTAGTTTTATTGCAGGAATTAGCCCTGCTGCAAAGCATTGCATCAAAAATTGTAATTAAACGCCCTTGTTAAACAGGGGCGGAAAAATTGGGCCTTAGGCACTGGTGCTGGTGCCACCACACTGCAACCTCTGCCATATACTCTTGTTTTATTGCAGGAATTAGCCCTGCTGCAAAGCATTGCATCAAAAATTGTAATTAAACGCCCCTGTTAAACAGGGGCAGAAAAATTGGGCCTTAGGCACTGGTGCTGGTGCCACCACACTGCAACCTCTCCCATATACTCTTGTTTGATTGCAGGAATTAGCCCTGCTGCAAAGAATTGCATCAAAAATTGTACTTAAACGCCCCTGTTAAACAGGGGCAGAAAAATTGGGCCTTAGGCATCACCCAGAACCAGAAATGTTCTTCCAACATATCAGCGGAGGAGGAAGAGGATAGACAATCAACATAACAGGACAGTCACTCAGCATCAGCATAGGCAGTCTTGAAGGGATGTGATATTTAAAAAAAAATTATTCTGTTACATCAGCTTCAGGTGCTTGGTAGCTGTGGGTGATCCAAGACTGATTCATCTTGATGAAGGTCAGTCGATCAACTGATTCGGTTGACAGGCGCACCCTTTGATCGGTAACAAAGCTACCAGCAGCACTGAAGGTGCGTTCCGAAAGAACGCTGGATGCAGGACAGGCCAGTAGCTCAATTGCATACTGTGCAAGCTCTGGCCAGTGATCCATCCTCAAGACCCAGTAAGCCAGAGGATTTTCGGTGGGAAAGGTGTCCAAGTCTGACCTTGCCCCTAGGTATTCCTGCACCATGTAAATCAGACGCTGGCGATGGGTGCTGGAACCGATCATACCTTGGGGCTGCGGATTAAAAAATTGTCTGAAAGCATCAGTCGGACGGCCACCTTCTCCACCGCTCCTTCTGACCGATGCTTCAGCAACACGTTGTCCAGGACCAGGAGTTTGTAACCTCCCAGTCTCTGGGAACGCGTTGCACAGACCTTTCTGCAAGGCCTCCCGGAGATGTCTCATCCTCTGCTCCCTCTGCGATGGCAAGATAAGGTCGGCAACCTTACCCTTGTACCGTGGATCAAGGAGAGTGGCCAGCCAGTAATGGTCCCTCTCCTTGATCCGAAGAATACGAGGATCCTTCCGCAGGCTTTGCAGGATCAGGGAGGCCATGCAGCGTAGGTTAGCTGAGGCATTCAGTCCGGAGTCCTCTGGGTCACTAAGGACAACATGATCCGCAGCTACCTCCTCCCAGCCACGTACAAGTCCACGTGTTTCTTGGGACTGTAAATCATCCCTACAAGACTGCTGCTGCTGCTGATGCTGATTGCCAGCCTCCACCTCCATGCTGACACAATCATCCTCCTCCTCCTCTTCCTCTACCTCATCCTCTTCCTGTGTGATGGGTGGCACAGCAGGAACACTGTCTGGATAAAGGGGGCCTTGAGAGGCAAGGAAGTCCTCCTCTTCCTGCCTCTGTTCTGCCTCAAGTGCCCTGTCCATTATTCCAAGCAGCGTATGCTCCAAGAGGTGGACAAGAGGTACAGTGTCACTGATGCATGCACTGCTCACCATCCTTGTGGCCTCCTCAAATGGTGACATGACAGTGCATGCATCCCTGATCATGCCCCACTGGCGTGGTGAGAAAAAACCGAGCTCCCCTGACCCTGTCCTGGTGCCGTAGTCGCACAGGTACTCATTGATGGTCCTCTGCTGCGTGTGCAGTCGCTGCAGCATGGCCAACGTTGAGTTCCACCTGGTGGGCATGTCACATATAAGGCGGTTCTTGGGCAGGTTCAACTCCTTTTGGAGCTCAGCCAGCCGAGCACAGGCATTAAATGATCGGCGGAAATGCACACAGACTTTCTTGGCCTGCTTCAGGACATCCTGTAAGCCGGGGTACCTGCCCAAGAACCGCTGCACCACCAGGTTAAGGACGTGAGCTACACAGGGCACATGGGTCAGTTGTCCCTGTCGGAGGGCGGAGAGGAGGTTGGTGCCATTGTCACAAACCACCATTCCTGGCTTAAGCTGGCGTGGCGTCAACCACCTCTCGGCCTGCCCCTGCAGAGCTGACAAAACATCCGCCCCAGTGTGGCTCCTGTCCCCCAAACAAACCAGCGCAAGCACGGCATGGCATCGTTTTGCCTGCGTACTTGCGTAGCCCCTGGAACGCCTACGAAGCACCGCTGGTTCTGACGACAGAGCACTGGAAGAGGCCATGGAGGAAGGAGAAGAGGAAGGGGTGGAGGAGAGAGGTGTGTCACAATCAATAGTAGCATTTTGGAGGCGTGGTGGTGGAACAACCTCCAACACTACTGCACCTTGTCCTGCATCCTTCCCAGCTGCCAGAAGAGTGACCCAATGGGCCGTGAAAGACAGGTAACGTCCCTGTCCATGCCTGCTGGACCATGAGTCAGCGGTAATATGCACCTTACCGCTGACCGCCCTGTCCAGCGAGGCAAGGACATTGCCTTCCACATGCCGGTAGAGAGCCAGAATCGCCTTCCGTGAGAAAAAGTGGCGTTTGGGGACCTGCCACTGAGAAACCGCACATTGTACAAACTCACAGAAGGGGGCCGAGTCTACCAACTAAAAAGGCAGCAGTTGAAGTGCTAGCAATTTAGCCAAGCTAGCATTCAACCGCTGGGCATGTGGATGGCTGGGAGTGAACTTCTTTCGCCGGTCCAGCAGCTGGGGCAGGGACATTTGCCTGCTATAATCGGATGTGGGTGTACCGCTAGCAGAGTTCCCGGAAGCACTTGGCTGTGACACACCTAACTCTACATGTTCATTCCTCTCAGAGCAGGTTTCAGAGAGGACTGAAGGTCTAGTGGGGTTGGAGATGCCAGCTGATGAGGAGCAAGGAGAGGTCCGCTTTGTTCTTTGGTGTGGGTCTTTGAGGTACGCTTGCCAACGAGCTGCATGGCAGGTCAACATATGTCTGGTCAAGCATGTGGTGCCCAAGCGGCTGATGTTTTGGCCATGCGAGATACGCTTGAGACATATGTTGCAAATAGCAGCGGTGCGATCTGATGCACTCGTCTCAAAAAAGGCCCACACCAAAGAACTTTTAGAATAACGCGCAGAGGCAGCGCCCTGCACAGGCGGAGCTCTGCGGTGTGATTCAGTCGGTGTGCTGCCCCTAAGCTGGCCCCTGGAGGGCATCCTGCCTCGTTGGACATGTGCCTCCTCCTCCTCCCTCCTTCCAGGCACCCACGTGGAGTCAGTGCCCTCATCATCCCCTCCCTCTTCATCGCTGTAGCAAACCTGGCAGTATGCTGCAGCTTGTGGAACATGACTGCCAGATTGCTGTCCTTCTTGAGCATCCCCTCTCTCTGCGCTCACGCTACTGCCTTCCTCTAGCTAAGTGTCATCATCAGAGCCCACAAAACACTGGGCATCCTCCTGGAGCATGTACCCAACACTGTGCTCAAAGAGTTCAGGAGACTCCTCAGGAGGACGTGGTGGGTCTAGGGAAGGAGTCACTGATGATGACATTGAGAGGAGGGAAGACGATGCGTTGGCAGCTGCTTTGCTAGTACCCTGAGACTGGGTGAGAGAGGATGAGGAGGATGAAGAGGGCTTGGTCATCCACTCTACCAAGTCGTTGGCATGTTGCGGTTCAACATGTCCAGCTGCCGAAAAGAAGGACAAGCGTGTCCCATGGCCACGTGCTGATGACAATGCACCACATCCACGACCAGCACTGTTGTCTCTAGACACAGAGCCTGCTTGCCCTCTTTTATCGGCTCGCGCCTGTCTGCCTCTCCTTGCTGGCCTTCCAGACATGGTAATGGCCTGAAGGGAGTTGGGTAAAACAGCAGTGTAATGGAGTCACACAACACCTACTAAGCCCTGCAGATGGCTCTATTAGAGAACAGCAATAACCGGTAGATACAGGTGTATATTGTGCTGGAGTCACACAACACCCACTAACTCCTGCAGATGCCTTTATTATAGAACACCAGAGATAAAGGGGTATACTGTAATTGAGTCACACAACACCCACTAAGCCCTGCAGATGGCTCTATTAGAGAACAGCAATAAAGGGCAGATACAGGTGTATATTGTGCTGGAGGCACAAAAAACCCAGTAACTAACTCAGGTGCCTTTTTTTATAGAACACCAGAGATAAAGGGGTATATACAGATGTATAGTGAAAAATCTAATAAATGGTGCTGCGCTCCCTTAAACCAATAAACTAAATAAATTAATCCATAAAGTGCTAACCAATAAGTACATAAACTATCTATGAATAAATTCTGATTCCCGTGGCAAATTGTGATCAGTGATTAAAGTGACTAGTGCAAGAAAACATTCCAAACGAATATATATATATATGTGCAAACAGAATAAAAATATATATAAAATCGCATAAGCCAAAGCAAAATCGCATAAAATCACACAGTGATAGTGATGAATGCAAATAAATAAATTATCTTACTAAGTGTAGATCAAAACATATAAAATCGCATCGGTAACAGGAAAATCGCATACAACTATACAGTGGTAGTGATAAATGCGAATAAATAAAATAGCTCACAGAGTGTGTATAAAAATAATAAAACCAAACTTAATGATAGTGAATCATTCAGTGCAAAAAAACTTTATAAATAAGTCTCTCAAACTGCAGAGTGAGTAAAGGGTGGTACAAAATCCATAAGGTGCTTCTCGTAATAGCAGGTGCAATACAACGCAAACTGTGCTCACTCTGGTGTCTCTTCAGTGTCCCGCACCTAACAATTAGGATGGCCCCTTACCTTACTGCTGTAAGGTGAACAGCATATAGAGACCAAAGTCTCAGATGGCAACAGCGGTGTACCCTTAATTCCAACTAGGAGGTCTTATCCCCACATCAGGGTGTCAAAACTGGCAAGATCTCACAGAGAGGGAAACAGGAGGGCTCCGAATAGTGAAGTATGTATACACTTTTTATTGAAAAAATCAAACAATGGAAAGGTACTCACAAACAATCAGTTTAAAAACGCCAGATATGTAGTGAAATGTCTCTTTTCGTTTCTCAGACGTGACTTCCGGTATCCACAAACGCTTCCTTCCTTGGATACACACGGTCGGATGAAGTTGTTGGAAATTCAGATCGTTCAGAACGTGATGACGTTTTTTCGTTACGATGGGACTACGTTCAGGCTAGTAGCCAATAGCTTTGATGTAGGAATTTGATCTGAGCATGCGTGGCACTTTGTCCGATCAGAATTCTCTACACATGATCGGAGTATGTCCAATCGGAGCATTTTGTCGGAAAATATTTCCGGCAAGTTGGAAAATTTGGTCCGACGGATATTCCGACGGAAACAGTCCGATGCAGACCACACACAGTTGGAATATCCGACAAAACGCTCCGATCGGACACATTCCGTCGGAATCTCCGATTGTGTTTACAAGGACTAAGAGTGGCAAGGATGTGGAATTCCCTTCCACAGGCGGCAGTCTCAGCGGGGAGCATCGATAGTTTCAAGAAACTATTAGATAAGCACCCGAATGACCACAACATACAGGGATATACAAGGTAATACTGACATATAATCACACACATAGGTTGGACTTGATGGACTTGTGTAATTTTTTTACCTCACCTACGTAACTATGTAAGTTTGTGTACAAAAAAATTGTTTTAATTTTGATTCCGCATTTTCCAAAAACTTGTGGAAAACAATTAAGGCATCAAAAGACTCACATACCTCCTAAAAATACCTTTGGTTGATCAGTTTCCAAAATGTGCTCATTTTATGGGTGTTCCTACTGTCCTGGTGCTCTAGGACCTCTAAAAATGTGATAGGTATTCAGAAAATTAGAGGCGTAGTTTATGCCCCTAGAAAACTAAGAGGTGCTTCTTGGATTTTGGGCCTCTCTGCGTGGCTAGGCTGTGAAAAAGTCTCACATGTGTGGTAGTGGTTAGCACTTTCACCTAGCAGCATAATGGGTCGCTGGTTTGAATCTCAACCATGACACTGTTTGCCTGCGTGGGTTTCCTCCCACACTCTAAAGACATGCTGGTAGGTAAATCAGATACTGTCTAAATTGGCCCTAGTATGTATGAATGTGTGTCAGGGACCTTAGGTTGTAAGCTCCTTGAGGGCAGGGAATGATGTGAATGTACAGTATATACGTAAAGCGGCGCTATATAAGTAACTGAAATAAATAAATGTGTATGGTGGATTATAGATGTGGTTATTTCATGTTAATTCAGATGTAGGCTGCACAACTCCAATAACACTGATATAAAAGACTCATGATGCCACTTATTATATATTATATTCTGATTGTGTGTATGCTCCATCTGACTTTTTACGTTGAAAATTCTGATGGACCTAGAAATAGAACATGTTCTAAATATTTCCAAAGGAACCAATTCCTATCAGGGAAACCGCTCGTCTGTATGCTGTTCCGACAGACCAAAAACGATGCATGCTCTGAAGCAAGTATTGGCTACTGGCTATTGAACTTCCTTTTTCTAGTCCCGTCGTACGTGTTGTCGGAATTTGGTGTGATAGTGTGTACGCAAGACAGTTTCAATGGAATTTCGTCAGAACTCCGTCAGAACATTTTTCTGAGTTTATTCCGATGGGAAAACCGGTCATGTGTACAGCGCATAAGATGAGGTAATGCATAGTAAACAATCAGAATCAACACTGTTCTGGTATAACTTCAGCATAGGTAATTTTGACTTCTTACTATGGGTTACTATTCTAACGTCACATACATACTATCAGTTTTTCTGCTGATTTGTGTCTTCAGATTTACCAAAACCATATAATATGAGGTCAAACCTTAAGAGTTTCAATTTGTATGTAATCAGGCAGGCCCTAGCGCTACATGGTTTTGGTAAACCTGAAGGAAAAACTCAGCAGAAAAAACTGATAGTGTGTATGGGGCTTTAAATGTTTGTACTAAACATTTTATTGAAGCATTTTATTGAATAACGCCGATTATGTCTAGTAGCCAGTTCCTTGGGTTAATTCTTATTTACATAAACTCAAGATGATGATGTAATGTAATATTTAACGGTAGTACTTGTAAATGTAAAAACAATGATTCGTTTAAAAAAAAGTCAATGACTCAAATGAGTTTCAGTGGACTTGAGCATTTAAAATTTGAAATGACATACTTTCATATTAATCGTTCCTCTGTTACCCAGCACATTGTAGCAATGGAATATTGTGACTCATAGTGAATCACTAGCACATATTTCACCCAGTAAGCCTGTGTTTATTAAGAATTGTAGAAATATGACTCACTGAAATGACCAGCTAATAAATACACATCTGCCAGTTTTGGCCACAGATAAATTGTTTTGGTTTCTAATTACATATGAATTTAGTATCAACTCATGTTTTCAGGAATATCTCACAAAGTGTTTACATGGTCTTAACAAACCACTAACACTTTAGGAAAGTTTTCCAATTGTTGGAAATCATTGCATTATTTCCCTTTTGTTTTACTGAGCAATACTAAGCTTACATCGGCAGACAACAGTTTTTTGGTCTGTTGGTGTTTACCAAATCTATGGCCATTATTAAAGAGATCCTGTCACTAGACTATTCATTTCAACAACAATCTTTTCATAAGCTTATTCTGTATGTGCATTTACATATTTGACGCTAATGATTTACCTTAAAAAGTCTTTCTTGTACAGACCTCTAAAAGCCTTGAAACTGCTGCTGGGTGCCAACATCTTGGATGTGATGTCAGTAGGTCAAGCACAATTAGTGCTGTCACTCAAAGTATAGTCTATAGCAGTGATGGCGAACCTTGGCACCCCAGATGTTTTGGAACTACATTTCCCATGATGCTCAACTACACTGCAGAGTGCATGAGCATAATGGGAAATGTAGTTCCAAAACATCTGGGGTGCCAAGGTTCACCATCACTGCTCTATAGTATTCCCCTTCACTTTTGCGACATATAAGGTCACTTAAAGAGGTGAATGGAGAAGTAGAGATGATGGGTCAACAAAGACAGTAGACAATCCCTAAAGAGGAGATTGTTATGACATGGCAGGAGGGAAGAGGATTTGCAAGGTACTTGACTAGTCAAACTTGCTAATAGGTTCTAAAGCAAGTGAATGAAAAGTAATTTATGGTAAAGGAAAACAATACAAGTAAGCATTTAACTTTTTGTTTACTTTTCTATGCTTGTACCTGCAATTTTTAAGTTGTTTATAGAGTCTCTTCAAATACCAAAGCTTTTAAAACCAATAAATCCAATTCAGTTTTATAAAGTTTAATTATAGTCCCTGGGATCTGGAATTTTTCACACGGCACAGTAAATAAAAGTGTAAACAAAATTACAAAGTGGAATGGTTGATTTTATTTTTTTATTTTTTTTTCCATTCAAAATTTTATTAGAAGAACAATGTAATGGTTACAGCAAAAGTGCACATAACATGCGTACATAAACATTACAGTACAGTACATAACATAAATTGAAATAGAGCACTCTCAAAATGCCTCCAACTTCGTCTCGAGTGTGCGAATGAGCGTCTGGAACAAAACTCGCAAACCAGGCGGGAAGGTTACACGTTCTTCTACTTCATATAGTGTTGCTAATCCCTTCCCAACCGTTTAGTTGTCTTAAGTAATGCTGACATGCTTCGCTGGAGTAGTTCTGAGTGAAAGGTCCTCTGTCATGTCCATGAAACAATACCGGGTTTTGTCCTAAAGTAAGTCGGTCATCAAGTATGAGGTTGATTGTGAGCCAATTGTTATACCGTCTAAAATGTCAACGTTCACTGAAGGTGTAAAATGAGTGGCTGTGTGTTAAAGGGGGAATATTTGTGTGGATAAGTAAAGGAAGGGAGAGAGGGGGAGGGCAAAGGGAGGGGGGGGGGTACAGAGAAAGAAAGAGTGTGAAGGAGGTGGGGGAGTAACAGGTATGTTTGCCTCTCCGGCTTCCACCGCCCGCGGTGGTTGGACTCAACCAGTTTGGTTCTCTGTAGTTCCTACCTGAAGGGGCCTAAGGAACAGTTTATATCTCTCTGAGTTTTTAAATTCATTCCATTGTCCCCAAGTTCTGGCAAACTTATGTGGGGTGTCTTTCGCAATGTGTATTAATTCTTCCATTTCTGCTATCTTCTCAATACGTTTGAACCACTCTGATATAGAAGGGATATCTGGGGATCCCCAATGAGCTGGTACGCATAATTTGGCTGCGTTAAGCATGTGCATAAACAGCGATTTTTTATAAACTAGAGTAGGAATATCAGAGTGGTGAAGCAGAAATCTCGCAGGCGAGTAGTCTAGCTGGGCATTCGTGACTTGGGAAATGATGTTGTGGACTTGTATCCAAAAGCTCTGTAGTCTGGGGCAAGACCACCAAACATGGAGGAATGTGCCTATTTCAATGTTGCATCTCCAGCACCTGTCCGTAATCTCTTTGTTATACTTATGGATCAGTGATGGTGTTCTGTACCACCTTGATATCGTTTTATAGTTGTTTTCTTGTGTCGTGACATTTAATGACGCTTTATGTGCGAGTGTGAATATCTTTTCCCAGTTTTCCTCTGTTAATTCTATCTGTAAGTCCCTCTCCCAAGCTCTGCATGCAGTCCCCTCTTTCGGTGATATTGAGGAATAGAGAAGTGAATATGTGACTGAGATTACATGTTGTTGCGGCGAGGTTTTGGAACAGAGACTCTCGAATGGGGTGAGTGAGCGGTCAAGTGAAGTGTCCGTGTTTATTTTCTGGAGGAAGTGTCGGATTTGAAAGTAAACCCAATGAGGAAGGGGGTCTAATTCGGGTGTCCTGGGCAATGCATCGCGATCCAGTAATAGACCTCTTTGGAAAAATTGGTGGGCTTGTACGTCAGGAAACGGCCATCTATTCCTGAGAAAGTGTGTAGACATACCCGGTTGGAAGTCCGGGTTGAGTCTGATAGGGGTGAGTGGTCCAGGGTTGGAGGAGATATTGCTCCGTGTTGCTGCTTCTCGGAAGCTGTGTAGTGTTGCGCTTATAAGTGGATGGTCCTTCAGTGATCTAGGGATACGGTGTGGGGCTATCCAAGGGGTGTCTTTGATTTGGAGTTCCGTTAGGGAGTCTTCTAGTTTCACCCAGTCTTTAGTGTTACTGTGAACCGCCCAGTCCACTACTCTACATAGGTGACAGGCCTGTGAGTATTTTGTGAGGTCTGGCAGACCAATGCCCCCTTTCGGTTTTGGTTTAGTTAGTTGAGAATAGCTTATTCTGGGGCGTTTATGATTCCAGAGGAAGGTTTGAGTTACTCTCTTCATTATTTGAAAAAAGGAAAGAGGGAGTCTGATGGGTATCGTTTGGAATAAGTATAGGATGCGAGGAAGGACATTCATTTTCAATATAGCCACGCGACCAAACCATGAGAAATGTGATTTGTCCCAATTGCGCAAGTCTGACGCAATTGCATGAGTAAGCGGACCGAAATTCTTCGTGTAAAGATCGGACAGGCGTGCGGGGAGCATTATCCCTAGATATTTGATTGAATCGTGTTTCCAAATAAATGGGAAATTGTTTTGACAGAGTGTGACGACATCTTGCGGGAGAGATATATTAAGGGCGTCAGATTTGGTAAAATTAATCTTTAAGTTAGAAATATAATGGAACGTGTCGAATTCTTTCAGTAGATTGGGAATTGAGGTCAGGGGGTCTCTGAGGAACAACAATATATCGTCCGCAAAAGCCGCTAATTTGTATGAGTGGCCAGCGATGGGTATGCCTTTGATGTTAACGTTTGCCCGTAAGCTATTCAGGAGGGGTTCAAGCGTAAGTATGAACAAAATAGGGGATAGGGGACACCCCTGCCTCGTTCCGTTCCGGACGGGGAAGGCGTCTGACAGGTGGCCGTTGACCCTGATTCTCGCCGTTGGCGAGGAATATAAAGACAAGATGTAATTTAACATATGATGGGGTATACCCAGATGACGTAATGTCGCTTCCAGATAGTCCCAGGCCAGCCTGTCAAACGCCTTCTCCGCGTCCAAGGAAAGGAAGAAGCCTTTCATCTTGTTGGAAGACAGCCAGTGGTGAATGTTAATTGCCTTTATAGTGTTGTCCCTGGCCTCTCGGCCAGGGACAAAACCCACCTGGTCTTTCTCAATCCACAAGGGTAGGAGGGGGAGGAGACGATTAGCTAGGATTTTAGAGAAGAGCTTTAAGTCTACATTCAATAGTGAGATTGGCCTATAGTTCGTAACTGAAGTGGCGTCTTTACCTTCCTTGTGTATGACCGTTATGTGTGCTGCAAGCGTGTTAGTGGGCGGGGAGGGAGAATTGGCTAGTGAATTAAGGGCTGCTAAGAGCGGGGATGTGAGAATTTCTGAGAAAGCAGTATAGTACGGGGCTGACAATCCATCTGGGCCGGGGCTTTTGCCCGGTTTCAGCTGTTTGATTGCCCTTTTCAGTTCCTCCTCTGTTATGGATTTGTTAAGATCATTGGCTGTTTCGATTGACATAGGGGAAGGGCCGAACTCTTGTAGGAATTTCTGAATCAGGGTTGCTCTGGAATTGTTCCCTGGGGAGTTGTCCTTTTGCCCAGATATATGATAAAGTTTCCTGTAGTATTTTTCAAATTGGGCCGCTATATCTATAGATGACGTGTGCGAGACCCCCGCTTGATCTTTTATGGAGTGAACAATTGTGTTGGTTTTCTTTGACTGAAGAGCCCTAGCCAGTAGCCTCCCACTTTTATTTCCCTGCTCGTAGAAGAGTTTCTGGGACAAGATAAATTTGCGCCTGGTTTTGCAGTTAAGGAGGTCAAGGAGTTGTTTCCTAGTGTCCGTAAGGGTCAGAAGAGTTTCCTGGGCACGCGAATGTTTATGTGCAAGTTCAAGTTGTTTAATTTTACTAATCAGGTCATTAATAGTCCCTGTGTGAGCCTTTTTCCGGATAGCCTTGAGAGTCATAAACTCGCCCCTGATCACACATTTATGTGCTTCCCATACTGTAAAGGGGGAGAGATCCGGGTCAGTGTTTTCTCTAAAGTAATTAATAAGACTAGATTTTATATAATTTATGTCAATCTCAGAGGACAGCAGGGTGGGGTCTAAGCGCCATATTTTAGTGGTTGTTTTCGTCTGTGGGAGTGTCAGGGTAATCGTGATCGGGTGGTGGTCCGAGTGTATAAGAGGTTCAATAGTTGCTGACTTTAAGAGTGGTAGATCCTTTTGAGAGAGAAAGAAATAGTCTAGGCGTGAGTATTTAGTATGGGGGGCCGAGAAGAAAGTGTAGTCTTTCTCGTTTGGGTGTGCTATGCGCCAGGAGTCGTGAAGACATAGAGCTTGCAACTGGGAATTGATCTTGCTCAGAGATCTGTAGGGTAGAGATGAGGTGCCTGAAGAAGAGTCTAGCAGGGGCTGGAGTGCAACATTAAAATCCCCTCCCAGTATAGTAATACCCGCCTGGAATTCCGTTAAAAGTTCTGTTATTGCGCGAAAGAAGCCTACCTGGGCTGTGTTCGGGCTATAGATGTTTGCTAATGTGCACCTATGGCCATTAATACTTCCTTTTACAAAGATGTATCTGCCTTCCGGGTCCGCTAGGGTATCTTCTAGCTGCCATTGAAGGTTTTTCGCTAAAAGAATGGACACCCCCTTCGTTTTGGCCAGGGGATTTGTGGCATGGAAGGCGGTGGGAAATCGGTGATTAGACAGTTTTGGGATTTTATTTGAGTGGAAGTGCGTTTCCTGCAGGAACGCCACATCCGCTCTTAGTTTCGATAGCATATTCAGAATTTGGGACCTCTTTTCGGGGATATTTAATCCCTTAACGTTGTGAGAGACTACTTTCAGCGTCACGGCTTGGGTGGAGGGAATATTCGTAGGTATGATCTCGTATTTTAGAATCCCACTCTAGCCTCTGTGGCCTGGATGCTCGAGGCACCCGTAAACTATGAGCTTGTTTAGCTCGTTCCCGATTGCCAGGGCGTGGAGGTCTCCGATAGGGAACTATAGTATTCACGCCCGGGGAAGCCGGGGAGGCAATGAAGGAAATGTGCAGTAAGCTATTTACCGGTTCAGGGGGGGGTGGGAGGGGGGGGTAGGGGGGGAAATCAGAAAGAGAGACTAGGGGTAGAGGAAAACGGGTAGAGGAAAAAGGGACAGGGATGGAAAGAGACAATATACAGTACCGGGGGTGTGTAGACCAGCTACCTTACCCAAATGTGCCTTAGCGTCCGGTGTAAGTCAACGAAAAGAAATTCTTTGTCGTTTTGTGGAGGAGTGGGAGGTCGTCCGAAGTGTGTACTCGCGAAGTCCAGTCAGTGTCGAGACCATATGAAACTTTGCATTTTCAAGAGTTACTTGCATACTGTAGGAGGGGGAAAATAAAGAGTAAGAGTGGAGAAGAGAGGTTTGTTAAACATTAGAATACCTCAACAAATGGCAGGCCTCAAATACTGTAACAGGAGCTTAGGCCTAACTAAGATATCGTAGCACAAAATAAGAGTTAGCAATCTGCAAATATCCGCTTCGGAGCTTTATCAAGGTTCTAATATTGAGGACAATTTCCTGTATAACCCAAAGGATCTGGAGAATAAGAATAGGGCAGGGGAAGTGAGAATGCTAGAGGGTCGAAGACGAGGGTATCGAGGCGTCAAATAAGCCTCCTCCCCGATTCCCCAAAAGGCAACCAGGGTCCTGAAAACAGCAAAGGGGTAGGTATTTGTATGGCATGCCTTTCCCCCTCATGGGAGCGGGAAACCTGCCTAGGGGGAAGGAGGCCAGTGCCAAACTAATAGGCCAAGTGGCTCTTAACAAAGGAATGACGTTCAGTCGGGCCTCGAAGACAATGTAGTGCGTCAAGAAGGCTCGACAGTGAGGGCATGACTGCAGGACCTAGATCTTTCCTCCCCTGAAATCAAGGAAGCCCCCCTCCCGCTCCCCTGTTCCCTAGAAACACAAAGTAACAATCATGGCGAACAAGTCATAAACCAAAAGGAATAGAGTCTTTTCAACATGTAAACCACCCCCCATATCTATTGAAAACAGACAATGCCCCAGTATTCTACCATCATTGTTCTGGAAGGGCTGAGGGGATCGCACAGACCCTTGGAGGTGGCTCTTATTGAACCTTAAAACGATAGCACCACTGTCTTGGGTCACCGTGTATCAACATTCAAAAACTGCTGCCGGATTCCATCAAGTTCGTTGGGAAGAAGGAAGGGCAACCTTCATATACAGCAACAATAGTGTCTGTTCCTTACCATTTAGTATAAGCGGAATATGAGCACTTTACCATAGGTGGAAGAGGGTAACCACGTTGTCCGTCCTGTATAGTAGGTCTGGAGGAGAAAGAAGGGCTAGTGGACGAGCGCATAAGGGCCTGTTTTACACAGTCTCGCTGTTGCAGAAGCCAGGGGGATTGAATACAGTGGGAATGGTGAAGGGGGGCGGTAAAAGTGGTTGGGTCATGACATCCAAGTGACCAAGTGGGCTCTTGAAATGTGGGGTCCTTCAGGAGCTATCTGGTCTTGCCCGCCTGTGTGCAGGGGATGAAGTCGGGCTGGGATGTGGCCTTTCCCTCCGTTCCCTCTGAAGCGGCGGTCTTGGAGAAGAGGATCTTCGTCTCCGAATGTGGAAACCGTCTCGCTCTGGTATGGTATCCATGGAGTCTGACCTCTGTAGTCTCGGAGTACGGAACGCTTTGTACCAGTCTGGCAGGTCTATCAGGGGTAATTGGAGCGTAGAGCAGAACTCCCTGAGGTCTTCTGGTACCCTGAGATGTGCTGTGCGTCCCTCCACTGTGGCCGAAAGGCAAAATGGATGCCGCCAGCGATATTGGATTTCCTTGCGGCGTAGGACCTCCAGGAGAGGTCGCAGGTCCCTCCTATGCTGTAGGGTAATTGGGGAGAGATCTTGGAAAAGTTTTATTTCTGATCCTTGAAAGGTCAGGTTGCATCTGTCTCTGGCCCTTTTCAGTATGTCTTCTTTCAACTTGTAGTTTACCACACAGCATATTACATCCCTCGGGGGGTCTGAATCTCTGCCCCTCGGTCTAAGAGCTCTATGCAGTCTCTCATATTCAATTGGGGCCTCTGGAGGTCTCCCCAGTAAGTCATTAAAAATATGGGTAGTGGCCTGGGTAACGTGCTGCTGTTCAATTGACTCAGGTATACCTCTTACCCTGATGTTATGGCGACGTCCACGATTGTCCAGATCCTCCATGTGCCTGTGGAGTTCTCTGATGTGTGTGCTGTGCACATGGGAGGCCTGCTGCAGGTGTTGGATAGCGGTGTCATGGCGGGCTGCGGCCTCCTCCAAATCCGTCGTGCGGATATTCATGGCCTGGACGTCTCTTCTCAGGTCAGCTATTACAGATGTGAGGGATTCCTTGATATCAGTGGCCACTGATCGTAGGTCTGCCATTGTAATCGAGCGTGTTGCGGGCGGGCTGTCCTGTCGCTGAGTACTCCTCCTCTCTGAGGGACTTCTGCTGGGCCAACGTTCTTCCGAGTAGGCCGCAGCCGGAGCCCCGGCCTCGCGTGATTGCGCTCGGAACATATCCGGGATATTGCGCCCGGATCCGTGTTCGGGTCCCCTCGGGGAGCGGGAGCGTGATTGGGAGTTCATCCCCTTCTGTTTCCCCATCGTTGCGGCGCTTTGTCTCTCGGAAAGGCTGAAAGCTGGGTCTCTGGCTGCTGGAGCTCTGTGGTTAAGCGGCCATTCCGGATCGGCGCCAAGATTTTAATTACTATTTATTTCAGATAATGATATAGATATAGATTTACTGATGTATAATGTCTTGCAATCAAGATTATGAAAAAAAAAAAAAAATAGAACATGATGGACAAAACAAGACAGTACAACTTTAGCCCCAGTTTCAAGTCTTATACAGACCCTAACAGGTTTTCTTCTAAGATTGCCCCATATCCATCTTCCCTACTGTATATATATATAAATATATATATAAATATATATATATATAAATATATATATATATATAATGCCTTGAAAAAGTATTTATACCCATTAAAATTTTCCATATTTCGTCATGTTACAACCAAAAGCGTAAATGTATTTTATTGGGATTTTATGTGATAGACCAACACAAAGTGGAACATAATTGTGAAGTTGAAGGAAAATGATAAATGGTATTCAAAATAAATATCTAAAACGTGTGGCTGAACTAAAACCACCTGTGTGCAATTTAATCTTAATATAAATATAGCTGTTCTGTGAAGTCCTCAGATGTTTGTTAGAGAACCTTAGTGAACAAACAGTATCATGGAGGCCAAGGAACACACCAGACAGGATTAAGTTGTGGAGAAGTTTAAAGCAGGGTTAGGTTATAAATAAATATCTCAAGCTTTGAACATCTCACGGAGCACTGTTCAAGCCATCATCAGAAAATGGAAAGAGTATGGCACAGGAAATAAACAGCATGTGTCACGTACCTTTAGATAGAGCCTCTTATACAGCCCTGGTTCACGGACCACTGAGTTTGCAACAGCGGCTGTGAGAGCACAGTGAGATAGGAGCAGTGGTGGCTGATGCTTAAAATTTTGGGGGAGGGCACAAACTGAAAAATTCTGAAAAAAATCCCATCAATTGCAGCCTCACTGTGCCCATCAAACTCAGCCACTGTGCAATCAAATGCTGCCACTGTGCCCATCAAACGCTGCCACTGTGCCAATCAAACGCTGCCACTGTGCCATCAAACACAGCCACTGTGCCATCAAATGCTCCCACTGTGCCATCAAATGCTGCCACTGTGCAATTTAAATGCTGCCACTGTGCCCATCAAATGCTCCCACTGTGCCCATCAAATGCTCCCACTGTGCCCATAAAATGCTGCCACTGTGCCATAAAATGCTGCCATTGTGCCCATCAAATGCTCCCACTGTCCCCATCTAATGCTGCCACTGGGCCCCCCCACCTGCTGTCTGCCCGGCAAATTCTCCCACTGTGTCCATCAAATGCTGCCACTGTGCCATCAAATGCTCCCACTGTTCCATCAAATGCTCCCACTGTTGCATCAAATGCTGTCACTGTGCCATCAAATGCTGCCACTGTGCCCATCAAATACTCCCACTATGCCCACCTAATGCTGCCACTGGGCCTCCCTCACCCGCCGTCTGCCCAGCAATTACCCTGTCTCGATGGTGCAGCGGGTGACGATGGAGGGCAGTGTCCTCCATGCTTCTCCATGTCCTTGATGTCTTCTCTTGTCCTCTCCTATGATTGGATGCCTAATAGGCGTCCAATCCCAGCGCCCTGCCATTTCAACCAATCAGGTGATGGATAACAGACCTAAGCACCTGATTGGCGGAGATGTGGATCATTGTTAGGAAAGAGAATATTCATTCTCTTTTCGAACACAGCTGGCTGAACTGCGAGCACCAAGCATGGCGCTCGCT
This sequence comes from Lithobates pipiens, assembly GCF_037356315.1. Classification (NCBI taxonomy): domain Eukaryota; kingdom Metazoa; phylum Chordata; class Amphibia; order Anura; family Ranidae; genus Lithobates; species Lithobates pipiens. The sequence continues at coordinate 322,233,700 of NW_027507903.1, read as the reverse complement.
GTTTACCTTTTTTGATGCCTATTATAGCCTATGGCTCTAATCAGGTGCTTCAAAAACACCCCCTACCACTGTAATTCAGGTGTTCGGTGCCCAAAAACTGACCGGGTGCCTAAATAGGGGGTGGCAGCGGTGGCCATGGATAGATTCATGCTATGCATGAATCTTTTGATGATAGAGGGGGTGGCTAGAGAGAGGGGCGGCGCCCGTGTGCCCTTATGGACGCACCGCTACTGGGTAGGAGTGCCTACGATGTTTTCTGTAGCAGGGGAACACATGTAGCAGCCTGCAGCAATAGTGGAGCTTTGGTTGGTGGCTTTGGATGCCAGGAGGGATATCATTGGAACTGTGCCCATGCATGCACATCTACTGTGCTATGTTAAAAGATTGGACTACTCTGCCTCTCTCGCTCTTAGGGAGAATCAATGTTATTAAAATGTCCATTTTCCAAAATTGCTTTATCTGTTTGAGACCCTCCCAGTACCGATCCCACAGTCGCAATTGAAATCACTTCAGCAAACTTTTCTTAACTTATATTGAACAATGCCTTGCACTGATTTGCTGGTTCAGTAGCCCAAGCTTCAAGATCTAGGGGAGGCCTAAGAGCTCCGGACCTGCTCAAATATTATTATGCAACACATTTATGTGCGCTTGTTTCCTGGTCATCTCAATATGTCCCAAATAGATGGTCTGGAATTGAAATGGGAGTTTTTTCTCCAGTGCATCCATATTGTAGCTGCCATCTGATAAATATATGCGCCAACTGATAAAGTTGTGTTTATCTCTAGGGATGAGCCTAACCCTCCCCGGTTCGCAGCAGAACATGTGAACAGGCAAAAACCTTGTGCAAACACCATTAAAGTCTATGGGACGCAAATGTAAAAAATCAAAAGTGCTAATTTTAAAGGCTTATATGGAACTTATTGTGATAAAAGATGTTTGGGGACCCAGGTCCTGCCCCAGGGGACATGTATCAATGCAAAAAAGTTTTAAAAACAGATGTTTTTTTTCGGGAACAGTGATTTTAACAATGCTTAAAGTGAAACAATAAAAATGACATATTTCTTTAAATATCATGCCTAGGGGGTCTCCTTAGTCTGCCTGTAAAGAAGCGCATCTTTCCCATGTTTATAACAGTACCACAGCAAAATGACATTTCTGAAGGAAAAAATGTCATTTAAAACTGCCAGCGACTGTAATGTATTTTCGGATCCTAACAATATAGATAAAAATCATTGAAAAAAATGACATGGGTTCCCCCCAGTCCATTACCAGACCCAAAGCGCCCAAACTAGCACCAAAATAAAAAAAGGCGTGGGGGTTCCCCAGGCCCCCAGGCACTATATACTCTGAACAGAAGTATATATACTATATGACCTGCCCTATATACTCTGCAGAAAAATTGGGCCTTATGTGTTGGTGGTGCCAGAACACTGTAATCCCTCACAGTTACTCTTGTTGGGTGCAGGAACAGGCCCTGCTGTGAAATATTATATCAAAAATATTATATCAAAAATATATCAATTTGGCCAAGCTAGCATTTAGACGCTGAGCATGTGGATGGCTGGGACTGAATTTCTTTTACGGTTCAGCAACTGGAGTAGGGAAATTTGCCTGCTAAAATCAATTGGTGGTGTACTGCTAAAAGATTGGCTGCAAATACTTGGGACATCTATTGCTTAGTGAGGGTTTTGAGAGGACTGGTTCTATAGTAGGGTTGGAAATTCCAGATGGGGAGCAAGGAGAAGTCCGCCTTTTTCTATGATGTGGGTCTTTCAAGTGCTGTTGCCAACAGACTGCATGGCGGGTTGTCATATGTCTAGTCAAGCTTGTGGTGCCCAAGCGGCTTCTCTTCTGGCCACGCTTGATCTGCTTCAGACATAGGTTGCAAATTGCAATGGTGCAATCTGCTGCAAAAAGGCCCACAACAAAAGAAATAGGTCAGCGGGGAGTAAGCAGCACCCTGCACCTGCGGAACTCTGCAGTGTGATGCAATAGGGTGACTGCCCTTAAGCTGCCCCCTAGAGGACATCCTGCTTCGTTGGAGTTTTGCCTCCTCCTCCTCTCTTCTCTCAGGCACCCAAGTACAGTCAGTGACCTCATCATCCGCTCCCTTCTTGTCACTGGAGCAAACTTGGCAGTATGCTGCAGCTGGGGGAACATGACTGTCAGTTTCTTGTCCTTCTGTGGCACCCCCTCTCTCTAGGCTCACGTTAATCTCTTCCACAACATGTGAACCGTAAAGCCTTCAAATCGTGAGCATCCTCCAGCAGCATAAAACCAACACTTTGGTCAAATAATTCTGGGGACTCCTCCATGCATGATGGTGGGGCTACGGAAGGTGTGACTATGGACAAGGAGCTGATGGAATAGGCCACATTGGCAGCTGCGTTGGAAGGCAGGGTGACAGAATATGAGGAGGATGAGGACAGCTTCCTGATCCACTCCACCAACTCTTCTGCATGTTGTGGTTCAATAACACGGCCAACAGCAGAAAAAAAGGACAAGCGTGCCCCACAGCCACCTGCAGAGGATGCACCATGTCCATGACCACCACTGTTGACTGTAGACACAGAGGCTGCTTGCCCTCTTTTAGTGGCCTGTGAGCATATGCCTCTCCTTGGTGTATTGTATTTTTTGTTTTGTAACATCACACTACACTGTATTATATACTATGTATACCGCCTGAAGTGTATTAGAAACTATACACCATTGAATGCACTGTATATATAGGCTCCACTGAATGCAAAGTATATATATATATATATATATATATATATATATATATATATATATATATATATATATATACACAGTATCTCACAAAAGTGAGTACACCCCTCACATTTTTGTAAATATTTTATTATATATTTTCATGTGACACCACTGAAGAAATTTTATTTTGCTACAATTTAAAGTAGTGAGTGTACAGCTTGTGTATCAGTGTAAATGTGCTGTCCCTTCAAAATAGCTCAACACACAGCCATTAATGTCTAAACCCCTGGCAACAAAAGTGAGTACACCCCTAAGTGCAAATGTCCAAATTTGACCCAAAGTGTCAATATTTTGTGTGGTCACAATGATTTTCCAGCGCTGCCTTAACCCTCTTGGGCATGGAGTTCACCAGAGCTTTACAGGTTGCCGTTGGAGTCCTCTTCCACTCTTCCATGACAACATTACAAAGCTGGTGGATGTTAGAGACTTTGTGCTACTCCACCTGCCATTTGAGGATGCCCCACAGATGCTTAATAGGGTATAGGTTTGGAGACATGCTTGGCCAGTCCATCACCTTTACCCTCTTTAGCAAGGCAGTGGTCATCTTGGAGTTGTGTTTGGGGTCATTTTCATGTTGGAATGCTGCCCTGTGGCCCAGTCTTCAAAGGGAAGGGATTAAACCTTGCTTCAGTATGTCACAGTACATGTTGGCATTCATGGTTCCCTTAATGAACTGTAGATCCCAAGTGCCAGCAGAATTCATGCAGCCACTGATCCATCACACTCCCACCACCATGAAAGACTGTAGGCAAGACACACTTGACTTTGTACTCCTCACCTGGTTGCTGCCACATATGCTTGACACCATCTGAACCAAATAAGTTTATCTTGGTCTCATCAGACCACAGGACATGGTTCCAATAATCCAAGTCCTTAGTCTGCTTGTCTTCAGCAAACTGTGTGCTTTCTTGTGCATCATCTTTAGAAGAGGCTTCCTTCTGGGACAACAGCGATGCAGACCAATTTAATGCAGTGTGCGCTGTATGGTCTGAACACTGACAGACTGACCCCCCCCACCCCTTCAACCTCTGCAGCAATGTTGGCAACACTCATAAATCCATTTCTCAAAGACAACCTCTGGATATGACGCTAAGCACATGCAATCAACTTCTTTGGTTGATCATGGCAAGGCCTGTTCTGATTATAACCTGTCCTGTTAAACCACTGTATGGCCTTGGCCACCATGCTGCAGCTCAGTTTCAGTGTCTTGGCAATCTTCTTATAGCCTAGGCCATCTTTATGTAGAGCAACAATTATTTTTTTTCCAATCCTCAGAGAGTTCTTTGCCATGAGGTGCCATGTTGAACTTCCAGTGTCCAGTATGAGAGAGTGAGCGTGATAACACCAAATTTAACACACCTGCTCCCCATTCACACCTACGACCTTGTAACACTAACGCATGGGTCTTCAAACTACGGCCCTCCAGTTGTTCAGGAACTACAATTCCCATCATGCCTAGTCATGTCTGTGAATGTCAGAGCTGCACAATGCCTCATGGGATGTGTAGTTTTGCAACAGCTGGAGGGCCGTAGATTGAGGATCCCTGCACTAATGAGTCACATGACCCCGGGAAAAGAAAATTGCTAATTGGGCCCAATTTGAACATTTTCACTTAGGGGTGTACTCACTTTTGTTGCCAGCTGTTTAGACATTAATGGCTGTGTGTTGAGTTATTTTGCGGGGACAGCAAATTTACACTGTTATACAAGCTGTACACTCACTACTTTACATTGTAGCAAAGTTTAATTTCTTCAGTGTTGTCACATGAAAAAATATAATAAAATATTTACAAAAATGTGAGGGGTGTACTCACTTTTGTGAGATATTGTATACAGGCATACCCCACTTTTAAGTACACAATGAGTATTATTTACTAAAGCTGGAAAGTGCAAAATCAGGCTCACTTCTGAAAGAAACCAATGAGCTTCCAGATTTTATTACCAAAACTTAATTGAACAAGCTGAGGTTAGAAGCTCATTGGTTTCTAAGCAGAAGCGAGCCTGATTTTGCACTTTCCAGCTTTAGTAAATAATACCCATTGTGTACTTAAAAGTGGGGTATGCCTGTATGTACATATATAAATATATATAGATAGATAGACATAGATAGACAAATATCATATATATCATATCTATATATCTATATCTATCTATCTATGTATATATATATATATATATATATATATATATATATATATATATAGTTTTATTTGTGTGTTCTGTTTACAACCTATATTTCAGCTTGTGTATAAATAACATGTTTAAAGAGGCCCTGAACAGGCCAGAAACTACTGACTTTTTTAAAGTAGGAGAATATGATATCTGATAGAAGAAACACAAAGTTTAAAATTTACGATAGATGATCCTCTGATGCTATCCAGATATAACAATATATAAAAACCATACCTGGTAGTCTATAGATTTAGTTTCATAAAAAGACACCAATTGTGGTAAACTTTCTTCATTGCCAAGAAAAAGTCTACAAGAACTAATGATATGCTTTAGAATTTGCATATTAGGAATTTATCATACAATACAGATTCTTTCCAAACCAGTTCCTGAGAGAGAAATAGAGAGAGAAACTCAATATGTAAAATGAATAATACCACTACTGTAAAGTACCAAAGCTAAAAAATGAGTAATATTACCCAAGGCACACCCCTGGGTTTTGGGATTTCACTGACTCGTTGCTTGTCAGACCTAATATGAAGAAAAATAGCCTAATTTGACTTGGCATTAGTTTGTTTAATAGGGGCGAGATACCTGCAACTTAATCGTCATGTAATTTCTTAAATGCGCAGTTTTCATATACTTGTGCAATAAAAGTGACAGAAAAAGTCTGTTAAGAAACATACATTAAAAAGGGCAAATCTTTAAAACAAAAATATGGCTAGATCCTGCATGTAATGTTTAGGGGAGTGTGTAGCAAAGCATAGAAAATCAAGACTTTTCCCAAGTACTTGTATGAAACAATTTTGCCTCAGTACGCTCTTTCAAGCTAGATGTGTGGTGGGAGATTGGCAGGGATCAATTTCCATCAGTCTTCTCCTTTGTACCCCCTTGTGTACATGGCCTGAAGATAGAAGCAGTATAATAGGATAATAAATAACGAAACATCCTAAAATGGAGTTCCTCAAATGGAGTTCCTCAAAATACGTAAATGTTTAATAAAAGTTCTTAAGTAAAAGCATCTGAAACAAATGTATGCATGTCAAACTCTCCCTCTATAAGCAGCCAATGCAGCCTATAGTTGATAATGTCAATGTAATAAATGACCCATTGTAATTCAATTTACCAACAACCTCTGTACAAGATCAAAAAGGCCAAGAATGACTGTAATCAAAGAGTGTTTTCTAAGTAAAACTGCCCTTCCCATAAATGTTTCAGATCTACATTATATTATGGATGGATTCCAGGCTACAGCTGACTCATATAAGCAACAACATAAACCTTGTTGTGTAATGTGATTTGCAATTTTTAAAAGAATAACGCTTGCCCACCCACAGGCACGTTGGTCTCAGTCACTGCAGATATTGTTACTTTTTTTTCATTTTAATGGAGAACTACTTTCATTAAATGTGTAGCTTAGTGTTTAAGAAGATTAATATATACTGTAGACTGAAATCTCAGTGTCATTGTGCCCTTTATTTTATTCATCTATGGCTAGCTTTATGATAAATGTTGGGGCCTATTACTTCACCAGGAAATTTTTCTATCCCCTTTAAAATGCAAAAAGTGAAAGGAAACTTTGTTAAAAATTAGCTGAGTACATTCCAAGCTCCTTCAGAAAAAAAATTAAGTCAGCCGCTAAAGATGCTGCCGCTGCCATCTCGGCTAAGGGGCACACTGCACTTTGTGAATGGCCCAGTGGTAGGGGAAGGAGGAGAGGGGCCAAACTGCTGGCTGAGTTCCCTGTTGCAAAGTCAGCCATAAGTCTGAGCATCTACCTGTCAAAACCAGGTACCCACGCCCCCCCCCCCCCCCCCGAAAGGTGCAAAATGAGGCAGTGGAGGGGGGGGAACTATTGGAGCTTCCCATTTGGAGTGGAGCTCCACTTTAAGCTGGGTATACACATATCAAAATTTGGCTGATTCAGCCAAATGAGCTGGAGAAACACATAGTGGTTATTGCTAGTGATTAGTGCATCATGTCTGCACATGCTTGAAGGTTTCCAGGTTTTGGGGATATTCTACACAGGGTATCAGTCCAAGATGGTAGTGCAGAGCAACAAAGAACTTTGGTCTGGAAAGAGGACAATGCTTGCCTTCATGAACTAGTAAGTCTGTTTTTTTATTTACCTATAGGAAAAAATGTATTTTGCAAAAGGAGACCATGCTGTGCAATCCAAAAACACAGAGGCATCATAAATTATCTAGTTATATACCATACACATGTGGGAAAAAATGTTTAAGAACCCTAAGTAATGTTCAGAATTTTCTGCATGAATAGGCCCTTAATTGAATCTGATCTCCATAAGAAACATAAAGAAATTCACTTTAAGGTTATCACAGAGGACAAGGGGCACTCTTTATGACTGGAGGAAAAGAGATTTAACCTTCCAAATATAGAAAGGCTTCTTCACAATAAGAGCTGTAAAAATGTGGCATAGATTGATCAAGAGTTGGTTCTGGCCAGCTCAGTAGATTGTTTTCTTTCCTAAATGCAAAAATATATCTGGATACTAATATTTAGAGGTAAAGTTAACCCAGGGAATACCCAATTGCCTCTTGGGGGATCAGGAAGGACATCCCCATTCTTTGGATCAACTCTGGCTAATAGGATTGTGTATATGGAGGTTTTCAATGTGGTTTTTTTTTCTGTGGACTTTTTTAAACCAGGCTAGCTGTGTAACAATGTAACAAACAGCATGCACATTTTAAATTTCCACAACTGCAAATGGTTCAAATACTCACATTTATTTGTGGAAAAATATGCCAGCTTCACTTAACAGCAAATAGTGGAACTTCCTGTATTTGTATTTGGATATGGATGAAATAAAATAAATAAATAAATAATAGCAGCTTTGGACAGTTCATTCAACTTTGATCATTCGTAAAGGACCCATGCTGTCAACCGCCGCTCCTCTGTTTGCTATCTGAACATGTTGTTTTCTTACTTAGTTCTCTATACCCACTGCGACTACATTACTAGAATATACTGTATATGCCCCCTGTTGTCTCTCACAGGCCTGTACTGGCTATCGGGAGTTTCCCAGTGGGCCGATGGCTCAATGGGCCGGTTCTCCATCTCTACTCTGAGTCTGTCACTGACTGTGCCGCACCTCCTGCACCCGGCAGGTGCTACTGTAATATGTAGCATGGCGGGGGGAGGGGGTAGGGCTAAATGTACTTCCACTGGTCATGGTAACTGATGAATGAATTTGTTGCCACTCGTCATGGTAACTGATGAATGAATTTACTATTGCCACTGCTGGTCATGGTCACTTTTGAATGAATTTACTGCCACTGGTCACGGTACTTGCTGAATGAAATTACTAGTGCCACTGCTGTTATTATTATTGATTGAACTGTTTCTTGTTAATATTATATTCAAAAATAAGATGTTATTTAGAACTGTTTTCCTTATTCATGACAACTGCCATTGAATGGAGTGTAACTTACACATTTCATTCTAAAGGTGTCTGTAATGTTGGAATGCATCTTTTTCTCTAAATAAAAAAAAAAAAGCTGTTTATACTTACAGTGGAATGTTTTTACTTATGGTTTTTTGTGCAATTGCGTATAGTTTATATACAGGCATACCTCACTTTTAAGTACACAATGGGGTTCATTTACTAAAGCTGGAAAGTGCAAAATCAGACTCACTTCTGCATAGAAACCAATGAGCTTCTAACCACGGCTTGTTCAATTAAGCTTTGGTAATAAAACCTGGAAGCTCATTGGTTTCTATGCAGAAGTGAGTCTGATTCTTCACTTTCCAGCTTCAGTAAATAAACCCCATTGTGTACTTAAAAGTGGGGTATGCCTATATTGTTTTTGTGTGTGTTTGCAAAATTAAAGTGGGCCGGTCTGGATGAAGTCCAGGGCCAAATTTTTGTCCCTGTCTAGCTCTGGTCTCTCACCAGGAGTACATATACTAGACACAAGTTTGTCGCATTTTTCTGGTCAAATTCTAGTCCCGCTTTTATGTAGTCCTGCTTCCAGTGGCATTTCTAGGGGGTGGCTTTTACCGGGTGCATGTAATCCTATTATTAGCAGGTATGTCCTGGGCACTTTCATTCTGGGACAATACAGTGTCCTGGAATGAAACTAACACTGGGAGCATGGTACAAGGGTGGATTGAGCTGTGGTAGCTCCACCCATGCCTCCACCTCCACCTCCAGGTAACTCTACTCCTGGCCACTGGTTGCTAGAGCCGTCTAGCTTCTAGCAACCAGTGACGTCACGGCTGTGGCTCCCTCTCTGTCCAGCACTCAAAGCGGAGGAGGATTCCACTTCCTCCTCCTCCATGCTAGATCTTGTGGGTCATAAAGAGTTGAGCCCAACCCCCTTGTCCTGGTCCTGGATTGGATCATCCTGCCACTGGTCCAGTGGAAGTGGGGTGTAGGGCAGCATCCTCAAACAGAAAGGGGGATATCTGGGCAACGGGGAAGAGCCCAGGAGGGAGTGAAAGAGAGAAGACAAGACCTCACCACCACCCTAAGCAGCATCTCCTCCAACATCCTCTCTTCACTGTGACTGTCATGGAACAGGAAGAAAACAGGCTGACCGAGTATGGGTGGGGGTAGGTGGATCCCACACACCTACCCACACAGACAGGGGTTGGGGCAGTAGGGACTGCAGGCAGGGCTAGGGGTCTCTCTTAACCCCCCTCTGTCACTGTCCCCAACCCCCCTCTCAGCCACCTCCCTCTCTTTCACCTGCTCCCCTCTCTCTCTTCCACCCTCACCCCCTCTCTCTTTCTCCCACCCTCTCTGGTGACCCTGATGTAAGGGGGGCTCTCTGAGGACCCTGATGTATGGGGAGGCTCTCAGGACACCATGCTGTAAGGAAGGGGCTCTCTGGGGACTCTGATATAAGGGGAGGATCTCTAGCGAGCCAGATGTAAGGGGAGGCTCTATTGGGACCCTGATGTAAAAGAAACCTCTCTGGGGACCCTGATGTAAGGGGGCTCTCTGGGGACCATGATGTAAGGAGGGGGCTTGCTGGGGGCCCTGATGTAAGGCAGAGGCTCTCTGGGGACCCATATGTAAGGGGACTCTCTGGTGACACTGATTTAAGGAAAGGGCTTTAGGGGACCCTAATGTACGGGGGGCTCTCTGAGTGAGGACTCTGATGTAAGGGGGGATCCGCACTCAGATATGTAATGATATCATAGGTGTGTGTTTGTGTGCGTGTGTGTGTATACATACACACACACACACACACACACACATATGTATATTATATACATGTGTATGCCCACCCAAGCGTGTGACTTTCTTTACTTTGCTGCTATGGGCTTTAGGCCCCAGATCTTTTGTAGACCTAGCAATGCCCCTGCTCACTTCAATCACCCAGAGCTGATCTCTGCTCCCCCCATAGATCCTGTGAGATAGTGATCTCCTCTGTGGATCGCATGTGTCCCTTGTTGTGAGTGCAACTATGCCTTTTGGCTTAGGAAATCCTAAACCAAATGGACGCAGCCCAAACACGCCAACAAGAACTTATTTTTTATTGATATAGAAAAAGCATTTAATACCGTTTCCTGATAATATATATAATTTACCCTTTATAAGTGGGGTTTCAAGGAACACATTTTAAACTGGATAGCCACACGATATTCCTCCTCCTCTGCCTTCCCGGTACTGGGACTTTCAATCCTCTTGGTTCCCCATCTGCAGAGGCATGTGGCAGGGTTGTCCCTTAATAACAATCCTGTTTATATTGGCCTTGGAGACTTTATCACTGTACATTTGAGTCTGCTCTGACATTAAAAGGGTGGAAAAAGTGGGCATTCACAGCAAGATGTCACTTTTTGCAGATGACATTCTTTTTATGATCATCTTACCACTTGTATATTTGTCCTGCCTGTTCACAACATTGGATATGTTTGTGGCCTTCTCTGGACCCAAAGTTAATCAGGCCAAGTCTAAAGCTATGAACATATCTCTCTACTACCTTAACGGCTCTGAAACACTAAATTTTTCTTAACACCTACTTACGACAAATTATACCATGTTAATTACCCCCATCAGAGCTTTGGTCCCCCTCCTTTGCATATTAAACGCCAACACCACACACAAATCAAAAACATTAATATTTTATTAACAAATACAGAACAAAAGATACACATAAATACATTAAAACCAGAGGGACTACTAAGCAAACAGTGTCCCAATGGTGTAGCAAAATGTTATATAGGGATGAGCCGAACACCCCCGGTTCGGTTCGCACCAGAACTTTCGAACGGACCCCAAATTCGTACGAACTTTAGAATCCCATTGAAGTCTATGGGACTCGAACGTTCGAAATTAAAAGTGCTAATTTTAATGGCTAATATGCAAGATACTGTCCTAAAAAGAGTTTGGGGACCTGGCTCCTGCCCCAGGGAACAGGTCAATGCCTAAAATGTTTTTAAAAATGTCCGTTTTGGCGGGAGCACTGATTTTAATGACGATTAAAGTGAAAAAAAAAGTGAAATATTCCTTTAAATATGGTGCCTGGGGGGTGTCTGTAGTACGCCTGTGAAGTGCCATGCGTTTCCCGTGTTTAGAACAGTCCCTGCACAAAATGACATTAAACGGAAATAACACCATTTAAAACTGCTTGCGGTTTTAATGTTATATCTGGTTCCTGCAATATGGTTGAAAATCAATGAGAAAAATGGCATGGGTAGCCCTCCCTGCCCATTACCAGCCCCTTTGGGTCTTGTACGCATATTAAGGGGAACCCAGTACCCATATTAAAAAAAGGAAATGCGTGTGGCCCCCAGGCCCTATATACTCAGAACAGCAGTATACAGGCGGTGCAAACAAGACAGGGACTGTGTAGGTTTGTTGTGTTAAGTTAAATCCGTTTGTAATTTTCAACTGGTACATTTTTAAAGTGTAGCTCCAGTCAAAAAAACAATTTTTAAGCTTTTTGGAAAACATAGGGAAGGGTTATCACCCCTGTATAATTTGTTTTGTCGTACATCTTTTTTCATCTCACTTGCTGTTGTCTCCTTCCGTTTGCAAGTAGGAGATGTTTGTAAGTTGGATGTTTGAAAGTAGGGGCCTGCCCTATATGCTCTGCAGAAATGGCGGAACAAGGTGTTGGTTTTGCCACAACATTGTAAGCCCTGAAAGTGACTCTTGGAGGGCGCTGGAGCGCCCTGCTGTGAACGATTATATCAAGAATTGTAATTACATGCCATTGTTGAACAGTGGTAGAAAAATTGACCTTTGGTGGTTGTGGTGCTGGTGCCACAACACTATAAGTCCTCACAGTTACTCTGGGTGGGCACAGGAATGTGCCTTCCTGTGAAATATTATATCAAGAATTGTAATTACATGTCCCTGTTAAACAGGGGCAGAAAAATTGGGCCTTAGGCACTGGTGCTGGTGCCACGACACTGCAACCTTTTAGCAGATGATCAAAGCTCGCCACAGCGCCTAGAGGCGATTCAGTTCGCATTGTGCGCTATATAAGTATTTCATTCATTCATTCATTCAACCTCTCCCATATACAAAAATTGTAATTAAACGCCCCTGTTAAACAGGGGCAGAAAAATTGGGCTGATGGCATCACCCAGAGCCAGAAATGTTCTTCCAACATATCAGCGGAGGAGGAAGAGGATAGACAATCAACATAACAGGACAGTCACTCAGCATCAGCATAGGCAGTCTTGAAGGGATGTGATATTTAAAAAAAAATTATTCGGTTACATCAGCTTTAGGTGCTTGGTAGCTGTGGGTGATCCAAGACTGATTCATCTTGATGAAGGTCAGTCGATCAACTGATTCGGTGGACAGGCGCACCCTGTGATCGGTAACAAAGCCACCAGCAGCACTGAAGGTGCGTTCCGAAAGAACGCTGGATGCAGGACAGGCCAGTAGCTCAATTGCATACTGTGCAAGCTCTGGCCAGTGATCCATCCTCAAGACCCAGTAAGCCAGAGGATTTTCGGTGGGAAAGGTGTCCAAGTCTGACCTTGCCCCTAGGTATTCCTGCACCATGTAAATCAGACGCTGGCGATGGTTGCTGGAACCGATCATACCTTGGGGCTGCGGACTAAAAAATTGTCTGAAAGTATCAGTCAGACAGTCACCTTCTCCACCGCTCCTTCTGACCGATGCCTCAGCAACACGTTGTCCAGGACCAGGAGTTTGTAACCTCCCAGTCTCTGGGAACGCGTTGCACAGACCTTTCTGCAAGGCCTCCCAGAGATGTCTCATCCTCTGCTCCCTCTGCGATAGCAAGATAAGGTCGGCAACCTTACCCTTGTACCGTGGATCAAGGAGAGTGGCCAGCCAGTAATGGTCCCTCTCCTTGATCCGAAGAATACGAGGATCCTTCCGCAGGCTTTGCAGGATCAGGGAGGCCATGCAGTGTAGGTTAACTGAGGCATTCGGTCCGGAGTCCTCTGGGTCACTAAGGACAACATGATCCGCAGCTACCTCCTCCCAGCCAGTCCACGTGTTTCTTGGGACTGTAAATCATCCCTACAAGACTGCTGCTGCTGCTGCTGATGCTGAGTGCCAGCCTCCACCTCCATGCTGACACAATCATCCTCCTCCTCCTCCTCCTCTTCCTCCTCCTCCTCCTCTTCCTCCTCCTCATCCTCTTCCTGTGTGATGGGTGGCACAGCAGGAACACTGTCTGGATAAAGGGGGCCTTGAGAGGCAAGGAAGTCCTCCTCTTCCTGCCTCTGTTCTGCCTCAAGTGCCCTGTCCATTATTCCAAGCAGCGTATGCTCCAAGAGGTGGACAAGAGGTACAGTGCCACTGATGCATGCACTGTCACTGCTCACCATCCTTGTGGCCTCCTCAAACGGGGACAGGACAGTGCATGCATCCCTGATCATGCCACACTGGCGTGGTGAGAAAAAACCGAGCCCCCCTGACCCTGTCCTGGTGCCATAGTCGCACAGGTACTCATTGATGGCCCTCTGCTGCGTGTGCAGCCGCTGCAGCATGGCCAACATTGAGTTCCACCTGGTGGGCATGTCACATATAAGGCAGTTCTTGGGCAGGTTCAACTCCTTTTGGAGCTCAGCCAGCCGAGCACAGGCATTAAATGATCGGCGGAAATGCACACAGACTTTCCTGGCCTGCTTCAGGACATCCTGTAAGCCCGGGTACCTGCCCAAGAACTGCTGCACCACCAGGTTAAGGACGTGAGCTACACAGGGCACATGGGTCAGTTGTCCCTGTCTGAGGGCGGAGAGGAGGTTGGTGCCATTGTCGCAAACCACCATTCCTGGCGTGGCGTCAACCACCTCTCGGCCTTCCCCTGCAGAGCTGACAAAATATCCGCCCCAGTGTGGCTCCTGTCCCCCAAACAAACCAGTGCAAGCACGGCATGGCATCGTTTTGCCTGCGTACTTGCGTAGCCCCTGGAACGCCTATGGAGCACGGCTGGTTCTGAGGACAGAGCACTGGAAGAGGCCATGGAGGAAGAAGAAGAGGAGGGGGTGGAGGAGAGAGGTGTGTCACAACAAATAGTAGCATTTTGGAGGCGTGGTGGCGGAACAACCTCCAACACTACTGCACCTTGTCCTGCATCCTTCCCAGCTGCCAGAAGAGTGACCCAATGGGCCGTGAAAGACAGGTAACGTCCCTGTCCATGCCTGCTGGACCATGAGTCAGCGGTAATATGCACCTTACCGCTGTCCGCCCTGTCCAGCGAGGCAAGGACATTGCCTTCCACATGCCGGTTGAGAGCCGGAATCGCCTTCCGTGAGAAAAAGTGGCGTTTGGGGACCTGCCACTGAGGAACCGCACATTGTACAAACTCACGGAAGGGGGCAAAGTTTACCAACTGAAAAGGCAGCAGTTGAAGTGCTAGCTATTTAGCCAAGCTAGAATTCAACCGCTGGGCATGTGGATGGCTGGGAGTGAACTTCTTTCGCCGGTCCAGCAGCTGGGGCAGGGACATTTGCCTGCTATAATCGGACGTGGGTGTACTGCTAGCAGAGTGCCCGGAAGCACTTGGCTGTGACACACCTAATTCTACACCTTCATTCCTCTCAGAGCAGGTTTCAGAGAGGACTGAAGGTCTAGTGGGGTTGGAGATGCCAGCTGATGAGGAGCAAGGAGAGATCCACTTTGTTCTTTGGTGTGGGTCTTTAAAGTACGCTTGCCAACGAGCTGCATGGCAGGTCAACATATGTCTGGTCAAGCATGTGGTGCCCAAGCGGCTGATGTTTTGGCCACACGAGATACACTTGAGACATATGTTCCAAATAGCAGCAGTGCGATCTGATGCACTCGTCTCAAAAAAGGCCCACACCAAAGAACTTTTAGAATAACGCGCAGAGGCAGCGCCCTGCACAGGCGGAGCTCTTCGGTGTGATTCAGTCGGTGTGCTGCCCCTAAGCTGGCCCCCGGAGGGCATCCTGCCTCGTTGGACATGTGCCGCCTCCTCCTCCTCCTCCTCCTCTCTCCTACCAGGCACCCACGTGGAGTCAGTGCCCTCATCAGCCCCTCGTTCTTCATCGCTGTAGCAAACCTGGCAATATGCTGCAGCTTGTGGAACATGACTGCCAGATTGCTGTCCTTCTTGAGCATCCCCTCTCTCTGCATTCACGCTACTGCCTTCCTCTAGCTGAGTGTCATCATCAGAGGCTACAAAACACTGGGCATCCTCCTGGAGCATGTACCCAACACTGTGCTCAAAGAGTTCAGGAGACACCTCAGGAGGACGTGGTGGGTCTAGGGAAGGAATTACTGATGATGACATTGAGACGAGGGAAGACGATGCGTTGGCAGCTGCTTTGCTAGTACCCTGAGACTGAGTGAGAGAGGATGAGGAGGATGATGAGGGCTTGGTCATCCACTCTACCAAGTCATTGGCATGTTGCGGTTCAACATGTCCAGCTGCCGAAAAGAAGGACAAGCGTTGTTGTCTCTAGACACAGAGCCTGCTTGCCCTCTTTTATCGGCTCGCGCCTATCTGCCTCTCCTTGCTGGCCTTCCTGACATGGTAATGGCCTGAAGGGAGTTGGGTAAAACAGCAGTTGGGTAGTGTATATTGTGCTGGAGGCACACAACACCCACTAACTCCTGCAGATGCCTTTATTATAGAACACCACAGATAAAGGGGTATACTGTAATGGAGTCACACAACACCCACTAAGCCCTGCAGATGGCTCTATTAGAGAACAGCAATAAAGGGTAGATACAGGTGTATATTGTGCTGGAGGGTCAAAACACCCACTAACTCCTGCAGATGCCTTTTTTATAGAACACCAGAGATAAAGGGGTATATACAGATGTATACTGTGCTGTGCTGGAGGCACACACAACTTCCAATAACTCCTGCAGATGGCAAGTGGGCTCAAATAGAGAAGAGCTTTGTAGGTGGATATAGCGGTGTGTACTGGGTACAGAGCACACAGACAGCACGCACAAGCTCCTAACACTACTGACTGCAAGCTCTATTATAAAAGATAGATCACTAGCTATATAGGTGAGGTGAATACAGCGGTGCATACTGCGGTCAGGGCAAGCAGACAACAACCACTACAGAAGAGCAAGATTGAAAATCGGCCGATAACGATCGGTGTGTACTGTGTTGAAGGTACACAGAACACCCACTAACTGCTTCAGATGCCAACACACTACACAAGGCCGCCGCGCTGGCGGCCTTATATAGTGTGGGGCGTGTACTACACAGCCTGAGCTATGGTTGGCCACAGGCATCCTGCCTGTGGCCAATCATGGCTCTCCTCGCTGCTGGCACTGTGATTGGCCAAGCATGCGGGGTCGCAGTGACGCAGTGCATTGTGGGCCGTGAGCGCCACACGAATTTGGCGCGAACGGCCCATAATGTTCGGAATTTGCCGATTCGGCGAACAGCCGATGTTCGAGTCGAACGTATGTTCCACTCGAACACAAAGCTCATCCCTAATGTTATAAACACATAATTACATAAAAAAACAACCAATAAATATTACTCATACTCTAAGCTGATGACCCCACCATTGACGCCTTTCTAGTTGCTGAAAACTTTCCTCAGGGGTGAAGAGCAAAAAGTTGGGTGGTAAGTTGATAATTCTACAACGTAGAAAAACACAATCTTAGACAAATTTGCAAAAAATGTGCTGGCATGAATGAGAGTGGGGGGAGAAAAAAAAAAAAAGAAGAGAGCCTACACCTCATAAAATCAACAGAGTATTCCTGTTTGCCCCACTGTGCTTTCATTTGGAGGATCAATTTTTAAAGCTATTTCTCTTTATAGGTCAATTAATCTATGGGCCGCATTGCAGAGCCCCTGGCTTCAGTCTCTCCTGCAGGCACATTCTCTTTGCAAATCTTGAGCCTATTGAGGCTTTTTGCTTATTTTGAGTATAACCTTTTGTATATGAGAATTGAGGCACCTACAGTTTTGTGCAACCCGTTCTTTCTTTACACAGAAGATTGGGTAAGCGATTGTGTGTAATATAGTTTTTGTTGGCTATCCATACTATCTAGCACACCTCTGTCTGTCTTTTACTGATTGATTTTTTGTTCTTTTAAGTACATCTTTATGCCTGCATGCTGTGGCCTCTTTTCTCTATAGTGGAGGCTGGGCTATCTGTGATCTACGTATATCTGGATCATATTGGTTCAGTTCATTCTATTTTGGCCAAACTACTAGGTGGTGTAGGGCTATTTGAATATTTGGTGGTAGCTTGGACAGGAATCTGAGAGGTGGCTCTATGGAATCTTTTTGATCTCTTCTGTTGATTTTATGGGGTGCAGGCTCTCTTCGATACAGGGTGACCCTCTTAGACACTTCTAGACATCCTTTGGTAGCCACCTGTATGTTTCTTTACAATCTTTTTTCATTTTGCATAGGAAGGGTGGACCAAAAGGGAAGTAGTCATGGCCAAATACCAGTCTGGGACAAAGCCACACAAACCAATGACAGGCATTTGTATGTAATGGTCCCAATACATCTATCTTTGATTTAATACCTTTATATCCCCTCCCCCTTTTTTTTTCTCCCCCCAGTCTCATTCATGCTAGCACATGTCATTTTTTGCAAATTTGTGTAAGATTGTGTTTTTCTATGTTGTATAATTATCAACCAACTTTTTGCTCTTCAACCCTGAGGAAGGTTTTCAGCAACTAGAAACGCTTCGGGTGTGGGGTCATCAGCTTAGAGTATGATTAATATTTATTGGTTGTTTTTTTTAATGTAATTATGTGTTTATAACATTTTGCTACACCATTGGGACACTGTTTTCTTAGTAGTCCCTCTGGTTTTAATGTATTTATGTGTATCTTTTGTTCTGTATTTGTTAATAAATTATTCATGTTTTTGATTTGTGTGTGGTGTTGGTGGTCACTTATAATCCCATTTATATAGGGGGATTTTTTGTTTAAAATGTATCAGGGATGAGACCACCACACTAGAATCTTTTGATCCACTGAGAGCCCCCTTCCCTCTTTCCCTCATTTGCATATGGTCCCAATATCAAAATCTTGGCTAGGGAGACTGAATGTCATCAAAATTACTTTCCTCCCAGTTCCTCACAAATAATACAGAGTTACTGTATTATTTCAAAATGTTGGCCATCCCTGTGCCATTGACATTCTTACAAGTTATACTAAATTAGATTCTTGCATTTATCTGAAATACGACCTGACCTAGGATTAACAGCACAGATTTAATGGGAGCTTGGGTGTTCCCTGCCTACTTCATTATTACAGAGTAGCACAACTAACCCCACTTACACTCCTACAGGATACTACTGAAACCCCATATACTACTGGGTGCTGTTAGACATGATAGATTGTAATACCATGGCATCTACATCATTGTTTCAAAATACATTTTGTCTTTTTAGGCCACTAGCTTGAGAAATGTAGTAGCCATAGAGAACTCCTATAAGGTCTAACCCCAATCCATATTATAAATATGTCCTTGGACACTCCCACCCTCTGTTTCGGGGCCTGTGGACAGGAGGGAACAATGGTACATATATAAATGGTGGACCTATTCAAAGTTACAGAGAGTGTACACTCTAATTAATACAATTTACTGCAACTTACAGAAGGACCTGGTTGAGGTGAAATAAGCTTATTCAGGCTGTAGGCTGAAAACTGGATGAGCTAGTTGTCTTTATTGTTACTGTTACTAAGCAAACTATTGCTCGTTCCTGGAAATCCCCTGTGTTGAATTTCCAGGAAGTCAATACTTTCCTGAATGGCAAAATGGTTAATGAGAAGTTGCCTAAAAATTGGAACTCCGTGGATAAATTATTTTCAACCTGATCACAGGGCATTACACCTTTGATTCTTTCCCCTGGGATAGGGCATATCATGGTACTACCTAAATGAGACTAGGTATCTCACACAGCTTTACTAAAATTTTGAATTTTCATGCTTGACTCATTATGTAGTACTAATTTTCTTTGGGTAGTTTTCCTTTTATTTGAACCACCACTAGGGATGAGCTTCGTGTTCGAGTCGAACGTAAGTTCGACTCGAACATTGGTCGTTCGTGCGTTCGCCGAATTCCGAACGTTTGGGCCGTTCGCGGCAAAATTCGTGTGGCCCACAATGCACTGCGATGGCGCAATGCATTGCTGGCTCACGATTGGCCAAGCATGCACTGTGACCCCGCATGCTTGGCCAATCGCAGCGCCAGCAGCGAGGAGAGCCATGGTTGGCCACAGGCATCCTGCCTGTGGCCAATCATAGCTCAGGCTGTGTAGTGCACGCCCCACACTATATAAGGCCGCCTTTGAGGCGGCCTCGTGTAGTGTGTTAGTTAGCATCTGAAGCAGTGGGTGTTCTGTGTACCTTCAAAACAGTTACACACCAATCGTTTTTGGCTGATTTACTATCTTGCTCTTGTGTAGTGGTTACTGTCTGTGCCCTGACCGCAGTATACACCACTATATTCACCTCACCTATATAGCTAGTGATCTAGCTTTAATAATAGAGCTTGCAGTCAGTAGTGTTAGTGGGTGCTGTCTGCGTGCTCTGTACCCAGTACATACCACTATATCCACCTACATAGCTGTTCTCTATTTGAGCCCAATTGCCATCTGCAGGAGTTATTGGAAGTTGTGTGTGCTTCCAGCACAGCACAGCACAGTATACATCTGTATATACCCCTTTAACTCTGCTGTTTTCTGGTTATTGTCTGCGTGCCCTGACCGCAGTATACACCGGGATATTCACCTCACCTATATAGCTAGTGGTCCATCTTTAACAATAGCGCTTGCAGTCAGTAGTGTCACTCAGGAGATAGTGCGTGCTGTCTGCGTGCTCTGTACCCAGTACATACCGCTATAATCCACCTACATAGCTGTTCTCTATTTGGGCCCAATTGTCATCTGCAGGAGTTATTGGAAGTTGTGTGTGCTTCCAGCACAGCACAGCACAGTATACATCTGTATATACCCCTTTAACTCTGCTGTTTTCTGGTTATTGTCTGCGTGCCCTGACCGCAGTATACACCGTGATATTCACCTCACCTATATAGCTAGTGGTCCATCTTTAACAATAGAGCTTGCAGTCAGTAGTGTCACTCAGAAGATAGTGTGTGCTGTCTGCGTGCTCTGTACCCAGTACATACCGCTATAATCCACCTACATAGCTGTTCTCTATTTGGGCCCAATTGTCACCTGCAGGAGTTATTGGAAGTTGTGTGTGCTTCCAGCACAGCACAGTACAGTATACATCTGTATATACCCCTTTAACTCTGCTGTTTTCTGGTTATTGTCTGCGTGCCCTGACCGCAGTATACACCGTGATATTCACCTCACCTATATAGCTAGTGGTCCATCTTTAACAATAGAGCTTGCAGTCAGTAGTGTCACTCAGGAGATAGTGCGTGCTGTCTGCGTGCTCTGTACCCAGTACATACCGCTATAATCCACCTACATAGCTGTTCTCTATTTGGGCCCAATTGTCATCTGCAGGAGTTATTGGAAGTTGTGTGTGCTTCCAGCACAGCACAGTACAGTATACATCCGTATATACCCCTTTAACTCTGCTGTTTTCTGGTTATTGTCTGCGTGCCCTGACCGCAGTATACACCGTGATATTCACCTCACCTATATAGCTAGTGGTCCATCTTTAATAATAGCGCTTGCAGTCAGTAGTGTCACTCAGGAGATAGTGCGTGCTGTCTGCGTGCTCTGTACCCAGTACATACCGCTATAATCCACCTACATAGCTGTTCTCTATTTGGGCCCAATTGTCATCTGCAGGAGTTATTGGAAGTTGTGTGTGCTTCCAGCACAGCACAGTATACATCTGTATATACCCCTTTAACTCTGCTGTTCTATAAAAAAGGCATCTGCAGGAGTTAGTAGGTGTTGTGTGCCTACAGCACAATATAAACTACCCAACTACTGTTTTACCCAACTCCCTTCAGGCCATTACCATGTCTAGAAGGCCAGCAAGGAGAGGCAGACAGGCGCGAGCCGATAAAAGAGGGCAAGCAGGCTCTGTGTCTAGAGACAACAGTGCTGGTCGTGGACGCGGTGCATTGTCATCAGCACGTGGCCATGGGACATGCTTGTCCTTCTTTTCTGCAGCTGGACATGTTGAACCGCAACATGCCAACGACTTGGTAGAGTGGATGACCAAGCCCTCTTCATCCTCCTCATCCTCTCTCACCCAGTCTCAGGGTAGTAGCAAAGCAGCTGCCAACGCATCGTCTTCCCTCCTCTCAATGTCATCATCAGTGACTCCTTCCCTAGACCCACCACGTCCTCCTGAGGAGTCTCCTGAACTCTTTGAGCACAGTGTTGGGTACATGCTCCAGGAGGATGCCCAGTGTTTGGTGGGCTCTGATGATGACACTCAGCTAGAGGAAGGCAGTAGCGTGAGCGCAGAGAGAGAAGATGCTCAAGAAGCACAGCAATCTGGCAGTCATGTTCCACAAGCTGCAGCATACTGCCAGGTTTGCTACAGCGATGAAGAGGGAGGGGATGATGAGGGCACTGACTCCACGTGGGTGCCTGGAAGGAGGGAGGAGGAGGAGGAGGAGGAGGAGGAGGAGGCACAAGTCCAACGAGGCAGGATGCCCTCCGGGGGGCAGCTTAGGGGCAGCAAACCGACTGAATGACACCGCAGAGCTCCGCCTGCGCAGAGCGCTTCCTCTGCGCGTTATTCTAAAAGTTCTTTGGTGTGGGCCTTTTTTGAGACGAGTGCATCAGATCACACCGCTGCTATTTGCAACATATGTCTCAAGCGTATCTCACGTGGCCAAAACATCAGCCGCTTGGGCACCACATGCTTGACCAGACATATGTTGACCTGCCATGCAGCTTGTTGGCAAGCGTACCTCAAAGACCCACACCAAAGAACAAAGCGGACCTCTCCTTGTTCCTCATCAGCTGGCATCTCCAACCCCACTAGACCTTCAGTCCTCTCTGAAACCTGCTCTGAGAGGAATGAAGGTGTAGAATTAGGTGTGTCACAGCCAAGTGCTTCCGGGAACTCTGCTAGTGGTACATCCACGTCCGATTATAGCAGGCAAATGTCCCTGCCCCAGCTGCTGGACCGGCGGAAGAAATTTACTCCCAGCCATCCACATGCCCAGCGGTTGAATGCTAGCTTGGCTAAATTGCTAGCACTTCAACTGCTGCCTTTTCAGTTGGTAGACTCGGCCCCCTTCCGTGAGTTTGTCAGTTTGTCAGTGGCAGGTCCCCAAACGCCACTTTTTCTCACGGAAGGCGATTCCGGCTCTCTACCGGCATGTGGAAGGCAATGTCCTTGCCTCGCTGGACAGGGCGGTCAGCGGTAAGGTGCATATTACCGCTGACTCATGGTCCAGCAGGCATGGACAGGGACGTTACCTGTCTTTCACGGCCCATTGGGTCACTCTTCTGGCTGCTGGGAAGGATGCAGGACAAGGTGCAGTAGTGTTGGAGGTTGTTCCGCCACCATGCCTCCAAAATGCTACTATTGGTTGTGACACACCTCTCTCCTCCACCCCCTCCTCTTCTTCTTCCTCCATGGCCTCTTCCAGTGCTCTGTCCTCAGAACCAGCGGTGCTCCGTAGGCGTTGCAGGGGCTACGCAAGTACGCAGGCAAAACGATGCCATGCCGTGCTTGCGCTGGTTTGTTTGGGGGACAGGAGCCACACTGGGGCGGATGTTTTGTCAGCTCTGCAGGGGCAGGCCGAGAGGTGGTTGACGCCATGCCAGCTTAAGCCAGGAATGGTGGTTTGCGACAATGGCACCAACCTCCTCTCTGCCCTCCGACAGGGACAACTGACCCTTGTGCCCTGTGTAGCTCACGTCCTTAACCTGGTGGTGCAGCGGTTCTTGGGCAGGTACCCCGGCTTACATGATGTCCTGAAGCAGGCCAGGAAAGTCTGTGTGCATTTCCGCCGATCATTTAATGCCTGTGCTCGGCTGGCTGAGCTCCAAAAGGAGTTGAACCTGCCCAAGAACCGCCTTATATGTGACATGCCCACCAGATGGAACTCAACATTGGCCATGCTGCAGCGGCTGCACACGCAGCAGAGGGCCATCAATGAGTACCTGTGCGACTACGGCACCAGGACAGGGTCAGGGGAGCTTGGTTTTTCTCACCACGCCAGTGGGGCATGATCAGGGATGCATGCACTGTCCTGTCACCGTTTGAGGAGGCCACAAGGATGGTGAGCAGTGACAGTGCATGCATCAGTGACACTGTACCTCTTGTCCACCTCTTGGAGCATACGCTGCGTGGAATAATGGACAGGACACTTGAGGCAGAACAGAGGCAGGAAGAGGAGGACTTCCTTGCCTCTCAAGGCCCCCTTTATCCAGACAGTGTTCCTGCTGTGCCACCCATCACACAGGAAGAGGGTGAGGAGGAGGAAGAGGAGGAGGAGGATGATTGTGTCAGCATGGAGGTGGAGGCTGGCACTCAGCATCAGCATCAGCAGCAGCAGTCTTATAGGGATGATTTACAGTCCCAAGAAACACATGGACTTGTACGTGGCTGGGAGGAGGTAGCTGCGGATCATGTTGTCCTTAGTGACCCAGAGGACTCCGGATCGAATGCCTCAGCTAACCTACGCTGCATGGCCTCCCTGATCCTGCAAAGCCTGCGGAAGGATCCTCGTATTCTTCGGATCAAGGAGAGGGACCATTACTGGCTGGCCACTCTCCTTGATCCACGGTACAAGGGTAAGGTTGCCGACCTTATCTTGCCATCGCAGAGGGAGCAGAGGATGAGACATCTCCGGGAGACCTTGCAGAAAGCTCTGTGCAACGCGTTCCCAGAGACTGGGAGGTCACAAACTCCTGGTCCTGGACAACGTGTTGCTGAGGCATCAGTCAGAAGGAGCGGTGGAGAAGGTGGCCGTCTGACTGATGCTTTCAGACAATTTTTTAGTCCGCAGCCCCAAGGTATGATTGGTTCCAGCACCCATCGCCAGCGTCTAATTTACATGGTGCAGGAATACCTAGGGGCAAGGTCAGACTTGGACACCTTTCCAAATGAAAATCCTCTGGCTTACTGGGTCTTGAGGATGGATCACTGGCCAGAGCTTGCACAGTATGCAATTGAGCTACTGGCCTGTCCTGCATCCAGCGTTCTTTCGGAACGCACCTTCAGTGCTGCTGGTGGCTTTGTTACCGATCACAGGGTGCGCCTGTCCACCGAATCAGTTGATCGACTGACCTTCATCAAGATGAATCAGTCTTGGATCACCCACAGCTACCAAGCACCTGAAGCTGATGTAACCGAATAATTTTTTTTGAAATACCACATCCCTTCAAGACTGCCTATGCTGATGCTGAGTGACTGTCCTGTTATGTTGATTGTCTATCCTCTTCCTCCTCCGCTGATATGTTGGAAGAACATTTTTGGTTCTGGGTGATGCCAGCAGCCCAATTTTTCTGCCCCTGTTTAACAGGGGCGTTTAATTACAATTTTTGATGCAATGCTTTGCAGCAGGGCTAATTCCTGCAATAAAACTAGAGTATATGGCAGAGGTTGGAGTGTGGTGGCACCAGCACCAGTGCGTAAGGCCCAATTTTTCTGCCCCTGTTTAACAGGGGCGTTTAAGTACAATTTTTGATGCAATGCTTTGCAGCAGGGCTAATTCCTGCAATAAAACTAGAGTATATGGCAGAGGTTGCAGTGTGATGGCACCAGTGCCTAAGGCCCAATTTTTCTGCCCCTGTTTAACAGGGACATGTAATTACAATTCTTGATATAATATTTCACAGGAGGGCCCCTTCCTGTGCCCACCCAGAGTAACGGTGAGGACTTATAGTGTTGTGGCACCAGCACCACAACCACCAAAGGTCAATTTTTCTACCACTGTTCAACAATGGCATGTAATTACAATTCTTGATATAATCGATCACAGCAGGGCGCTCCAGCGCCCACCAAGAGTCACTTTGAGGGCTTACAATGTTGTGGCAAAACCAACACCTTGTTCCGCCATTTCTGCAGAGCATATAGGGCAGGCCCCTACTTTCAAACATCCAACTTACAAACATCTCCTACTTGCAAACGCAAGGAGACAGCAGCAAGTGAGATGAAAAAAGATGGACGACAAAACAAATTATACAGGGGTGATAACCCTTCCCTATGTTTTCCAAAAAGCTTAAAAATAGTTTTTTTGACTGGAGCTACACTTTAAAAATGTACCAGTTGAAAATTACAAACAGATTCAACTTAACACAACAAACCTACACAGTCCCTGTCTTGTTTGCACCGCCTGTATACTGCTGTTCTGAGTATATAGGGCCTGGGGGCCACACGCATTTCCTTTTTTTAATATGGGTACGGGGTTCCCCTTAATATGCGTACAAGACCCAAATAGGCTGGCAATGGGCAGGGAGGGCTACCCATACCATTTTTCTGAATGATTTTCAACCATATTGCAGGAACCAGATATAACATTAAAACCGCAAGCAGTTTTAAATGGTGTTATTTCCGTTTAATGTCATTTTGTGCAGGGACTGTTCTAAACACGGGAAACACGTGGCACTTCACAGGCATACTACAGACACCCTCCAGGCACCATATTTAAAGGAATATTTCACTTTAATCGTCATTAAAATCAGTGCTCCCGCCAAAACAGCCATTTTTAAAACTTTTTTTTGCATTGACCCATGTCCCCTGAGGCAGGAGTCAGGTCCCCAAACCCTTTTTAGGACAATATCTTGCATATTAGCCGTTAAAATTAGCACTTTCCATTTCGAACGTTCGAGTCCCATAGATTTCAATGGGGTTCTAACGTTCGTTACGAACGCGGGGTCCGTTCGAGAGTTCTGGTGCGAACCGAACCGGGGGGTGTTCGGCTCATCCCTAACCACCACCTTTCCAGGTATTCTGTCCTTCCAGGTGTGTTGAATACCTATTCCTCTCCAACTGGGGAGCAGTGAAGTGCCAGCCAAGACCTGGGCTACCTGAAATGTAAATATATTTTTTTCTCTTTGTTACAGGGCTGCCATTTTTATATTTCATTTTCTTTTATATCACACTTGGGTTGGACAGAAATATGGGATCCTCCACTGTTGGATTGTTTATCCGGTTCCCGACCAGCGCACGCCGATGTACGTCGTCAGAATGGCACGGGCAGGCATATTGGCGTACAGGTACGTCCAATCTTCAATGCCGCCCTGCCATCGGCAGTGGACCCCCGTGACTACGGGACGGCTGAATGGAGGAAATGCCGTGTAAACAGCATTTCTCCATTCTGCCTAGCAACTAGTGACGCTGATCTCTGCTCCATGTGATTGGAGCAGAGATCAGTGTTCACTAAATGAAAGCCCAACCCCCCCACAGTTAGTAACACACCCCTAGGAACACTTAACCCCTACACTGCCACCCGCTGGTTAACCCCTTCACTGCCAGTGTCATTTACACAGGAATCACTGCATTTATATAGCAGTGATTACTGTATAAATGACAATGGTCCCAAAAATGTGTCAAAAATTTCCGATGGGTCCCCCACAATGTCGCAGTCACAATAAAAATTGCTGATCGCCGCCATTACTAGTAAAAAAAAAAAAATAATAAAAAATTATTAATAAAAATGCTATAAAATTATACCTATTTTGTAAATGCTATAACTTTTGCGCAAACCAATCAATAATCGCTTATTGCGATTTTTTTTACCAAAAATATGTAGAAGAATACGTATCGGCCTAAACTGAGGGAAAAAAATGTTTTTTTATATATTTTTGGGGGATATTTATTATAACAAAAAGTAAAAAATAATAAGTTTTTTTCAAAATTGTCGCTCTATTTTTGTTTATAGCGCAAAAAATAAAAACCGCAGGGGTGATCAAATACCACCAAAAGAAAGCTCTATTTGTGGGAAAAAAAGGATGCCAATTTTGTTTGGGAGCCACGTCGCACGACCGCGCAATTGTCAGTTAAAGCGACGTAGTGCCGAATCGCAAAAAGTGGTCTGGTCTTTGACCAGCAAAATGGTCCGGTCTGTAAGTGGTTATAAGGCTTTTTTTTTATTTTTTTTTTTTTTTTTTTAGTAAGGGTTGATATCTTTATTCTTGCCTCATTATTTAGTGAGTTGCTGATCTGAGGCATGCATTAAGCCAAAGATAGATCTGGATTTCTAACTTGCTTGCTTAACCAGTTTTAAAGTGAGAGAGCATCTCCCCAGAGTGAACACAGAATTTTCACAGATTCTAGCTATGCTTCACAAGGACAATAAGGGCTTTATTGCTGTTGGTCTCCCCTTTGATATTCCATTTCTTTCTGTTTTTGGGACTTCTAATGCTGGGGCAGTAAATGCAGAAAAAATATCCCTAATGGGAACAGACCCCACAGTTATAAACAACATCATATAATCTAACCAATTTCCATTCTTTCCTAAAATGAAAAAGATGCTTTGGTTGGAGATCAGTTTTAGTTTGTTTCATAGCAGAACTGCTTTCTTACATTTACCTGTTTCACAGCTGTAAAGACAGTTTTTTTTTTGTCCTGTATTAGCTCCAGAGCCTCTGTATAATTAATATCATCTAGCACCAACAGGCATATTATATTGTATAGCTACCACATATATTGTTTGAAGGTGTACCCACCTAGTATCGGTATACATTGCTGGATGGACCAGTTGTACTGCATATTGTTCTCCCTTTTCTGGTGTACTGGCTGACCTTCTAGTAACACGTTACACCCAAACATATATGGGTTGAATTGCTAAAACTGGAGAGTTCAAGATCTGGTGCAGCTGTGCATGGTAGCCAACACCTTCTAACTATAACTTGTTCAGTTAAGCTTTGACAAATCCTGGAAACTGATTGGTTTCTATTCAGTGCTGCACCAGATTCTCTACTCTCCAGTTTTAGTCAATCAATCAATAATCAATCAGTCAACAATCTTAAACATTATGGCAACAACAGGAAGAAAGGAGTAGTAAAATCAAATATAAGCACTGTATTTGGACTAACTAATCACATATAAGCATTGTACAGGCATACCCCACTTTTAAGTACACAATGGGGTTTATTTACTGAAGCTGGAAAGTGCAAGAGCAGGCTCACTTCTGCATAGAAACCATTGAGCTTCCAGGTTTTATTACCAAAGCTTAATTGATTAAGCTGAGGTTAGAAGCTCATTGGTTTCTATACAGAAGTGAGGCTGACTTTTCACTTTCCAACTTTAGTAAATAAGCCCCATTGTGTACTTAAAAGTGAGGTATGCCTGTATAAAGTTGGTAATTTAGAGGCTGAGATAGTTACCTTCTATCTCTGCTTACATCTCACATAGTATGGTGTCCAAGCAATCATATCAGCTGCTGGAAATCATTGACAGTGTGGTTAGAGATCAGACAAATCTGAATGATTTATTAAACAATTCATTAAGATCAGCAAATATGTTTTGACAGTCGGACAGTTGAGTATTTTTACGTTTTGGTGAAAATCATGAAATCGCTTAAGTGGGCTTTAAATGGCTACTACGAGTATGTGTAGTGCCTTATCATGGACCTGCCCATCTACTAAAAAATAGCCATTCATTAGCCTTACAATTTTAAAGTGTAATTAAACTAACAAAAACCTGACAGGTAGGGTTTCCATGACAGAAGAGACCCTTTGCCATAAACCCATTTCCCTCCCTGCCCGAATTTGTGTACACAGACCTGTGCTTGTGCATCTCAGCTTATATATATGACCCTGTGTGAGTGTGGGAGTGATGTCATAGCAGTCAGAACCGATAAGAAAGACCAGGAGAAGATGGAAATGCCAGTGATGGTTGGAAGCTCTGGAGGAGATCACTAGCCAGGTAAGTTTGCCAACATGTGCTAATATGCTGAGCATACTAACACATTATTGCTAAAAGCTCCAGAAACGTATTCTTTTTTTTTTCTGTAGGTTTAATTCCACTGTATGTTTTTAGAAAGAAAAAGTGAAAAAACATGAAATAACAAATATAAAGATGCTAGTGTCAAAATAACAATCAAATACAAAAAAAGGAAAAAAATAAAACATAAATACAAAGAAAACTGCATGAAAGCCATGGACCATTATTCAACATGTATTTACTGTGAACCAGTTAGACTATAAGTAAAATGTTGTCAGAAATACCAAATTTCATTGGAAAGGGAAAGATTTTGTAGTTTGTTCCATAAAATTGCCTGTCCTTTGGAAGGTACCCAAACTGAATGCAAAAATGTTGTAATAAAATTTCAGATATTATGTAGATGGTCTCATTCAATTTTTGTTATTTATTTTATTATTATCTTAGTTTCTATATATTTTTTTTTTTTTAAGATGATTAATTACAATTCAAAAACAATCTAATGTGTGTTACTTTATATGTAATGTGGGCAATACAGTCACAAAAGCATCTAGCTTATGTATGGAAATCATTTTATCATGTTGGTACCAATGCAAGCATGAATTACATTTCATACTATATTAGCCTTTTCTTATTCATCAACTGCATAACTCCAAAGCCACTTTAAAGATAAAGTTTCATACATTACTGTAAGTAATCTTATGGAGTTAATACAGAAAACTTTGTAGGTGACCTTGCAGGGACTTAACTGGTAATATAATAACATTGAAAATTGGTGCCTCTGGAGGTAGAAGCACGTTGGTTAAAAGACAAGCTAAAGATTGTAACATATTAAACAACAGAGAAACGGACCCCAGGATTCACTGACTTTTTTTCTTCCAACTGCTATGCCAGTTATTAGTTTGCTTGAAAGAAATGCATTGCCCTATCGCAGATGGTTAGTAAATGAAACATATGTTTCCACTGTCTATGCTACGATTATAAACACGGACAATTCCTACAATTGTGGAAACATTTGAAGCCTGTGTCATGCTATTCTGTGTAATCGAATGAGTTGCCTGCCTGAGGGGGAATAATCTTTTCTGTCCTTTGATTTACAAAATGTTCCAATCGTGTGAATGTGAATATATGAGTCATGCTTGCAATAATCAGGCATACCACTTACATGGCATCAAAGACTTCCCTTAAAGAACAGCTAGTTCAGCATGTTGAGAGGTAGGCAATGGTAATAAAGATACAAACAAATCAATTCAAAATATGTATGCAGAATGCAAAATGTATAAAGGATACAAGAAAAAAAACATTAAAGCTATGCAAATAAAAAAAGTGCTAATGGTCTAAGCAACATTACTAATTTGTGATTTCTTTCTTGTTCTCATTTCAGACATCAAGTCATCATTAGAGATGGGCTGAACACACCCCTGTTTGGTTTGCACCAGAAAAAAAGTTTTGACCCGAAGACTATTAAGGTCTATGATCTTCCCCATTTTGAAGGCTTATATGCAAGTTATTGGCTATAAAAAGGGTATTGGGGGCCAAGTACTGCCCTGGGGGACATGTATCAATGCAAAAAAACTTTAAAAAAAAGCAGTGATGAGTGGCACTAATGGGCACTAATAGATGGCAATGATAGGCAGCACTGATGAGGAGGCACTGGCAGGCATTACTGATGGGCACTGATTTGCATCTTTATTGGGCACGGGTGGGCATCTCTGGTGGGACTCCCATGGGCATCACTGGCGGGCACTGGTGGGCATTGCTGATGGGTCCTCACTGATAATCATTGTGCTGATTATCAGAGCAGACCCCAGCCAACAGGAGAGCAGCTGATCAGCTCTCCTCTACCCGTGCTTGTCAGTGTGAACAGAGTAAAAGCAGAAAAACAGCATTTCCTGGTTACCATGTAATCAGCTGTGATTGGACAGAGCCAATCACATGGTAAAGAGCCCACGTCATAGACTGACACACTACACCAATGATCGCCTTGTTGCGTGCCCCCACGGGCATATACGAGGGGCTTATGCTGCTGGCCATCATATAACGTCCAGCCAGGATGATGAAACCACTTTGCGGCCATCATATTGCTATATGGTGGGTGGGAAGTGGTTAATAAAGGAATTGTCAAAAACTGTCTCTTTGTTTTTATTACTTTTTGACACTTTTTGATGAATGGGTAGGGGTACTATGCCTTCCAGATTCTGATAAGCCCCCTACCTTCAGATCCTCACAACCATCGCCCAGGACAGTAAAACTTTTATTTTAATGTAGTTGTATATTTTTAGCCATTACCATGACCCACCATGAAAAAAAAAATTCTCATACTCCTGAAATTCACAGTGATACCATATACTGTATGTAAATATTATTTGTTGTTTATTCCTGTTACAGGGCTAAAAAAACAATTTGTATCCTACCTAAAACACACTGACCCTGACGTTTGACCTTGATAGTGACCTTTGACCCTGATACACACAATCCTAGATCAAGCCTCTTTTTTACCTTTACATTTGTTTATTTATTTATTATACTCACTTTCTTTTTTTTATTTTTTTTTTATTCTCCTTTGGCTAGAAGAAAAATATCCAATTTTTCTTTTTTAATTTAGAAGGAAAAAAAAGATTACAGGGGGGTGAGTGGGTTACAGAGTGATCACTTTGATAGCCAATCACAGACTAGCTATTGCAGCGATCATGTGATCAGGCTCCTTATTATTACTATGAGACAAGGAGCTGTAAGGCTGGATTTACACCTATGCATTTTTTGTGCTTTTTGCATTTAGCAGATTTGCACTACAGAACGTGTTCAATAGGAATCCATGTTAAATGGACTCTAGTGCAAATCTGCAAAATACAAAAAGCACTAAAACTGCATAGGTGTGAATCCAGCCTTAGTGACAACTCAGTCTCTGTTCTAGGAGCATGCTATTGAGTGTGCTTCTAGCAGAAACACCTGGTTACTGTTTTAGTATAATACATACAAGGCAGTATTAGATTAGATTCACAGCTTTGCATTAATGACTACAACTAATAGAAAGGTATCCACATTTTATAAGGTCTTGAATGTAGGTTTAGAAAAAAAAAATAGGTTTAGATGTATCTAGGGTGCATCATTTAGAGTCATAATAAAGCTGAACTCCAAGAAAACACTTAAATCCATATAGGAAATACATATAACGGAGCTGTTTTATCTGCCAAATTATATATTTTTTAATCTTGTCCTGAGATTTACACAATAACACAACATAGCACAATCAGATGGGTCACATCACTTACAGTTATGGAATGGAGTGGTATTATGTCTCCAATTCCAGCCTACTGATTGAATAGTGAATAAGTAGGCACTGGCCTATGAAGTCTACACTCTGCATGTTCCTTGTCAGTACATTTGCATGCAACACACCTGATTGGCCCTTCCCTCTTGAAATCTGAGTGCCAAAGGATAATCCTAATTTAAATTAAAGTACTAGTTTCAATAGAAATACTTTTTATAATATTTTAATAGCTACAGAGCTCCATGCTTTTTCTTTTAAATTTGCTTGGAGTTTAGTTTTCATTACAGATGAGATTTACAGATGTGCAAATTAGAGACAATTTGGGTAATAAGGATCATAATGTAATTACATTTGCCTTAAGTTACAGGAAAGAGAAGTATGCTGGTATAGCAAGAACACTACATTTTTAAAAAGCTAACTTCACTAAATTGTTCTCTTTACTGCATACTATTCAATGGGATCAAATATTATTAACAAAAATCACAGTAGACACATGTGCATGCTTTAAGAACATTTAAAAAAAAAAAAAACTGTAAGACAAATCTAGTGTCAGGTTTTTTTTTTTTTTAATCAGAAAAGATTTACTTTACTGAACATGCCATGAGTACAAACAATCGGAGTACAGTTATTGTAATGTAACTATAATGTCTGCCTTCATTTTGTTAAGCCCTGCGCAAACTGTTGGCGCTGTATAAATCCTGTATAATAATAATAATAAGAAGAAGAAAAAAGTACAGACAACATGCGTAGAAAATACACAGGAAATCGTTCACTCTATAGTATATAACATTTTCCGCAAAGTCTGTACATTGCACTATCATATGTATTTTTGGTAGTGAAAAAAGAATGCAAAGTGAAGTTACAAAAGAACAACATTGGTATGCAATGCAATTGGTGTGTGCTGTCCTCCCAACAGGTAAATTGAATAAGTAGAAGAGATGCCCTTCCCAATGTATCATTCTTCTTAGAACTAACTGCCTACTGCCCTCTCAGGCCCTCAGGAAATGCAAAAAAGAAAAATAACCTCCTGCCTATGATTACATTTGTAGCAATCTGTTAAGGACAGGTTGTAGGGAAGCCACCCCAGGGGACTCCAGCCACTCCTGCCAGATTTTGGTAAATTCTTTAGTTGCAATCCTATATTGGTCAGTATTTTTTCCTTAAATAAGTATCTTATTAACTTCTTGAATCCATTGGTGAGATGTAAGGGCTTGAGGAGAAAGCCAATATCTCACAATTAGCTTCCTGGCTAGGTATAGAAACCTCAGCAATGCTGTGTACGTAGAATGGGGATACAATTCTTCCTCCAAACCACCAATTAGGCAAGTGACAGAAGTAAGTTGCAGTTGTATTTGATAAGTATAGTTAACAATCCCCTGGTGTAGCTGGCATTTTGGTGCACAGAGGGGAATCCCTTCTACCCCACTTATACAACTGCATTAGTGTCCTATAAGAATGATGAAGGATGAACAGGTGTAAACAGCTTTTGAGGGGCTGATACTGATACTAGTGGGCCAGCTGCTAATAATTGTTCTCACCCAGGGGCACCCTGACCATTTGGCCACTCGGGCACTGCCTGAGGGCCCCGGGCCACTAGGGGGCCCCATCAGGGTTGCCAGCCTCAGTAAAACCAGGGACAGTATGTAAAAAAAAAAAGTGTTTTTACATCTGTCTCTGAAATGTCCCTTACCGACATCCTTTTGGCCTAAAAATCCTTAGATTATAGCTGCCCTACCTCTCCAGTACCTTCACAGCCAATAGAAACATGTCTGTATATACTGTGTGTACATGTATGTGTATACTGTGTAATTGTATACTGTGTGTGTGTATACTGTGTGGCCCCATAATCTCTGATTGACTGGGGGCCCCATGAGTTGTCAGTCCTCCCCTGTTTCCACCTATCCCAATCTATGGGGCCTACGTCATACTCACACTTTTCCCTACAGGGCAACAGGTTAGGGGCTTGTATATCTAGTGTCAGTTCTAGTGTAAATGTTGGCTGTTGTAGGTGAGACACACTCTGCATTTCAGAGCTATAAGAAATGCAACAAGAAATGCAAAATGGCAATCAGGGCAACTAAAATTTTATATGAAATATATATTACTACAATAAGTAAAACTAATCCATCAAGAATCTTCAAATATAGCAATAGTAAAAAAGTTAGGACAGAACATGTAGGCCCCATAAAAGATGGGGAGTTGGTCACATGTGTTAAGGAGAAGACAGATGTACTAAACACATTTTTCTTGTCAGTTTATACAAACATAAAATAATTTATTTTATTATAATGCTTTATAGTAATGTGTATAACAAATTACTAAATGTACCTTTTTGACTGACAGAAATCCAGGTCCAGAACAGATTAGACAAACTTAATGTGAATCGTCAGGATCAGATTGTTTATATCTGTGAGTCCCCGGGAAACTTAGTTCTGTTATAGCGAGATATTTTTTTTTAAGGACATTTTTATGACTGGAAGCATATGAACTGATTACCGTAAGGGCCGGTTCACACAGCGAGGCGATGCGAGGTGACACGGCTCGCCTCGCCTCGCTCCCGCAAGTCGCCCCCGTTCTGTACAATGGAACCGTTCTGAGAGGAGCGACTCGAGTCGCTCCGACTCAGAAAAAAGGTTCCTGTACTACTTCTGGGCGACTTTGGGGGCGACTTGCATTGACTTCTATACAGAAGTCCTCTGCAAGTCGCCGCTGAGGTCCCCGCAGGTCGCGGCGAGGCAAGTCGGAGACGCCTCGCCGCGCCTCGCTGTGTGAACCGGCCCT
Source organism: Lithobates pipiens (assembly GCF_037356315.1). Classification (NCBI taxonomy): domain Eukaryota; kingdom Metazoa; phylum Chordata; class Amphibia; order Anura; family Ranidae; genus Lithobates; species Lithobates pipiens. The sequence goes on along the minus strand of NW_027507903.1, from coordinate 322,198,509 downwards.
AAAGCAAAATTCATATCACTGTTTATTAAAGGGTTGAGTTGTATGCCAGGAAACTACAGAACAGGCTGGTAAAGGAATATATTCAAGAATTTGTCCATTCTTGTCTGATCAACCTGTTAACATTCAATGAGGAAGTTAGTAGGAATTTAGCGTTAGGGTTCCTAGTGGATGTATTATATCTGGACTTTGCTAAGCCATTCAACACTGTACCTCAAGCAATGTTTAATTTACAAAATTAGGTCTACTAGTGTAGTAGAAATTGTATGTGCATAGATAGAAAACTATTCTTTAAATGAACTATGGTTGTGTGTGTTATGGTCCCAGGGCTCTGTTGGGGTCAATGCTGTTTAATTCATTTACTAAAGATATTGTGGTTGGAATTAAGAGGTTTTTTTTTTCAGTGTTTGTTGATAATACCAAATTATGCAGGAAAACAATTCCGCACAAGACCTATCATTGTTATAGGAATATCTAGATAAAATGGGGGGTGGGCAACTATGTGGCAATTGAAGTTCAATATTGGCAAAAATGTAAAGTTATCAACTTAGGTCCTAAAAATATGAATTCAACATACTGTTTTGGGAGGGACTCTTCTGAGTGAATATATAATGGAAACGGATTTTGGTGCAGACTTATCAACAACATGCAATGCAAATCTGCAGCTAACAAGACTATCAGTGAATTATCTCATATTAAAAAGAGCATACAGTATATTAAAGAGATAAATCCATAAATATACCCCTTTATAAAATATTAGTTCAGTCTCATCTTGAATATGTAGTACAATTTTGGTTACCATTTCAAAAAAAGAATTTCCTTTAACTAAAAAAGTTCAAAGAAGGGCAACAACATGAATAAGGGTTGCAGGACCTTAGTTAGGAGGAAAGTTACAAAGTTACAAAGATTCACGCATTCACAAATTTTTCACTCTTGGGAAAGGGGCACTTAAAGCTGATCTCCAGCTTTAAGTAAAAACAAAATAGTTTGTTTGGACTAAGCTGGTCTAAATGAACTATTTACTTCACTAAGAGAACCAGAGGTTGGGAGTGCTGTATAAATTGTATGTAGCCCTTTTGAGCGGCGCAAAGTCAACTTAATTTTGTTCTGGGAATGGGATATGATGTATATACTGTATGTATCACCCTTTACCTTAGGTCGGTAGGTGCTAGAGTAGTGTTTGTGTTTTTTATGCCAGTGCAGGCAAATTTAGGCAGGCCTAGCTGTAAGCTAGGCCTGTTTGTTTTGATCTGGGGGCAGGGGAGTCGTTAAGTGTATCAGCAGGTGACTGACATGTGCCTCAGCTCTTGGACTCCTCCTCTGTTTCCAGTGAGAAAATAAAAGAGAAAAGAGGCAGTGCAGATTTCTGGAGTGACATGGGGTTTATTTGGGAGCTCGGACCAACTCTCAACTAGGATTGGCAGGGGGTAGGCCTCCTATATATACATGGTCAGTCTGTTGTGAGAGGAGTTGTTGGGTCGAAGAACTGAAATGATGTCATGTTAGGCTGTGGTGGCCCTTGAAGGACCCCATTTCTTCTGGGGGGGTGTACCTTGGGCCTGGACCGCGGGAGCTGGGAAGAAGCCTCTCTTTACACAGTCATTGAGTGGTGTCCTGGGACATGAGAAGGAGGAAGACAGGGGGGAACAGAAAAGTCATTCAGGAGGGATCCATGCCGGGGTCATGAGTGAGGAGCACAGTGAGAAGCTCTGGGAGAGACATGCCAAGATTGGATGTGGAGCCAGAGGGAGAGACTGTGGTATTGTTAAAGTTAAGTTGCTGCAGCCAGGAGGGTTGGCAGGATTTGCATTGGATGTGCTGGGAGCAGTAGTCCACCAAGTATCAGTTAGCACAATTATCTTCTTCATCTAAAATGGTTGCTATCACAGAGGGCACTGCAAATGGCTACTATGAAAATGTTAGGACTTATTCAGAGTGAGGCCTAGCCATGTGCTAATGGTGACAGGAATCTAGAATAGGACAGTGAAGGAAAGCAAGTGATCTCAAGTAGTGTGCTGGAGGAGATGTGCAGTAGAAGAGACTGTCAGTTTGGATTCAATTACCTTTATTTGAACTAGAAGTATTCATCATTTGGGCATCCCATGCCCCTTTTCCCCATCCAAGTTTAATCCCCTAATAAAAACAACAAAAACAAGCAAGAGACTGTTCATTGACTGGAAAAGTGTGTCTAAAATGCATGTCTGACCAAGCAGGTTGATGTGTGGATGCTGAAACACGCATGTATGTAGCTTATGTTCCTCATGATTAAAATCCAAGGGGCATAGTGAGACGTGTTGGGGGCATGGCCTACCTGGAGTCTGAGCTGACGCTGCCATTCATCTCACTTTGTGCACATGGGTCTGCTTTATGGTGTGCAGCTTATGGATCTTTTCCTTTGATATGTATGTAGCTGATGTTATATACAGTTTATACAGTGCTGAAAGCCACTGTATCTCTTAGTGAAGTAAAGGGTTTGTTTGGACCAGCTTGGTCCAAACAAATTGTTTAAACCTCACTAAAATCTGGAGAACAAAATTAAGGTGTGTGTGTGTGTGTGTGTGTGTGTGTGTGTGTGTGTGTGTGTGTGTTGGTGGGTTATCACTATAAAATACACAATATTATTAATATATTAAAGGTGAATATGTAAACTGTAATACTCTGTTTACTCTAAGGTTCCTGAAGAAGACACAATGTCCCAATTTAAGATTGTTTTCAAACACATAACAATCACACATACAGAGATTGAACGTGATGTTCCTGTGTCTTTTTTCAACCTTATTTCCTAGGCAAAATTATGTAACAAAGAATGCATTAACTTGTATATGTGAAGTAGACAAATGAGATTTAAAATGTATTTGAAACAATGGCCTTGGTCCAGTCAACATGTGGCTCATTACAACTTAACCAATAGTGAGTGGTAATACTTTTTTCAGTCCTGGATTTAGATTTCTCTAAAATAACCTATTTGTGTACTGAGCAAAGACCCTGATAAAATACCATCTGCTATTAGTCTGCCTATAGGCTTGGATCTCCCGCTCACCTAAAGTCTCAATTCTGTGTAAAAAAGCTCATTTGTACCAGAATCTCCAACCAGACATATCTCTACTAATTCCAGGTTTCTGAAGTAGGCATTGACTGTCATATATTTTCACATGTTGTATTTTGCAATGTGTTCTTGCAAATTAGTGTTACATGACCACCTTTACCCATGTAGACAAATGAACATAGATGAAAAAAGAAAAAATACTGAGTACATCTAGGGAAAAATATTTTAACTTTTTTTTCTGAATGTTAAAGATGGCATCAAAATCATTTAAATATACTGTTCATCTTACAGTATACCTTACATTTTCCATTAACTTTTATCTCTGTATACGTGGATATGTTTCACCCCAGGGATCAAGGATCTAGCCAAATTGCATCCTGTTTTGTTGAGTTCATAGGGGCAGAACTAATTTCAATATATATTATATATCTAGACATATATTAGAACTTATCTGTTCTGGCAGATATCCATTCTGATGGTATCAGACTTCTTGGAATAAATGTAGTGAGACTGTTTTTGGTACCTACCATTATTCTGGCAAATTTCAAAAACCCTTTTATCATTGACCTGACCTTGTTTAGGGACCTGGAACAAAAATGTTAAAGAGAAGGACATACTCAAGTTTATTTATTTTTAAGAAAAGAAGACAGTTTAATTTACATGCAAAGAAACTTATTTGGCAAATTGTACAGCGTTGGTCAGTGGTCACACAAAAAAGTAGGAAAGAACATTAGGCACATTGTTAGTAGTTGTGACAGTCCACATAGCAAGCACTTGAACTGTAAGTTTAAAAATGACTTGCCAGGCTTCACAAGTTTGTTGCACAATTGCAGCAAGTCCACATTGGACAACTCCAGATCAACTTTCTTTGCAAACATTCTGCCAGTCTGCTGCAAGTTCTGGTTCAATTATGTTATGCAATCATCCCACCACAGAGTTCACTGTGGCTGAATTTTCATGCTTTAGACTTGAAGAGCTCTTGCTGTAGACTCACCACTGTAATGTTGTTCTTCCTAGAGACTTTTCATGCAAATTTGCTACAAAAAGGAAGGTGGACCTGATGAAGAACTAGTCTCTCGGCATCTCCATTAGGCCCTGCCCACTGGCTAAGTTCAGCCATACATCACTGATTGCTAGGATGCTGGCAGCCTGTGTCCTAGAAACAATAACATGTAAATACAAAACACAAAAATTAAGGTAACACACAACATCCCTCTCATCTTTCTGGCCTGTTTTTGTACTCCAACTTAGAGTTGGTCTTAATTATGCCTAGTTTCATTACTTACGAACTGGGGGTAATTATTTTTTACTTTTTTGCAGCCATAGCAACACATTATGGACTATCTGTATCTGGCACACATAAGAATTATCTGTATCTGTTGCACATATCAGAAATATTAAAAATAAAGTGTCACAAATTTTATTAAATCAGTCTCATTGTATTTTTTTCTCCTAACAGACGAGAAAGAGACACAGGGAAGGCTTCTATTGCTAGTGATCCCACTGGCTGGGGGAACGAGATTGAGCATGCTCAGAGTACAAATAAAGTATGCACATATGTGGCACCACGGCGTAAAGCCCAGTCGGTGCTGTAACATATATAGTATATAGGCATTAGGGTGCCTTTGGCCAATCATGGCTTAGGGGGACTAAGTCCGTGCCCCACACTATATAAGGTTGCTTACATAGCGGTTGTGTATAGTGTGTAGGGATGAGCTGAACACCCCCAGTTCAGTTCGCACCAAAACTTGCAAAGAGGCCAAAAATTTGTACCAACACGCGAACACTGTTAACGTTTATGGGACACGAACATGAAAAATCAAAAGTGCTACTTTTAAGGGCTTATATGCAAGTTATTGCCATAGGAAGTGCTTGGGGACCCGGATCCTGCCCCAGGGGACACGTATCAATGCAAAAAATGTTTTAAAAACAACGTTTCTTCAGGAGCAGTGATTTTAATGCTTAAAGTGAAACAATAAAAATTAAATATAATTTTAAAAATTGTGATTTAACCAATTACAAACCGGAATATTTGGTTGCTTATTGATCAGGCCATTTTTTGCCATACGGCACTGCGTCACTTTAACTGACAATTGCGCACTGCACCCAAACAAAATTGACATTTTTTTCCCACAAATAGAGCTTTGCATTTGTAATTTTTTGCACTATAAACAAAAAAAGAGCAACAATTTTGAAAAAAAAAACAATATTTTTTACTTTTTGCTATAATGAATATCCCCAAAAATGTTTTTAAAAAACAAATTTCTTCCTCAGTTTAGGCCAATATATATTTTTCTACACATTTTTGGTTAAAAAAAAAAAAAAAATCACAGTAAGCATATATTGATTGGTTTATGCAAAAGTTATAGCATCTACAAACTATGCGAAAGATTTATGGAATTTTTATGGCATTTTTATTATTATTATTATTTTTTACTAGTAATTGCAGTGATCTGCTATTTTTAGCGATACTGCGACATTGCGGCGGACAGATCGGACACTTTTGACACATTTTTGGGACCATTGAAATTTATACAGAGATCAGTGCTATAACAATGCACTGTTTACTGTGTAAATGTTACTGTCAGGGAAGGAGTTAATACTATGGAGCAATCAAGGGATTAAATTTGTGTTCCCTGGGTGTGTTCTAATTGTGGGGGGATATGACTGACTAGATGAAGTAGTAGGAAGTAGTAGGAACAAACGATAGGTCTTTTCCCTCCTGACAGAACAGGGATTTGTGTGTGTGTGTGTGCAAAGGCAGGATGAGTTCTGCAACCTTACCCTTATAACATGGATCAGGAAGGATTTCCAGCCAGTAATGATCCCTAGGGTCCTGTCACAAGCTTTACAGAATCAGTGCCAGTAAGGATCACATGATCTGTAACTACTTCTTACCATAGATTACTGAATCTGGCATAGCGTTAACCACCTCTGAGCCTGCCTCTGCAGCGATGACAGAATCTCTGCCCCAGTGTGGCCCCTTTCCCCCAGGCAGACCAACTCAAGCACCGCATGACATCTTTTAGCCCGACTGCTTGCATAGCCCCTTGATAGCTTATGGAGCACCACTGGTTCAGAGGACAAATCTGCAGAAGAGGCGATAGAGGAAGAAGAAGAGGAGGGGGTGAAGGGGAGAGCTATGGCAGAATCATCACAACCATTTTGGAGGCATGGTGGCAGAACAAGCTCCAACAACACTGAACCCTGTCCTGCATCCTTTCCAGCTGCCAGCAGAGTTACCCAGTGCACTATGAAGGAAAGGTAACATCCCTGCCTATGCCTGCTAGACCATGAATCAGCGGTAATATGAACCTTACTGCTCACCACCCTGTCCAACGAGGTCAAAACATTGCCTTCCACATACTGGTAGAGAGCCGGTGTCCTATCATATAAGGTCCTCCATCCGATAGTGTCCGCTGCATACTGCGCATGCGCAGTACACAGCAACACAGATTCCAAAAATTGCCGAGGATGAACGGCGCCTGTGCCGTGAGTCCAGGTTCTATCCCCACTATCCAAGTGGACATAGAGCAAGATTATAAAAGAGCCGAGCGCAGCGAGGCCGAGCCCGAAGCGTGGCGAGCGAAGCTCACCCACGAGGGGCCCTCTAATATTCACAACCCTATGTCCGCTTGGATGGTGGGGCTACCACCCCCACTCATGGCGCAGGCACCGTTTAGCTTCGGAGATTTTCCAAAGCTTCGTCTGCTCCGTACTGCGCATGCACAGTACGGCGCGGACACTATATGATGGCTGGACACTATATGGCAGAACACCGGAATGGCATTCCGTGAAAAGAAATGGTGTTTTGGAACCTGCCACTGAGGTACAGCACATTCCACAAATTCACGAAAGAGGACAGAGTCTACCAGCTGAAAAGGCAGCAGTTACAATGCTAGCAATTTGGCCAGCCAAGCTAGGATTTTTTTCACACAGATATAGCTTTCTTTTGGTGGTATATATAATTACCAATGCTTTTCTTTTCTTTTTTTCGCTAAATAAAGAAAAAAAGATTTAACATTTAAACAAAAATAAACACTTTTTTGCTTCTGTTATAAAATTTAGCAAATAAATAATCTTTCTTCATAAATTTAGGCCAAAATGTATTCTGCTACATTTCCTAGGTGAAAATAGCCATGTCTTTTGGCAAGTTTAGGTGACAGTATGTATTAATAATAAAAAAAAATACATTTAACACACTGTAACCAGAGCAATACAGTGTTGCCATAGAAACTCAGTACTACTCTGGGGAAGTAATCAGGATTTATTTTATTTTTTACACATCATGATTGCTTATACCATTGAATTTCATTGGTATAAGCAACCATTTTTACTGCATTAAACTGATTTATTCAGTGTGTTTTGTTGTGAGTAACTGTGATGGGCCACACCTAATCACATGGTACAGATGGGCTGTGAGTGACCTTGACTGTACCATGTGATCACAGTGACCAATCACAGCTAGCAACACAACTGTACACAATGGATGGCATGTGATTGGCCACAGAGATCACATGATACTGGTAGCAGGCCGAAACAGTGATCATTTATTGGCTGTGTATGGCAGACACAACTGGTGACAGATCGCATTGAATCAAGGCCTTGCGGTCACACAAGAGGCGCGTTCTGGGAGGACATCTTAAGAAGTCCACCCAGAACGACAAAAGTCCCACCCAACCATCATTTGACTATAGGATGGGTGAGAACTGGTTAAACAAAAAAAAAAACTGTTATAAAAGAAATACCTAAATCTAGGGTTTCAGTATCTTCCATCTTCTTTTTCACAGTGGAGGAGGGTCCTCATTTTGAGGCCCATATCACTGCCTGGGTGATTACACTTCTTATTGATTGTTGCAGGATCCTTTGAAGACTGCAGCAGCTGATAACCTTACGAACAGACGCCTAGTCTATTGTAGCAGTGGGTTTACTGATTGTGACTCCTAAAAAGCCATCAGTAAGGGACATAAATGGTAGATTTAGATGATTATACAGTAAAAGAGCTCTATAATCGATTTACTAAACAAATAAAAAAAATCTGAATGGGTGATCATGGGTGAGAGGTGGATAAATATTGCCCAGAGGTGGATGGCAAAGTAGAACTGTAGCCAAGCTTTAACCACTTCAGCTCCAGGAAGATTTTACACCCTTCCTGACCAGGCCATTTTTAGCAATACAGCACCCTTTTACTTTAACTGACAATTGCGCTGCCATGCAAATTAAATTGATGTCCTTTTTTCCCACAAATATAGCTTTCTTTTGGTGGTATTTGATCACCCCTAAGGTTTTTATTTTTGCGCTATAAACAAAAAAAAACAGACAATTTGGAAAAAAAATATATATTTTTTACTTTCTGCTATAAAACATATCCAATAAAAAATTTTAAATAAAAATCGGATTTCTTCATCAATTTAGGCCAATTTGTATTCTGCTACATGTTTTTGGTAAGGAAACATCCCAATAAGTGTATATTGATTGGTTTGCGCAAAAGTTATAGTGTCTACAAACTATGGGATAGTTTAATGGCCTTTTTTTTTTTTTATTGTTTTTATGGTGTAATGGCGGTGATCAGTGATTTTTTTAGCGGGACTGCGACATTGTGGCGGACAAATCTGACACTGACACTTTTTGGGGGTCAGTGACACCAATACAGCTCAGCTTTAGGCACAGTTTTTTTAAGCAGCTTTTTCTTGCCAGGATTAAAAGGCATTCCAAGGAGGCAATCCAATGCCCTGTGTGCATGAGGCTTTTACATTTACATAACCTTAGCCTACACTAACCTTAGTAGCTGCAGCTACTATGGGGTGATCCATCGCCAAAGAGTGTGGCTGAGACGTTTCAGCTTCAGTCTACATAGCTCAGCTGTACGATAACTCACTGCAGGAAGTTACCCTCCTACCCGCCTTCTAATCTCTAATGTTAACACAAAGCAGGGTGAGAAAACTGTGAGAGCAGTGTGCTGGGACTCAACCTAAATGGCTTCCCTGCTTCTCTTGTGAACATTGAAGTTAAATTGGCTCACCAAGCCTGCAGTTACTTATTTACTGCGTGTTAAGAATATAAACATTTTATGTCTGCAGGCCACGCTTCGACAAAATTCTATTTAAAACTTCTGTTAAAAAAAGGTGTTAATTTTACAGTATAGTCCACACCCTGTATTCCAAAGGGTTTGATGACAGTCAGGGAAGAGATAAAGATGATTGGCCAAGTTAAGTTCAGGTATGTTTTTTTTGCTTTTCTTTTCATTAGTTTTTTCCTGCTATTCTTATTTATTCAATATGGCAAGGAGCAATGTGCAAAATGCAGTTACCCATAGAGACCAATCAGCAATGCTTTTTTTTTTTTTTTCTTGCTTTGACTGCTCTAAATTGATGAAGGGTGAAATCTGACTGTGCTTTGTTCATCATTATTGCTCTCCTCACTGCTTTATTAAATATGCCCCTAGGTCTACTTCAATAGACGTTTAATAGTATAATACGCAATGTCTTGTCAAGAAAATTCGATTTCACAGCTGCAAAGCTAAGAATGTCAGCTTGGCATACTGATATTATTTCCCAGAGTAAATAATATAGATTCCTCAGCATGATATGATATCCTGGAGTACACTTTCTTGTGTGAGCTTCTTCTTGCATGTTCATAGCCAACTTTCTATCATCAGCAAATTGAAGTAATTTGCACTTTATCCATGCTCAGAGATTATTTATGTAGGGGAACGTTAGCTATGGTTCTGGAATGAAATGCAATGCAATCTTTTTTCTGGTTAAAAACAGAAAGAGTTTGTCGGTCTTTATATAATGACAGTCCACTTAGATCAAAAGATTGGCTCTTGGACAAATATATGCATGAAACCCGGGTGCTGTGTTCTGTGTAAAACTCAGAAACGAATTTGCAAACATAGCATCTCAGCAAGACTGAATAATGGAATTAGACATGAGGGCTGTGCGTATTACATACTTTAATGGAAATGTTCTGAAAAGCAAACACTACATTTAAAACGCTATAAATAAAAAACAGGAAGCTGCTAATTTTGTAGAAATGGAAAATGCTAAAACATTCATCCAAGTCAAAATGAAAATGATGCAGTCAACTCCACCAAAACCTTTTTTTAATTTTGCATAAACCTGTAATGCCACGTACACATGTTCGAAATTCTCGTCGAAAAAAGCTCTGATGGTTTTCCCGACCAAATTCCACTCAAGCTGTCTTGCCTACACACGGTCACACCAAATTACGATTGTTTAGAACGCGGTGACGTACAACACTTATGACGGGACTAGAAAAAGGAAGTTCAATAGCCGGTAACCAATAGCTTCCGTCTCATAGTTGAATCAGAGCATGCGTGATTTTTGGCGTGTTGGAATTGCATACACACGAACGGAATTTCCTATAGAAAGTTTTTCCATAGAGAAAATTGAGAACATGCTATCAATTTTTGGCTGGCGAAAATTCAGACAGCTATATTCCGATGGAGCATACACACGGTCGCATTTTCCAATGAAAAGCTCTCATCGGTCTTTTTCTGGCTGGAAATCTGATCGTGTGTACACGGCATTAGAGTAACTACTTTTGTAAAGTTTTACTTATGACATAGGGGGATTTCAACCCACTTACTATTGATCTAACAACTTTTAATGGAAACACGAAACAAGAAATAAGGAGAGTGGTGGTAATCGTACAGACAGTTATGATAACCTGACCAGAGAATCTTAAGCTGTTTTACTGAAAATTGCTTTGTTGTCTAGTGTGTCCACAATAGAGAGATTTCCTATCACTTCTTGTTCTTCTTCTGATACCTGAAACGCCTACAGTGATTTCAAAGCTTAACACTGGGGAAAGTAAAAGTTCTCCCTTGCAGTGGGGCTGCCCCAACACTGCAAGATTTAAATGCTTGTTTATGTCTAGGGGACAGGGAAAACACTTTAAGGACTCATTTACACGTGTTTCAACTTCAACACACATTAAAGTGCCTACCGCTTCAACATCCTTTTTTCATTTTTTTTTTTGCTTCTGCAAGCTGTGATGCTTCGATGATGCTTCGGTGTTGCTTGGATGAAGCTTTGATGATGCTTTAATAATGCTTTTGTGGTGCTCCTATGATGCTTTGATGATGCTTCGGTGGTGCTCCAATGATGCTTCAGGGGTGCTTTGATGATGCTTCAGTGGTGCTTTGATGATGCTTTGGTGGTGCTCCGTTGATGCTTCGTGGTGTTCTGATGATGCTTTGGTGGTGCTCAGATGATGCTTCAGTGTTGCTTTTTTGAAACTTTAATGAAGCTTGGCAGATGCCATGTATGTGTGTTGATATCTGCAATTTCTCCAAAACAGAGTGAAGCTAAAGCTGAATTAAAGCCTCTCAAAAGCTGCAGGTGCTTCAAGCGAGCGTGCCATAGACTTCTATGTAGGCTTTGAAGATGCTTTGAAGCACCATTAAAGTGACCAAGCCGAAGAAAAGCAAACACAAGGTGTAGACAGGACTGTAAACTTATTTTATTTAGTAAAAGGGGCTTTGACTGGCATTCAGAGAGCTTTAACAAAGCATGTTTCAAAGCCATGTTTTGAAGCAAGTGTAAACGAGCCCTTACTTACCTGATTCTCTTCTCATGCAGGCTTCTCCGTGCTCCTCCATGCTGCTAGACTGGTCCCTTAAGCCTTTCCTCCACTATGCTCCAGTGTTCAAATGTCCTCTGACATCACTGATACCAATTCAGAACCCTTAGCCCTGCATTGGACATAAGGATGCCAAGGAACACCACCAGAGTGTAGGAGAGAAGAGGAGAATGCCAGACGCTGGGGTAGTGGAAGATAGAGTAAGTAAAAGTGCTTTTTCCCATTCCCTATCCCTAAATGAGAATTTCACCCTTGAGTTCTGGGGCAGTCCCACTGCAAGGAAGGACTTTTACACTTTAAGTTCTTTGTTTCTGTCTGTGTCCCATTTGGAAAATATCCTTCACTTCCTGCTTTAAAGGATAGGTTCACCTTTCCAAAAAAAATTCACTTTTTTTTGCAATTTAAAAAAATATAAATTTATTTTTCTTTAGCCCACAAAGAATTGCACCCTCGATCAGCAGATAGCAGGTGCAATGTCAAGCTCCTGCAGACTCCCAGCATAGTTGCCTGCCCGTACCTTGTATGGGCAGACAGTTACCTGAGAGCAGGAACATCAATATACTACAAGAGCGCTCACCAGCACCCCCACAGCTCATAGAAAACTACAATTATTTGTAGGCATTCATTCACAGGAAACTGTGAATGGAAGACGCAGATGTGTGGGCGGAGCCCCACATGGCCACACTTTTTTCAAATAGTAAAAGCGGGTGTAGAAAGAATATCCTGCTGTCACAGGGAGGGGGAGCAGAGCTGCAATTGCTGGAAAATGTTACATGTTCATGTTCCAAAGGTGAACTTAATCCTTTAAGTCACAATGGAAGTACAAGGTCTTCCCAAAGAATGGCAAATCTTCTCCTGGATGTCACAGGAACATCTCCAAATTTTAGAGTTTCCCTTTGAGTTTCAGTTCAGGTTACATTGATCAACAGGACTCAAGAGCAGGGAAATCTTCCCATTGGGGAGAAATGTAATAGTAAAATCCCTTTCCTGCTCTATCCAAAATAGAAAAAAGGCTTTAGATGTACTTTTAAAACAGAACTAAACCACATCTGGGTACCACAAACCAAAAACACCTTTTTATTCATTTTTAATATACAAAGCAAACTCGCCCATCCATTCATGTCTCCACCCCTTGGCATTTCTGGTTGTGGCCATCTTGAGTAAGGGCAGATGATTCATCTAACATTTACTTCTTGGAATCCATCAGCTCAGGCATGCAGACAGGAGGGTGTGCTTAGCTGAGAAAGACTTATGCCGCGTACACACGATCGAATTGTCCGGCAGACTTAGTCCGGCAAACAATCCGCCGGACTTTCTAACGAACAGACTTGGCCACACACGGACACTCCGAAGGTCCAGCGATTTATAATGCGATGACGTACAGCACGTACGATGGGACTAGAAAAAGGAAGTTCAATAGCCAGTAGCCAATAGCTTACTTCTCGTACTTGCTTCTGAGCATGAGTCATTCTTAGTTTTGAGTCAAAACTACTTTCTACGTCCGCCAGACTTTACGATGAAAAAGTCCGCTGGAGCCCACACACGATCGAATTGTCCGGCGTAATGCGGTCTCGCGGACTAAGTCCGGCGAACAATTTGGTCGTGTGTACGCGGCATTACTCTCCTCCAGAAGACTCCTGGGATGTGTGACATAATTTGCCTAGGCCTGGAAATTAGTAAGTAACTGAAGAAATATAAAACAAGTAAATATTATATACTTTCCCATTTTTTTTACTACTGCTAACAGCATAATGATTAAAAATAATCAATGTTAATTGAGAAGGTGAAGTTCTGCTTTAAGAATGTTTTTTCCTTTATGTTTTCGATTATGGATTGTTCATCAAATTTGAATTTCTTGTCTTAGGTGGATCCCACACTGATGCCATCCCTTTATACTTCTTAATGTTCTTTCAGTTTGTATTTAAAGTGGCCGCTCTGTATTTAGCTTCTGGCAGGCTGCTCAAGGAGCCCCATATCTCTGGAACCACAGGTTGTAGGAGCACCCCGATTTTTACTAGTGGTGGGGTAGGACTTAGGCTACATAACCCCTACATTTTTCTGTGACCCCAGGTCACTGAGCTATGATCCTCAAAGCCCTTCTGTTTTTTTTTAATGTTCCTAGCCCTGTCTCCCCTGACTGCATGTCCCTGAAGTGTAGCAATATGGTTACATTTAATGATGCTACAACATTTAGCAATTCATTTATCATTGATAATTAAAAGAGGTACATCTAAGTATTCAGGCAGGAATTACCAGGTAAAGCTGTCCACTTAGACCATCCGCCGCTTTAATTGACAACTGAGTGGTTGTGCAACATTGTACCCAAACAAAATTGACGTCCTTTTTTTACCACAATTAGAGCTTTCTTTTGGTGGTATTTGATCACCTCTGCGTTTTTAATTTTTTGCGCTGTAAATAAAAAAAGACTGGCAATTTAGAATTTTTTTTTACTTTCTGCTATAATATATATCCCCAAAAATATATGAAAAAACTAATTTATTCATCAGTTTAGGTTGATATATTTTCTTCTACATATTTTTGGTAAAAAAAAAAACACAATTGGTGAATATTTAATTGGTTTGCGTAAGGCTCGGTTCACACAGGGGCAACATGACTTTCAACACGACTTTTGGAGGCAACTTGGACGTGACTTGGACGTGACTTTGACGTGATTTGGACGCGACTTGGACGTGACTTGGACAGACTTGGACACGACTTACAACACTACTTTAAGTCGCCCCATGCCAGGCGACTTGCCGTGGCCAATCAGAGAATGAGCTCTCAGGGGGGAACTCCTTTTGAGAGCTGATAATTCTCTGAGATTCGCCTCCGTATAGACGGAGATCCGACTTGGAGGCGACCTCCATTGAAATCAATGGGTACCAGTCGCCTACAAGTCGGATTAAAGTAGTACAGGAACCTTTTCTGAAGTCGGAGCGACTTCAGTAGTGTGCATTAAGACGGCTCTCATTCACTTACATTGATTTATACATGTTGTGCGACCTGAGGTGACTTGGGGCGTCTTGAAGTCGGATCTGAGTCGCCCCTGTGTGAACCGGCTCTAAAAGTTACCAAGTCTACAAACGGGATGGATTTAGGAACTTTTATTTTTTTATTATTTTTACTAGTAATTTGCGATTTTTAGCGGGACTGCAAAATGGCAGCGGACAAATCTAACCCCAAATTACACTTTTTGGGGACCAGTGACATTATTACATTGATCCGTGCTAAAAAAAATTGCACAGATCAATGTAAAATTGACACTGGCAGGGAAGGTGTTAACACTAGGGGGCGTTCAAGGGGTTAAGTGTGTTCTCTCAGCGTGTTCTACCTGTAGGGGGGATGGGCTTACTGAAACTTGACAGAGATCACTGGGAACAGAAAATTTCTGTCATGTCACTAGGCAGAACAGAGAAATGCCTTGTTTACATAAGCAGGTCCCCATTATGCCTCTCCTCACCGTGATCGTGGGCCGTCAGTGGATATCGAGTCTGTGGGACCCGCAGGCATGCTCCTGCTCCTGCTATCCTGCTTTTGTGGACTAACGTACAGGTACGTCAGTTTTCACAGGAGAGCCGACCTGCTGCAATATATCTATGTAAGCAGGTCGACAAGTGGTTAAATGTAACCACATTGCTATACTTAGAGGCACCTCTCTACTCTTTTATACTGAGTTCTAACATTATGCTACTTGTATATGAAGAAATCGCTCATTTATTGAGTCAAAATTTATAAAAAACATTTTGTCTTACAAAACATTTTCAGATCAAGTTACTCTCAATCCAAGATTTTACTGTATAATAAAAATAAAGCCATCGCAAAAGATAGCATCACCATCACTAAGGTTTGGGTAGTCTTACTGTGCTATCATTTTGTAGCAGATATGTAAAGTCACTGCATGCTGCTATTTAGTGTCGTCTAAGCTGCTTTTGAGGGATTGGCTTGTCATCTTTGTTATCTTTGGTCTTCTGATGAAAAAGAAAATTTGGACTCCTAAAGTTTTGATGTGTTTCTCTTGTTCTCTGTATACCTTCGAAGGGTATTATTGCTATCTGCATCCCTAATTTACCCTCCTTAGTTTTTTCTTTTTTGCTGTACTACCAATCATGACCTTCCATGTTCAACACAGAATTTTTGCATAGTTATTTTATTTGTCATTAGAGGAATCCACTAGTTTCATGCATATATGATATGAAAAAATGTATGGGTTATAATTTGTGTATTTAGGCATTTTTGGATTTTAAGGACATTGATATTGAAAATCTTTTAAGTGTATGGTAAAGCACTTTTTACAAATGCTTATTCTTCCTAAGTGAGGGAAGAGAAGAAGCCCTCTGTAAGCCCCAAACCACAAACTGGAGTTTACACAGGCTGAGGACTTTTCACCCCAATTAACCTGTGCTTGTGCCTGAGTGGCCAATTACAAAACACCGGTGATATCATGTGAACGGAGGAGCTGTGAATCGTGTGTTCCTCATAACCAGAAGTACTTTGAATTTTGCTTTGCTTACCCACACAAGAAGAGTTGTAGGAGACCAAATAGAAGGTATGTTTTTGCAGCTGAGTAGGGCAGTTCCAAAGTTAACACGATCTATTGCTCTGCATGTGCAAAGTATAGTAATACTTTACATTAGATGTAAACCATAATAAGTTATCATTTCTATAGTGCACACAGCTGCCAAAAAAGTCCAACAAGTGAGTCCATAGAAAAGATCCCAGTAGATGAATGCAATACTGTGAATCCCATGTATTCCACCATCTGCAAATTTATGCTCTCATCTGAAGATGTTGACCCTTATACTGTAGAAACTAGGCCACATTTTACTTTCCCCTTTCCCTTTTTAAACACCTCCTGGGTATCCCTAAAATGGTCACCGTGCCCCAGTCAGAAATTATTCCTTGGGTCAATAGCAGCAACCAACCTCCTTCCCTTAAAAAGTTCTTCAGCTTGTAACTCACTTACGGTATTTTATTAAAAAAAGAAATAACTCTCATAGTATATAGTGCACAGCTAACTCGTGCACTGCAACATAAAACACTTTCTAGGGACATTGCCCCATAAGAAGATTTCACATCAGCAACTCAAAAATACAATTCCTTCCCCCCGCCTGGGTTTGTGCGATGATGTCATATGTGCCGCCCCTACATATTTCGTCACTCATCATGTGACTTTCTCAAGGGAAGAAACAGCCATGATGCCCGCAAATTTACATGCATTCCACAATGTTTACTGGTACTCATGGAAATTGAGCACCATCATAGCAGATTTGCCAATGTCAACATCGCCAGCCAAACTGGCAGACTGCCAGGAACCATGAAAACAGACCAAGACAGAAGTACATTTAAATTTGTTTAATAATAAAAGTAAAAAGAACAAATGTAGTCAAAGCATAGCCATAGTTCAGTAACCGGAATGGATAGCCAGCCAAGCCAGAAGTCAGGGATAAAAGTAGTGGAACAGCAAGCAGGATCCGGAGCCAGAAGGGATGTCAGCAAAGCCAGTCTTTAACCACTTCCCACCCGGCCAATGCATATATACGGCCGGGTGGGAGCCGTCTACTCCTGATAGGCCGTTCAGGAACGTCCTTCAGAAGTAGCGGGATCGCGCGCGCGCGTGCCCGCGCAGCGGCGCGATCCCGATGTGCTCATGTCACCCGGACACGGCACATCTCAGATCTCTGTGATTGGCCCTCCTGATCACATGACGGCCGTGTCCAATCACGGCCGTCATGTGATGTAAACAAACAGCCGGTTGCAATGCAATCGGCTCTCCTCTCCTCACACGGAAGTCATCGCTGAGGAGAGGAGAGCAGATCGCTGCAGCCGGCTGATGATCAGTGAGTATGAGCTGTTTTTTACAGCTTTTTACTCACTGATCATCAGTCTAGTGTCAACACACAACACACCACACAGTACAAACACAGTCCCCACATATGTCCCTAAAACACACATGTCCCCAAAACATACATGTCCCCAAATAATAAAAACACATGTCCCCAATAATAAAAACATGTCCCCCACATATGTCCCACTAAAATCACATGTCCCAATGATTATCTGCACACATATGTACGTGATCACCTGCACACATATGTACATGATCATTTGCGTACATATGTCCCTGATCACACAAACCAATTATTATACACTTAACGGAATTTTTTTTACCAAAAACATGTAGCAGAATACATTTTGGCTTAAATTTATGACAAAATTTGATTTTATTGGATTTCTTTTCAAATAGAAAAAAGAAAATATTGTTTTTTTTCCAAATTTCCACTTTTTTTGCGCTTATATCGCAAAAAATAAAAAACGGAGTCGTGAATAAATAACACCAAAATAAAGCTCTATTTATGCGAACAAAATGATAACCATTTCATTTGGGTACAGTGTAGCATGACCGCGCAATTGTCATTGAAAGCGCTAGAGCGATGAAAGCTGAAAATTGGGCTGGGAAGGAAGGGGGTGAAAGTGCCCTGTATTGTAGTGGTTAAACTGGACCGCAGGAGATGTTTCTTGTGATGTTGACCAAGGCGAAGGCAGAGCTCCTCTGGACTGGATGGCTTAAGTAGGCAGGATTGACGAGCAGAATTAACAACAGCTGGGTAACTGTGGAGAGAGATGGGATCTAGCAATTAGCCAACAGCTGAGTGGCCAAAATAAATATGTTTTAGCCCTTGTACACACGGTCCGAAACTGGTGTTGCATACACGCGGTCGGACAAAGTTGTCGGAAAATCCGATCGTTCATAACGTGATGATGTTATTTAGTTACGACGGGACTACGTTCAGGCTAGTAGCCAATAGCTTTGGTCTAGGAATTTGATCTGAGCATGCGTGGCACTTTGTCCTATCGGAATTCTCTGCAAACGATTGGACAAAGTCCGATCGGATCATGTTGTCAGAAAATTATTATATCCAGCTCTCAAACTTTGTTGGTCGTACATTCTGACAGAAAAAGTCAGATGAAGCCCACTCATGGTCGGATTATCCGACAACATGGTCCAATCGGACATTTTCTGTCAGAATGTCCGACCGTGTGTACAAGGGCTTAGGCCGCGTACACACGCGCGGACTGTTCGCCCAACCTTGTTCGGCAAACAGTTTCATCAAACAGTCCGCTCAAAATTTGCATGAGCGGACTTGCCCACACACGAGCGGACTGTTTGACGAACAAGGTTGGGCAAACAGTTCGCTCAACTTTTGAAATGAACGGACTCGCCCACGTAAGGAGGAGGCAAATCCGCCCATTTCAAGCGCGTGTACAGGTAGGCGGGGCCCGCGAAGGAGACGTCGCGGGCTCCGCCGCCTGGAATGGGCTTAAAGGGGAACCCCAATGCCGAAAAAAATCGGCGTGGGGGTTCCCCCCAAGTCCACACCAGACCCTTGTCCGAGCACGCTACCCGGCCGGCCAGGAAAGGGGGGCGAGCGAGCGCGCCCCCCCTCCTTAACCGTACCAGGCCGCGTGCCCTCAACATGGGGGGTGCCTTGGGGAAGGGGGGGCCGCGCGGCCCCCCCCACCCCAAAGCACCTTGTCCCCATGTTGATGAGGACAAGGGCCTCTTCCCGACAACCCTGGCCGTTGGTTGTCGGGGTCTGCGGGCGGGGGGCTTATCGGAATCCGGGAGCCCCCTTTAAGAAGGGGGCCCCTGGATACCGGCCCCCCACCCTATGTGAATGAGTATGGGGTACAATGTACCCCTACCCATTCACCTGTGAAATAAAGTACAAATAAAAACACAACACAGGGGAAAAAAATATTTTATTGCACAGCCGGGGGTCTTCCGTCTTCGGGGGTCTTCTCGCCGGACTCCTCCGCTATGTGTGTGTAGCTCTTTTGCCAGCGGAGGAGTCCGGCTTTCTTCCTCCCCGCCGCCGGCCTCTTCTCCCGACTTCGGGGGTCTTGTCCCCCTCTTCGGTTCTTCTGCCGGGCCACCGCGCCTGGTCCGGTGGCCCGGTCTTCTGTCGCCGTCTTCCGTTCTTCTGTCGCCGCCTTCGGTTCTTCTGCCGGGCCACCGCGCCTTCTTGTAGCTCTTTTACAGGCGGTGGCCCGGTCTTCTGTCGCCGCTGTCGCCGCTGTCGCCTTCCGTTCTTCTTCTTGTTCTTCTTGTTCTTCTCCAGGAGATGTTGACACGTCGCTCCCTCCGGCCGGAATGCCAGAGCCGCCCTGCGCTGTGACTTATATAGTGACAATGGGGCGGTGTCACATGGTATATGTCACATGGGTTGGTCACATGGTGACCCCGCCCCCTTACGATGTCATAGTCCCCATGTGACATCAACCCATGTGACCAACCCATGTGACATATACCATGTGACACCGCCCCATTGTCACTATATAAGTCACAGCGCAGGGCGGCTCTGGCATTCCGGCCGGAGGGAGCGACGTGTCAACATCTCCTGGAGAAGAACAAGAAGAACAAGAAGAAGAACGGAAGGCGACAGCGGCGACAGCGGCGACAGAAGACCGGGCCACCGCCTGTAAAAGAGCTACAAGAAGGCGCGGTGGCCCGGCAGAAGAACCGAAGGCGGCGACAGAAGAACGGAAGACGGCGACAGAAGACCGGGCCACCGGACCAGGCGCGGTGGCCCGGCAGAAGAACCGAAGAGGGGGACAAGACCCCCGAAGTCGGGAGAAGAGGCCGGCGGCGGGGAGGAAGAAAGCCGGACTCCTCCGCTGGCAAAAGAGCTACACACACATAGCGGAGGAGTCCGGCGAGAAGACCCCCGAAGACGGAAGACCCCCGGCTGTGCAATAAAATATTTTTTCCCCTGTGTTGTGTTTTTATTTGTACTTTATTTCACAGGTGAATGGGTAGGGGTACATTGTACCCCATACTCATTCACATAGGGTGGGGGGCCGGTATCCGGGGGCCCCCTTCTTAAAGGGGGCTCCCGGATTCCGATAAGCCCCCCGCCCGCAGACCCCGACAACCAACGGCCAGGGTTGTCGGGAAGAGGCCCTTGTCCTCATCAACATGGGGACAAGGTGCTTTGGGGTGGGGGGGCCGCGCGGCCCCCCCTTCCCCAAGGCACCCCCCATGTTGAGGGCACGCGGCCTGGTACGGCTCGGGAGGGGGGGCGCGCTCGCTCGCCCCCTTTCCTGGCCGGCCGGGTAGCGTGCTCGGACAAGGGTCTGGTGTGGACTTTGGGGGAACCCCCACGCCGATTTTTTTCGGCGTTGGTGTTCCCCTTTAAGCCCATTCCAGGCGGCGGAGCCCGCGACGTCTCCTTCGCGGGCCCCGCCTACCTGTACACGCGCTCGAAATGGGCGGACTTTCCGAGCGGGAACAGTCCGCTCATTTCGAAAGTACAGCGGACAGGCCCACACACGGGCGGACTGTTCGCTCAAACACAGTTTCAGCGGACAGTTTTTCGGAATTTCCGAAAGACCTTGTCCGTCCAACTGTCCGCTGAAACTGTCCGCTGAAAGCCCACACACGAGCGGACTGTCCGCCCAAACACTGTTCAGCGGACAAGGTTGGGCGAACAGTCCGCCCGTGTGTACGCGGCCTTAGTGTTTTTGTCACGATGAGTATTATAAGTGTGCAATTGATATTACACACATTTTCCAGCACATTTTTAATATTAAACTTTTTGACATTGCATTATTTGCGTCTTTGGAGAGATATTTTTTGCAGCTGCATGGCACTATACAAATATTAACATGGGAACACATGTTCGTGCAGGTAGCAGCTCGAAATTTTGACACTCATATACAGAATATTGGTTAGAAATTTGCACAGAGGGTATTTTGATTTGTTATTAGCAAACCAGAAATGAATGCCATTTAGTTTGCTAAATTAATGTGTGTCAAGCAAATTGCATTTTGTTAATCATTTCAGCCCTGGAAGATTTGGCTGCTCAATGACCGGGTCATTTTTTGCGATTCGGCACTGCGTTGCTTTAACTGACAATTGCGCGGTCGTGCGACGATGTACCCAAACAAAATTGATGTTCTTTTTTTCCCACAAATAGAGCTTTCTTTTGGTGGTATTTGATCATCTATGCGGTTTTTATTTTTGCCCTATAAACAAAAAAAGCGCTACAATTTTGAAAAAACACTGTTTTGCTCTTTTTGCTATAATAAATATCCCCAATTTTTCTTTTTAAAAGCAAATTTTTTCCTCAGTTTAGGGCAATATGTATTCTTCTACATATTTTTGGTAATTCAAATCACAATAAGCGTATATTGATTGGTTTGCGCAAAAATTATAGCGTCTACAAAATAGGAGATAGATTTATGGCATTTTAATTATAATTTTTTTTTACTAGTAATGCTGGCAATCTGCGATTTTTATCAGGACTGCGACATTATGGCGGACACTTCGGACACTTTTGACACATTTTTGAAACCATTGACAATTATACAGCGATCGGTGCTATAAAAATGCACTGATTACTGTGTAAATGTCACTGGCAGGGAAGGGGTCAACACTAGGAGCGATCGAGGGGTTAACTGTGTTCCCTGACTGTGTGTTCTAACTGTGGGGGAGGGGACTGACTAGAGAAGATGACAGACCACGGTTCCTAGTTATTAGGAACTCACAATCTGCCTCTCCTCACAGAACAGGGATCTATGTGTTTACACACACACGTCTGCCTCTCGTGCCCATGATTGCGACTGTCAGCCAAGAGCTTCAGCACCCCCGCAATGGACAGGGCATTCGATGAGCTTGGAGGCAAACGGGAGCAGGGAGATGGGTCTTAAGTTATTCAAACAGGTGGGATCTAGTGAAGGTTTTTTAAGTATGGGGTAACCAGTGCATGTTTGAGCAGGGAAGTTAGACCTGAAGTATTGAGTGTGAAGTTAGATGCTGGATATCTCCTTGTGAATGGTGTCGATTTTGCTTTTGAAACGGTTGGCAATCTGTTTAGCGGTAAGCAAGTTGGTGGATGGGGGCAGTGGGGGGTGGGGTAAGAAATTAGGGTAGAAAAGAGTTGATGAGGTTTGGATGAGAGGGTTTTGATGAATGTGTTATACTAGGCTTGTCTAACAGTGTGGAGGCAGAAGTTGTATTTGAGAAGGGCAGATTTGTAGAGGGTAAAGTCTTGCAAGGACTTAGATTTATGCCATGCTCTCTCAAAAGCATGGCTGCGTCTCTTGTGACTTCTGGTGTTATCTGTTTTCCAGGGTTGTGGCAGATGGGGCCTGGTTCTGCATGTAGAAAGAGGAGCAAGTACGTCTAGGGCGGAAGACAGTGTGTTGTTGTAGATGGAAGTGATTAGGTCTGGGCAGGACAGGGGTGTAAGTTTGTCGTAAAGGCAATCAGTAGCAGAATTAAGAAGGGAAGGGTTGAGGTTGTGAAGGTTTCTGTGGGTAGTGGTTTGTGGGTTGACAGCATGGAAGATAGGAGGCAAGGAGAGTGTGAAACGGATAAGGTTGTGATCAGAGAGAGGAAAGGGGGTGTTAGAGAGGTTGCGGGAAGTGCAGCGATGGGAGAATATGAGGTCAAGGGTATTGCTGTTGGAGTGAGTGGTGGTTTGTGTCCATTGTGTTAGGTTAAAAGAAGAGGTTAGGATGAGAAGTGGTTGCAGTTTTAACATTGATTGAAATGTTAAAGTCACCTAGGATGATGGCAGGTACTTCAGAGGAGAGAAAGTAGGGTAGCCATGCAGAGAAGTCATCCAGAAAGCGTGACAGTGGTCCAGGAGGCCGATAGATGACTGAGACCCTCAGACAAGCTGGAGAGAAAAGAGAAATGCAGTGCACTTTGAAAGAGCAGGGGGAAAGAGAGGGAGGTGTGGGAAGAACCTGGAAGGTGCATTGTGATGAGAGAAGTCCGACACCTCCCTTTTATCCACTGGGTCTGGTGGAGTGAGTCCAGAGGAGGCCACCGAGGGACAGGGCAGCTGGAGAGGTAGTGTTGAATTCTTGGAGCCAGGTTTCGGTAATAGCAAATAGATTAAGGGATTTGGAGAGGAAAAGGTCATTGACAGAAGCTAGTTTGTTGAAGACCGAGCGGGCATTCCAGAGGGCACATGAAAGAGGGGGGCTGACTTGTGCAATCAGGGGAATTGGAATGAGATGGTGGGAGTTACGACTACTGTTAGAGGTAGACAGACAATTTTGGGGGTGGGAATTGGATGTGGAAGGGCCGGGGTGTGGTGCGATGTCTCCAGACATTAGGAGTAGTAGGAGGATGAGGGTGGTAAGGCGGGAGTGGGATTTATAGGGGGGCAGTGTAGTGGAAGTGGTGATAATGTGTGGGCTTAGAATGAGCAGGAGGTCATAAGTGCAGTAATATTGAGTGGGCAGAAGAGAGGGAGACATGTACAGGTCGGAGACTGGAGAGGGGGGTAAAGACATGAGAGTTTGAGAAGAGAGGACATTATAGCAAAGATTAGTGTGAGCATATCGGAGGGTGGGGAGATGGGAATAGAAGGAAGGCTGAGGAAAGTTAGAGGATGAAGGGGAACTTCCTGTAAAATGGGTGTGGAACACTAATGTCTGTACTTACTTTTTTGCAGCAGTGCCTTAGCCAAAGTGCCTGTGTACAAGTGCAAAATACTTGTCTCCGGAGTGACACTTTGTGCAAGGAGTGGCAAGCCCAAATCCTCACCTTTTTAACTCTCCTTCAGACAGGACAGCAACAAAATTGAGGGGGAAAGAAAATAATTTTGTCACCCTATACCAGAAAGGGTTTGAACAAGAATCTTCAAGGTGTGATAAACAGGTACTATTTTAATAATTCTGCAGGTTTTCAAATATTTGATTGAATTTTGATATTACATGAATCATTTTGCTCTTCTCCCAGCAGTTGGTGGTCATGGATGATGCAGACAGTGGCAGTGACATAGTAATTTCAGCTTTGCTCTCTGCTAAATATACTGTATTTTTTATTTTTTTTTACCCAATGGTTAAACGCAAAAAAAAAAAAAATCCTGATTTTTGGGCTGCTTTAAGGCCTTTTCACACAGGCACCATCTGTTCCAATCATCAGGAGATCTTTGAGCTGATACCCTGCTGATTGGAGCATAGAAGGGCAGATGACATGTCAGTTTCTGCAGACATGGACAGAGCTCACTCTGCTCTATGGACCGATTTACTTACAATCCAATCGGCCTAAATAGAAGAGGATGCAGTCCTCGACAATTTTGAAAAAATATATATATATATTTTTTTACTTTTTGCTATAACAAACATCCTTCAATTAAAAAAAAAAAGAGGAATTTCTTCATCAATTTAGGCCGATATGTATTCTTCTACATAATTTTGGTTAAAAAAATCGCAATAAACGTATATTGATTGGTCTGCACAAAAGTTATAGCATCTACAAACCATGGGAAAGATTTATGACATTTTTATGGCATTTTTATTATTATTATTTTTTTACTAGTAACTGCAGTGATCTGCAATTTTTAGCGGTATTGCGACGGACATTTGACACATTTTTTGGCACCATAGACATTCATACAACGATTAGTGCTATAAATATAAATGTCACTGGCAGGGTAGGGATTAACACTAGGGGGCGATCAAGGGGTTAAATGTGTGTTCTCTAGGTGTATTCTAACTGTATGGTGATACGACTGACTACGGGAGGAGACATATCGCTGTTCCTACTTAGTAGGAACAAACGACATGTCTCCTCTTCCCTGACAGAACAGGGATTTGCGTGTTTACACACACAAATCCCCATGCTGGCTCTCATGCACAAGATTGCACGTGGCTAGCGGCGTTCGCGACTGCCGGCCATGCGCATCGGGTTACCCGCCATGCACTGGCCTTCTGGTGGCTCTTAAAGGGAACCCCGTACGGGGTTTTGCGCAGCGGTACCTTTATGCCTCAGTATATGTGCATGAGCCAGTTGGGAATTGGTTTAGAGTTCCCTTCACTGGAACTAAACTGCTAAATAAACCCACACCATAATCCTCCTCCATCAATGATTTGGAACAGTGCACGAAGCAAGGCCCATAAAGACATGGATGAGCGAACTTGGGGTGGAGGAAATTGACTGGCCTGCACAGAGCCCTGACCTCAACCTGATAGAACACCTTTGGGATGAAATAGAGCAGAGACTGTGAGCCATGCCTTCTCAACCTCATCAGTGCCTGACCTCACAAATGTGTTTCTGGAAGAATGGTCAAATATTCCCATAGACATACTGCTAAATTTTGTGGACAGCCTTCTCAGAAGAGTTCAAGCTGTTCTAGCTGCAAATGGTGGGCTAAATCAATATTGAACCCTACGGACTAAGACCGTAGAGCCAATAAAGTTCTTATGCATGTAAAGGCATGCCTTGTAATACTTTGGGTAATATAGTATATATATAGATGATCCTGCACACAGCGGCTGCCCTGTAGCAGTAAAAGTGCTGCAGGGCGGTCAGCAAGTGGTTAAACAGACATAAGTCCATTTACACCTGCAGATCCATAGGATTGCATAAACCTGACGATCAGGTCTGCCTAAAAAACTGACAGGAAGATCTGACCTGATCGCCCAAGTAAAAGAGCCCTTAATCTTTTGGGTTCAGTGATACTGGCCACCATGCAACCTGGAAGATTCAAAACATCTTCTGGCAAAAAGTACTGCACAGGATAGTTCTAAACTGAAGGTGATTTTTTTTTTAATTTTTAAATTCTAAATATATGATTTGTTATAAATGCGACCAAACAAGTGTGCTAAAAAAAAATTCCGTTCATATTTTAACCATATACTGTTAAATAGGGATGAGCTCAGGTGTGTTCGCATGGAACACGTGCAGAGACCGCCAGGAAGTCGATGCAGCACTGCACTAATCACAGGCAGTGAGACATTGCCGATCTCTGCAGCCGCGCATCGGGGCAATGTCTCACTGCGTGTGATTAGCGCAGTGCTGCACCGACTTCCTGGCGGGCTCTTCACGTGTTCCATGCGAACATGCCTGAGCTCATCCCTACTCTTTTCTAACAATACAACAGGCTTGCGCTTTGCTGGGCAAAATAAAGACAGAGGATCAAAAATAAAGAGCTGTGGATAACGTGCTAGTTGCAGTTCTTCAAAATAGCATTTAAGATGTTAATCATTCAATTCAGATTATACATTTAGAGCCTTTACAATGGTAATTAAAATGTGCTGCTGTAATTAATTTGACAGATCTTCTGTGTATGACTAGTTAAAGAAATATTCCTAGATCTATAGATATCTTAATATGCTAAACGGTTTAATTAGCTAAAATATTAGGTAATTTAAGGTCTAGTATTCAAATAATGAGGTAACGCACAAGCCACAGTTAACTTTCAAACCTTGTATTTTATAAGTCATATTTTTCCTGTTCATCAGCTGTGCTAAATCAGAGTTCCCGATCTGAATTGTTCATGGATAAAGCATCAGCATTTTGAACATACAGGGCAGAATGCAAAATTGCTTCAGAAGAATCTGTAGAGTGTGTAGCTACTGAAATGTGTTACATCTCTGGCACACCTAATTGTGTGCAATCACCATACAGTTCAGTAGGGGTTGTAATGTGTTCCCTGATGCATACACCTACATCACATTTTGCAGAATTATTTTTTAAAATAGGTTGACTCTTGTCTACGTCAGCTATTTTTTGTATGGCCAGCCATACATGACTCAACATTCGCAAGTCCTGTGAAAAGTTTGAGTATGTCAAAGCAAGGCCTATGGGAGTTACCCTTTGATCAAAGAAAGCAATAAAAAGACTCATTATTAAATTGCATAGTTTTCTAACACAGTGGGAAATTACTGTAGTATTTGTAAAAAAAATACAGTAGAAAGACCCCTTCATTGCACATACAAGACATTAGTAGATCAAAGTGGTAGTAAATCCAAAATCATTTTTTTATATATTACAGATTACTAGTTATGGGCCGAACACCAGTTCAGTTCGAGTTCGGTTCGACACCAAATCTCCCAAACAGAGAAAAAGTTTTACCCAGAACCCTATTAAAGTCTATAGAACCCAAACTCCAAAAATCAATAGTCCCCAAATTTAAGGCTTATATGCAAGTCTTTGGGCATAAAAAGGGTATGGGGTCCTGGGTATTGCCCCTGGGGACATGTATCAATGAAAAAAATCCTTTTAAAAATACAGTTTTTAAAGGAATAGTGATTCTATTGATGCTTAAAGTTAAACAATAAAAAAATCCTTTAAATATAGTGCCTGGGGGGTCCTCTTAGTCTGCCTGTGGGAGCATCTGTTCCATGTACAAAACCTGCTGCAGAAAAACTGACATATATATATAAAGCATTTTTTTTTTATTTAAATAGATTTTCCTTGCAAGCTTTCTTTAGTTTGTAAACAATGGCTGGGGGCCAGTCTATATGATAAGGCCATATTTTAGTGCACTCAGAACAAGATTAGAGAAAAATGTGGTGCTTGCTGCACTATAAACTGTGCACAATTGGGGACTACCAATGACATAAATTGGAAAAACTAAAAAAGAAAAAAAAATAGTAATAGAGAAAGGGGAACACCACTGTTGCAGTAAGACAAACTGTGGCTGACAATTTAAAAAAAGGGGGCAGGGGAACAAAAAAAAGGATGCAGCAACAAATACATGCTAAATGTAATGCTGTTGAACTCTGAACTACACTGACACTACACTGACACTATACTATACTATACTATACTCACATTACACTGACAATACACTAACACTACCCTAGGGATGAGCTTGTTTGCCAAATTTAGAACCTTTTGGGGCATTCACTGGAAATTCGAGCACAGTGGAACTCCCCATAATGCACTGCGAGGTCACAGTGCATTGCTGTATGATGATTGGCCAAACCATGCACCTGACCTGCATTATTTTGCCAATCACAGTGCGCTCTGCTGAGAGAGCCATAATTGCACAACGGCAGGGTGCCTTTGGCCAATCATGGCTCAGGGAGCTTAGTCCACGCCCCACACTATATAAGGCTGCTGCTTACACAGCTGCCGTATATAGTGTAATGAATGAAGAGAGATTAGGCAGCTTAGTTAGTGGCGTGCAGGCAGTGTATTTGATATATACAGCCTAGTGTGTCTGTCTATCTACCTATATATATATCTATATAGATATAGATATATATATATATATATCTATATCTATATATATATATATATATATATATATATATATATATATATATATATATATACATATATATAAAAGGTGCTTTGGGTTCAGACCCCAAAGCACCCTCCCCATGTTAAGGTCATGTGGCCTGGTACAGTTCAGGAGGGGGGGCGGTCTCTCATCCTCCCCTTTTCCTGAGGGCTGCCAGGTTGCGTGCTCGGATAAGGGTCCGATATGGATTTTGGGGGGACCCCATTCCATTTTGTTTTTATTTTGGCGTGAGGTTCACCCTTAATATGCATACCAGACCTGAAGGACCTGGTATGTATTTTTGGGGGGAGGGGACCCATGCCATTTTTTCAATGATTTTTTATGTATATTACCATGATCCGACAATACATTATAGCCGCAAGCAATTTTAAATGACATTTTTTCCTTTAGAAATGTTATTTTGCTGTGGGACTGTTATGAACATGGGAAAATGCACTACTTTACAGGCAGACTAGGGGGACCCTCCAGGCATGATATACAAAAGAATATTTATTTTTATTGTTTCACTTTAAGCATTATTAAAATCACTGCTCCTGAAAAAACAGCCATTTTTAAAACTTTTTTGTGCATTGATACATGTCCCCTGGGCCAGTACCCGGGTTCCCAAACCCTTTTTATGGCAATGACTTGAATATAAGCTTTTAAAATGAGCACTTTTGATTTTTCATGTTCGTGTTCCGAACCAGGGGGGATGTTCAGCTCATTCCTATACTACACTGATACTACACTGTACTCACACTACACTAACACTCTACACTCTACACTCACAATAACACTAACTATTACTGAGGCCTGCTTTATCTCCAACAACACACTGCTTGTGGGAAGGGCCAGTACCCGGGTTCCCAAACCCTTTTTATGGCAATAACTTGCATATAAGCTTTTAAAATTAGCACTTTTGATTTTTCATGTTCGTGTCCCATAGACTTTACCCGTATTCACACAAATATTTTGCCTGTTTGCATGTTCTGCTGCGTACCGAACCAGGGGTTGTTCAGCTCATTCCTATACTACACTGATACTACACTATACTCACACTACACTAACACTCTACACTCAGTCACAATAACACTAACTAGCTATCACTGAGGCCTGCCTTATCTCCAACAACACACTGCTTGTGGGAGGGAACCTTTTATAGTGTGGGGTGGGACTATGAGCACTGCCTTGCATTACAGGTGCATTGCTTCAGCCAATCAGGGCCCTAGGATACACTGTGCTGCACGCAGTGCATTGTGGGGTGCTTGGTGGGTGAACGTCCTGCTGGGTGCCCTGCCAATTCCTGTGCTTGGCGAACAACCGAATAGGCACCGTTTGGGGCCAAACCAATGCTTGGCCCGAACAGCTCGCTCATCTCTACAGATTATCAAATTCTTAGATGTGATGGATTTTTTTTCCTTTATTTTTAACTGTTCATCTGGCCAGTAAATCTGTTGTTTTTCAACAGAACAAGCTCTCCTGCAGATTAATTAGAGGGTTGAGACAAACCATTTAACACTGACAGGCATGCTTACAAAGACCAGCTTTTATTTATTATGTGAAACCTTTATCCCAAAAGGTAAATCTGCTTTACCACTTGCCGCCCACTATATAGCAAAATGACGGCGGCAAAGTGGTTTCAATATCGTGACCAGATGACATATTCAGGATGTTGAGCCACTACTCACCCCTGGGGGAACGCATTGCGGCGATTGTTGTTGTGGGGTGTCAGTCTGGCACCCTCAACACTGAACTAGGTAAAGAGTCTCTGACGGAGACTCTTTACCACGTGATCAGCCGTGTCCAATCATGGTTGATGACAGTGTAAATAGGAAAAGCCAGTGATCAGCTTTTCCTCGCTCGCGTCTGTCAGACGCAAGCAGAGGAGAGCCAATTGGCTGCTTCTCTGACAGAGGGGTCTGTGCTGATCGATTATCAGCACAGCCCCCCCCCCCCCGAGGATGCCCACACTGGGCCACCAGTGATGCCACTAGGACCACCAGGGATGTCACCACCAGGTATGCCACATTAGACCACCAGGGATGCCATTCAGTGCCCACAATGGATGTCAATTAGTGCCCACAATGGGCATCACTGATTGGCATGTATTACTGTTTGGCACTGATTGGCATCCATCAGTGACATACATTATAGTACATCAGTGCCACCTATCAGTGCCCATCTGTGCAGCCTATCAGTGTCCATCCATGCCGCATATCAGTGCCACATATTAGTGCCCATTGCCAGTGCCCATCAATGCCACCTCATTGGTGCCACCTCATCAGTGCCCATCAGTGCTGCCTTATCGGGCCCATCAGTGCAGCCCCATCAGTGCCCATCAGTAAAGGAGAAAACGTACTTATTTACAACGTTTTGTAAATGAAAAAAACAATTTTTTTTTTCAAAATCTTCGGTAATTTTTTTATTTGTTTAGCAGAAAATAAATATCAGAGAGTTGATCAAATACCGCCAAAAGAAAGCTCTATTTGTGGGAACAAAATAATAAAAATTTTGTTTGGGTACAGTGTAGAATGACCGCGCAATTGTCATTCAAAGTGTGACAGCGCTGAAAGATGAAAATTGGTCTGGGCAGGAAGATGTATAAGTGCCCTGTATTGAAGTGGATAGCAGTGTGAGCTTGAGTTTTAATTTGTTAGTGAATCTAAATCTGTTAGTACATCTTAGTCTCCCTTCCTCTCAGATTAACAATGCTTCAGTCCAGAAGCATCTCTGTGCTCCTTCATCCAGTGTGTAGGTAGTCTTTTTCAGGAGGCATGTTACTAGCCAGATCGCTAGGTGAAAACAGAGGGGGAAAGGGTAACAAATAAAACAAAGACAGTCATCATATCTAATAGCTGGTATGCTGCAATATGTAACATTTTTGATTTAGGGTTTAATACTGCTTTAAGGGTACCCATAGGCTCAACAAAAGCAAGAGATGCTACTGATTTCAAGCAATGATTTAATAGCCAATGATCTAGAATTGTCTCAAGTCTCTTATTATTACAATGCAACATTTCCCAAAGTTTTTGGACTGATCCTTTAAATTTATATTTATAAGTAAGAGGCATCCAAAGTGTCTTGCTCAAACTACCCATGCACAGCTGTCAGCATCAGGTACATATTTTAGCAGGTTTTGGAGCTCAGTAGAGTAGCATATAGACGGGCACATATTATTATTTTTTTTTATTTTTTTTTACAAAACAAAGGTGCTTCATTGGTGTCTCTAGTACACAGAGGAACAATGTACAATGCTGAGTATATCATACAGTATTTGAAACAGACAAAGCAGTCGTATAAATAGAGGAAGAGAATCGATTCATTCTCAAGGTTCCGCTAACCATGCAGCATAGTGGAAGATGCAACCGGTAAACCAACTAAATGCTTTGGTCAGGTATCAGCTTCAAGTAGAGGTCCAAGCAGCCCATACTTTGCCATGTTTCTATCTACACATGGGCAAGGCTGCTGCTATTAGTGCTTCCCAGGAGGAGAGAGTCAGGAGAGAAGGGGAAATCCATTTCATGAGAATTTCTTTTTTTGGCAATAAAAGATAGGAAATCAGTAGTTTAGAGTGGTGTGAACATTGAGCATCCTCGTGAACCCCCAACAAGGCTAACTCAGGCGATACCAGCAGGGACAATTGCAACCTAAGTTTAATCTCCACAAATACTGCTGCCCAATAGGCCGAGATGACTGGACAATCCTGAAACATATGGAGAAAGGATCCAACCTACGTTTTACATCTTGGACAAAATGGGTCTTTGTCCTGGAAAATATAATGCAGTTTCTGGGGGGTATAATACATTTTGTGTAAAAATGTCACCTGTATAAGCTTATCTCTGGTGGAGATAACTAGTTTGGGTCTGTGTTCTAAACAGTCCTCCCAATCCTCCCTATCCAGTGACAGGATGTCCTTGTGCCACATTTCCCACAATCTGTCTATCTTAGGGGCATCTGTACCCAAGAGTGCACCTTATAAAATCAATAGGGGTTTACTTAAATCTCCCAGGGAGGGCAGGCACATATCTACTGTTGTTCTTTGGAGAATACCTGCTCATTTTTGAGCCAACTTGAGTCAGGGAAAAAAGTTGCAACAGATCCCGCCATCCAGCCATGCACAAAGACTCAGTTAATATACCTTCTCATGGCACCCTATTTCCTTTATGTCAGCACACAACTTGCAATTAACTTCTTGCTTGGTTATCTGTAAAATAACAATGTTTGTCGGATTCCAAAACCTTTGTCTATACAACAACGACAAGGTAACGGTGTGCTGTCAGCAGTATGAACAGCAGCCGCAGTGCAGGACATTACTGAAATCTTCAAGCACTGGAAAACTGAGCTCTGATTATGGCTTCATGTCATCGCCTCAGGCCGAAAACCTCAATGACAGACGGCAGCAAATAATCTGTCTCTTCCTCTGTGGCAGATCCTCTTGTGCAAGCTCCAACCACTCTAATTGAAAAAGGCTTGACTGCGGCGCATGCGGATTTACTCATTTTTCTAATTTTCCTGTCTGTGTGGCTGAGGTATGAAAATGTGCGGACAAATATCCAGAGGCAGGTTCAGAGACACAGAGTCTAGACCTTTAATTAACATTCGGGACTTGGATGTATCTGCTTGTAACTCAGCTTTGCAATTATTGCAAAATGAGTTGAAGCGACAAGGTAAAGCAAGATGTTCTTACATAGCCTACTTTACAGAACTGTCTGTGTCTATTATGAGTCATTCACAAGCAACATTACTTATGTAATAGAAAAAGAGCCAGGTGATATTAAATTGCACTAGTTCAGCTCTTAAGCTAATATTGTGTAAAGCTTGCTTTTATTTTACCATTAACTGTAATTCTACATGTTTTACAAGTTAACATAACATATTGCAGTATATTTTCTTCTAGTATCGAGCTAATTTGTTGATTATATGCTATTACTTTGATAAAAGTAAAGACCATGGGACAAATATTTTAAAACAGAAATAAATTAAGAAAAAATAAATAAAAAAATTGTGCCCCACAGCAATCAACGTAAAGTGATATTGTCCACATTTTTTAAAGCAGTCGGGCAACTGATGTAATCCCTTACTGACTTCTTCATCTTTTAATTCTTACTTGTGTTCCTGTTTAACCCCTTCCGGTCTGCGCTATAGCTGAAAGACGGCTACAATGCAGGCTTAATTTGTCAGGATGGCATACAAGGACATCCTACCATGATTGTGCTGCCCATGCGCCCCCTGCAGTGTGCTGGTGTTGTGCGCTCTGTGATCACTGAGTCCTTCACCCTTTACTGTGTCCAATGATAGCTGATCACAGAAGTAAACACAAGCTGGTTTTGGCTTTTTTTTCCTCACGCTAATAGCGTGAGGAGAGAAGAGGAGAACCGATAACTGGCTTGTGTTAAATGGACATCAGCACTGATAATCAGAGCACTGTGTCCTGATTATCAGTGTAGTCTCAACAGTGCCTATAAGTGCTGCCTATTAGTACCCCCTATCGGTGCCCATCAGGGCCATATCTTAGTGCCCTTCAGTGCCACCTATTAGTGCCACTTCATCAGTAACACCTATCAGTGCCACCTCATCAATGCCCATCAGTGCAGCCTCATCAGCATACATTGGTGAAGGAGAAAAATTACCTGTTTGCAAAATTTTATGTCAAACTATGAAAAATGTAAATTTTTTTCCAAATCTTCTGTCTTTTTTTGTTTGTTTAGTGAAAAATAAAAAACTTAGTGGTGATTAACCACTTGCTTACTGGGCACTTAAACACCCTTCCTGTCCAGACCAATTTTCAGCTTTCGGTGCTCTCACACTTTGAATGACAATTACTCAGTCATGTAATACTGTACCCAAATAATTTTTTTTTCCTTTTTTTCCCACAAATAGAGCTTTCTTTTGGTGGTATTTGATCACCTCTGGGGTTTTTATTTTTTGTGCTATAAATGAAAAAAGACCAAACATTTTGAAAAAAAAACGCATATTTCTTTGTTTCTGTGACAAAATTATGCAAATTATTAATTTTTCGTCATACATTTTGGCCACAATTTATACTGCTACATATCTATGGTAAAAATAACCCAAATTAGTGGATATTATTTGGTCTTTGAGAAAGTTAGAGAGTCTACAAGCTGTGGTGCGAATCGCACAAAATTGATCACATCTGATGTAGGCCCATCTCATTTCTTGCAACCTGAACAAGTCAGGAAAGTACAAATACCCCCCAAATGACCCCTTTTTGGAAAGTAGACATTCCAAGGTATTTAGTAAGAGGCATAGTGAGCTTTTTGATGTTGTCATTTTTTCCCACAATTCTTTGCAAAATTAAGATTTTTTTTTCCACAAAATTGTCATTGTAATAGGTTATTTCTCCCACGTGGCATGTGTATACCACAAATGACACCCCCCAAAAAATTCTGCTACTCCTCCTGAGTATTACAATACCACATGTGTGAGACTTTTTCACAGCCTGACCACATAGAAAGGCCCAACATGCAGGGAGCGCCATCACATGTTCTAGGAGCATAAATTACACATCTAACTTGTTGACTACCTATTACACTTTTGAAGGCCCTGGAGCACCAGGACAATGACACGTGGCACTGATGACAGACAACACTGATACGTGGCACTGATGACACTTATACGTGGCACTGATGACATGTGGCACTGATGACAGATGGCACTAATATGTGGCACTGATGACAGATGGCACTTATACATGGCACTGATGACAGATGGCACTAATATGTGGAACTGATGACAGATGGCACTAATACGTGGCACCGATGACAGATGGCACTAATACGTGGCACCGATGACGCGTGACACTGATGACAGATGGCACTGATAAGTGGCATTGATGATACGTGACACTGACAACAGATGGCACATGACACTGACAGGTGGCACTGATGACAAATGGCACTGATACGTGGCACTGATGACAGATGGCACTAATATGTGCCACTGATGACAGATGGCACCATGTGGCACTGATGACAGATGGCACTTATACGTGGCACTGATGACAGATGGCACTGGGGACAAATGGCACTGACAACAGGTGGCACTGGGGACAGATAGCACTAACAGGTGGCACTGGGAACAGATAACACTAACAGGTGGCGCTGGGGGCAGGTGGCTCTGGCGAGGATGGCACTGGGGCGGATGGCACTGGGGCGGATGGCACTGGGGGAGGATGGCACTGGGGCGGATGGCACTTTTTTTCCTTTTTTTTTTAACTTACGGCCGCTGCAGCTG
The DNA here is from genome assembly GCF_037356315.1 of Lithobates pipiens. Lineage (NCBI taxonomy): Eukaryota > Metazoa > Chordata > Amphibia > Anura > Ranidae > Lithobates > Lithobates pipiens. The sequence goes on along the minus strand of NW_027507903.1, from coordinate 322,162,572 downwards.
TTGATCTCTCCCTTCTCACACACTGTCTGTGTGAGGAGGGAGAGCTGAGCTGAGAGATGATCTCATATGTTTACATATGAGATCATCTCACATTGGACACGCCGATCGCGCTGTAAATGGCCGCTGCGATTGGCCATTTACAGCGATCTGTGACTGGCTGTGTCCGAGGGACACGGCCAGCACAGAACTTCCCCGATGAGTGCTCGCGGGAGCGCGCATTGCGGAAATAAACAGGAGGTCGTTCAGGAACGGCCTCCCGGCAGTTAGTGTCCGCCCTGCAGCCGTATTTCGGCTATAGGGCGGGCGTGAAGCCGTTAAACACCACCAAAAGAAAGCTCTATTTGTGTGAAAAAAACTATAACAATTTCATATGAGTACAGTGTTGCATGACCACATAATAGTCATTCAAAGAGTAACAGCATTGAAAGCTGAAAATTGGCCTGTGCAGAAGGGGGTTAAAGTGTCGAGTAGGCAAGTGGTTAATCTAGTGCCATGACCGCTGCCCTCAGAATTTCTGTTTCAGGATGGTTCCTTTCTCTTGCAACATCCTGTAGAGCCAACCTTGCATGCAGCGGCTGAAGTTGTATCGTCCTACACTGTAGGGAGAAACACATAGCTCCATAGCCTAAAGCCATCCATAGATGGATCAAGTCTTGGCTGATTAAGCAGGGCACAACATGTGTACTACCAGTCTGTCATATGTTTTACATGCGATTACTGCTCTAGTCACTAGCAGTAATCATTGTGTTCTGCTGCCCATGAAGGCTCCCCGCTGGAAAAACACAATAGCACTGCAGGAGCAATTCCCCCATCAACACTGATTGTGTTCATGGGAAAATCGAGCGTTTTTGTTTCCTTCCATCTATAGATTGCTTTGGATGGCAAGGCACTCCCCTGCTCCTCACTCCCCCTCCCTTTTCCAAACTAACAGACTGACTGGAGACTGTACTGTCCGCTGTTAACGCTTTCCTGTGAAGACTGAAAGTTCAGTACCGAGAGCAGGAGTCAGCAGCGTTTAAAGTTGTAAACTGAAAGTGCTGAAGTATAAATTTTAACGAAAAGTTTACTGGGGAATATTTACTTTATTGTGCCCAGTGTGTTAGAATAAAAAAACTCAGAGGGTTTAGTATTTTATCCACTTTATTTCTATCAAAAGGGGGCTGATATAGTACATATGGATGTGATAGAGCAGCTTTTCAGCCGCCCAAATCACTTGTACAAGAATGTTGACAGCTCAGTGTGAAAATGCAAACAAACTCCCGTCTCCTATAGAATATGTTTACATTTTGATTCTGCCTCTGATGTAATCCTTACGTCTGTCACACTGAAGAGGTTAACACTATAGATAAGGATAGCAGTTTTATTTTTACACAAATATTGTTCTTTAAATGATTCCTGCAGGATTGCAATTCAAAATGATAAAAAACTGGGAAATTTAAAGTGTTACTAATAGCAATTTTTTTTAATATAAAATAACAAACATGTTCTACTCACCTGCTCTGTGCAATTGTATTTCACAAACCAACCTGGAACCTCCTCTTCTCAGGTCCCTCACCTATGCTGTCTGCTCCTCCTCTTCATTGTCTACCCTTATAGTAAGCAGTTGTTAAGGAGAAGACATGTGGGCTCTTGTCCGAGCTGTCTATTAACACACACATCTCTCTGGATTTGATTGACAGCAAGGCTGCATATAGTTGAAATAGCAGGAGCTGCATAGAAACTCTATTGCAAATAACAGGTTCGTCTGCTAATATACTGGAAGGTGACCCTTAGGCCGCGTACACACGGGCGGACTGTTGGCTCAACTTTGTCCGCTGAACAGTGTTTCAGCGGACAGTCCGCTCGTGTGTGGGGCTTCAGCGGACAGTTTCAGCGGACAGTTTGACGAACAAAGTTTTTCGGAAATTCCGAAAAACTGTCCGCTGAAACTTTGTTTGAGCGAACAGTCCGCCGTGTGTAGGCCACTTTCGAAATGAGCAAACTGTTCCCGCTCGGAGGAAAGTCTGCTCATTACGAGCGCGTCTCCAGGTAGGCGGGGCCCGCGAGGGAGACGTCGCGGGCCCCGCCGCCTGGTATGGACTTAAAGGGGAACCCCAACGCCGAAAAAAATCGGCGTGGGGGTCCCCCCAAAGTTCACAACAGACCCTTGTCCGAGCACGCTACCCGGCCGGCCAGGAAAGGGGGGCGAGCGAGCGCGCCCCCCCTCCCGAGCCGTACCAGGCCGCGTGCCCTCAACATGGGGGGTGCCTTGGGGAAGGGGGGGCCGCGCGGCCCCCCCACCCCAAAGCACCTTGTCCCCATGTTGATGAGGACAAGGGCCTCTTCCCGACAACCCTGGCCGTTGGTTGTCGGGGTCTGCGGGCGGGGGGCTTATCGGAATCCGGGAGCCCCCTTTAATAAGGGGGCCCCTGGATACCGGCCCCCCACCCTATGTGAATGAGTATGGGGTACAATGTACCCCTACCCATTCACCTGTAAAATAAAAGTACCCAAAAAAAAAACACAACACACGAGATAAAATATTTTATTGCACAGCTCCGGGGGTCTTCCGTCTTCGGGGGTCTTCTCGCCGGACTCCTCCGCTATCTTCTTGTAGCTCTTTTGCTAGCGGAGGAGTCCGGCTTTCTTCCTCCCCGCCGCCGGCCTCTTCTCCCGACTTCGGGGGTCTTGTCCCCCTCTTCGGTTCTTCTGCCGGGCTACCGCGCCTTCTTATAGCTCTTTTGCAGGTGGTGGCCCGGTCTTCTGTCGCCGCCTTCCGTTCTTCTGCCGGGCCACCGCGCCTTCTTATAGCTCTTTTGCAGGCGGTAGCCCGGTCTTCTGTCGCCGCTGTCGCCGTCGCCTTCCGTTCTTGTTCTTCTTCTTGTTCTTCTTCTTCTTCTCCAGGAGATGTTGACACGTCGCTCTCTCCGGCCGGAATGCCAGAGCCGCGCTGAGCGGCCACTTATATAGTGACAATGGGGTGGTGTCACATGGTATATGTCACATGGGTTGGTCACATGGTGACCCCGCCCCCTTACGATGTCATAGTCCCCATGTGACATCAACCCATGTGACCAACCCATGTGACATATACCATGTGACACCGCCCCATTGTCACTATATAAGTGGCCGCTCAGCGCGGCTCTGGCATTCCGGCCGGAGAGAGCGACGTGTCAACATCTCCTAGAGAAGAAGAAGAAGAAGAACAAGAAGAAGAACAAGAACGGAAGGCGACGGCGACAGCGGCGACAGAAGACCGGGCCACCGCCTGCAAAAGAGCTATAAGAAGGCGCGGTGGCCCGGCAGAAGAACGGAAGGCGGCGACAGAAGAACGGAAGGCGGCGACAGAAGACCGGGCCACCGCCTGCAAAAGAGCTATAAGAAGGTGCGGTGGCCCGGCAGAAGAACCGAAGAGGGGGACAAGACCCCCGAAGACGGAAGACCCCCGGAGCTGTGCAATAAAATATTTTATCTCGTGTGTTGTGTTTTTTTTTTTGGGTACTTTTATTTTACAGGTGAATGGGTAGGGGTACATTGTACCCCATACTCATTCACATAGGGTGGGGGGCTGGTATCCGGGGGCCCCCTTATTAAAGGGGGCTCCCGGATTCCGATAAGCCCCCCGCCCGCAGACCCCGGCAACCAACGGCCAGGGTTGTCGGGAAGAGGCCCTTGTCCTCATCAACATGGGGACAAGGTGCTTTGGGTGGGGGGGCCGCGCGGCCCCCCCTTCCCCAAGGCACCCCCCATGTTGAGGGCACGCGGCCTGGTACGGCTCGGGAGGGGGGGCGCGCTCGCTCGCCCCCCTTTCCTGGCCGGCCGAGTAGCGTGCTCGGACAAGGGTCTGTTGTGGACTTTGGGGGGACCCCCACGCCGATTTTTTTCGGCGTTGGGGTTCCCCTTTAAGTCCATTCCAGGAGGCGGAGCCCGCGCTCGAAATGAGCGGACTGTTGCCTCGTGTGTGGGCGAGTCCGCTCATTTCAAAAGTTGCGCGGACTTAGTACGACGAACAAAGTTTGCCGTATTTGTCCGCTCAAAAAGTGCCGTGTGTGGGCGTGTTCGTTCATTCAAAAGTTTGAGCGGACTGTTTGACGAACTTAGTTTCGGCAAACAGTCCCCGCGTGTGTACGCCGCCTTACATGCATACAACAGCACAGACCAACTTCTGTGCGCATTTGGGAGTTAAAGTGGTGTTGTACAGAAATAAAAAAAAATCATCAAAATTTCTAAAAAAAATAAAAATAAAATTAGATTTTTTTTAACTCACCTCTAAATGCCTGTTGCTAGGGGGTCCCTCATAGTCTGCCTTCTTCAGTGCCTGGGCTGGTGACATCACTTCCCCTCTGTGCAGGAAGGGCTCAGCTCTGCCCCCTCCCTCCTGTGAGTCATCTGGGGCGAGTGACAGGTCCCAGATGACTGTGCGGCCAATCACGGTGTGTGGCACCGCTCGCGCATGTGCAGTGGGTTCCCGGCTGTGAAGCCACAGCCGGGTGCCTACAGTTAGAATGCCAGCGACGCTGAGCGGAGGGGGGAACAAGCTGGGCTTTTGGTAGATGTGTCTACATTAATCTGCAAACTTATGTCCATATTTGCACATTATTGCAAAAATTCTGGGAACTGGCAGCAAGGTTTAAAGGTATAGTATACCATTACGAAAAAACTAGGTGAGGGGCACCTGTAGAAAAAACTTGTGCAGTTTTGACCAAAGTTGCTTAATTCCCCTTGGTATATACCGTATGAATTTTTGCAGTAACACATGTTACTATAATGTATAGTATTGTCGTACCACATGTGTTATCATACTGTATAGCAAGGGATCTTCAAACTTTCTAAGCAAAGAGCCAGTTTACTGCACTTCCGGGTTTAGGGGTGCCGGACTCTGGCCAGTGAGAGTAGAAAATGCCCCAACATCAGTGTTCCATCATTGGAGTTAATGAGAGAAATAGTGCCCCATTGTTGGTATCAGTGGAGAATAGTGCCCCATTGATGGTGTCAGCAGGGGAATAGTGCCCCATTATTGGTGTCAGTTTGGTGAAATAGTGCCCCCAGGGGCCAGATGAGGGCAAGCAAAGGGTCTCATCTGGCCCCGGGCCGCAGTTTGGAGACCACTGCTGTATAGCATTGAACGGGTCTTTACCCTCGATTCACATCTGTGTGTGTGGCTGCGGGCATGGGAGTTGCAACAACTGGTGCATTCTAGGCAAGTGACATCAGAAGTGGGTGGTGTCATCAGGTGACATGGCCAGGTGGCCCGTCCCTTACCTATATAGGAAATGTTAAAGCGCAGAGCAAGCATTCGGCGGGAGACCTCCCAGAAAGCGGGAGCATTTTTTTATTTTTTTTTGGGGTCAGTGTGCAGTATGATTGAAAATAGATTTACATCGAGGGACACTATTTTTTTATAAAGGAATTATCAAAAATGTGTCTCTTGTGTTTATTACTTTTTGACACTTTTTGGGTGAATGGGTAAGGGTACTATGTACCTAATACTCATTCACATAGAGGGGGGCAGGATCTGGGGGCCCCCTTGTTAAAGGGGGTCCAGATTCCGATAAGTTCCTTGCCCTCAGACCCTGACAACCACAGCACAGGGTTGCCGGGAAAAGGCCCTTGTCTCCATGAACATGGGAACAAGGTGGTTTGAGGTGGGTATGATTCAGCATGAGGGCATGTGGCCTGGTATGGTTCAGGATGTGGGGGGGCACTCACTCATCCCCCCTTTCCTGACTTGCCAGGCTGCATGCCCGGATAAGGGTCTGGTACGGATTTCGGGTGGGGAACCCATGCCGTTCTCTTTTTAAATTTTGGAGTGGGGCTCCCTTCCAAATCTATACCAGACCCAAAGTTTTTTTTTTATTGTTCAGCTGTCAGCAGGGAAGCCTATTGACAGCTGAAGACTCATCAGTTGTTAAAGACTCTGCGGCTGGCTTCCCGGCCCTGCTCCTTAACAACCAGCTTACACTGGGCCCAATCAGGGAGCAGAATGCACTGCGCAGTACTTTGCATGGTGTTTGTCAGGATGAATAACAGGCAAACACCCTACAAATTTGAATGTTCAGCGAACTCATGCTCGGGCCGAACTGTTTGCCCATCCCTATTGACAAACTTTCAATTAAGCTCCATATAGCATTGTAAAATAAATGTTCCATTTGTTCGGCCATAAACATAGTTAGCATACACTCTCCTTATATTTATTCCCCACCAAGGTCACTGACAACATATTTACTCAATGTATTTGCATCAGTTTCCTCTGAATGTCTTGGTAGGAAGTTCAGACAAGTGAGTCAAGCTACCAAGGTGGTTTAACGTAGACCATGCCTATTTATGTAGTTCTTGTTCACTGCCATACACAATTAGAAAGGCAATATTTAGTAAGAAGCAACATTCCATATACAGTAAAATCAATATAGGAACACATGCCTGTGCCACAAAAGGTTAGAAAAACAGATTGGTCCTCGTACCTGTAAACACAATTAGACACATTTAGACATAGACAGTGCAGCTTTTGGCAAAAAAAAATTGAAGCACCAATAAAACTGCTATGCTTAATGACCGGTCTTTAGGTTACAGACTGGTCTGTAGAAAGGGGAAAAAAAAGATACATATTAAGTGTCAGACAAAATTTCCCAGTAGCTATTCAAGGTAGAACCATTTTTTTTTTTTTTTGTTTTGCATAATCAATGTTTATTAGGTTTTAACAACTCAGTCAAAAATAACATGGGGTAAAAGTCATCATTGCAGAAAGTGAAATCAGTATTTTACGTGTACATTCAGTGACAGTATACAGATAAATAAGAAAAAGTCCTGTAATGCATAGTTGAAACAATAAAACTAAAAGGAAAGAGAAAAATAACATTAAGGGGAAAATGATGACATGTACCAGGAGACAGTTACAACAGTTGATGGGACTCCACACCATACAATCACAAATAAAATTAGTAATAGAGTACTCTATGTCACAATCAATAGTCATATCCTCATTCCATCTTAGAGGCTTGACAAAGATTACATATTCCCAAAACAGACTATTCAGGTATCTGCTATCTCATAGGAATAATACATCCAACCTGCCCACATTTTCTTTAATTTATCTGGATTGTTTTGGACCTCATTGATTCAGCTTTAGCCTTCATGATGTTATTCACCTCCCTTTGCCAAGGCAGAACATTTTTGATTAAAACAAAAAGTAGCAGTTTTTGTGCATTTGTTGAGGTACCCTCAACATCTCAGTGGGCTAATCCTCCCAGCAGCCTAGTGCACAGGGCTTAGTACTGTTGGGAGTAGTAGCCCGCTGAGAAGTTGAGGGGATAATTGTTGTTTATACCAGATCTAGTTAGGTTGTGATCAGTTATATCACATAATATGGTGATGCCAGTCTCAAGATCTGATGGTTTTAGTTTTTATTCACATTAAAAAAAATTTAAATAAAAAATAAAAGTTGGCAGTGCATCTGCCTATGCAAAATGTCATTACCTGATAATAAATAAATAATATATATATATATATATATATATATATATATATATATATATATATATATATATATATATATATAAATAAAATAGATCACTTATTAAAGTGGAACTTCGCTCTCCCAATCAACATTGATTATTGTATCACATTATTTTATTCTAAACTTTTCTGATTTGTTGCCTAGGCAAATTATGTCAGACATTTCAGGAATCTTCAGGGGGGCTAAGCACACTCTCCTGCATGCATGCTTGAGCTAAGGGCGGATGGATTCCAGGAAGTAAATGCTACATGAGTCATCTGCCCTTACTCAAGATGACAACATCTCAACACAATAAAGCATGGAGATATGGACGAATGGGTGAGTTTGCTTTGAATATTAAAAATGAATTGGTGTTTTTTGTTTGTGGTACTCATTTACAGTGAAGATGTGCTTTAAAGCACACTTTTCTTCTATATGGTTTACATTTAGATACTCTTCTACACTTGTGTTCAAATCAAAAAAGCGGCATGTGTGCTAACTTAGTAAAGATCATTTTTTTATGTTTTTTTTTTCAATAAAATAAAATTAGTCCTAAAAACATACACTTGAAAAGCTTGCATTTTTTTTTTTTACATCTAAGTAGATAAATGGGACAAATGGGTTGAATCCTTGGTTGAGTGAGTTTTTCAATGAAATCTCTAATACAGTAGTTTATTCACATATACACGTACACACACCTTTACGTCAATGAACTTTTCGGGCTGGAAGAACATGCAAGTATCCTTTGCTTTGAGCAGGCAACAGTTCCACTTGAATGGACCCCAAATAAGCAAACATTCCTGTTAAATAAACATATATTGAATAATTATATATCACATCCCTAGAGGGTCATAGCAAAGGTCACTAAAGTGTTGGTAGCACTCAAAGGTGAGTTCAAGAAATGTCACTCATGTAATTAAAGGTGCGTGAAAATACCATTTAACCCATTATATGTCACAATTGTCAAGTCCAACTACCTTCAATAAATGTTTCTCTTTAATCGTTTAAAGTGGATACATTTAAAAAAAAAATATGAGTCTTTATCAGTACACTCCAGTCATAAAAAAAAAAAAAAAAAAAAAAACTTTAAATGCATGTAGGGTAAATAGTCTATCATACTCCCTCCTGTCTATTATCTAGCTATTGATGTAGGCCACTATGCTGCTGAAATGTCTTTGGTTGTAATGTTACCCAGAAAGAATCCTATATATTATGTGATCTGGACCTAATTCTTCTCCTATATATTATTATAATGTTTCTTTGTTTATCCCTTCATGTTCCCAGTCTTCTACAAGCCCAGCTTATATCCCCACTAGCTAGTTTTACCTGCATGCACCCAGGCACCTGCTACATTTTATCCTTCTACCCCTACATCCTTCCAGTGGCTTTAAGGAGAAAAGGGACATAAAGTCCTGCTAGAAGCTTGCAGAAGTGTAAATGCTATTCCCCCTTTGTATGACATAGGCAGTAGGTATATACTAAATGGCATGTCTGACTTTATCACGGTTAAGGGACAACACAGGAAAATCACCACTAAACGTTATTTGTTCCTTATATCTGTATGAATGATATGTGTATATGATATATGTATCTTTGAAAGCAAAACCTTTACTGTATTCAGGCTCATCTGCTTATACTGTATGTATATTTGTACGTTTTTATTAATAATTAGGTTACGTCAGGGTAACCTGAACTATTTTAGGGCTGTCTCTGCTAAAATTAAATATCAGAGAGGATTTATGAATCCAATTAATCTGTGTGTATTATAAATGTAAAATCAACCTAAAATCATTACTAACTGCATTACAAGAAGATGAAGATAATGAGGTTAAAGCCTTGTGTAAACAGGCATTATTCTTCTTGAATAGCTTTCTTTCATTATACAAATCAATTTGAATGCACAAGCAGCTCATAGCACTCCAAAATGAAATCGAGGAGTCCCAAGAACAACTCAAAGCAGCTCAGGACCAGCCTGAAGCAACTCATAAGGTAATTTTTAGCACCTCAAAAAATGTTGGATCTAAAGCTTTTCAACCCTGATTGTAGGCTGAACTATACTACATAATTAGACCTTGTTTTCAATATATGGTGTCAATAGCAGGCGAAAATGTGCCTAGTGGAGTGGACAGGATGGCACGTTGGGCAGGTGATCTGCTGAGGAGGAAGCACATACCATTCAGGTACCAGTCCAGTATTTTATATGTTTTTGCCTGATGTAGAGTGGCACACTGTCGCGCCTAAATCTATGTGAGTACCCCATATGGGGGTACTCACATAAATTAATAAATTGTTAAAACTTTATTACACTATCAAGTCCTTTTTTCTACTAACATACCGAGGCATTGCGCTGACGAGTCCTGGATTCCGTAACACTGCAGAGCCCAGAAGTGGTTCACAGGCGTGTATTGGCTAAGCTTAATTGCAAAGTCGCACGTTCAGAGGTGAGCGTTTAATACCTAGTAGGGGAGCACCTGAGTGAGGATACCATGGCATGCTTTGGATCACCCACATAGCAGTTTCAGAATCGCAGGAACTTTAAAGCACATTTGAATTGACACAGTTGGATGTCACATATGCACACAGGAGCACATCTATTCATCCTTAAATAATAGTGGTATCAATGTTTATTTACACACAATCTTATGGACACTATTGGAAGTGGTGTAACTGTTAACCACTTGGATGCATGCTGGCATTTTATTACATTTACTGTTTACATATATATTTTTTATTTTTTCACTATATCTTCATATATTTGTTGCACATTGTCACTTTCTACAGTTGGTAGAGACTGGGTTTATCACCTTATGACTTTCACATGCGTTTTATGCACTTTGGTTGCTACTTATTCATAGTGTGTAGTCTATTGTGTATTTGGAAGCACAGCTAATATATTTGATCTGCTTGTATCTGCATGACTTTATGAGACATGTTTCACGCATGTAGCTGATCTATATTGTTAGTTAGTTAGTTAGTTAGTTAGTTAGTTAGTAAGGTTGAATAAAGACACCATTCCATCCAGTTCAACCTAAGTGAGTGTCTACAATTGCCCCTATCCCTGTACGTTGCACACTCATATCGGTCCCTACCCTCAAGGAGCCCACAATCCAAGGTCCCCATTCATATACTAGGGCCAAGTTTTGAACATAAGCCAATTACCCTACCAGCATGTCTTTGGAGTGTGGGAGGAAAGCGGAGTACCCGGAGGAAACCCACACAGGCACAGGGAGAACATGCAAACTCCAGGCAAGTAGTGTCATGTTTGGAATTCGAAACCAGCGACCCTTTTTACTGCTAGGCGAGAGTGTTAACCACTACACCACTGTGACGCCCCCTGTCATTTAGGCAGTTTTTAATCAGTGGAGGCTCACACGACGCTCTATAATTTAGTGTCAATTAATACATGTTTCTAATTGTAATTTAATTTGCCATTGCATCAATTTCTGAGCAGTGCTAACTTCTTTGTGCCACACTCTTAGCCCCTGTACACACGGTCGGAGATTTAAACAACCAAATCCGTCGGATTTTGCCCGTCGGATTTTGTCCGTCGGATCTTGTCCAAAACTGTTGCATACACACGGTCGGATAAAGTTGGTGAAAAATCCAATCTTTCAGAACGTGATGACGTAATTTCGTTACGATGGGACTACATTCAGGCTAGTAGCCAATAGCTTTGATGTAGGAATTTGATCTGAGCATGCGTGGCACTTGGTCCGATCAAAATTCTCTACACATGATCGGAGTATGTCCGATCGGCCCAGTTAATCAGGAAATATTTCCAACATGTTGGAAAATTGGGTCCGACGGATATTTTGACGGAATCAGTCCGATGCATACCACACACAGTCGGATTATCCGACGACACGGTCCGATAGGACACATTCCGACGGATTCTCCGACCGTGTGTACAAGGGCTTAGAATAATGGCTCCTCATTGGAAAATGAGAGAGACATTTTGTTGCTCAGCTGCACTTCACCGCTTACATCCACGTGACCAATACATTTATGGCTTAGTCTTCTTTTAAACACATATAATACAAAAAAAAAAAGGATCTTTTATACATTGATTATTTGGCAAATCATATGGTGCCCATAGACATAAAACTATTCTAACCACATTGGAAGATTATTCATTTTAAATGCACTAATACAGTGGTGTGAAAAAGTGTTTGCCCCCTTCCTCATTTCCTGTTCCTTTGCATGTTTGTCACACTTAAGTGTTTCGGAACATCAAACCAATTTAAACAATAGTCAAGGACAACACAAGTAAACACAAAATGCAATTTGTAAATGAAGGTGTTTATTATTAAAGGTGAAAAAAAATCCAAACCATCATGGCCCTGTGTGAAAAAGTGATTGCCCCCTAAACCTAATAACTGGTTGGGCCACCCTTAGCAGCAACAACTGCAACCAAGCGTTTGCGATAACGTGCAATGAGGCTTTTACAGCGTCCTGGAGGAATTTTGGCCCACTCATCTTTGCAGAATTGTCCTAATTCAGTTACATTAGAGGGTTTTCGAGCATGAACGGCCTTTTTAAGGTCATACCACAACATCTCAATAGGATTCAGGTCAGGACTTTGGCTAGGCCACTCCAAAGTCTTCATTTTGTTTTTCTTCAGCCATTCGGTGGTGGACTTACTGGTGTGTTTAGGATCATTGTCCTGCTGCAGAACCCAAGTTCGTTTCAGCTTGAGTACACGAACAGATGGTCAGACATTCTCCTTCAGGATCTCTTGGTAGACAGCAGAATTCATAGTTCCTTTTATCACGGCAAGTCTTCCAGGTCCTGAAGCAGCAAAACAGCCCCAGACCATCACACTACCACCACCATATTTTACTGTTGGTATAATGTTCTTTTTATGAAATGCAGTGTTCCTTCTACGCCAGATATACTTGGACACACACCTTCCAAAGAGTTCCACTTTTGTCTCATCGGTCCACAGAATGTTGTCCCAAAAGTCTTGGGGATCATCAAGATGTGTTGTGGAGAAATTGAGACGAGCTTTGATGTTCTTTTTGCTCAGCAGTGGTTTTCTCCTTGGAACTCTGCCATGCAGGCCATTTTTGCCCAGTCTTTTCCTGATGGTGGAGGCATGAACGCTGACCTTAACTGAGGCAAGTGAGGCCTGCAGTTCCTTGGACGTTGTTGTGGGGTCTTTTGTGACCTCTTGGATGAGTCGTCGCTGCACTCTTGGGGTAATTTTGGGCGGCCACTCCTGGGAAGGTTCACCACTGTTCCATGTCTTCGCCATTTGTGGATAATGGCTCTCACTGTAGTTCGCTGGATTCCCAAAGCTTTGGAAATGGCTTTATAACCCTTTCCAGACTGATAGATCTCAATTACTTTCTTTCTCAATTGTTCCTGAATTTCTTTGGGTCTCAGCATGATGTGTAGCTTTTAAGGATCTTCTGGTGGACCTTACTGTGTTAAGCAGCTCCTATTTAAGTGATGCCTTGATTGTGAACAGGTGTGGCAATAATCAGGCCTGGGTGTGGCTAGAGAAATTGAACTCAGGTGTGGACAACCACAGTTATAGTATGTTTTAGCAAGGGGGGCAATCACTTTTTCACACAGGGCCATGATGGTTTGGATTTTTTTTCACCTTTAATAATAAACACCTTCATTTACAAATTGCATTTTGTGTTTACTTGTGTTGTCCTTGACTATTGTTTAAATTGGTTTGATGTTCCGAAACACTTAAGTATGACAAACATGCAAAGGAACAGGAAATGAGGAAGGGGGCAAACACTTTTTCACACCACTGTATATATATTGTATATATGTGTGTATATATATATATATATATATATATATATATATATAATCAGAGAAGAAGTGTGATTGGTGATACGGGAGGCCGACTTAGAGGAAGTTACAAAGCACAGATAGTGAATATACTCCAAGTGACCCTGTAAGTTATTCCCTGGATTCTGGCCACAACAAATCACAGCAAAATCTGATTAAGGTAAACCAAATGAACTTTCTGATATCGGCATGGATGCCGCATTTGCTAAATAGCATTGCTAGTTGCTTTTATTTTTTATTTCTCCTTTCATATTTAAAAAATACACTGTTATTTATTCAGTGAGGTTTTACACTAATACTGTATACTTAGAGCAATATCATATGCACACAGGGCTTGATAGATGCAATTCATGAGTGACATTAAAATCTTATTGCTAATAAAATAGAATAAAAAAAACACAACAAATCAGTTTTTACACACGTGAACACAAAATAATAATCTTTTTTAAAAATTTAAAATAGGAAAATTCTTTTAAATCAGTATATTGTGGCATTTCTTTAATCCAACTTGTTTAAACGCCATTTTCAGCATTTTGAGAAGACTGAAAATCCAAATATAGATCCTATAAAAACAAAGACATGTTTTTGTATTTGCTGTTTTCTCTTTTATCTTTTATTTCACAATGTTCCCTACAGACTCCAAGACCAAAAGGTATGTGGATCCACTTAGAATAATCACTGGTAATTATTTGAGCCACCTTTCATGGAAATGTAATTAGCCGATCCTTGTTTGGACAGTTATGACTTGATGAGTTTAATAGCGTTTCCAAAACAAAATGAAAATAACAACATGAGTTGCTGCATACAAATTGATTAAAGAAGATCAGATGGAATTTCTCTTTTTAATTAGACCTTTAATCAGCAAGACAAGGCACATTTACACTAACAGAGGCGTGGCGAGACGTTAAATTAGGCATTAGAGACATAAAATGATTTCAGTAGACACCTGCAATTGTGTTTTGCTAAGTATAATCAGCTAAACATACAGCCCCCTAACAATGCGACAGCATGGACAAGATGGCTCAGAATGATAACAAACATTGCTTGATTTTAGACCTCCCATGGCTTGACAATTTATAGACTCAAGAAAAAATTCCTAAAGTCATAAATATATAATTAAAGCAAGCCCTTCCTTTAAAGAAAAATTATCAATCACCCCATAGGTAGAGAATATTTTGTGTGAGTAAAACAGGGTAAGAAAAGAAAAATTGTACTACATCTCTGGGTTCATTACCAACAGGTACAAAAGCTACATGGAGTTTATATGCTTGTATGTTCTTTCTGTGTTTGCTCGGGATTCCACTAAGTTATTATTTTTTGTCTGTAAGCCTATTGGTGGGTTAATTGGTTTGTATCCAACTGTGATTAATATATTAGATTGTACATTCCATAAAAAGCTACTGTGACTAATTCAGTGTTAAAGAGTAAAGTACTATAGAATATTCTTGCTCTATATACTGTACATGAATACAAAAAAAATACTTTTGTACTATTGTGATTGTGTATCTGTCAGGGCTGGCTTAGCCTTCCTCCTCGGGGCTGGCCACTCAGCTGTTGGCTAATTGCCAGCTCTCTTATCTCTCTTCAGTTACCAGCTGTTCCCCATGATGCTCGTCTGGCCTGCATATATATAAGTCTACAGCTCATTTCTCCTTTGCCTTCACGTTTAGTCACATCACTGGAATCATCTCCTGCTGTTGTTTCTAGACTGGCTTGCACTTGCCCTCCATGGATCCCTGAACTCTGGACTGGCTGACTACCTGATCTGTCTTATGAACTTTGGACTGGCTGACTACCCGATCTGGCTTATGAACTTGGACTGGCTGACTACCCGATCTGACTACTGGACTCTGGCTTACTTGATTACCCTTTTTTCCTATTTATCTTTTATTTTTATGAATAAACTAGTGTGATTAGATTGTACTTCTGTCTCTGTCTGTTTCATGGTTCCTGACAGTATCTCTCTGAAAATTGAAGTTGCCACTGTAAGAATTTGGCTAGCTATTTTTTCACAAAGAGCAGCAAACTGCAAAGGCCTCCTCTAGAAGGAAGCTTGATAGGCAGGCATTATCCAACTACAGTCAGGTATCCTATAAAGTCATGTACCTAGACACAAATGGTGTCAACAGATAACCATTTGTGTTAAAACTGTCAGGAACCATAAACCAGACAGACACAGAAAATGTAGTTAAAATCACACCTTTAACAAAATAGCAAAAAAATAACACAGTTCAGGAATGTAGTCAAAAACTGAAGCCAGGGTTTAGATGCCAGAACAGATAATCAGACAAGCTGGGGTCAGGAAGCCAGAAGTCAGCGTAGTAAGGAGCAAAAACAGGAACAGATATTGAAAGAGAAGTCAGCCAGGCCAAGCCATACACAGGAACACACAAGAGATCAAAGACCACGCAAGGGCATGGAGGGAATGAGCAAAGCTGTTTAAATAGCCAAAAGGGGCTGGCTGTAGGCTGGACTAAGGAGATAGGTAATGGTAACTACTATGTGAGTCACTGTGGAAACAAAGAGTATCTGGTAATTAACAGACAGCTGAGCAGCCTCTGTGCACTGAAAGAAAATAAAGTACTGAAAAAATATAAAACAACAATAAAAAATATCAGGAGCCGAGCCCTGACAAAAACCCATGGAGAAAGGTGGGGAGGCATGCTGCTGAATCCCTGGCATATTGGGGTAAGAGGATAGGTCCTGGAATCAAAGGATGAGTCCTGTTTCTTTTGCCAAGTGTCCCAGCAATAGCAAGATCTAACAAAGTAAGTCTCACCAATTGGATACACTGCAGAGGCCTGACCAATGCACTGTATAGGGTAAAAAGGTCTGGCCATGTCACTGTATATACTACAGATGTATGTACACTGCACTGTATACACTTTATTGTACATTACATAACTCTGACCGAAGTCTTCACTGCCTTAACAGAAGCTTGTTGCTAAATATTCCTGAACTGTTTTACTCTTCTTAGTTCTTCTTTAAAAGACAAGTATGGACTCAATGACATCAGCCTTCAGTGGACTTTAGCCTGCCTACTTTAGCCTGCTGTTGGCTCAAAACAATTCACATCAGGACGAACTGCACTCCTGTGATCCAGAAAGGCTTTGTCTATACGTCTCCTTTAAGTTATACTCAGGGAAAGTGTTTGTAATCTGTCCATATTCTGTGTAGTGAAAAACCTGTGTAATGTAAGAGTTTAATATAATAAAAAAAATAACTATATTATGAAGAGTGAGACTATATCTTAAGGCATATTATTTATGTAGAAGGAAAGTCAACATTTAAAAATGCATGCAAATACTTTTATGTTTGTTTATATTTATTAATACAAATTTGCATTCAAATACCTTTTTGTAAATGCTTTTAAATACAGTCACATGGCTGCTACCCATTGGTTCTTGTTATATGTGAGCAGCAGGCAGAGGTGAGGAATTAGAATTGTCTGGGCACTGATTGATGTCTGTAGTGATCTAAGCTTAGAAGTGTTCCTCTGAGGCCATCATGGATCTCACTCAGGAAGTTTGCAAGTGTTGGGCAGGGAAAACAAGAAGTAAACTGTTCTGAATGCTGACCTAGCAGGTGAGCAAATTTCTTTGACATGTGCGCAAATGCCAGAATAGAAGCAGTCTTGAGTACTGCTGCTGTTCCTGGAAACTAGAGTCCTGTTTCCTATTGGCAGATGTGGTAGAAGGCATCCATATGTGTGCCCCTAGAAAAGGTATAATGTGTATGTAACCCCCATTTTCACTCCCTGATTCACTTGGAATAAACATATAACATAGAAAGAGAAGTTATGTTTTTTTTTCATATCTGCTAAGCACATTCATTTCTAAAATACTTTTTTTTAGAATAAATGGCAACGTGCTACTGTATGTCTGGAAGCAACACTTAAAAAATGTTTAATCACAATAGGCAGAAATAAATGGAAAATCTACCTTGCAGTTTAGCCATTTACAGCCAGATCAATCAGTGGTCTCACATCGGTTGGTTGCACTCAACCTAGCCAGTAGCTGTTAGAAGAGAATGAAAATTTGGAAGAGTTAAAAAGCATGTCTTAATAACTAATGTACTCTAGTGGGAAAGTCAAAGCTAGTTTCCTTCCTAGCTCTTCACATAAGTTTGTAAGGTTTACCAAGCTTGTGATGGGCTGCATACAGTCTCTCTTGAGGTTTCATGAATTTGGGCGACATGTCCAATCACCTTCTAAAGTTTATTAGCAGATTTACTGGCATTTACTAAGCCTTTACAGCCAGTAAATCTTCTTACTATTTTCTAGATTATTATTGTGTTGTTTTAAAACCTGCTTTCCTGATTTGGTGCTAATCTGGAGGTTTATAGTTATTTTTTTTTTTCAGAAAGTAACACAACTAGATAGTATGAAAAGGTTTTTATTTTACAATGATACTCTAAACACAGATGTTCCACAATACGCAACAATGTTAGCTAGCAAAATAAACCTCATAAATATTCCCCTAATATTTAGCTAAAACATTCAGTATCTCACATTTTTGAAAATATTTTATTATATATTTGTTATTATATATATGTGACAACACTGAAGAAATTACACTTTGCTACAAAAGTAGTGAGTGTACAGTTTGTATAGCAGTGTAAATTTGCTGTCCCCTCAAAATAACTGCAACAACATTTTCCCTCCCTGATGTCATGTGACTTGTTAGTGTTACAAGGTCTCAGGTGTGAATGGGGAGCAGGTTTGTTAAATTTGGTGTTATCGCTCTTACTCTCTTATACTGGTCACTGGCAGTTCAACATGGCACCACATGGCAAAGAACTCTCTGAGGATCTGAAAAAAGAATTGTTGTTCTACATAAAGATGACCTATGCCAGGGGTCTCAAACTGGCTGCCCTCCAGCTTATGCGAAACTACAAGTCCCATCATGCCTCTGCCTATGAGAGTCATGATTGTAACTGTCAGCCTTACAATGCCTCATGGGACTTGTAGTTTTGCAACAGCTGGAGGGCTGCCAATTTGAGACTCCTGGCCTATAAGAAGATTGCCAAGACCCTGAAACAGTGCTGCAGCGTGGTGGCCAAGACCATACAGCGGTTTAACAGGACAGGTTACACTGAGAACATATGGCTCTGTGTTGAGTTATTTTGAGGGGACAGCAAATTTACACTATTATACAAACTGTATACTCCCTACTTTATTTTGTAGCAAAGTGTCATTTCTTCAGTGTTGTCACATGAAAAGATATAATAAAATATTTACAAAAATGTGAAGGGTGTACTCACATTTGTGAGATACTATACTGTATAATTGAAAAACAACCTTCAATGTCAGATTATAGTTCCTACCCGATGTTATTGCAAAATGTACCTTATAGCCTATATCCTAGTGATTGATTTATATTACAATTTTACTTCAGTGTCTTTGATCGTATTCCCTTTTTTACAAAAAAAACACCATCACAGAAAATAAAGATGAGACAATCAGATTTCAGTGCAAAAGTACCAAAAGAAATATGTAGCTGCAAAAGTTTAGTAGGATGAGTTTAGAATGTTTTGGTCCATGTGCCCTTTGAGAGTACTACAGAGTTACATTGGTGAGGTTAAAAAAGACACAAGTTCATCAAGTCCAATCTGTGTGTGTGCTGTTATATCAATATTACATTGTATATCCCTGTATGTTAACCACTTCAATACAGGGCACTTAAACACCTTCCTGCCCAGACCAATTTTGAGCTTTCAGCGCTGTCGCACTTTGAATGACAATTGCGCAGTCATGCTACACGGTACCCAAATGAAATTTTTATAATTTTTTTCCCACAAATAGAGCTTTCTTTTGGTGGTATTTGATCACCTCTACGGTTTTTATTTTTTGCGCTACAAATAAAAAAATACAGATTAAAAAAAAATATATATATATATATATGTTTTTTTTTGTTTCAGTTTCAAAACTTTGTAAATAAGTACGTTTTCTCCTTCACTGATGGGCACTGATGGGGCTACACTGATGGGCACTGATAAGGCGGCACTGATGGGCACCAATGATGTGGCACCAATGAAGTGGCACTGATGAGGTGGCATTGATGGACACTGATATGTGGCACTGATGGGCACTGATAGGCGGCACTGATGGGTGGCACTGATGGGTGACACGGATGGGCACTGATAGGTGGCACAAATTGGCACTGATAGCTGGCACGGATTGGCATGGATGGGCGGCACAGATGGGCATGGATAGGCGGCACAGATGGGCATGGATAGGCGGCACAGATGGGCATGTGTGGGCACTGATGGGTGGCACGTATGGACACTGATAGGCGGCACAGGTGGGCACTCATAGGCGTCATTGTATTATTATACTGTACTAATGGATGCCAATCAGTGCCAAACAATAATGCATGCCAATCAGTGATGCCCATTGTGGGCACTGATTGGCATCCATTATGGGCACTGATTGTCATCCATTGTGGCACTGACTGGCATCCCTGGTGGTCTAGGGAGGATTACCTTTTGCTGGGCATCCCTGGTGGTCTGGTGGCGTCCCTGGTGGTCCAGTGTGGGCATCCTCAGGGGGGCTGTGCTGATAATCGATCAGCACAGACCCCCCCTGTCAGAGGAGCAGCCGATCGGCTCTCCTCTACTCGCGTCTGACAGACATGAGTGAGGAAAAGCCGATCACCGGCTCTTCCTATTTACACTGTGATCAGCCGTGATTGGACACGGCTGATCACGTGGTAAAGAGTCTCCGCCGGAGACTCTTTACCGAGATCGTAGTTGGCAGGTGTCAGACTGACACCCCACAACAACGATCGCCACGATGCGTGCCCCCGGGGGCGCGCACCGGCTCATAATCCTGATCATGTCATATGATGTCCGATCAGGATTATGCAACCACTTTGCCGTCAATTGCCTATTGGGCAAGTGGTTAAGGTTTTTTAGGTGCCTATCTAATCATTTTTTGAAATGATCTATGCTCCCTGCTGAAACCACAGCTTGTGGAAGAGAATTCCACATTTTTACCGCTCATACAGTAAAGAACCCTCTAAGCAGTTTACAGTCAAACCGTTTCTCTTCTAATTTTAGTGAATGGCCGTGTGTCTTTTTATTTCCCCTTTCGCAGGACAGTTTTATCCCTATTGTGGGGTCACCATTATGATATTTGTACATTGAAATCATATCTCCTCTCAAGCGTCTCATCTCTAGAGAGAATTAGTTCAATGCTTGTAATCTTTTCTCATAACTAAGGTCCTCCAGTCCATTTATTAGCTTTGTTGCCCTTCTCTGGACTCTCTCCAGTTCCAGCACATCCTTCCTGAGGACTTGTGCCCAGAACTGTACAGCATACCCCAGATGCGGCCAGACCAGAGACTTGTAGAGTGGGAGAATTATGATTTTATCCCTGGAGTTAGTCCCCTTTTTAATGCATGCCAATATTTTGTTGGCTTTGCTTGCAGCAGCTTGGCATTGCATGCCAGTGCTGAGCTTGTCATCAAACCCCGGGTCCTTTTCCATCCTAGATTCCCCCCCTCCCATTAACCCTCATTTGCCATGTAGTTGCCTACCCCATTAATTTGTTCAGATCTTCTTGCAAGGTTTCCACATCCTGCAGAGAAATGATTGCCCTGCTTAGTTTAGTATAGTCTGCAAATACTGAGATTGAGCTGTTTATCCCATCCTCCAGGCCGTTTATGAATAAATTAAATAGGATTGGTCCCAGGACAGAACCCACGGGTGACCCCACTTTCCACACCAGACGATTCCGAGTACTCCCCATTTATCACTGCCCTCTGAACTCGCCCCTGTAGCCAGTTTTCAATCCATGTACTCATTCTTTGGTCCATGAGGACAGACCTTAGTTTGTACAGTAAACGTTTGAGGGGAACTTTATCAAATGCCTTTGCAAAATCCAGATACACCACGTCTACGTGCCTTCCTTTATCTAGATGGCTGCACACCTCCTCATAGAAGGTTAATAGATTTGTTTGTACCTTACAAACAAGCATGTCTCTATAGCAGACTACTGACAGCCAAAAAATCCACAGAACTTTCTTTCTTTCTTTCATTCTTTATTTCTTTCTTTCTTTCATTCTTTATTTCTTTCTTTGTTTCTGTCTGTCTCTTCTCTCCTGCTGTTGTTAACATGATGGTGTGGCAATGGTAAGACTGATTCTACGTAGCCTTTAACCTCCCTGGCGGTACGATTATTTCGGATTTTAGGTGCTAAAAGCGGTACCATTATTTTGCATGAAAATTTGGCGTTTTATATTGTAGTCCTGCAATTCTTAGGAATAACTCTCTTAAATCTGTCCAAACCAGAGTCTAGCAGACATCCCGGGTATGATAAAGTTTGAAAAATTAAATCCTAAATTATAATATAATAAATAATTATAAATAATTGTACCAAATAATAATATAACAATAATAAAAATTATTCAATAATGTAATCAAATCAAAAACACTGAAATTTGCTCAGTTGCAGAATTGTCACTGTCATTACTTTTCAGTATTTGATGACGGATCTCCCCACAAATCGCTATCGCTCAATTCTGCGAGTGATTCTAATTTATTATCGCTGTTTTCTAGCTGGTCTAAAATCATTTTTGATGTACAGTGACAGTTTTGGTTGCTATGGGCAATCTCCAGTTTCCAGGCATAAAGAACAGTTTTTATTATATAAAACTGCATGCAGGACACTGGGCAGACCACTAGGGACAACGGGGATGTGAAATATTTACATATAGCAATGTAATCTGTAAGATTACATTATACTGTATGTTTACTGTTTGTTTCACTTTTTGAATTTGGCGCCGATCTCCGTGCCCGTGCGTCGCAACGCTCGCAGGGCACGGAGATCGGCGATGTAATGCATCGAGCGAGACACGGCTCGCTCGTACAGCGGGGAGACAACGCTGGATCCGAGGGAGAAGGTAAGTAAACCTCCTCCTGGATCCAGCGATGCAGTCCCGAGTCTGACTTGGGGATACCGCTCTTGGTATAAAAAATCCACCCCGAGTCAGACTCGGGAATACAGTCAGGGGGGTTAATAGGGCCATACTGGTCCTGTTTGCAGATTATTGTAACAAACATGGAAGTCAGTGCTGCAGCATCATCGTGTGCCATGTGCATGCAATGCTACATTCAAAAGCCCCAGCCAATCCATTCTTAGGCCACTTCACTCCACAAGCTGTAGTGAATAGTCAGTTCAAATGAGGCCGTAGATCTGATATGTTTTTTTTTTTTTTTTCTAATTATGCTTGCCCTGATGTCTCTGCTCTGTTTATCCTACAAAAAAA
Source organism: Lithobates pipiens (assembly GCF_037356315.1). NCBI lineage: Eukaryota > Metazoa > Chordata > Amphibia > Anura > Ranidae > Lithobates > Lithobates pipiens. The sequence goes on along the minus strand of NW_027507903.1, from coordinate 322,140,024 downwards.
AAAAAATATATATATATATATATATATATATATATATATATATATATATATATATATGGTTTTCCAAATCTAAAACTAAATTTTACTGGATCATGTCTTCAAACACAAGCTTCAGTGAAATGTACTGTAAAACACATAGGGCATATTTTATAAAGCAGTAAATCTGACATTCACCAAACAATTCTGGTGCATGTGTTTTAAATGACAGTGATAGTCTTACCACTAGTAAATGTTTGGTGAAGGTTATATTCATATATACCTCTTTATAAATATGTCATATAGCGTCTATACTATATGTTAGATATTCATTCCTAACAGTTGCCTGGTTTATCAGTCAATGTCAGAGCAGTTTACACTACATCTAGGCAAATATCCCAAAAAAATGGAAATTACTTATGATGGCTAGGGATGAGCTTCGTGAACATCGGCTGTTCGCCCGTTCGGCGAATTCCGAACGTTATGGGCCGTTCGCACCAAATTCGTGTGGCGCTCACGGCCCACAATGCACTGCGATGGCGCAGTGCATTGCTGGCTCATGATTGGCCAAGCATGCGCTGTGACCCCACATGCTTGGCCAATCACAGCGCCGGCAGCGAGGAGAGCCATGATTGGCCACAGGCAGGATGCCTGTGGCCAATCATAGCTCAGGCTGTGTAGTACACACCCCACACTATATAAGGCCGCCAGCGTGGCGGCCTTGTGTAGTGTGTTGGCATCTATAGCAGTTAGTGGGTGTTCTGTGTACCTTCAACACAGTATACACCAATCGTTATCGGCCAATTTTTCGTTCTTGCTCTTCTGTAGTGGTTGTTGTCTGCGTGCCCTGACCGCAGTATACACCGCTATATTCACCTATATATCTAGCGATATATCTATCTTTTATAATAGAGCTGCCAGTCAGTGTTAGGAGATTGTGCGTGCTGTCTGCGTGCTCTGAACGCAGTATACACCGCTATATCCACCTATATAGCTAAATATCTTGCTCGTTTTAAATAGAGCTTTCATTCAGTGTTAGGAGATTGTGCGTGCTGTCTGCGTGCTCTGAACGCAGTATACACCGCTATATCCACCTATATAGCTAAATATCTTGCTCGTTTTAAATAGAGCTTTCAGTCAGTGTTAGGAGATTGTGCATGCTGTCTGCGTGCTCTGAACGCAGTATACACCGCTATATCCACCTATATAGCTAAATATCTTGCTCGTTTTAAATAGAGCTTTCAGTCAGTGTTAGGAGATTGTGCATGCTGTCTGCGTGCTCTGAACGCAGTATACACCGCTATATCCACCTATATAGCTAAATATCTTGCTCGTTTTAAATAGAGCTTTCAGTCAGTGTTAGGAGATTGTGCATGCTGTCTGCGTGCTCTGAACGCAGTATACACCGCTATATCCACCTATATAGCTAAATATCTTGCTCGTTTTAAATAGAGCTTTCAGTCAGTGTTAGGAGATTGTGCATGCTGTCTGCGTGCTCTGAACCCAGTATACACCGCTATATCCACCTATATAGCTAAATATCTTGCTCGTTTTAAATAGAGCTTTCAGTCAGTGTTAGGAGATTGTGCGTGCTGTCTGCATGCTCTGAAAAAGACGGACGGCAAAACAAATTATACAGGGGTGATAACCCTTCCCTATGTTTTCCAAAAAGCTTAAAAATTGTTTTTTTGACTGGAGCTACACTTTAAAAATGTACCGGTTAAAATTACAAACAGATTCAACTTAACACAACAAACCTACACAGTCCCTGTCTTGTTTGCACTGCCTGTATACTGCTGTTCTGAGTATATAGGGCCTGGGGGCCACACGTATTTCCTTTTTTTAAAATGGGTATGGGGTTCCCCTTAATATGCGTACAAGACCCAAAGGGGCTGGTAATGGGCAGGGAGGGCTACCCATGCCATTTTTCTCAATGATTTTTAACCATATTGCAGGAACCAGATATAAATATTAAAACCGCAAGCAGCTTTAAATGACGTTATTTCCGTTAAATGTCATTTTGTGCAGGGACTGTTCTAAACACGGGAAACACGTGGCACTTCACAGGCATACTACAGACACCCCCCAGGCACAATATTTAAAGGAATATTTCACTTTTTTTTTTTCACTTTAATCGTCATTAAAATCAGTGCTCCCGCCAAAACAGCCGTTTTTAAAAGTTTTTTTTGCCTTGACCCATGTCCCCTGGGGCAGGAGCCAGGTCCCCAAACCCTTTTTAGGACAGTATCTTGCATATTAGCCTTTAAAATGAACACTTTTCATTTCGAACATTCGAGTCCCATAGACTTCAATGGGGTTCTAACGTTCGTACGAATTTGGGGTCCGTTCGAAAGTTCTGGTGCGAACCGAACCGGGGGGTGTTCGGCTCATCCCTAATGATGGCTATAGTGACCATTAGAGATGGGCTTGGGCATGTTCGGGAACCTAGTCCCAACCCACCTGCCCGATCCTGCAAGGAAGCCAACACTGCACATCGCTAGTTACAGGTAGCGAGACATTTGCTGATCTGCACAGCTGTGGACCTGGAAACGTCTCACTGCCTGCGATTAGTAGCGTGTAGTGTCAGCTTCCTGGTGGGATCTGGCAGGTGGGTTGGGACTAGGATCCCGAACCCATTCCTAGTGACCATATACTCCAGCATTAAGTCAATCAAAGTGTAAATGTGTCATATAAAATCAGCTGTATATAGAAATATGAAAACCTTCATTGCCACTACCATGTTACAGGCTCAGTACTTAAAGAAAAATTAAAGAAAATTGTTTATTTAAAAAAAAAATAACTAACATGTTATACGTATCTGCTCTGTGCAGCGGTTTTGCACAGAGCAGCCCTGATCCTCCACTTCTCGGGTCCCCTGGTGTCACTTCTGGAACCTCCCTCCTGCCAAGTGTACCCACAGCAAGCAGCTTGCAATGGGAGCACCCGAACAGGCTCACTCCCAAGCCACAGCTCTGCGTATCTATTCACACACAGAACTGCGGCTTGACATTGCCCCCTCTCTCTCCTCACTGGTTCACTGGCTGAGATTGACAGCAGCATTGCTGGATCGCAATTGGACTGAGGTAAGTATTAGGGGGGCTGGGGGGCTGCTGCATAGAGAAAGTTTTTTTATCTTCATACATATGCATGAAGGTAAAAAATCTTGGGCATTTAGAACCACTTTAAGTTCACATAGAGTCCTTGATTTAGTAAGTATTTTTTGGAGTTGTTAATGGTAATAAAAAAACAACAACTTTTGGCACATTATATTTATTGGCAATTAGTGCATCCATCAGCAAAAGCAAATGCAGTTAATTAGATATTTGAGTAGTATTTTTACTAATTTGAGTTTTAATTGCTACCTGAAGTTATCATCAAGTAATTATATCATATTGCGCAAAAATTATACTTGTATATCATCTCCTCCAAAACTGATGAAAACATTTTATGCTTAAGCCACATTAAAGTAATGATACGATTATGCTTATCAAATTGAGGAGTTCAATCTGTGTTTATAATTCATACATATGAGTTATTTGAACACAAATAACAAATGCTGACAATTAGTTTGAGTACAAATTGCTAGACAGACTATATTAAAGCAAAACAGTTTGCCGAGGCCATCTGCATAGACAATGTATAAGAGGTTATCATTGTGAACTTACAGGGTTGTTTATCTTCTTTTATATTAAATATTGGATACATCACTGAAAATTATGCATTTTAAGTCTTTAAATAAATAAAAAAAGGTAATGTGAATTTTATATGTTGCTTTGTATTTACAAGTCCTTACAAACCTTCAGGCTTTTTTTTCTTTATAACAACACAATAATAGGCTGATGAAGGCATTGATGTACTAAAGACAAATAGACTGTCCACTTCACAAGGGAAGCTGCATTTTGCAAAGGAATATATTCCAGAGCTTGGTGAATGTGGGGAAATTTCACTTAGCAAAGAATACCCTAAAAAAAACCCTATTGTAGCACCCTACTAGATAGGTGCTAAGTTAGGTACATTTAGTTCTGGCCCACAGTATTCAGTGGAGCTGCATTTCATTGCTAGGAAAATGTAGTCCTGGCTCAGCATAGCTGTGTTTGATTGTTCTGTTCTGTTCCCTGGTGAGAGGTGCCCATTTGGTGGCTGGAAGTGTGTATAAATACTCTGAGACTGAGAGCACAGGGGGTCTTTTTCCCTGAGGAGAAGATCACAGCCTTGGGGGGTGGCTGTCTGCCCCTGAGGCAATTCTGCCATGTGCCTGCGGTTCATCGAGGCTTCAGCTGGACTAGCTGGAGGGATGCTTTGCTGAAAGTTGCTGGTGACGGAGGGGCTTTTCATCTGAGGATCTAGTCTGGTAACACTGGGAGAAAGTGTCTGGTATCTTTTAGAAGGAGGCAACCAATTATCCAAGGACTTTCATGTGTACAGACTGGTGTGGTGTGCTGCTGCCATCCCTCTTGTGCTAGAGTTATTGTGTTTAAAGGGGACATTGTGTCTTGGTGTACTGAAGAGCTCAGTCTATTTAATTCCTAGTGAAAAGACTCTGCTTTGATTTCTAATGCCACGTACACAAGATCATACTATCCGGCGGACTTAGTCCAGCGAGCAATCCACCGGCCTTAGCAGCGGAGGTATTTCCAAACGAGCGCACTTGCCCACACACGTGCACACATGCGCACACATGACCGGACTTTTCCAGCAGACTAGGTCCGGTAGACTATTGTCTGCCGTACCTGATGGGTTTACTTCCTCTTTGTCTCCCTGCAAAGGTAAAGCATAATGGGCTACTATGCCTCGCATAGTAGCCCGTTATGTGTCACTTACCTGACACAGAAGCCAGCGATGTCACCAATGTCCCCTGTAGCACGGAGCATCCATCTTCTTACGGGTATCGCTGCTCCGGCCACTCACAGCACCGGAGTAGTGATGACGTAACTCCCACACATGCCCATGGGAGCCTCCACTTACAGCATATCGCCGTTAGCATCGGCATGCTCAATGCGCCTGCACACCGCTGTCTACGAGACATGCGCGTTGATACCGGTGCCTGTCTTTTTGTAAATATCTCCTAAACCATGTAGGTTTAGGAGATATTTCTTGGACCTACAGGTAAGCCTTAATCTAGGCTTACTTGTAGGTCAAAGTGGTTTGTAAGGGTTTACAACCACTTTAAGTCTCAGTCTTTTAGAGATAGAAACAAAAATTTGTGTATTAAGGAAAATAAGTAAATCTAATATACTTAACAATATATTTCCTCTAAAGTATTGTGAAAAAAAAACTTTTTTTCGAATTGCAAAAAATTTAATGGCCTTGTGTGCTAAGACAATGCACATGTATCTAAAGCCAAAACTTTTTTACATTGGGATATATTACCCTTACCATTACTTGTTCTCATGGGAGCAAGTGATCCAGTTGAAATATTTCCATTCTATTCTCCTCATAATTCTATCCAAATCTAAAAAAAAGAACCAAAAAGAAAATTTTGCCTGTGAGAATTTAATGAGTTGTCCCAAATAAAGTTGATACCAATATGTTAAAAAAAATACAAAATAGATTTTTATATTACAATATAAAAATTGTACAATTTTTTATGTCCATTATGTCTTTTTTTATTGTAATATGAAATCAATTTAGTATTTTTTAACATATTGTTTTCAACTTTAATTGGTGCAACTCAAAGTCCCAGGGGCAACATTTTCTTTTTGGTTCTTTTTTAAGATTTGGATAGAGTTATGAGGAAAAGAGGGGAAATATTCCAGCTGGATCACTTGCTCCCATGAGAACAATCTAGGAAGAGTTTTCCTCAAATTGGAAAGATATCCCAATGCAAAAAGTTTTGGCTTTAGATATACTTAACTAAGAATACATTATACCAAGGCAACCTAATAACAATTTCTAAAAACACGCAAAGAGGTGTTATTTTGTGTAGTAATAACAAAAAAGTAAAAACAAGTGGAACATATTTGCTTATAAATGTGGCAAGTAATTAAAGAGATTATGACCCTAGAAATTATAGTTTGGACCACCATGATGATAAATAGTTAAAGTTGTTTTTCCTTATTAAAGAGATACAGTCTCTCAACAGATTTCCTGTTTTATACAGTCTAAAATATCCTATTTCAATTGCTTTGCAAACGTGGCGTGACAAAGACAAAGGGCTGACAAATGACTGGTATAAACTCATGGCTAAATTGAATTGGCATATCTCATAACACTGTTTTAATGGCATGAGCAATCTGAAATATAAATAAATGTCCTTGTTTGAAGAAATTCAATATCCGCCTTTTTCTGTGTACATATAGGGCAATTAAACATGCCTAATTTAATCTCTACTTTTCCGGTCTGAGCCTAAACTGAATACCAAAATTGTGGCTTAAAAGCATTTAGCACTCCCCTTTTACTGTGTTTGTAAGCAGTCTTTGAAAGTAAGCAGAGGAGAGACTGTCTCTAGACTGCAACACATTCTGCCTCACGTAGCATGCAGTAGCTGTCATTAATTAATTTTCCTGATAGACTTAATGGCAGTCTACGTGTGGGTTAACCCCGCCTCCCCTCCACTGCTATAGGACCCATAAAATTTGAGCTCACCACTAGAGACTGCGTTCCTTTTTGTCCTCCTTGTTGGACCTACAAGCATTGTACTCACATTTATGGATGTCCAATCAATCGAGGTTGGTGACGGGCATACTATGCCTTGCAAAAGTATTCACCCCTCTTTTTTTTTGCCTCACAACCTGGAATTAACATGGATTGTTTGATTTGCATAATATAATTTACAGAACATGCCCGCAACTTTGAAGATTTTTTTTTTATTGGGACACAAATAACAAATAGGACAAAATAACAGAAAAAGTCAATGTGCATAACTATTCAACCCCCCCCCCCCAAGTCAATACTTTGTAGAGCCACCTTTTGCGGCTATCACAGCTCCAAGTTGCTTTGGATAAGTCTCTATGAGCTTGCCTCCTCTTACCACTGGGATTTTTGCCCATTCCTCCTTGCAAAAATGCTCCAGCTCCTTCAGGTTGGATGGTTTGTGATTACTAACAGCAATCTTTAAGTCTGACCACAGATTTTCTATTGGATTTAGGTCTGGGCTTTGACTAGGCCATTCCAACATTTACATGTTTCCCCTTAAATCACTCAAGTGTTGCTTTAGCAGTGTGTTTGGGGTCATTGTCCTGCTGGAAGGTGAACCTCCGTCCTAGCCTCAAATCACATACAGAGTGGTACATGTTTTGCTCAAGAATATCCCTGTATTTAGCACCATCTATCTTTCCCTCAACTCTGACCAGTTTCCCAGTCCTGACTGCTTAAAACCATCCCCACAGCATGATGATGCCACCACCATGTTTCACTGTGGGGATGGTGTTCTTTGGGTGATGTGTTGGGTTTGCACCAGATATAGCGTTTCCTTTGATGGCCAAAAAGTTCAATTTTAGTCTCATCAGACCAGAGCACCTTCCTCCATATATTTTGTGAGTCTCCCAAATGCCTTTTTGCAAACTCAAAATGTGTCATTTTGTTTTTTTGCTGAAAGTAATGGCTTTCTTCTGGCCACTCTGCCATAAAGCATTATTGTCATCCTATGTACAGATACTCCAGTCTCTGCTGTGGAACTCTGCAGCTCCTCCAGGGTCACCTTAGGTCTCTGTGGTGCCTCTCTGATTAATGCCCTCCTTGCCTGGTCTGAGAGTTTTGGTGTGTGGTCGTCTCTTGGCAGGTTTGCTGTTGTGCCATGTCCTCACCATTTGGTTACGATAGATTTGATGGTACTCCTAGGGATCATTAAAGATTTGGATATTTTTTTTATAACCTAACCCTGATTTGCACTTCAACATTTTCCCTTACTTGTTTGGAGAGTTCCTTGGTCTTCATGGCAGTATTTGGTTAGTGGTGCCTCTTTCTTAGGAGTTGCAGCCTCTGGCGCCATTCAAAAAGGTGTGTGTATATGTAATGACAGATCAAATGACACTTAGATTGCACACAAGTGGTCATCATTTCACTAATTATGTGACTTCTGAAAGTAATTGGTTGCACCAGAGCTTTTTATGAGCTTCATAACAAAGGGGGTGAATACATACGCACATGTCAATTATCAGTTTTTTATTTCTACAAAATAGTTTTATGTATATATTTTTATAATTTTACTTCACCAACTTAGACTATTGTGTTCTGATCCATCACATATATTTCAGATTAAAAAAAACATTGAACTAAAGGCTGTAATGTAACAAAATAGGTAAAAAGCCAAGGGGGGGGGAATATTTTTGCAAGGCACTGTACGTTCTTAGTGGTGTCAAGATAGCCCAGGACCCAGCCATGGGTGAGTGTGTGGCTCCAGACCTTTGTGTCCAGTGGTGGGGATGGCCTCTGTATGCCCAGGCGCAGAGGATCGGCTAGCAAGGTCTAAAGTTTCCTCCATGGCAGCAGTTTGTGTATGTGTGCTCCTGTTTTGTATTCACTTATGCGCCCTGTTTTCTTTTTTTTCCACCTCCATAGTGCCTGGAATGAGCGTTCCAGGATGCAGCCCCCCCTCCCATTTCGCAGCTCCGGCATGGTTCCATGCATACGCGATCCTCAGATGAACCTAAGGCTTATTTTCATGCATGCGCAGTGCGGCCGGGGACTCGGTGGCCGCACAGGTGCTCTACGATGGGTCGCCATTGTGCATGCGCAGACCAGACAGGGCAGTGATGTCACTACGGTGGGGATATTTAAATCCCTGTAATTCCTTGTCCCTGGGGATTGCTGTGGGCAGTTTGCAGCAGCTCCTGTAGGCACCAGGCTCTTAGGTTAAGGTAAGATCCGTCCTGGGGCTATGGTAAAGGGGGAGGTGGAGACGGCTCTTAAAGGGGAAGCTGCACTGCTATCTGTACCCTTTTCCTTCTAGGACATGTGGGTGTTTCTACAAGGCTACAGGATCATCACCAATGCAACCGCCAGGGTGGCATGGATAGGTCACCGCCTCCGTGCGGCATGCCCTCATGCTCTAGGTACATGGGGTGTGAGCAGGGGGGCCAGGTCCATGATTTAATGGACATATCCTCTAATGTCATGCTTCCTCCCTTTCTCTTTTTAGCCCATCCAGATCAGACTGCCTGTCTACCATCCAAGATGACAGAGACCTTGCCAGGCAACCATCCTCATACAGGTCCAGATGTGACTCTCTGTCTAGGACCCATCAGCAGAGAAGATGTTCCCATTCCTCCTCCAGACACCGCATCCAACGCCAGGAGAGCCACTCTGATCGCAGAGCTTGCTGGGGATGTGGGAATCGAGTCCTGGAGGGCAAATCCTTATGTGACCCTTGTTATGCCACGGCGGTCAGGAAAAAAGAGTCTGAAAGCCAGCATATGGAATCATTAGTTAAAGTGTGGTGCAGCAATCCCTCAAGGAGGGGGGTACAACCCACACGTGGAGCCAGTCCACCACTCTATCTGGCTCCCTGGCTGACGAGGCCCAGGAGGTTCCGGGCCCATCCCAGCCTTATGATTCGTCTCCCAGGTCTTCGGACAGCAAGTTGGAAGGAGACAAATTTGCTGAAGGCTTTGACTTAATCCTTGTTTCCCCACTAATTAAGGCAGTCAAACACCTGGAGTAGGAACGTTCCAACATCCCGTTCCTTTCTGAATTGAAGGACATCATTGATAGGGAGTGGAGCAAGGTAGATAAGAAGGCTTCTATGTCAAGTAAAACCACCAGATTATACCCAAGGCAGAGGAAGTAAAACATCTGGAAAACGCTCCCCTCATAGATGCAGCACTGATGTGACTGGCCAAACACATCGCTCTTCGCTTAGAGGATGCTGTATCCTTCAAGGATGAGCTTGAGAGGAGAATAGACCAAGACCTCAGGAGGATTTACAGGCTAGCCGATATGGCTTGGAAACCCTGTGACCGTGTCCAAGGCCATGGAGGCCTGGACAGAGAACGTGGACTCCATACTCAGGGGAGTCTCAGAAGAACTGACCAGGGGGCTCAGCAGTCCAGGAATTGAAGCTGGCAGTGGCCTTCCTGGGGGAGGCTTTGATCGACCTTATCCACCTGCTGGCATGGACTATGCTGTCCTCGGTCATGGCTAAGCGGGCCTTATGGTTATGCCCTTGGCTCGCCGATCCAGCATCCAAACAAGCCTGGTCTAGGATCCCCTTTGAGGGACCCTCGTTCGGCAACAGGCTGGACAGTGCCATAAGGTGGAAAGTACCATCTTTCTCCCACTGGAGAAGATCCCAGTCATTCGAGAGAGAATTTCATGGGCCTTGAGCTCCTAACACCTAAGGGCCTCACAGCGCCTAACAATTGTCAGCACGATGGTCTCTGCGACCCCTATGGTCAAGTGGTCTCTGTGGAGGTTACGCCCTTTCCAGACAGGAACAGCCTCCTTTGGTGGCTCCAGCGCAAAAATCTGCACACCTGTCACTCCATTGCCCCCTCCTCATGGGCCACGGTCATGAATGATACCAGTGGTGCTGGATGGGGAGCCCTCTGCAGGTCAGAACTCGCACAAGTCAGGTGGGATGCCTGTCTTCAGTTTTATTGAGAATGAACAACACCACAGTGGTCTCCTATGTGAAGAGGTAAGGGAGCACTCGGAGCTCCCCCTTGCTCTAGGAAGTCAAGCCCATCATGTCCTGGGCTCAGAAAAACCTGGCCAATATTTCAGCGGTCTTTGTCCCCAGAGTTCAGAACGTCCAAGTGGACTTCCTGTCTCTCACACAGTTAGACAACTAGTGGTCCCTTCATGTGCAGATGTTCAAATGGATCCTGTCCTTGGGAACCAATCCCGAAGTAGATTTATTTGCATCCCCCTGCAACTTCAAGGTCAAGAAGTATTACAGTCGGAGTTGTTGCAGCCAGGCCTTCAGAATAGATGCCCTGACAGATCGATGGAGCTTCAACATGGCATATGTTTTTCTCCCGTTCCCAGTCATCCTGAGGTTTTTACGCACACTCCGAGCGGAAGTGGTCAAGGTGGTGGTTATAGCGCCTTACTGGCCAAACAGGCCATGGTTTCAGCCTCCTGACCCACCTCAGCTTCCGGGACCCGGTGCCTCTCCCTCTCAGGCCAAACCTTCTTTCTCAGGGGGCAGTCCTGTACCCTTGCCCATAGACTTCCATGGAGTTTGTCAAGAAAATGGAAAATGTATTATCAAATACTTATCATAATTTTCCTTTCCAGATGGACTCAATGGCAGATGGAGTTCCCACCCACCGGTCAAGAGTTGGCTAGTTACGGAACGTAGTCTCTAGCGGTGAGCTCAAATTCATGGGGGTAGGGTCCTATAGCATTGGAGAGGAGGTGGGGTTAACCCACACGCAGACTGCCATGGAGTCCATCAGGAAAGGAAAATTACGGTAAGTATTTGATAATACATTTTATGGTAGGAAACCAATCTTCAAACATGCTTCTGTGAATACAGCTGTAAAGTTTTAACACTTGTTTTATTATATCTTACTTTCTAGGAGTTCTTTATTGTGTCACATTTATGAACTTATCATTATTATTAAATACAGTTTTCAAAAATATTTAAAGTAATCTATTATTTTATTCTACGGCATCCACCTACCTAAATTATAATGATGGCATTACCATAAAGTGATCTTTATTTAAAAGTCCCCCTAAGCATAATTTATGCAGCAACATTTCCTAACCTTTTAAAATAGGAGGAAACATTTAAATACATTTCAGGTATTAGGTAACCCCTACTTATAATTATATCTACAGCTCTGGACATTTGTGTGAAAGGTGAGTTGTAAATGCACACATATTATTTTGACAGCACATTCATTTGCATGGGCTGCAAATGACACTGGAATGTGAAAAAAAGATGCAAGCAGTAGTACTGCGGTAGCAGGCAATTTGGTTCCTGCAAAGGCTTTGCACTTGTGATCTGCATTTGAGATGCCATTACTAATACAATGACACCCGCAAGCGGATCAAAGGGCAGTGCCTTCACTTGCGGTGTGGGAAACATGCACAGAAGGCATCTTTCCCACACTGTGTTTTGGTGTAAACTGGCCATGCTATACATCTGCTATGTTTGCTTTTATTTGTCTATAGTATATCTTTCAGTATACATTTGAAACTTAAAATTACAAACTAAAGCAGTATTAAAACCAAAACCAAAAATGAATTATATTGCCTCTGACCAATCAGATGTGGTGGCTGCATCCATTTCCCTTTCTTTGGCCTTTTTCCATCTGTTTACACTTGGTGATCTGGCCAGGAACAAACCACCTGTATAAGGCCGCGTACACACGCGCGGACTGTTGGCCCAACTTTGTCCGTCCAACAGTTTGAGCGAACAGTCCGCTCAAACTTAGCATGGACGGACATGGCCACACACGACGAACGAACAGTTTGCTGAAACCGTGCGCGATGACGTGAACGGCACGTACGACGGGACGCAAAATACGACGTCCTATACACTGCATTATAACTTTCGGCTTGAAAATCCTTTCTGAGCATGCGCGGAACTTAGTTTGACGAACAAGCCTACACACGGGCGGACTGTTCGTTGAAACAAGGTTTCAGCGGACAGTTTTTCGGAATTTCCGTAAAACCTTGTCCGTCCAACTGTCCGCTGAAACTGTCCGCTGAAAGCCCACACACGAGCGGACTGTCCGCCCAAACACTGTTCAGCGGACAAGGTTGGGCCAACAGTCCGCGCGTGTGTACGCGGCCTTATGCCCCGTACACACGAGAGGGATTAAGTCTGACAGACCTCCAAAGGAGTTCCGCCGGAGTTCCGACGGAGTTCTGGCGGACTTTTTCGACCGAACGGACTTGACCACACACCATCACACCAAACTCCGACGGAGTCGAACGTGATGACGTACGACTGGATTCGACGTAGGAAGTTCCTAGACAGTAGCCAATAGCTGCCCTAGCGTCGGTTTTAGTCCGTCGGAGTAGCACACACACGAGCGGATTTTTCAAAGGGGACCGGGTCCGGCGGAGTTCCGTCGGGAAAATTTAAAGCATGCTTCATTTCTAAAGTCCGTCAGACTTTAGCTTAGCTAAAGTCCGTTGCAGCCCACACACGATCGGATAGTCCGCCGGACTCAGTCCGTCGGAGTTTGGATGTCGAAAAGTCCGCTCGTGTGTACGGGGCATTAGTGTTAAATGCATAAGCAGATTTAGATGCACTAACACATTGAAGCTAAACTCCAGCTCACATTTAGGATCAGTTACAGCAAGCCTTTTATTTTCCTTTTGAGATAAAGGTTTTGAATGACTAAATAAAAACTGATCATTTATTCACACCTGCCAGTGTTAAATGGTTTGTCTCAATCTCTTAAACTGTAAACTGATACATTATGCTGGAGAGCTTGAGCTTTTAAAAAAAAAAAAACAGACTTGCTTGCCACATGAAAATAGAAGAAGGAAAGCTTTAAAAATAAAACTAACACAGCCATCACATCTAAGAGTTGGTAAGCTGCAATATAGTAGATGTTTACTTTGGGGTTTAAAGTGGTAATAAAGATACAACGTTAAAAAAATAAAAATAATAAACATGTGATGCCTACCTGTTCTGTGCAATGGATTTGCACAGAGCAGCCCCAATCCTTTTGTTCGCAGGTGCCCCACTGGCGCTCCTGACTCCTCCCCCATAACCAGTGCCCCCAATAGCAAGCAATAGAAAAAAAATAACAAACGTAATATTTACCTGCTCTGTGCAATAGTTTTACACAGAGTAGCTTATTTTTGTATCCCCCATTGGCTCTCTGGCTTCTCCCAGTGACCAGTGCCCCCAATAGCAAGCCGCTTGCTGTAGAGGCACTGGTGTGTACTCACCCCTGAGATCTGTTCTATGTATTCTATGCATAAATAAGACACATAGATTCATGGCTCAGCCCCAGCCATTCGCTGCCAATGGCTCCCACTGCTGCCTCAGCCAATGAGCGGAGGCAGTCCCAGGACAGGCAAGGCTCTTGTTCACATCGCTGGATCGAGAGGGGCTCAGGTAAATATTAGGGGAGCTGAGGGGGGAGCAGCACACAGAAGGTATTTATCTTCATGCATATGCACGAAGGTAAAAAACCTTCAGCCTTTACTACGACTTTAATACTGTTTTAATTTGCAAAAACCATTGCCAGTTTATATAATATCATATGTATTCTTCTTCTACTTGCTGCTGTGATTATCACAGATATAAATGACATGTGGCTCAGAAAATAATTATTCGCAACACAGGACTGCGCTTTTTCAAAAATGGGGAGGGACTATAACAATCAAAATGATAACGAACCTAGGGAAATCATTAGATTACATGGCACTTAGGGGCTGATTTACTAAGAAGAATGTGCTGCGCCAGTTCATACATTAATTGGTGTGCGGGAAAAGTCATTAACCAAACGTGTGAACTGGCGCACTTTGAAGCGCAAATAATGATAATAAATACCCGCGTATGTAAACTGCAACTGTCTCTAGGGTAACTGCGGTTTCCTCAATGATAATAGCGCACGCCCAATACAATTGGTTAATTTCATCTCCTTGGATGTGTCTTGTTTAATTAGTAGGTGTTCTCAGTTAATTAACCCTTTTGATTCTAATCTCATTCCTATCACTTCTAATATATCTTTAAAATGTTTTTTTTTTCTTTTTTTACCCAAATCTTTCAAAACATTACAAAGAGCAGAGAAGTGTTTCCAAACCCAATAAATGTATATTTTCAGATCTTAATTTTTAAAGGTGACCATACACTGCAATCAATTAGATCTTAAATAAATTAGATTTAGTGCAAGAACCTGATTGATTTCCTATAATTTGAATTAATTGTTCAAGTTCGTCTACCTATTACCTATTTTGCTGAAATATTGAGTTGTACAGAGATTAGCCAATCAGATTGCATAGTGCATGACCATCTTAAGTGCCAAATTTGGAATATAGATGGGCCATGATCCACTTGTATTTTCCAAATGATATTTCTTGGGCATTAAACAAGGCACATGAGATACCACCTTTTTTCAAGACATGCTAGAGTGAACAGGAATCTTCAAACTATGGCTCTCCAGTTGTTGTGAAACTACACATCCCATGAGGCATTGTAAAACTCTGACATTCACAGACATGACTAGGCATGATGGGAATTGTAGTTCTTCAACAACTGGAGGGTTGTAGTTTGAAGACCTCTGTGCTAGACCATTATTATGCCTCCAGAATTGGGAGTGTGGCACCTTCCCAACTTCTCTCTGCTGGTGGACACAAGAACCTACATCTATAGCTATTTATCTGGGCAGCACAGTGGTGTAGTGGTTAGCACTGTCACTTAGCGGCAAAAAGGATCACTGGTTTGAATCCCGCCTGTGACACCATCTGCCTGGAGTTTTCATGTTCTCCCTGTGCCTGTGTGGGTTTCCTCCAGGTACTCTGGTTTCCACCCACACAAACACCACCCCATGTAAAAAAAATAAATAAAAAAATCTTAATTTGCAAATAAGGATCATCTCTTCCTCAGAGAACAGTGAGCATGGCATGACAGTGAGAAGAAATTAGCAGCTGTACAAGCAACTTCCTGTAGGGGTGTGATGACATTCCTGTGTGCTGGCCACTGCTTCTGTGAACCAGATATGCGCCATAGGTACATACCTCCACACACACAGCAGTTGATCATTTCACATACACAGTGGTCACACATCTTGATGCATTTGGTGCATCTAGCTGCAGGAACCCAATTTTTCGCAAAATTAATAGTAAGGTAGATGCAGATTTCCAGGACTGGACTAAAACATTTTTCTAGTTAAAGGCAACTGGTGTTTTCTATTAAACAAGGTCTTGATGGGCCATTGACATGCATCACAGTTGAACATAGGAATGTGTCTTTGCAAAGTTAAACTAAATTAAATCCTTTCTTATTTTTGCTTGGGGATAGAGTGCAGAGCACTTTAAAATACAGGGAGCACAGGGAGCACTTTCTCCTTCAAATTTATTCACTTCCTGTCACATAGCCAAACAGTAAATGAAGGTAAAACCCTACCAATGTCTTTCCTTGGGGACACACAGGTCAACCTAAATAGTTTCCCCATTAGGTAAATTGCACTCTAGCATTTTGATGTGTACACCCCAAATTAATAGGTATTTTGGACTTTGGGGTTTATTTACTTTGCACTACAAGTGCACTTGGAAGTGCAGTTGCTGGAGATCAAAGGGGAACATGCAAGGAAAATAAAAAAGTGCTTTCCCTCAGATTTACAGCAAGTACAGATTGCAGAGTGGGTATGCCTTTAATAAACCCCAAAATACCAAATAATTTGGGGTGTACAAAACAAAATTCTAGAGTGCAATTTGCCTAATGGGGACGCTAGTTAGATTAACCTGTGTGTCCCTAAGGAAGGACATTGGTAGGGTTTTACCCTCACTTCCTGTTTGGTTATGTGACAGGAAGTGAAGCCAATTTTCAGAAAAGGGACAAAAAGCCCAACCTGAAAAAGACAAGCAGGGGTCCTAACACTCACCTTCCCTCAAATGTACCCCAATTAGAATAGGATTGCCTTGAGCTAGATTTTAGCCCAGCACTCTAAGTCAATGCTTCTCAACCCTGTCCTCAAGTACCCCAAACCGGCCATGCTTGCAGGTTTTACTTCATCTTGAACAGGTGCTTTAAATCACAGTCAATGGCTTGGTATATTGGCCAGAGATAAATTCCCAAAACATGTCCTGTCAGGGGTAATTGAGAACTGAGGCTGAGAACCACTGTGATAAATGGAAAACTCAATACTTACCTCTCTGTCATTTTCCTTTCCTGGTACCTTTCCATGGCAGCATACGCACAATCCATGCATATGCTACCATGAAGGCAGCTTTTAAACAAATCACACCTTTTAAAGCAGCTTTTAAACAAATCACACCTTTTTGTGTTTTGCCATGCCAATCAGCCTAGTTAAGCTGCAGCTGGGAAATCTGTTTCATGAAAATTTAACAAAACACATAAAAATTTGCTACAGATTAGTCAACAAAGCAGGACTTGGAAAGAGCAAGGAAAGCAAAAAACCCCTTTTAGACTTACCATTAACGGTATTTCCATGAATCTTCCAGGACAGCTACTTGAGAGATAATTGGCTCTGCCTTCTACAGGAAACACAAATCAGACACAATTTAAAAGGCCCCTGCCTCTCCTCTTACCCTCAGTTGTATGAAGATCAAGTAAACCTCCACCAAAAGTGAACTCGGAAGAGGAATATTAGAAACTTATTAACACTCCGACACCAGTTTAAATTAAGGGGACCGGTGAATAAAGAATAGGGTGTGAATATAGACGCTGTCCTGGAAGATTCATGGAAATACCGTTACCGGTAAGTCTAATGGGGGGTTTCATCTTCCAGGACAGCTACTTGAGAGGATATGTGTAAAAGGATTACTAATGCCCAAACCACATAGGGTGGTGACAAGACCTAAAACTAATTAAATAGCTGAAAACAAAAAAAGGTGTTCACACACTAAGTGAAAATGAAATAAATAAGAATGTAGCGCTTATTAAGCTAAAAATAAATGAACGTTAATAATAATAATACTACTGATAAATATTAGCTGCAAATAGAACAATGACAAATACCCACTGAAAGTGATTGTGCAAACAATTGTGCAAAAATAGCAAAGACAAATAAAGTACAAATTAGTGCTGCAATATGGCAGACAATAAGTGAGCAAATATCAATTGTGCAGTAATTGTGCAAGCAATGGCAACATAAAGTGCAAATAGCAATCTAGGGCTTCCAACGGTGCAGACACAGTTTATTTGTGCAAAATAAAAAGTCTAATGTGTAAACAAGTCTCTTTTTAAAGTGAAATACATTACAAATAAGGTTCTAGATCCAAACATGCAAGTCACTTCATCTGATGTACAGTGTATGTGCCACAATGTAACAAACTTCCACCATCCAGTGTGGGTAAGCCTCTCACCTCATAAATTGAATAAATAGGCCAAACTTAGGCAATCTACACTGGCTGACCGGTCCTGGCAGATCGATCCCCCGATTATGCAGGAACAATCAAACTCTCAGGATGATGATGCTCAGTGTCATGGAAAAGCAAGACGAGGGCTCCATAGCGCAGTATTTAAATAACACTTTTGAATATAGTTAGCAAAAATTTACAGTTAATGTATCAGGAATACAGCATATACAAACGGGCACAAAACTTCTGAACTCAGCCACGACCGGAAGTGACGTCACCATGGCTCTTTTCCCCTGATGCGTTGCGTCACCGTCCACATCATTTTCTCAAAGGGTTTAGAGCCTGATGTATGGAGATGACTTATAAAGCAAGTTGCTGTCATGGCAACCAGCATTGAGGTCCACATTCGCTAAAATGTTTCCAGATTTTAGAAAATGTAACATACATCACCTATCTAATTAATCCTAATGATTTCCTAGTAAAATAAACATTTTAAAAAATTTAACTTAGCTTGTCTTTTGCTATTTTTGCACAATTTTTTGCACAATCACTTTCAGTGGATATTTGTCATTGTTCTATTTTCAGCTAATATTTATTAGTAGTACTAACATTAATTTATTTTTAGCTTAGTAAGTGCCATATGTATTTCATTTATACTTGAGAGGATAAGCAAGATTCTATACCTTAGGGAGGGATGACAGCCTGAAGTGCTTTCCTTCCAAAGGAGAGGTCCTGGCTGGAGAGCATCTGGACTCTATAATGCTGGATGAATGCATGACAGGAAGACCAGACAGCAGCTTTGGAAATACCTTCCCATGATACACCCGCTCTTGCCTAAGATGCAGCTAGTGACCTAGAAGAGTGAGCCCTAACTCTGGAAGGAGGAGATTGCCCTGAAGATCTGTAGGCTTCACAAATAGCTTCTCTAATCCATCTGGCAATGGAACCCCGGGATGAGTTGGAACCCTATTTGGGGCCACCAATAGAAATCAGTAATTAGGAATCTTCACTAAATTCACTAGCTACTTCTAAATAATGCAGAAGACATCTTCTCACATCTAAGAAACAAAATATTTCCTCCTGCAGATTCATGCGGGAGGAACAAAAGCTAGAAAGAACTACTTCCTGGGATCTGTGGAACTCAGATGAAACTTTGGGTAAATACAAAGGGTCAGGCCTAATTACTAGCCTGTTGTCTAAAATCCTTAGGAAAGGGTCTTTACATGAGAGAGAACCTAAATCAGACACCCTTCTCCCAGAAGTTAAATCCAAAAGAAAAAACCTCTTTAAAGTAACTAATTTCAAAGAGGCCTCATGAAGTGGCTCAAAAGGGGCTCTGGCAAAGGCATTCAATGAAATTCAATGAAAAGCCCCAGGGGGAACCTGCTTAAGGACTCTAGGTGTATGTCTAGCCCTAGCTGAGAGGAATCTTATAATCAACGGCTCCTCCGTCAGTCTTTTTTCCATGAACAGAGACAGAGCAGAAACTTGAACCCTAAGAGTGCTGACAGCAAGCCCCTTTTCCACCCCCTTCTGTAAAACAATCAAGAACACAGGGGATAGAAAACAAGTCAAACAGCACATTTTTGTCAGGCTACAAAGGTCTTCCAAACTTTACCATAAATCTTCCTTGTGACTAATTTATGGCTGTCTAGAATAGTCTCAATAACCCTAGCTGAACATCCTTTTAATTGTAGGATGTGCTGCTCAGCCTCCAAGTCTGTTGGAGAAGGTCTCTTCTCCCTGGCAGGGGCCAGGGGGACTATTGAAAGTGCTCTCTAGAACCAACTCCTCCTGGGCCACCATAAAGAAGTCTTCTGGGTGGCTGAGTCTATAAGGTAGCCTAAAAAAAGACAGCTCTGGGAGGGAACCAGAGCAGATTTCTGCAGATTGACTTTCCAACCCAATCTTTGGAAGGTCTGCAGAACTACTTGTAGATCCCAACCAAGGTTCTCTTTGTCCCAGGCAAAGATCAAAAAGTCATCCAAGTATGGGACAATTGAAAAAAGGCCATCACTTCGGCCATGACCTTTGTAAAGATTCTCGGGGGCTGCCGATAGACCAAAAGGAAGGGCCCTGAACTGCCAATGACGTAGGTCGTTTTCCGTGAGGATTGCAAACCTCAAGAATCTCTGATGATCCTGACATATTGGTACATGAAGGTAAGCATCCTGAAGATCCAGGGTCACCATTAATACTTCTGGCAACAACAGATTTCTGAGTGAGTAAATGCTTTATATCCAGAAACGCTTGTAAACCATCTGTTTAGGAGGCTTAGCTTGATGACCATCCAAAAACCTCTGGATGCCTTTATTACCAGGAAAACATGAGAATAAAATCCTTAGAATTTCTGATCCTCTGGAAAACTTCCCAAAGAGAAACCAGACTTAACATGCCCTGACAACTCTCTTGGTCTCTTGACAGCTGAGTGAGAAAAAACCTCTGGGGAGGAGGGAGATTGAGCTCCAACCTGTAACCATCTTCTATGATCTTGAGAATAAAATGATTTTCTGTTAACTCTGCCCATTCCTTGATGAAACGGGCCAGCCTTCCCCCTACCCCTGACCTGGCCTCACTAAGAATTTTTGGTAGGGGCTGAAGGAGCAAAGAGTGCCCCTTAACTTTGTCTTTGCTAAATGATCATTTTTTTCTTGGCCTGCTGACCACCTGTCTTGAAGTTAGCTTTGTTCTGAAAGCTACGAAAGGACCGCTTACTTTGAGGCTTAACCTTCCGAGATGGGAATTGCTTACCCTTTTCCAAAGACCGAGCAAGTACTTCTTCTAAAGTCGAGCCAAATGATAGTTTGCCTTCAAAGGGAATACCACAGAGCTTATTTTTGGAGGTCAGATCCCTGTACCAGGATTTTAACCATATTGCCTGTCTAGAGCAATTGATCAACGCTGATGCTTTGGCCACTGACTTAACTAAGTCTGCCGCTGCATCTGCCAAAAAAGCCACTGACTTGGCAATCAAAAGGAGAGATTCTCTGATCTCCTCCACTGGTGTGTCAGTGGAGAGAAGGTCATCTAGCCTATGAACCAAAACATCTAGATTCCTAGCTATACATGTGGATGCCAGGGCTGGCCCAAGAGAGACGGCTGAAGCCTCCCAGGCTTTACAGAGCAAAGCGTCAGCTTTCCTATCCATCTGGTCCTTAAGTACACCAGAATCTTCAAATGAAAGACCAGATCTTTTAGACACTTGAGACATAGGAGCATCCAGTCCAAGACACTTGAAAAACATTTCCTCAATGGCGGACTGAAAGGGAAATCTCCTCTTATGCCCTCAGGACTGGAACAACCTTCTCTCAGATTTTTTTCCATTCAGACAGGACCATGTCTTTAAGTGACTGGTATACAGGAAAACACTTAGGCTTACGGCACTGACGACCCTTATACATTCTATCCTGAACAGACTGAGTCTTCTGTGGCAGCTCAATCTGCTCAGAAGTATAAACTGATTTCAACAGTTCCTCAATATCTTCGACTGGGAATAGGTATCTGTCCGTGTTAACAGTCTCCTCAACATCTGATGCGAATTTCTCATCAAATGAAGAATCCGAGTTCTCCCCCTCCCCTGGGTCAGAGACCGCTCATGAACTAATGGTCTACAACACTAAAGGAGGTAGAGACCTTATCAAGACCAAAGGGACCTGGGATACTGTCACAGCTGCTGGAGTGGAAGAACCTGACCCGGCTAACCGATCATTAAAGGACTGGAAAGAAGAAACGACTTCTTTCATGGAAACCATTAATTCCTTTTAAGTTAGAAACAGAATCGGCCCCTGCCACTGAAAAAATACATGTCTCACATAACAGTTTTCTACAGCTATCAGGACGATTGGATTTACAGTTCCCACATTTTATTTTAAGAGGCTTGTCAACCTAGGAAAAAAGAATCACAATAAGAAAGGCATAACAACTGACACTTCCTAAAACTCCACCCCATGCTAAATAATCTCTCAATTAGCAGAAGTAGAGGTATTAACCTTGGGGGTGGGTGTTCCGTCCTTAGGGGTGTCCTCAACATAATAAGGAGGACCAGGCAGGAGTGCGGTCGGAGGTGTTTGAATGCTGTCCATTTACTATAAACCCGGCAGAACATCCCCAGCAGCGTGGTAAACTGAGATGGTCATTTTAAAAGGAAAAAAGACTCGGCGGCTAGAAGTGCGTCACAACCGCTTTAGGTTCCGGCGATGATACCGGAAGTGCGTCATTAGTCACCATCTTGGTACACCCAAATGGAGAAAAAACACAAGGAAGCGCACCTCTGCCCTCATGGTTTACAGACGCCGGACCAGGACACTGAGGGGTGGCAGTTGCAGTTGACTTTCACAAAAACAAGTAACCACAGGAAAGGGTGGCCCTTTTCAGACTGCTGGAAGAAGCAAATACCACAGACATGGCCACAACCGGCCTGAGTTTACTGATTGGGGGGGTCCGCTAACCACAGTCTCCAGACAAAGAAAGAAACATAACTGTGCGTACTCCTGGAGGTCTGAAAACACAAAACAACTCATGGTCAGAGGAGAGGGAGGGGCCTTTTAAATTGTGTCTGATTTGTGTTTCCTGTAGAAAGAGGAGCCAATTATCTGTTAAGTAGCTATCCTGGAAGATGAAGGGGAAAACACATGTATGCTAATTTGAGACACTAACAGAATATGGTTTTGAGGTCTGACCATTATGCAGAGGAAATTAACAGGAGTTTAAAGGACTGTGCCAACAAACAGTCTCTTAAGGATTTAAATATTTATTAGTCACACCATCTTGAGGAAGATTTTGCAAAATAATGCAGCACAGACAAGTAAATCAAAGTGAAACAACCTACAAACAACACACATTCACAACATCAAAAAAATGTCAGGGTAAAAAAATAAACAAAAGTAATAAAAACTTGCTCTAAAAAACATCTGTTGCAAAGACATAAACAAAATACCAAGAGAAAATACATGTGTTACAAACTCTATAAGGACAACCAAATGTACTCTCTTTCCTACCTGCCTGACAGACATACACCTATCTGCAAGCTTTATATAACATAGGTTTGCGTGCTAATGAGACAATTGAAAACACATGCACAGTCCATGAAACACACAAACTGCAAGTTCACCCAATGTAGAGACAGAACTTCAAAGTGGGTACACCTGTTAAGGATGTCCTTAAATTACTAACCCAAAAACCCAACTAAGCATTCTAAGCATGCCCAGAAAAATTTAAGCACTTTTCACACACAAAAAAAAAAATCAAAGTCCCTGAGCATGCCCAAACCAACCCAAATGCATTTCATACACCAAAAGCCACAGGAAAAAATCAAAGTCCCTGAGCATGCCCAGAACAAACCAAATGCAGCTAGCACAAAATAAGCCACCCCCTGTCCAAAATTAAGCACATCATTCAGCATGCTACACAATTATAGATGGGACAAACACACCCCGGTCCAGGGGGTCAAACAAAGAGCCTAACATGGAAAAAAATGATACAACAAATACCATTACAGTCTATGGGAACTGACTTGTTAATTTTTCTAGTCCCCACTTGGCTGGCTCTTCTTCGAGTTATAGGCCTCAAAATGGGTATGGGGGCCCAGGTCTCACCCTGAGGGACATATATCAATGTCACCAATTTGGACAACCCCAAAAACTAAACAAGGAGAAGTACCTTTAAAAATGCAAATTTGTTTAAAAGTTAGGAACTTGGGGGGGGGGGGGGGGCTCACACTGCCTGTAAAGTGGTGCATCTGTAGCATGTATACAAAATGTTTATTCAAAGATGTACGGCTTTAGAGAAAACTAACAAATCTACATTGCAGCTGCAAGATTTTAACACAAGACAAAAAATAGCCTGCTCCCCAATACATACAAGGCCATTTGGGTCTGTTAAGGCTTAAAATGAGAACCCTCACGTGAAGAATATCACCCCAAACTAAAAAAATATTGTGTCCCTCCCACAAACTAACAAACCCCTAGCCAAACACACAGCAAGCCAGCCCATGAAAGGGGGTGGATGCTTGGGGGCAGGAGGGGCTTGGGAACTTGAAAAGTCAACCACCTTGTTCCCATATTCAGGGAGACAAGGGCCTTTTCCACACAACTCTAGGCTGGGGTTGTGGGGGGCTTGCAGGCACAGCAGGCTTTCTCTGAAAAAGTTACTGTATTTATTGGCGTATAACACTATACCACTTTTTCACCATGAAAATTGGATGCAAATAGCATGTGTGTGTTATACGCCAATACTTCAATTTTAGCTGCCTTGGAGGGGACAGGGAGGGGGGCGGGATGAGCGCTGTCAGATTATATGAAGTGAGAATCTCCTGTTTACTTGGCGCCCTCTGTAATAGGAAGTCCCCATCTCCTGGGCCGCTATTGGACCACTGTTCTGTCTATCATAGGAGATTCTCACTGTATGTAAGCTGTCAGCGCTCGTCCTGCCCCCCTCCCTGTCCCCTCTAGGCTGCAGATGGGCATCAATCAGGCTGCACTGATGGCAATGGTAAAGCTGTTGTATTGATGGCAATTGAGAGGCTCCTGCATTGATGGCAATGGCGAGGCTGCTGCATTGATGGCAATGGCGAGGCTTCTGCATTGATGGCAATGGCGAGGCTGCTGCATTGATAGCAATGGTGAGGCTGCATTGATGTGGACTGATGAGGCTGCATTGATGGCAATGGTGAGGCTGCAGATGGGCACTGACCCTTATTTTGCTTCAAAGTTCCTTATTTAAAATTTAATTTTTTTCCTGAAACTTCCCTCTTAAAATGAATGTGTGTGTTATATGCCTGTGCGTGCTATACGCCGATAAATACAGTACTTTCTCATTCTATTTTGGGCATATTTGTTACTTGGGCAGTTGTTACTAAACTTCCTCACATCACCCCATAATATTGGCACCTCCATCTACTCTTAATATTGAATTAAAGATGCCGTGTGCCATGTCCATAGTGGTGCACAGATTGCATTCTCCCATGAGCCAAGATCACTATAGTAAATGGGGGATTTGCGCTCTGTTCCCGGTGCACCGCTTTGTAAATATGAAAATGTGATTTGCGCTTTGCCGTTCGCCTCTACTGATGGTGCACTGCTTTCATAAATCAGCCCCCAAGTGTCAAAACCTCATAAGTATGTTGAACAAAAAATATGACAATGGGACATTTAGAATCAGCCATAGAAAAGTGGTTAAATGCAGTGGAATAATTTGTGAACTGGAGTAAGAAGCATAAAGAGCTGCACAAACCTTTACAGTGCTGCACAAACTGTTAGCACTATATAAAAACTGTATAATAATAATAATAATAATAATGCAAGCTCCTGCTTCTCCCTTACTTTGTGCTGCACCTCTTTTTTGTTCACAGCATGGAGATCAAGAACAGTTGAAAATATACCTATCATAAAATAAGTACAAGGAATGCTATTGCTGATCCCCTTTAGAATGCTACAGTGCATGCTATTTACAGATTCAGAACAAGGATGGGATACATGTCAAAATTCCTTATCCATACAATTCAGATTCGTAAACCACTTCACCATGCTTACTGCATTTAGAGCTGCTGGGGTCTGTAATGCTTGGTGACAATTCCTGGAAATGCCTGATCAAGCATGCACCTCCAACCTGGCACTCATACAAGCCTTACATTCTATTTACTTTATTAATTTATACTGCAGTGTAAAAACAAGCTACGCTTAAAGTAAATCTGTGCCCAAATCACACACACTTAAATATACACATTTGCTGAACAAGCAGTAAAGGCACTTTAAAACAAGAGGTCCATGACCTTTTATCTGTAAGGATTGTAGAGAAAGTTCAAAGTTCACAACATAGCTATTAAAATCTCAGCTCTTTCCCTTTAGCTTGTTGCTGCACTGGAATCTTGGCAGCCTGGCCTCTAATGCATCCTGGCCTTCCCTCTAAAGCAAACGCTCAGCAGGTGTTTCTAAGTTGTTAGAAACCAACTGAAAGCTGACTCTAGGGTTCCTTTGTGATACTTAAGAATAAATGACTATTAAAATCACCTAAAGAGGTCAGGGATGACTTGTTTTAAAGCTCATTTACAGCTTGTTAAGAATACATAAATAGTGCTATGTCCATAGGTACATACACAGGTTTACTTTAGGCATTGTGCCTTAGTCATAGCTGGCTAAAGACAGAAATAAAATACCCACCCCTACCATTGGGTGCATAAACACAAAGCCTGAACTAGATAGCAACACACGTCAATTGTAACCAATAGAATCTAATATAATGTTTGGAATTCTGCCTAGATCACAATTACTTCTGGTATGAGAATAATTATTACAAAAAGAATAGGGGAATAGCTATGGGTGCTAGAATTGCACCAAGCATAGCAAATGTATCATAACCCAGTGGGAGAATGCAGTGGCATTCAGGAATAAACCCCAACAACTAGTATAGTAGATTCATAGATGACATTTTGGTAGATTGGAACAGAGTTTATGAAAGCCTAATAGGATTTATGGAGAAATTGAATAACAAAATGTTGCCCGTGCAAGGAAGACAAGTAGAGAAACAGTATTTCTTGGATTGGAAAATGATGGTAAAATAGGAGGGAATCAGTTCCTACACATTTTTCAAATCAACAGAAAGGAATGGGTATATTCACAGTGATAACTGGCATTACCACCCGTGGTTTACTAACATACCAAAAGGACAACTTTTCAGAATAAGAAACTGCACTGAAGAATATGAATATGTAGAGCAGGGACAAAAAATAAGAGAGATGTTTATTAACCACATGCTGACCGGGCCATAGCCGAAAGACGGCAACAGCGTGGTCGGCTTATTCTGGGAGGGCGTCCATGGACGTCCTCCCAGAATCTTGCTCCCATGTCTGGAGGACCGGGCGCATCACGGATCATGGTAAATGGCCACTGATAGCGGGCGTTTACCACTTGATCGCTCCGTCATTTGACGGAGTGATCACTTGTAAATAAACCAGTGTCATGACTCTCTGTGCTGATCGGTACAGTGAGAGGGGAGAGGGGGAGAGATGACAGCAGCTCTGTAGGATGGATGTGAAGTGACCACAGTGCTGCTCAATGCCAATAATCTGCAGTACTCTGCCCATACTGGGCAATAATCTGCCAATACTCTGCAACACTGTGCAATACTCTGGCAATACTCTGCAACACTGTGCAATAATCTGCCAATACTCTGCCAATACTCTGCATACTCTGCCAATAAACTGTAACACTGCAATACTCTGCAATAATCTGCCAATACTCGCCAATACTCTGCAATACATTTAAAAAAAAAAACAAAGATTTTTTTTTTTTACCGAATTTTCCGTGTTTTTTGAATAATGGCGCAAAAAATTAAAAACCCAGCGGTGATTAAATACCACCAAAAGAAAGCTCTGTTTGTGTGAAAAAAAGGACAAACATTTAATTTGGATACAGTGTTGCATGACCGAGTAATTGTCATTTAAATTGTGAGAGCACCCAAAGATGAAAATTGGTCTGGTTAGGAAGGAGGTTTAAGTGCCCAGTGGTCAAGTGGTTAATAAGGGATATTAGAGGGAATTTATTGCAAAAGAAAAATAAAAGAAGTAAAGCAGGTATAGAAATGATCAGATTAAGGATAAGCAGAGGGTCAAAACAAAATAAAGATATCTCGCTGACCATAGTTTTAGATTATAATAGACAACATAAGAAAGTGGGGAACCCAATAAAGAAGGTACTAGTATATTTTAAAGACACGCAAACATTTTGGAAGCATTCTTCTAGAAAAACGTAAATTTGTTTATAAGAGAAAGCACACTATATGTGATAGTATAGTAAATAATGCTATTAATTGGTCACATTATTTGATAAGAAAGGGTTCTGCATGTGGTAGATGTTATGGTTGCACTACAGTTAAGAATAAAGTGATTCAGTCAAAGGTAACAGGAAGACAGGAAGAAAGTATTGGATCAGAGATTGTTTCATATGCCATATGGGGACTTAGTGTATTGTATTCAATGCCCATAATGTTATTAATATGTGGGATGTAGGGATGGGCTTAACACCCCTGGGTTCAGTTCGCACCAGAACACCGTGAACAGGCAAAAGGTTCTAGTTAACATGCAAGCTCTATTAAAGTCTATGGGAGTCTATGGGACATGAACATGAACAAATCAAAAGTGCTAATTTTAAAGGCTTATATGCAAGTTATTGCCATAAAAAGTGTATGGAGACCCGGGTACTGCCATAGGGGACATGTATCAATGCAAAAAAAACTTTTTTAAAACAATTGTTTTTTCAGGAGCAGTGATTTTAATGATGCTTAAAGTGAAAAAATAAAAACAAAATGTTCCTTTGAATATAATGCGGGGGGGGGGGGGGGGGTCCCCTTAGTCTGGCTGTAAAGTGGTGCATCTGTGCGATGTCTAGAACATGCCACAGCAATATTGACATTTCTAAAGGAAAAAATGTAATTTAAACTTGCTCGCAGCTGTAGTGTATTGCCTGCTCCTGGCAAAATAGATGAGGATGACTCCACCTCTTTTGCCATCAGAAGGGATGGTGTCACTTGGTCACATCCCCGGGTGGCCTGCCCTTGCCTATATAATAGCTGTCACCGCGAAAATGACAGCAGTCAGCAAGATGCCTGCCATCGAGGCTGAGCTTATTTTTTTTTCTATTTTTCGGGTCCGTCGGCGCCGTTATTGAAGAAGGATGGACATAGTGGGGCAATTTTATTTCTTTTTTAATAAAGGAATTGTCAAAAACTGTCTTTTGTGGTATTTACTTTTTGACACTTTTTTGGTAAATGGATAGGGGTACAATGTACCCCATACCCATGCACATGGCAGGGGCCTGGATATGGGAGCCCCCTTGTGAAAGGGCAAGTGGCATGGTATGGTTTGGGGGGGACTTTAGCTTGTCTCTCCCTATCCCGATCTGCCAGGTTGCATACTCGGATAAGGGTCTGGTATGGATTTTGGGGGGACCCCATGCCATTTTTTTTATTTTGGCGCAGGGTTCCCCTTAAACAATTCAGTACACTGTGTTATATATACTACACTGCCAGCACAGACTGAATATAGAGTCTACACTGAATATCTATCAAAGAGAAAAAACTGCGCTGGGCAAATAAACAAAACTATATAGCAGCAACACCACGTGAGATACACATCAATAACAATAAAAATCAAAAAAGGTTGCGCTCCTAAAAAATAAACAATTAAAGCAAGTGAGTGCTTTGAGCAAAAAAAATCACATATACTCCAATATTAAATCAGGTAACCACATTGAAAAATTCCTGTGAATAGAAAAAATGTCCTGTGAAAAAGATTTTTCATAGAAAATCATAAATAAATGTCCACAATCCGTGGGTGTTAGGTGACAGCTTATGATTATTTCCACAATTTGGTGACTTGTGCTAAATGAATCCCACCACTGAGTGAAATACATGCTTATCAGCTGTAAGAATTTAAACACCTGTTGTTATTGCCCAGCCGGGGCCTTTTCGTCAGAAGGTTTCACCAAATGATCTTATCGGCACCTCTTC
Source organism: Lithobates pipiens (assembly GCF_037356315.1). Taxonomy (NCBI): domain Eukaryota; kingdom Metazoa; phylum Chordata; class Amphibia; order Anura; family Ranidae; genus Lithobates; species Lithobates pipiens. The sequence goes on along the minus strand of NW_027507903.1, from coordinate 322,110,651 downwards.
TGAAGGGATCTCCCAGCCTTAGCAATATCCGTATAATCCTCCACTGATGACGGGTAGAATTGCAAAAGATTGGTGCATATTTTCTCAAAAAAAAAGAGATGGAACAATCATAGATAAAACCTGTAGGGTATTTTATTAAAAGATGCAAACGCCGAAGCGTATAAAAACAGAAACACTTCTAGTAAAAGAATCTGAGTCAGCCGGCTACAGTACACATGCTCGTGCTTACAAACAACGGACGTAGTGCGTGGTGACGTCAGCATGTCGCTCCTCCCAGTATCGTCCCAGCACGTCGCTCCTGAATATCTAGTCTACACTAAATGCAGAGTGTATGTATATATATGCTATGTAAGCAGCCTTATATAGTGTGGGGAGTGGACTTAGTCCTCCTCAGCCATGATTGGCCAAAGGCCACCTGCCTTTGGCCAATTATGGCTCTCGTGCACTGTGATTGGCCAAAGCATGCAGGTCAGATGCATGGTTTGGCCAATCATCAGACATCAATGCACTGCGATCTCACAGTGCATTAGTGGGCATTCTATGGCGCTCAAATTTCCCGCAAATGCCCATATGCTCCAATGTTCTAGTAGAACTTATGTTTGACTCGAACCGCGGGCTCATCCATATAACATACGGCCTATCTCATTTCTTTTTTTTAATAAATTTTTTATTTTTTAACAAGAATAATAATACTGCATTACATGTGAATACATCGATACAACATATCCTCTATTTTATCACAATCTTCCTCTCAAAGGAGTTAATTACTATAACGATGTTATGTTATCTTTAAACTGCTTCATCAATTATTCTCATTTCTATATCATTCCCTCTACAACCACTTACTTTCTACCCTTGCTCCATTTTCCTTCCTCCTCTAAAAATAACAAAACAAAACCAAAAAAAAAGGTTCAGTATAATCTGTCCCCTGCCATCCCTCTACCTTCATCTCACCCATCGCCACCATAATTTGTCCTGAATGAGCATCCTTGGATTATTTGGTACTGACCCATTCTAACATTTTTATTTAGAGATGTTGTTCCCTATATTTAATATAGGGCATCCAGACTTTACAATATTTATCCTCCTGCTCTCTCGGCATCATAGTAAGGTTTTCCATTTGCTGGATTTCCGATATTCTACCAAGCCATTGTGATCTAGTTGGAGATGCAGTACTTTTCCAGAGCAAATGCCTCAAGAGGGAGTTTATGTATTTTTCAATAGATACTGGAATATCATTTAGTAAAAAAAGCTGCTGGATTTTCTCAGAGAGACACATTTTCGTGATTTCCTTGATAGTTTCAGAAACCATCTTCCAAAATTCTTTCAATCTCGGACACTGACAAAATATGTGTACCATAGTGCCCTCTGCCCCCAGGCATCGCCAACATAGATTAGATACATGTGGGAATATCCGGTTCAATAATGTTGGGGTCCTGTACCACCTGGTCAGAATTTTATACCCCCCTTCTTGGTATCTAGTAGCCATTGAGGCCTTATGTGTAAACAAGAGAATCTTATTTTTCTGTGCTTTAGAGAATGTTACACCTAACTCCCTTTCCCACGCTTGAAGAAAGGCCAATTCTTGTTGGGCTTGCAGCTCAATTAGCAAGGAATATATTAATGATAGTGAATGCCTCACTGGTTCCCCCTTCAAGGATAGCTGCTCAAACTTTGATAGTGTGCATACCACTAGCATTCGTGATGTTATTACACGAAGGAAGGCTTTAAGCTGTGTTCCTCTAAATGGGTGTATATCCTCTCCAAACACCTGTTCAGTCTCCTCGTTAGTTATCATATGGTTGTCTACCGAGAAGTGCAGAGCCCTGCTAATTCCCCGTCGCCTCAAGTCTTTAAAGCCTTGGTCTATCATGCCTGGTTCAAAACTCGGATTACCCAATATTGGGATCATGGGACTTGGATATTTCGACACCCCAGTTTTCTTAAAGATCTTTTTAATAGTTTGTAGCGTGGCTACCAATATAGGGTGTTTCTTCACCGTCTATGGTATTTCTTCATCCATGAGCCATGCAATTCCCTCCAAGGGTATACTAAACAATGCTTGTTCCATATGTATCCAAGGCTTATCTTTTTGACCTACACACCAGTCCAATACTCGTACTAGATGTGATGCTTCATAATAACTAACTGGAGTCTGACCCCTCCTTTTCTTTTGAAAGGGTTAAGATATCTCTACGAACTCTCACTGATTTGCCTGTCCAGATGAATCGCATAAACCTAGTTCTCAGATCCTCCAAGAACCCTCTGGATATCTTAATCGGCAAAGTCTGGAATAGGTATAATATTCTTGGTATTACGTTCATTTTTATGATATTAATTCTACCAAACCACGTAAAGATTTCCTTATCCCATCTCTGGAGATCTAATTTGATCTGCCGTGCCAATGGTGCAAAATTTAATTCAAATACTCTGCTTAGTTTATTTGGGATTTTAGTCCCTAAATAGCATATATGGGAGTCTGTCCATCTAAAGGCAAAGTAGGCTGATAACTGATTTTGTAAATCAGGACTCACTTCAACTCTCATCGCTTCTGATTTACCATTATTTACCTTAAAGTTGGACATTCCCCATATATGTGTATTTCAGATATTAACCACTTGAGATCCGCGCTATAGCCAAATGACGGCTACAGCGCGGATCTCCTTTGCCGGGACTACGTCTATTGACATAGTCCTGTGCACGAATGGCCTGCGCGCCCCCTGAGGGGCGCGCGTGGCACGCTCTGTGATCGGCGAGTCCATGAGACTCGCCTGATCACCGATCCGTGCAAGGGGTCGATCCCGACCCCTTATCACGTGATCAGTTGTCAGCCAATGACAGCTGATCATGTGATATAACGGAGCCTGTAATCGGCTATTATTCCTTCTCGCGCCGATAGCGCAAGGAGAAAAAAAAAAAGCCGATCACCGGCGGCCGTGATCGGGACATCAGTCCTGATCACGGCCAGCCCTGCTAGTGCCCACCTGCCTCCTGCCAGTGCCCACCTGCCCCCTGCAGTGCCAAATGTTTAAAAAGTAAGTGCCCCCCTTCAGTGCCACCCAGCAGTGCCCACAGTGCCACCCACAGTGCCACCCAGCAGTGCCACCCAGCAGTGCCCACAATCTGCCTCAAAGGTGCTGCACCCCAGTGCCACTTATCCGTGCCCATCAGTGTCATCTACCAGTGCCCAGCAGTGTCGCCCATCAGTGCCCAGCAGTGCCACCTATCAGAGCCACCTATCAGTGCCACCTATCAGTGCTCATCAGTCCCATCTATCAGTGGTACCTATCAGTGCCCATCCGTGCCACCCATCCGTGCCACCCATCCGTGCCACCCATCTGTGCCCATCTTTGCCCATCAGTGCCGCCTTATATGTGCCCATCGGTGCCGCCTTATCTGTGCCTATTAGTGCCGCCTTAACTATGCCTATCAGTGCCCACCAGTGCAGCCTATCAGTGCCCACCAATGCAGCCCATCAGTGCCCACCAGTGCAGCCTATCAGTGCCGCCTAATCAGCGCACTTCAATGAAGGAGAAAAATGACCCGTTTGCAAAATTTTATAACAAACTATTAAACATGATTTTTTTTTTTTGCATCTTTTTTTGTTTGTTTAGCAAAAAATAAAACTCCGAGCTGTAACTAAATACCACCAAAAGAAAGCTCTATTTGTGGGAAAAAAATGATAAAAATTTCATTTGGGTACAGTGTTGTATGCCCGCGCAATTGTCATTCAAAGTGCATCAGCGCTGAAAGCTGAAAATTGGTCTGGGACTGAGGGGGGTTTAAGTGCCCAGTAAGCAAGTGGTTAAAGAAGGGAGAGATATAAGTGGAGAAGTTATAAAAAATAGCAAATCGTCTGCATATGCCGCCAATTTGTGTGCTTTTCCCTTTATTGCAATGCCCCTGATATCTGGGTTGGCTCGTATAGTTCTTAAGAAGGGTTCTAATGTAAGAATAAAAATGATAGGCGAGAGTGGACACCCCTGCCGTGTCCCATTACATATAGAGAAATGTTTTGACATTATATCGTTTATCTTAACCCTTGCCCTCGTGGAAGAGTATAAGCTTGTAATTCAGTTCTGCATCCCCCTTCCCAGACCTATATGTTGTAATGTGGCTTTCAGGAATGTCCAGTCTACCCTATCAAATGCTTTTTCTGCATCTGTGGATATAAGCACTAAGGGTTTCTGATAGTGTTTGGAGAAATGAATAGCATCTCATTTCTTGAGGCCCTAAAACCCCAGAACAGTACAAATACCTCCCAAATGACCAATTTTTGGAAAGTAGACAGTCATAGGTATTTAGTAAGAGGCATAGTGAGTTTTTTGAGGTTGTAATTTTTTCCCACAATTCTTGGGAAAATTAAGAAATACATTTTTCTTTTGCACAAATTTGTCATATTAAGTTAAAAAAGTTATTTCTCACACAAAGCATATGTAAACTTCAAATTACACCCCAAAACACATTCTGCTACTTGTCTCGAGTATGGCAATACCACACGTGTGAGACTTTTACACAGCCTGGTCACATAGAGAGTGCCAACTTGGAGGGACCACCATCAGGCGTTCTAGGAGCATAAATTACACATCTAATTTCATTCCTACCTATCACACTTTTGAAGGTCCCGGAGCACCAGGACAGCGGAATTACCCCCAAAATTACCCTATTTTTAAAATAATCTGGGATCGCTAAGATATGAGGCCCCTAAAGGAGTATGGGAGATAAGGTTGTATTTACTCTTATATTGATTCCACAGTTTCAGGCCTGTTACGACAACTTGATTCTGGAGTAAGAGGTCTGGGTGAGATGAGTTGGAGGACCACATATCAGCCCAGAGAGGTATAAGGGAGCAATAGAGTCGCTATCGAATCTGACCCAGGGGACCCTGGAGTTCCTAATGTTCCACTGGGCTTGTGTATATCTACTGGCTAAATAGTAAAGCCATATTTGTGGGACACCTAAACCTCCTTCCTCTCTTTGATGAACGGTATAACACCTCTTTTGCAAATCTCAGGGACTTATCCTGCCAGATAAACCTAATGAAATGGGCATGTATGTTAAGCAGATACGTTTTAGCGAATCTGACTGGCAGGGAATGGAACAGGTACAATAACCTGGGAAGGATTGTCATTTTGAGGGCAGTGATCCTGCCTATGAAAGGAATGTGGACTGGGGACCAGAGTTTGAGGGATTTCTTCAATTTAGTTATCATCGGAGGGAAGTTGGCTTTAAAAAGGCTAGCACAGTTGCTCATTTGAGATTGATGCCTAGTTATGGAATATGGGATTCAGCCCATGTGAAGGGATAATTTCCCCTAAGATGATTAAGTTTGGCAGGTATAAAACCAATTGGGAGGGCTGTGGACTTGGAAACATGAATCGAGAGTCCAGAGATTCTAGCAAAATTTGACAGGGTCTGCAATAAATTTGGTAGGGAGATTGGGGGTTAGAAAGGAACATTAGGACATCGTCCACGTACATGCAACATTTGTAGGGTGAGGGACCTTTAGAATAGCCAGTTATATTTGTGTTCCTTAATATAGCAATAGCTAGGGGTTCTAATGCAAGGGTGAAAATCAAAGGGCAAAGTGGACAGCCCTGTCTAGTGCCCCTTCCTAACTTAAAAAAGTTGGAGTTACAGCCTTGGATCCGAATTCGTGTTTTCGGGTTTTGTAAAGGGCCTGGAAGGCTTGCAAGAATACTCCTTTGAATCCCATGCGTCGCAGGAGAGAGGAGATATAACTCCAGGTGACGCTATCGAAAGCCTTTTGTATGTCTAGGCTAAGCAGGAGGAGTTTCTTGGCAGATAAGTTGACATCCTGGATACCGCTACCGCTAGGCATATGTTATCCATAATAAATCTATGGGGAATGAAACCTGATTGAAAAGGGGATATCAAGGAAGGGATTATACCTGCTAATCTGTCTGCCAGGATTCTACTAAATATTTTCAAATCATTATTTATGACAGAAATTGGCCTGTAATTCTGAGGAAGTGTGTGATTTTTGTTGGGTTTCAGACATATTAGCTAATAGCATCTCCTCTGGGAAACTACCACCCTTCAACACCCAGTTGAAAAGTTGAACCAGTCTAGGGGCCAAGGAAGCAGAAAATTTCGTATAATATATAGCGGAAAAGCCGTCTGGGCCTGGGGCTGAACCGACTTTTAAGGATTTAATTATGGTCAAGACTTCAAAGATTGTGATGGGGGCGTTGAGTTTCTTAAGCTGTAGGGGAGAAAGAGTGGGTAAAGGAATATCCTTGAACTAGGCTTCATCGTCTGAAGTGGGTTGTGATTGCTCTGGGGCTAGTAAAGTAAAAAAAAAGTGTTCAAAATTTTTTAGGACCTCTTTTGGGTGTGAGGTGGTGAGGCCTGTCTCTGTGGTCAGTTTATAAACATGAGGGGGCCGGGCAAACTAATTAAACTTTCTTGCAAATAGAGTCGAGGAAGTGTTGCTGTGCAGTAGGAATTTGGCCTTAGACCATCTGATGGCTTTTTCTACCTTAGTGGATAAGAGGGTGCCTAATTCTAAACGTTTATGGTTAATAGAATTCCTGGTGGATTCTGAAGACAATGTGTCTGTATTTTTATATAGGAGGTCTAGTTCCCGTGTCAGGTCTAATATTTTTTGTCTGTTAAGCTTGTTGCAGGTCGAGGTAATGCCAATAAGTGTGCCTCTAAGAACAGCCTTGTGGGCTGTCCAAACTGTAGAGGGGGGGTTTCGGGGAGTTCATTAAAATTAAAATATTCCTCCAAGGCCTTTGCTACCTCTGACTCCACTGCTAAATCTGAGAGGATTGCTTCATTAAGTCTCCAGGAGCGTGGTGTGGGAGCAAGTTTAATAAAATCTGTCATAAAGGAGGTAGCATGGTGATCTGACCATACATAGGGATAGATTGTAGCCTTCGAGGAATTAGCTAAAATTATCGGGGGGTGTAAATATAGTCCAACTTGGCGTAGCTATTATGGGGATGGGAGTAAAAGGTAAACTCCCTAATCTCCATGTTATGCGTCCTCCAGGTATCCACCAGTTGGTACTCGAGGAGACCGTTGGCGAGAGACCTAGGGAAGGCTTTAGTTGAAGCTGCCAGGGAGGACCTGTCGAGTGTAGAGTTGGCAACCATATTAAAGTCTCATCCTATGATCATGTGAGGTGCTTGAAAATTGGGCAATATGTCAAAAAATTATTTAAAGAATGAAGCAGGGCTATCGTTCGGGGGATAGTTGCTGGCAATGGTTAATTCTCTATTGTGTATAACACCTTTGATAATAACGAATCTGCTTTCCTTATCTTTATATATCTGTCTAACTTCCATAGGGAAAGAGTTATGCAGGAATATGGCAGTGCCCCTGCTTTTGGTGGAATGGAAGGAGCAAAAAGCCTGGGGGAAATTCCCGTGAAAAAATTTGGGGTGTGAATTTTGGGAGAAATGCGTTTCCTGAATTTTGGCTCCCAGCTGTTTATAAAATGCAAAAGCTTTCCGTCTCTTATTGGGGGAGATAAATCCCTTAACATTGTGTGAGATACAAGTAATTGTCATAGCAATATCAATATAGTGCTATCAGCTTGGGAGCAATCAAGCATAAATTTCAAGCATAAATTTCCAGGGGGGAACGCCAATGTCCTTTCCACAGCTATAATACAGCTATAATACAATAAAGCATACAAGAGAGGTAAGCTGTTTCATGCATACAATTGGTACCCATAATACCATAAGCTTGCTGTGGAGGAGCATTGTACAGGATGTAAACTGACTGACCTATTAATAAAAAGAAAAACCAAAATGTAACCAGAAAAAGAAAAAATGTGTGGTAGCACTGTAAAGGTCATGAAGTCATTGAAAAACTGGATCAGGCAGCAAAAGAGAGACAACTGTACCTGATAAAATGAACCATCTACTTAGCGAGACAACCTGGTCTCGTACCCAGCGAACTTGCAAACACCAATGTCTGGCATTGCAAGAGATTGGAACCGTGGGGCTAAAAAACCCCAAAAAACAAGGAAAAAAAAACAAGGACAGGTGAAAATAGAGCCCTGAAAGGTGTGAATGAAGTATCTGCTAGGTGGGGGGGACAAAACGCAGCTCCGAGGGACTGAGGCCTGAATAAATGGGTTACAAAATAAGTGCTATATATGGGAGTGTGCATTAACCCCAGCCGTGTAAGGTTCAGTATATTGATCAGTGAGGATGTCCGTCATTTCTGTCTCGTAGAGGATCCTTCTTCTATCCCTTCTAGGTGGTAGGGTCTGCCAAATTTGTGCTGGTCTAGGGGTGGAAGGTGGTCGGCGGATCACTGCAGCATCAAGGAGGCCCAACTTAACAAGGATTTCCTGGCCTTCTAGTAAGGAAGAGGCAGAATACGTGGTGCCGTTGTGAGGCAATTTAAAGGGGAAACCCCATCTATAATGAATATGGGCTGCCTGGAGTGTGGTGGTTATCTCTTTCAATCCTCTTCTCCTGTCCAGGGTGGCCGGAGAGATGCTGGGGTAGATTTGGATGGGGTGATCATCCAAAGTGATCCTCTGTTTGTTTTCCGAGCCGCCTTCAGAATCTCTTCCTCCTTAGTTAGAAAATCTTTCATACAGAGGATAACTTCCTTGGGTGGCTTGTCATCAGGTGGTTTCAGACATAAAGCTCTGTGGTTTAAAAGCTGCTGATTCGGGAAATGGGACTTTAATAATCAAATTACTGTGGGGATTAATTCTGTTTCTGACTCAGGGATGCCTCCCAGATGTAAGTTATTACGCCTGTTCCTATTGTCGAGGTTCTTGACTTGCGCTTGTATCATGGAGAATGCTGCTGCCAATGTTCTCTACTGAGGTCATGCTAGGGCCAATTCATCATGTTTAGTTTCAAGTCTTTCTGTCCTCGTGCCCAAGGCCGCAATCTCCTGGGACAGTGTGTGAGAGGTCTTATGGAGTTCCATTTGAAACTTAATGGCCAGTCTAGCATACATAGCCTCCAGACTCGCCTCAAGGTCTTCTTTAGAAAGAGCAGTGGGGTACTCACTGTTGGAGTTTGGAGACAGAGCTGGAGGTGGTGGTAAAGTCGGGGCAGGGGAGAAGTGTCTCCCCGCGGCACCATCTTGAGTCATGCTGCACTGTTCCCTCATTCGGAGGAGATAGTGTGTTAGGGTGTTCTGGATAGTTCCCCTGGATTTCTTTCTCCTCAATGGCATACACTGAGTTTATGTCTCTCGAGGGGTATTAAAATCGCTGTGGATGTCGGCGTGTGTGGCCCTTGGGAGGCAGTAAGAGTCCCGGGGGGAGCGGAGCTACTGCTTCAAGCGTCCATTCCTCTCAGCGCCGCCCATGGATTTTTTTTTTGCTGCTGCAAAAAAATAAAAATAAAAAGCCACCCCCCCCCCAAAATAAAAGGGAACCATTGCTGATTCAGAAAGAGGAACACCTGCGATGTAGAAAGGGGGACAGCAATGATGCTCTAACTATTCTTAGTGCTGCTACGCCACCAAAAAACAAAAAAAAACGAAATAACACTTGCGACACAGAATTAGCGTGAATTACTGTGAATTACCGCGCATTAGTACTAATCGCTAAATAAATATACCGTAAAGAACTCTCTATGCAGTTTAAGCATAAACTGCTTTTCTTCTAATCTTAGTGAATGGCCACTTGTCTTTTCAAATTCTCTTTTCGCAGAAAAGTTGTATCCCTATTGTGGGGTTGACAGTACGGTACTTGTACATTTAAATCATATCCCCTCTCAAATGTCTCTTCTCCAGAGGGAATGAGTAACCGATCATAACCTTTCCTCATAACTACTGTATGCTCCTCTAGTCCCTTTATTAATTGAGCCTATCATCTACTAGGACCCCCAGGTCCTTTTCCATCCTAGATTCATCCAGAGGTTCTCCCCCTAATGGGTAGATTGCATTCATATTTTTGCCACTCAAATTCATTATTTTAAATGTTTCTACATTAAGCCTCATTTGCCATGTAGTTGCTCACCACATTCATTAGTTCAAATCTTCTTGCAAGTTTTCCACATTTTGCGGAGAAATTATTGCCCTGCTTAGCTTAGAATCGTCTGCAAATACTGAGATTGAGCAGTTTATCCCATCCCCCAGGTCGTTTATGAGTAAATAAAATAGGAGTGGTCCCAGGACAGAACCCTGGGCGACTCCGCTTTCCACACCAAACAATTTTGAGTACTCCCCATTTATCACCACCCTCTGAACTCGCCCTTGTAGCCAGTTTTCAATCAATGTACAGTAAAAGTTTATGGGGAACTGTATCAAATGCCTTTACAAAATCCAGATACACCAGGTCTATGGGCCTTCCTTTATCTACATGGCAGCTCACCTCCTCAGAGAAGGTTAATAGGTTGGTTTGGCAAGAACGATTATTCATGAATCCAAGCTGATTACTGCTAAGGATACCATTTTCATTACTAAAATCGTATATATAGTCCCTTATCATCCCCTCCAAGAGCTTGCATACTATTGATGTTAGGCTAACTGGTCTGTAATTCCTAGGGATGTATTTTGGCACTTCCAGACCACTGCACGCCAATATATACGTCCTAAATTTGAAGAGGAATATTGTTGTTATGGCAGCAGCTAGCTGCCATACCCTCTATATCCTCTTTTTCGGCAGTCCAGGTTCCGATAATAGTGGTCTTCCCGGTGGATTCGCCGCAAGAGCACTTTTATCAGCAGCGGGAGAGGGACCCCCACGTTATGCTATAGTGTGGTTTATACTGTATGTGGTTTACAAAAAGTTTTTTGTCACACTGTTGGATTTATTCACAGCAATTCTATATCATTTTGGGTATTTGAGCACTTTAGCCATTTGTGGTCTGATTAGGATAAATTATATGTATATTTTTTGAATATTTGATACCAGTGCAGAGGCTGGTAACCTGGTTGACAGGCATACCCTGCAGTGGTACCAGCACATATTTTTTGGTTTTCTGCAAAAGCGGTGTTTTATTTGGTAGTGGTATTAACACATTTATAGATTTAAAGCACAGGGTTTAGACTCTATTGAATTTGTCTTTGGAAATGTGCTAATAAAATAGAAAATAAAGTCAGCGCAACCCTCATTACATATACATATTAATTAGATTGACTCTCATAGTGATATTTCTATATCAGGTTGCAGCAAACACATTTTATATTGTGCATTCCTAGTGCGCCGGTAGTCCATTTTTACTGTGCCCATCAAACTCAGCAACTGTGCCATCAAATGCAGCCACTGTGCCCATCAAATGCAGCCACTGTGCCATCAAACGCAACCACTGTGCCCATCAAATGCAGCCACTGTGCCATCAAACGCAGCCACTGTGCCATCAAACGCAGCCACTGTGCCAAACGCAGCCACTGTGCCCCATAAAACGCTGCCAGTGTGCCCATCAAATGCTGCCACTGTGCCCATCAAATAGTGCCATTTAAAATGCTGTCACTGTGCCCATCAAATAGTCCAACTGTGACCCCCCACCCACTCGCTGTCTTTGCCCGGCACTTATCCTGTCTTGGTGGCGGCGGCGAGCGGTGGGGCCTTGCAGCGGGTCAGATAGCGGCTTCTTTGGCCTCCATGTATCTCCTCCACTCCTCCCGATAGGTAGTAGTAGTGCCTGACGTTTCCATCAATCAGATGATGGGTAACAGACCTGCGCACCTGATTGGCTGAGAGGCGATTCAGTGTTAGGAAAGTGAATGTTAATTTGCTTTTCTAACACACCTGGGTGAACTGCGAGCGCAATGCTTTGCACTCACAGTTCACCTTTTTTTGAAGCCTTTTAGAGCCTATAGCTTCAAAAACATCCCAGCCACTGGAATTCAGGTGCCCGGCGTCCGAAAAGGGGTTTGCTACAGTGGCCATGGATAAATTCATTTAATGCATGAATCTTTACATTATACACAGAGGGGGTGGCTGGAGAATGGGGGCGGTTGCAAATAGGACTTGTTATTGTACTTACCTTGGGTTTAGGTGCTTTAGCTAACCTACTACTAATGCCCCCAATACTACCCTCTGGAATTTGTTCCACACTGACTATCTCTACCTCTAGACCCTCCCTGTCACCTAGTCTAAAAGCATCTCTATCTTGTCATCTTCACTCCCAGCCGATCTTCACCTTCCCATTTAGGTGCAGTCCGTTCCCGCTAAAGCGCTGGTAACTGACTGAGAAGTCAACCCAGTTCTCCAGGAACCCAAACCCCTCCTTTCTACACCAGCTCCTCAGCCACTGGTTAACTTCTCTAATCTCTGCCTTTCTGGTGTGGTTCGGGGCACTGGTAGTATTTCTGAGAATACTACCTTGGAGGTCCTTTTCCTCAATTTAGCTCCTAAGTCCCTAAAATTGTTTTTTAAGGACACTCCATCTTCCTCTGACTTTGTCATTGGTCATGTTCTTCTAACATTTAAGTCCCCTACCACCAAAATCTGTCTTTCCTTTCCCTTGGCTTTACTCCCACAGTCACTGGGGGAGTTATTCCCCTGGCAGCTAGGGGTGTCACTCTGCTCCAGCAATGCTGGTTCCTGACTGGTTTCATCAATGTCACGCAACGGGCATACTTATTGGGATATTTCAGCTCAGGACCGGCCTCCCTGGCACTTTCCCCTCTACTATTCCTGACTGTCACCTATCTACTCTGCTCTGGTGCCTGCCCCTTTTTCTCTCCACCCACCTCTGTGCTGGCACCTGCCTGGTACGATCCCAACTCTCCTTTGGTATGGAGGGTCTTCTCAGTGTTGACAGTTACTTCCCTAGATTCATAACCTGGGCTCCCAGGGAAAGGGGAAGGCTTACATTTTGCACAGAAGTACTGTGCACACCAACCCTTCATTAGCATCACACTACACAACACTATGTTATATACTCTGCCCTACAAAGTGCTATATACTCTGCCCTACATTGTACTATATACTCCGCAGTACACTATGTTATATACTCTGCCCTACACTGTGCAATCTACTTCGCAGTACACTGTGCTTTATACTCCATCCTACACTGTGCTATATACTCCGCCCTACACTGTGTTATATACTCCATCCTACACTGTGCTGTATACTCCACAGTACACTGTGCTATATACTCTGCCTTAAATGGTGCTAAATACTGTACAGTACACTGTGCTATATACACACCCTATACTGTACTATATACTCTGCAGTACACAGTGCTATATACTCCAAAGTACACTGTGCGTGAGTTAACATGGTTAAAATCCAAGGTTGCTGACTTGGAAGACAGATTCAGTCGCAACAACTTAAAAATTTGCAGAGCTCCTGAGTTTGTCCAAAAAGCCCAATTGACACAGTTTGTGAGGAACCTCTTCCAGTTCATATTGCCATTAGAGTACCCTTCTTCCTGTATCCCTAGGAATGGAATTCTTAGATTACAGCTTTACCAAGTTAAAGAACAGCTTCTCAAAGCTTTCCACAAACCAGAAGGGAAAAAGGGGGAAAAATTGTGCAAAGAGAAAAAGGGTGAGCCACCAACACTTCACTAGACATAAAATGTAAAGGAATAAAAACAAATGGTGTAGCGCTCCTAAACTGAATGGGGAAACACACAGTAGGTTAAAAAAAATGGGAGTTCTCAACCAACAGTTTTCTGATGCATAATGGATTGTCACATTCTGATCTGTGTATTCTGTATCACGCAATGCAAATCTTTGGGAGTTTCATCAAAAATTTGTATCTAGATGCCTCTAGGCTTATCCAATATTTCCTCCACTGGTTACCCTATGTGCTGGCGAAATTGCAGGCAAGTGGGTTCTCTTTACCATATACTCTAGGCCTGCAAATGTTCAACCAGTTTTTGGTGTAAGATATCTACTGTTATCTCTAAAATCACCAAAATAATGTGGCATATTAATCAATCCCTAGCGTTACTAAATCTAGAAATTGACCAATGGCTGACAGAATACTGTACAGTTATCACCCATAATCTTTTGGTGGCCAGGACTATACATGTCAGACACTGGAGATCCCACTTGGCACCTAACCCTTTGGAAGTAATCTCCCTTGCCATTAGTCTGAAGAAATACCTGACATTCGTGAATATCTGGCAACCCTGGACAGAGTGGAGTTTGGGTCAAAAAAATTTCATCTGGTGGCATTTTAGCTTTACCAATATACTGGTTTGTGTTGCCATTTGAAACGGCCGTGTTACAGTGTGCTTTATTTCCAATAAAAATATAATGTTACAAAAAAAAGATGCATTAAACGAACCCTATAACCAGACTATTCATTTCAACAACAATCTTCCAATAAGATTACATACATATTTATCATATTTTATGCATATAATTTACCAGTAAATTTCTCCCATTGATGTGATGTCAGCAGCCCCAGCAGACTAAGCTGTCATTCAAGAGATACTCTACTTCATAAAAGGAGGCAGGAGGGGAGGGGTGGAGGATCTGGGCCAGCACACACAGTAATTTGACACTGCTAGAAGAGAAGATGGCTATGACATGCAAGGAGGGAAAGGGCTTTTTTTAGGGAACTGACTTTTCCTGGAGTAGTCACATTTCCTTGCAAGTTCAAAACTGCATTGCAAGAAAATAATAAAAAACACCAAAAAAAAACTGGTTGTATGGAAGGATATGGAAAGGAATGATGCTGCAAGTAAGCATTTACAATACCTATTATTATGTGCTTTTACCAGCTTTTGTTTTAAGTTGTTGACTGGGTTTCCCTAATAAATACTAAGCTTCATTAATTTGCACCAGTTATATTTGCCTGGAGTTCAGCTTTAGATATATTAATTAATACAGAGCTACAATAATTTGTGTATTTTATATCTGCCTGGGGATCAGCTTGAAACAAAGTTGAACGTATTCACAGCGCTTCACTTTTTCCACATTGTGTTATGTTACAACATTATTCCAAAATGGATTAAATTCATTATTTTCCTCAAAATTCTACAAACAATACCCCATAATGACAACATGAAAGAAGTTTGTTTGAAATCTTTGCAAATTTATTAAAAATAAAAAAGGAAAAAAAATCACATGTAAATAAGTATTCACAGTCTTTGCTCAATACTTTGTTGAAGCACCTTTGGCACTAATTACAGCCTCAATATTTTTGAGCATGATGCTACAAGCTTGGCACACCTATTTTTAGGCAATTTCACCCATTCTTCTTTGCAGGACCTCTCATCTCCATCAGGTTGGATGGGGAGGGTCAGTGCACAGCTATTTTTAGATATTTCCAGAGATGTTTAATTGGGTTGAAGTCTGGGCTCTGGCTGGGTCACTCAAGGCCATTTACAGAGATGTCCCATAGCCACTCCTATGTTATCTTGGCTGTGTGCATAGGGTGGTTGTCCTGTTGAAAGATGGACCTTAGCCCCAGTTTGAGGTACAAAGTACTCTGGAGCAGGTTTTTATCAAGGATGTCTCTGTACATTACTGCAGTCATCTTTTCCTCAATCCTGACTAGTCTTCCAGTTCCTGCCACTGAAAAACATCCCCACAGCATGATTTTGCCACCACCATACTTCACTGTAGGGATGGTATTGGCCAGGTAATGAGTGGTGCCTGGTTTCCTCCAGACATGTTGCTTGCCATTCAGACTAAATAGTTCAATATTTGTTTCATCAGACCAGAGAATTTTGTTTCTCATGGTCTGAGAGTCCTTCGGGTGTCTTTTAGCAAACTCCAGAAGGGCTGTCATGTGTCTCTTACTGACGAGTGGCTTCCATCTGGCCACTCGACCATGCAGGCCTTACTGGTGGAGTGCTGCAGGGATGGTTGTTCTTCTGGAAGGTTCCCCTCTCTCCACAGAGAAATGCTGGAGCTCTTTCAGAGTCACTATCAGGTTCTTGGTCACCTCCCTGATTAGCTGATTAAGGCCCTTCTCCATTTTTCTGTACCCTTCCCTAGATTTGTGCCTCAATATAATTTTGTCTCTGAGGTCTACAGACAATTCCATGGACTTCAGGGCTTGGTTTGTGCTCTGACATGTTAACTGTGGGACCTTATATAGACGGGTGTGTGCCTTCCCCAATCATGTCCAATCAACTGAATTTACCACAGGTGAACTCCTGTAGAAACATCTTAAGGATTATCAGTGGAAACAGGATGCACCTGAGCTTTATTGTGGCAAAGACTGTGAATACTTTTGTACATGGGATTTTTTTCCTTTTTTATTTTTTTATAAATTTGCAAAGATTTCAAACAAACTGCTTTCACGTTGTCATTATGGGGTATTGTTTGCAGAATTTTGAGTAACATTTTGGAATAAGGCTGTAACATAAAACATTTGTAAAAAGTGAAGCGCAGTGAATGCTAGTATGTATGTTCTATTCCCAATTAAAATAGATTTAAACTAAAAAAAAAAAAAATGTAAAGGTAAAATGGTCCTAAGACTGGGCAGGAAATTAAAAAAAATTCTGATTGTATTCACATAGTTTAGATCATCCTAAATTGAGTTGGATGTGAGTATGACTGGAGAGTTATGTTCATTGCTAATTACAGCACCATTTAAGGGGCCTAAACAACTAAGTGCAACACTGGCAAAAAAGGTAAACAACATGAATACCTTTTCCGCTAAAGGCATTAGCCTTTAAAATTGCCTGAACTGGTCTCTGTGCCACATCAGATTGTTTGATAACATATGGCTTCTATTGTAAAAGAATTCTCAACTTGCAATGTCTGCTGCAGGTTTGTCATGATATTTTTAAATACAGACTCCCATGGAAAGAAGAACATAATGTTTCAGGAAACTAAAATGTGAACGATAACTCATCTTTACTGACAGAACTGAACATATAGCTTTCTGGTTTGAATCTGCTGTCACCCGTCACTTACAGAGGAACTCCAGATCTCCAGTCAAAACACTTTTCAATGCAAGAGGATGACAGATGATTGTGAAAAAAATGTGATGTATATTTTTGCCTTGGTGAATGGCTAGCATAGCTGGACACAGAAAATCAGTGTAAGAAGACCCTGCAAATAATTAAACATGTCACGATTTACCTAACCTGTAGTTTTTCTGTCTGTGCAATTCCTTACCTCCTTTGCTGCAGTGTTTCCCCTAGTCCCCGGATTCCTTCACATGTGCAATGCTTCTGCAATCTCCTATGGGGGTCACCTTCTATTCTCTGGGTTTATATTTCCTTCCCTTTCAGGCCTACCTCTCAGTTTGCGTCCCTATTTAGTGCTTAATCCCATAGGAGCCACTGAATTTTGCCTAGGTTCCCCAGCGGATTGCCCCACAGTCAGGCACATGATCTCAGCCACAGTTTTCCTCAATAACCAGTGTAAGGTGTTGTTTTTGCTGTTTTTGTTTTTGGAGACATGGATAGGGTTAAGGGAATTGAGTGGGATACTTCAAAAACAGAAACAATGTACAGGCTGAGGTCAGAGAACTCATTTCTGTAAAGCTGAAGCAGAAGTCCTTGCATATAGCAAACTGTGGACTTGACTTTGTAGTAGAAGCAGAAACAGCACACTAGCTTCTTTCTTTAGAGCAACAAAAGCAGAGACCCTTCACAGAGAACTAGATAGACTGAGCCCTTTAGGACACCAGCTGATGTCCTTAGAAAAAACACACCTGACCCTCTAGCACAAGAAGGATGGCAGCAGCCCAGACATTTTTAAGATCGCTCAGCAGTCTATACTCACAAAATGTCCAGGAAAGCTGCTTGCTTCTTTCCAACATCCAAGTGACACTTTCCCTTTCCCTACCAGTGTATTGTTTGACTGAAGTTAGACATAATTAAAAAATAGAAAATGTGCTCCCTAATATTTAGGAAAGATTAAATAAATAATAATGTAGATTGTCTATGATGAAAAGTGACTGAAAATGTATGATTCCATGGTTGGCTGTATTCCTTTTTCGACTAATGGTAAATATTGGTTTACTTAGCTAGTATAAAGTTTTATATGGCCTTTTCATGCTATGGAACTAACACTGTAAAACTGCCTAGTCTGTGGGATTGCGGCTCCAGATGCATATCATATAAATATTATATATTTAGAAATATTGAAGTTTCCTACTGTTCAGTAATTGAAGAAATATATGGTTAAATTACTTAGCAGACAATCAAGGGATGTCTTACATGAGCTTAAAATAAGATCTAACTTCAATATATGAACTCCAGTTTTAGTTGATGTAGCTGTGTAGAATTATTTAATTTAAATCTGCAACAGCTAATCTTCTGACTAGCAGAGTTAACTGGTTCAGTTATGAGAAAAAAAAATGTTGTTGTTTTTTTGTTTGTTTTTTAAAGGCATTTAAAGATTTAAACAGATACATTTAATATGTTCTTGTTAATGACACATTAAAAATACATGTAATTATCTATCCACAATAAAACATACCAAATAGTAATTGAAATGTTCAGTTCCCAATTACTTCATGTTATTATCTTAAAGTGTAAATCAGGGCAAAAAATGCATTTCTGTGATACATTACATGCATATTTACCTTTTATTTTGTTATGCCTTTAAGGACCCGACTGTCATTTGGTCCCGTAGTCCTTTGCTAAACTACATGATCACACCCCCCTCCCCATAACATTAGGAGGGGATAGTTTTTTAGTCCAACATAAGAATTAGGAGGGCTGATTACACTCCCTGAGATAAAAAGGTAAAAATGAAACAAGACAGGATTTCTGAATGGATTAACAGGTATGTTTTATATTTCCTGAAAATATATAACACAATTATTTAAGTTGTGTATTTATCAGACCAGAAAGGAGCAAATCGGAAGTTTATTGAAAAAAATGTTTATTTTTAAAGTGATTGCAAAGACTTGTTTTTTTTTTCATGTCATAAATGTCATACTTACCTGCTCTGTGCAGTTGGTTTTGCACAGAGCAGCCTAGATCATCCTCTTCTCAGGTCCCTATCTGGAGCTCCTGGCCCCTCCCTCCTGATGAGTGCCCCTGCAGCAAGCAGCTTGCTATGGGGGCACCCAAGCCGAGTTACAGCGCCCTGTGTCCATTCAGACATGGAGTTGTGGCCTGGCCCCGCCCCCTCTCTCTCCTGATTGACTGAGTTTAATTGACAAAAAATACACACACAAAAGAAAAAACTAGCAGGTGCGGTGCGGTGATTGGTATGACCCTCCAGCTCGATATTGGTCATAATTAGACAAGTCGCCAGCTAAACCAAGCAAATGCGCATTAGGATCTGCCCATCGAGCATGGTGGTGGATACCCTCAGATGTGCTGCCAGATGAGGCAGCTAGGTTGAATGTTCACGGCTCCCCTTCCCCTGTTGGGATCTTGAGGTGGTTATAGGAGTGTGGCCAGAGTGGAATCCTTATGCTGTATCTATCATCACACAATGTGAGTTTGACCATTGTAGGGTTTTTAACTTTACAATATTAAAGCCGAGTTACAATAGGGTGGCTTTCCACTCTCTTCTTTTGTGAATTGTCTAGATGAGTTTGATTGACAGCAGCAGGAGCCAATGGCGCTTCTACTGTGTTTTAGCCGATGGAAAGTCCCAGATGGCCGAGGAACTTGTGGACATTGCTGAATAGATATGGGGTTCATGTAAGTATTAGGGGTGCTCAAAGGGGGTTGCTGCACACAGAAGGTTGTTTATCGTGATGCATAGAATGCTTTAAGATAAAAAAACTTTCTGAATTTACAACCCCTCTAACACTTTATTTGAAATTATTAGACAAAAATAAAGATGTTCTCCAGACATCCTGCTGACTACACAGTTGAAATTTATTTATGAATAATTTGTAATACTATTTGGCCAGTCTTGTGGCCTAGACATGCTTACCGCACAACAAAGGCAGATATTCTACTGTCACTGCAGCAACATAGCTCGGACAAGAACATACCTGCAGTCTTCTGATGAAGAAGCAGCAGCATGTCAATAAGTACGCACTTTTCTGTGCCCTCTTGTCAGTATATTGACTGTCGGCAGATGTACAATGCAGTCTAATTGTTGCTGTAAAAGGATAACATGTACTTGACATCAAGACCAGGTACTCACTACTTGATTTTTTAAGTACATTAAAATTTGTTGCACTAATTGGCAACCTGGAACAGTGAAAGTTGCATTTTTCATTTTAACTGGGGCAGAGATTTTTTTTTATTGAGTGAAATTTGGTTTTAATTACATTTTGCTAGTATTTATTTTAACCAAGACTTCATATTGTATGATAACAGAAATGGAAGTAATAAGAATAATGCACATTTCAGTTTGATTATCAGTAACTGTATATCCAAATAGAACAATGACACTAGGCAGTGTTTGAAATAACTTCACATTTTACAGGCACACTAAACAAAGTAAGGTAAAGGCAAAGTACCCTTTTTTAATTTTTTTATTAGATCTCCATCAAAATCTATACCAGACACTTATCAACAATAAAGAGGTGGTGGTGGTGGTGGTGGTGGTGGAGGGGGGGACCAACACTTAAAGTAGTTGTAAACCCTCTCCTATACACAAAAAGAGAGCAGCGCTATCTAAGTGCAGCATGATACAAGCATTTTAATGTAGGACAGATGATTTAAAACTCACAAGATCGTAGAGATCACAGCACATGTAAGGAGGTATAGGAGGTTTATCCACTCTGTAGGAAGGCAGTCGGCTCGCAGGAGAGACAGCTGACGTTCCTGGATGCGCTGGTGGCTTCTAGCACTTCCTGGTTCTCAGAATCGGCTCAGAGGAGGCTGGTCATGTCACTTCCCGATGTTCAGGAAGTGGGGAGGAGCATGCTCTTTCATCAGGCATTAGCGGTGGCCACCTTTGAAGAGGTTTTTTATATAGTCTATTCGGCCGGGAGATGTTAATATAGTGCCATGGCGAACACTCTGGAGGCGGGCTTATAATTACGAAGTGGGCACTGGTGTGTCAGGCTGGATTGGACAGATCCAGCTCATATAAACAAAAAAGAGCTATTAATGCATTGCAATACAAATAAGCTTTTATTATACATTGTGCTAGAGAAAATGCAAGGGTGGAGAAAAACAGGAAGAGGAGTTTCTGTAAAAGACTATTTTTTGGCGAAGGAGAAATAAAAGTTATCCTGTGATCTGGAAGCAGCTGAGCTGGGATGGAAAATTAGAAGACTGAAGTAAAGAAATGTATATACCTAGGTATGTGAAAAAATCCATGTATAAAGGAGTAAAATGAAAAGGTTAGGAAAAAATGTGTTAGGAAAAAATGTATGTGGGTGAAACTGAAATTAAAGTAAGAATAAAAATAAATATGAATGGGAATGTAAAAATAAAAATAAAAATGGGAATACACATGACAGAAAAAATAATTTGAAAACAAAACTGAAATAAAATGAAAATAAAAATAAAAATATACAAATAGAGGTAAAAATAAACATAAAAGTAAGAATAAGATTGAGAGCAAAGATAAAAATACAAATAGACCTAAAATTAGAATTAAAAATGAAGGATACAAATTAAAATGAAATAAGTGAATTTAGAACTGAAATTAATGAGGCCTAAATGATAGATGGAAAGATGCAGACAATGAAGTGGAACAGTAATAGAAAGAATCTGTATATATTTAAAGACGTTAGTTTTAATGGGGGTGAAAGTGGGGAGGGAAAGAAAATGGGGTCGGCGGTGAAAAACATACTTACTGTTGATGGATGTCTAAGGGGGCAGAGACCGTAAGGGTCATAGACCTAAAGTGATTAATGACAAATCATAACATATATTAGGCAAAGGATGGGACAGAATTTTAAAAAATAGAACAAAAAATGTATCTACCTGGATGTTTCTTATCTTTCTAAGAGGGAAGGAAGAATGTTTATTGTAAAAAAATATTTTGTTTCACCATCGGCTTATTGTGGATTTTTTATAGCTTACATTCACCTTTGAACGAGTTCACATGTATTTCTCCCATTTTTCTACTCCATTTTTATGTATTTGTTATAGAGATGTTGTACAGTTCCAACACCCTACTTATAATTCTGTAATGCTTATAATTCTGATGCCTCTTCAACACACAGGAAACAGTAGACAGTTACTTATTTAGCACTCATGGCGTATGTAGTTGGAAAAGACACTATAGCAAGCAAGAGACCCTCTGCCTGGGGAGATGAGCCAACACTAGAGAGGACAGGCAGAGTCAATAAATTATGTTTAATTTGTTCACAACTACCTTAGTTCATCCAGCATCGATTCAGATATCTCCCACTTTTCTCACTGCTATGCTCACCTCTCCCCCTTAACATTCCTTCCTGGGTCCAGTGGGGGCAGCGGGGTGAGGAGGAGGTGGGGAGATGGATGGGCGGGCCCGTCAGGACGATCTCAAACTGGCTCTGCTGTTCAGTCTGCCTCACCTGGAGCTTATGTCTCTCTGCCGGCTTTCGGTTTGCGATGTCCCACTTCTCTTTGACCGGCTCCAGTGCTTGTGTCCCACTGTATGCCTATCTCTGAGGCTGCCATTCAGGGAGCCAGCGCAGCCTCTCACATCAGTAGTCTCCTGCTGGTTCACCCAGGGTGTCCCTCACATGCTCTCACTAGGTGCCAGGGTCAGGCCCCTTCACCAAGCGTCACGTCCTCATCTCCCTCCCGAGTTCGTGAAGAATTTGTTTCAAATATAAAAGGAAAAGCCTTTGATTCACGCACAAATTTCATGTGACCTGTGTTAACCTTTAAAATCTATATTTCTGATTTATTAATCAGAAGATATGATATGGGTTTAAAAGAGAATTCTATTGACAAGGAAGAGAAAGGTTTAACATAACACCATTTATTAGAGTAAGTTACAGGTCTATCTAATACACAGAAAATATCTATAGTCTAAGTGAGGGAGTAAAATATTAGGTTAAAATACAACAAGAGTACAGATTACATTCATTACAATACAAAACAAGACATATGACAAGCAGGTATACCTTTTAAGTGCTGAGAGATGATCTGATAATTTACCTAATATTGGTCCATAGCTCTGGTCAGTCTCATCTGCCATTATGCTGGGTTTGGGGTCCCCTTAAGAAGGGCCATTCCTCATTGACTTGCATAGGACCACCCTGATTGGTTAGCCCTCTCCTCCCCTGGGCGTATTTCTTGCAAGATTGGTCCATTTTCTCATAACTTAATTTCCCCTCAATAGCACCTCCTCTTTTCGGTTTAATTGGTTAGTGATAATTAGTCTGAAGCCCACTTAATTAAAGAGGAAGTTTGCTCTTGAATAGGGCACTTAACTATGCATAGTCCTAGCCGGGGTAAATTGTCCATTCCTGAACAGATCAAAGAAATATTTTAAGCATATCAACCACTCTTTGAAATGGATAAATGGTTGATTAGCACGGAAGAATACACAAGCCTTTATCTAGCAAATGAATTCGGCTCCGTACCGACTACACACCCAAATGGTATCTGTTCCTGGGTTTTGACTATCACATTAGGTAAACAGCAGGACATCTCCCTCACACCCACACTTAGCATACCTGTAAGACAAAGGTATTTTTAATTGAATTATATACGCTGACCAGAAGTCTGTTCCTGTAAGTCAAACCATATGGCCAGGTTAAGCTAAAACTATTATAAACCTTCTTTATTTCTTATCCTAATATATACATCTATAATACAAATATTTTACAGATATTAATGAAGATTTCACATAAACTCATAAGGCAACACCTGTATATGATCAGAGGAGTCCCCTGGAGCTTTCAGGTTACACTGTCTTCCCTGTCCCCCCTTTTCCCTTTTTCCTTTTTTTCCTCTCCATCTGATTGCCCTGGCTCAGGCTTGTCTGATGCTTGAGTATCCCCTCCCCACCTGGGGTCTGTGAATTGTGTAAGGGGAGAAGAAAGGAGAAGAGTACAAAAAGCTGAAACAATCAATAATATAGGAGAAGGGGGAGAGAAAAGAAGATGGGTGAGGGGCAAATAATTCTTACTTCATGTAGGGAGTTGTACGCTTGAATCGCCCACACTGTTTACTGTTTAAAGTTTATTGAAAACTGTTGTTGAATAAAATAAAAACATATAAATCACATAAGAAACCACATATGAACTGTACAGGAATTGAATATAACTCTAATGTACCGATTTTCCGACAACAAATGTTGGATGTAAGCTTTTTGGCTAAAAATCCGACCATGTGTATGCTCCATCGAACATTAGTTGGCAGACTTTCCACCAACAGATGTTGGCTAGCAGGTTCTTTAAATTTTCCACCAACAAAACTTTGTTGTTAGAATTTCCAATCATGTGTACACAAGACCGATGCACAAAAGTTCACACATGCTCGGAATCAAGAAGAAGGAGCCGTACTGGCTATTGAACTTCCTTTTTCTCGGGTTGTCGCATGTCTTATAAGTAACCATGTTCCAACGTTCGTAATTGTTGACCAACATTTGTGTGACCGTGTGTATGCAAGACAAGTTTGAGCCAACATCCTTCAAACAAAAATCCACAGTTTTGTTGGTGCAAAGTCCAATTGCGTGTTTTACCTTTTTACACATATTCATTATCTGATTTTTACACATGCTTATCCGAGTTTGTGATATACTGTCTGTCAAGTCCATGCGGCCTATTATATGTAGGCCAAACGATCCGTACTCTAAGTAAAAGATTTGGGAACACAGGCATCTGGTGGATGCAGGGTCAGACAAACATAGGGGGTTATTTACTATGATGAATGTGCTCCGCTGGTTCATACCTTAATTGGTGCGCCAGATAAATTATTAATTGAGCGTGTGAACCGGTGCACGCATAAGCGCAGCAGATGATAATATGCCGGTGCACACAATAATAATATGCCATTGATAATAGCGCACGCCGTATCATTAACAGTCCATTCACACAGGGGCAACAGGACTTTCAGCGTGACTTTAGGAGGCAACTTGGACACGACTTATAAGTATGAATCACAGCGTGACTTGGGACTTCAACACGAGTTGGGGTGACTTAAAACACGACTTTAAGTCCACCCCAGGCCAGGCGACTTTAATTTTAAATAAAAAAATGGCATGGGTTCCCCTCCAAGAGCATACCAGGCCCTTCAGGTCTGGTATGGATATTAAGGGGAATCCCGTGCCAAAAAATAAATGCCGTGGGGTTTTGTACCCCTACTATTTCACAAAAAAGTGACAAACATTTTCAAAATTACAAGAAACAGTTTTTGACAATTCCTTTATTAAAGTCTTCTTCTTTCCATCTTCTGCAGCTCTTCTTCCTTCCTTCATCCTTTGGTTTCTTCCTCCATTTTCGTCTTCCTTTGCTTCTTCCTCTGATCCTCTGCTTTTTGCTCCGGTGTTCTCGTCCGGCATCTTCCTCCAACACGTCTCTTCTTCCCCGCTTCATTCTTGGGCCGCTCAGCTCAATGGGAGGCTCCCGCTGTGTGACGCTTTTCTTCTTCTGACAGTTCTTATATAACGGAGGGTGGGGCCATCTGGTGACCCCACCCCCTCTGACACACGGTTCCATTATATAAGTGTCAGAAGAAGAGAAGCGTCACACACAGGGAGCCTCCCATTGAGTGGAGCTGCCCGAAAACGAAGCGAGGAAGAAGAAACGCCATAGAGGAAGATGCCAGACGAGAACACCGGAGCAAGAAGCAGAGGATCAGAGGAAGAAGCAAAGGAAGACGAAGATGGAGGAAGAAACTGAAGGATGAAGAAAGGAAGAAGAGCCGCACAAGATGGAAAGAAGAAGACTTTAATAAAGGAATTGGCAAAAACGGTCTCTTGTCATTTTTAAAATTTTTGACACTTTTTTGTGAAATGGTAAGGGTACATTTGTACCCCCTTACCATTTCACATGGGGTGGTGGGATCTGGGGGTCACCTTGTTAAAGGGGGCTTCCAGATTCAGATAAGCCCCCTGCCCGCAGACCCCCATAACCACCGGCCAGGGTTGTGGAGATGAGGCCCTTGTCCTCATCAACATGGAGACAAGGTGCTTTGGGTGGCTACCCCAAAGCACCCTCCCAATGTTGAGGGCATGTGGCCTGGTACAGTTCAGGGGGGCACTCTCTCACCCCCCTCTTTTCCTGTGCTCGGATAAGGGTCTGTTTTTTTTTAGCGCGGGGTTCCCCTTAACATCCATACCAGACCTGAAGGACCTGGCATGGAATTTCAGGGGACCCCCACACATTTTTTTTTCTTAATTTTGTTTTTTTTCTTAAAGTTGAGAGGTGTGCCTGTTCAACTTATGCAAATGCATTTACATTGCTTGACATTTACTAAGATTTTGCCGGCGCAGTGAACCAAAGCATTTGAACATGCACAAATGCTGCTTGCGCATGCACAGTGACCTCGCGCAGTTCTTAGTGTATTTTCAGGGTCAGCAGGCTTGTTCAGAGAAAGTTACTTTATCATTCTATTTTGGTCATATTTGTTACTTGGACAGTTATAACTATACTTCCTCACATCACCCACATCACCCCCATAATATTGGCACTTCCACCTTCTTTAAATTCTGAGTTGAAGAATGCATGCGCCATGTCTATAGCCGCGCACCGATCGCCACCTCCCATGCGCCGAGAATATAATAGTAAATGGGGAATTATGCTGTGTTACAGGCGCAAATGTTTTGTGAATACAAAAACGGCCGTTGCACATCGGCGTGCACCGCAACTCATGGCGCAAACCGGCCCCATAGTGTCCCCAAACATTTCCTTATTCATCATAACCATTCCTCCCATGATTTGAAATTTTGAGTAATCAAAGACACACTTTTCCAGCAGCAGAACACTAAAAACGTCTGTACACACGTAAAAACTTCACGTATAACATATTTTTTCTAATAAGCATTCTTCCTTCCCTCTTAGAAAGATAAGTATCATCCAGATAGATACATGTTTTGTTCTCTTTTTTGAAATTCTGTCCTGTCCTTTGCCTAACTTATGTTATGATTTGTCATTAATCACTCTAGGTCTATGACCCTTATGGTCTCTGCCCCCTTAGACATCCATCAACAGTAAGTATGTTTTTCACTGCCCCGCCCATTTTCTTTCCCCCCCTTTTCTTCTTCCCTAATACCCACCCCCCCACTTTCATCCCTATTAAAAATAACATCTTTGAAGATATACAAATTCTTTCTATTACTGTTCCACTTCATTGTCTGCATCTTTCCATCTATCCTTTAGGCCTCATTCCTTTCAGTTCTAAATTCACTTATTTCATTTTTATTTGTATCTTTACTCTCACTCTTATTCTTACTTTTATGCTTATTTTTACCTCTATTTGTATAATTTTATTTTTATTTTCATTTTTATTTCAGTTTTATTTTCATATTCATTTTTCTGTCATGTGTATTCCAATTTTTATTTTTATTTTCACATTCCAATTCATTACTTTTATTCCTACTTTAATTTCAGTTTCACCCACATACATTTTTTCCTAACACATTTTTTCCTAACCTTTTCAATTTACTCCTTTATACATACATAAATTTTTTCACATATCTAGATATATACATTTCTTTACTTCAGTCTTCTCATTTTCCATCCCAGCTCAGCTGCTTCCAGATCACAGGATAACTTTTATTTCTCCTTCTCCAAAAAATAGTCTTTTACAGAAACCCCTCTTCCTGTTTTTCTCCACCCTTGCATTTTCTCTAGCACAATGTATAATAAGCTTATTTGTATTGCAATGCATTAAAAGCTTTTCTTTGTTTATACGAGCTGGATCTGTCCAATCCAGCCTGATACACCAGCGCTCACTCCGTAATTATAAGTTTGCCTCCTGAGTGTTTGCCACGACACCGCATTAACATCTCCTGGCCGGATGGACTATTTAAAAACCTCCTCAAAGATGGCCACCACTATTGCCTGATGAAGGAGCATGCATGCTCCGAACATGCGCTCCTCCCCACTTCCTGAACATCCGGAAGTGACATGTCCAGCCACCTCTGAGCCGATTCTGAGAACCAGGAAGTGCTGGGAGCCACCAGCGCATCCAGGAACGTCAGCTGTCTCTCCTTCTGCGAGCCAACCACCTTCCTCCAGAGTGGATGAACCTCCTATACCTCCTTACATGTGCTGTGATCTCTATGTTCTTCTGAGTTTTAAATCATCTGTCCTACATTAACCACTTGCTTACTGGGCACTTAAACCCCCCTCCTGCCCAGACCAATTTTCAGCTTTCAACGCTGATGCATTTTGAATGACAATTGCGTGGGCATACAACACTGTACCCAAATGAAATTTTTATCATTTTTTTTCCCTCAAATAGAGCTTTCTTTTGGTGGTATTTAATTACAGCTGGGAGTTTTATTTTTTGCTAAACAAACAAAAAAAGATGCAAATAAAAATCATGTTTAATAGTTTGTTATAAAATTTTGCAAACAGGTAATTTTTCGCCTTCATTGAAGTGTGCGGATGAGGCGGCACTGATAGGCTGCACTGGTGGGCACTGATAGGCTGCATTGGTGGGCACTGATAGGCTGCACTGGTGGGCACTGATAGGCATAGTTAAGGCAGCACTAATAGGCACAGATAAGGTGGTACCGATAGGCACAGATAAGGCAGTACTGATGGGCACAGATAAGGCGGCACTGATGGGCAAAGATGGGCACAGATAAGATGGCACAGATGGGTGGCACTAAGGGGTACTGATAGGTACCACTGATAGATGGGACTGATGGGCACTGATAGGTGGCTCTGATAGGTGGCACTGCTGGGCACTGATGGGCGGCACTGATGGGCACTGATGGGCACTGATGGGCACTGGTAGATGACACTGATGGGCACGGATATGTGGGACTGGGGTGCAGCACCGTTGTTGAGGCAGATTGTGGGCACTAATGGGTGGCACTGTGGGCACTGCTGGGTGGCACTGTGGGCACTGCTGGATGGCACTGACGGGGGGCACTTATTTTTTAATGAGGTGGCACTGGCAGGGGGCAGGTGGGCACTGGCAGGGCTGGCCGTGATCAGGACTGATGTCCCGATCACGGCCGCCGGTGATTGGCTCTTTTTTTCTCCTCGCGCTATCAGCGCGAGGAGGAATAATAGCCGATTACCGGCTCCGTTGTATCACATGATCAGCTGTCATTGGCTGACAGCTGATCGCATGGTAAGGGGTCGGGATCAACCCCTTGCTCGGATCCGTGATCAGGCGAGTCTCATAGACTCGCCGATCACAGAGCGCGGCGCGCGCGCGCCCCTTGGGGGGCGTGCAGGCCGCTCGTGCACGGGACAACGTCAATAGACGTAGTCCCGGCAAAGGAGGTCCGCGCTGTAGCCGTCATTTGGCTATAGCGCGGGTCTCTACTGGTTACAATACTTGTATCATGCTGCACTTAGATGGCGCTGCTCTCTTTTTGTGTTTTAATGTCTACAAATCCCATTCTAGCCTGTTTGAGCCAGCAGCCATCCATAGTCAGCCCACCTGTAACCATCAACACACTTTGTGCTGCATTTAAACTCTTATGCATGGACTCTCCACTATAGAGAGCAGATTAATTGCCCCTTTTCTCTCTAATTGAGCCAGCAGAGTTCACATGAACATTTGTGTACAATATTCCTGTGTGTAAACCCTCTCCTATACATAGTGAAGTTAACAGCCTGGGATGACTCAGGTGATGCACATAGATGAAACATATTTCCCTACTTAAGTTTCCATGTATATCTGCAGTCTTTCTCTTTCTACATTCTTCATAAAATGCACACCGTGTTATATATCTTTCTTCCTCATTCAACAGTGGGTGTGGAGTCTGGGCATACACTGTGTGTGAGTTGATTGGAGGAAAGGCATCCCCTCCACATAGGCAGAGAAACGAAGAAACAAACTTACAGAGCTGCAGTCTAAATAGACAAGAATGGAGCAGCAGAAAGACACAGCACTCAGAACTCCAACCACATTGCATATTATTTTATATATACTGTGATTCTGTACTTGCCAAATATGCTGCAGAAATTTCCCTCCACTGAGTCTGGCTACAACCATTTTAAATTCAGCCCTGCAGCTTTCATTGGCCTTCTTATGACTCACACCCCCCACTCCCTTCCTGGCAAAGTCTCATGAGAGTGAGAGAGAGCTGTGCATGATGTCAAAAGCCTAGGCTTTTAACCAGAGAAGAAACAGGAAGTGGGCTATATACGGTATTTACTGGCAGGAACAAAAATGTTTTACTATCCAAAGTTAAAACAACAAAGCCAGAATATTTAATAGATTGGAAAGTTGAAAAAATGACTGAAGGTCCGCTTTAAGTACAAAAAGACTAGAGCCAATGGGACTTTCAAGCTGCCAAATAAACACAAAAGGAATTAAAAGCATTAATGTATGTATACATCTTTAAAATCACAATAAGGGAAAGTTGGCTACATGATCACAATTGCAGAGCATAGTTCAGCAGGTGTTTCTCTTCATTAACAAGAAAGAGCCATTCTCAACATGTTTCACCTTCCTAGGCTTCTTCAGGAGATATGCATAGCTGCTAAGTATACTGTATGAATAAAATTGCATAATCAACATACACATCATCAAATCGGTGCACATACTCTTTGATATAGGTTATTAGAGCCATACCATCCTCTTACTAATCATAAACCATGCACATTCTACCAAAGTAGGGAGTCTTGAATACATCCCTATGCATTTATGTGGTGAGGCTGTGGACAAGCATTGCTTCAACGAGAAACCAGATGGAATAATTTATTGCATGCTATGAAACATCCGGGCCTAAATGAATCTATCAGTTACAAATCCTTCTTATAAATATTACCTGATCGACTAATACTACATCCAGGCTCTTTTTCCACAAATTGATGAGCCCTTTTTTTGAGGATGTTATTTGTTTTCTTTATTCTTAGGTATGTTTTCTTTTTGGGGATGTCTTAAACCTATATCCTTATGTACTTGTAGGTCTTTGATGTACAATATATGTATGCATTAAATATGTCATTCCTTGTTTATTTGGATGTCTTAGATATAGGAATTGGATTGGATACTTTCCATGCCAATGCCTAATGCCCCCCCCCCCCCCCCCCCTTTTTCTCTCTCCACCTTTTTCCCCCTTTTTTATGACTGTGACTTTAGATGTATGAATAAATTAATGCTTTTCATTCTTTTGTGCTCATTTGGCCCCTTAAAAGTACTGTTTGCTGTCATCTTTTTGTAGTTATTATTAGTGGGATGTGGTGCTGTGGAGATATTTTCTTTTCAGTCTCCAATAATCTGCCTTTTATATAGGTACAGTACACAAAGTAAGGTAAAGGAAAATTTTACTTTTTGTATCAATGTGTACTGTCCGTTTAAGAAAAAAAGGGTCTGATATGGATTTTGAGGGGACCTTATGCCAAAATGAATGCCAGGAACAATCATGTATCTACAATTTTATTTTCTTTGTAAGTATCACTTCTGCTGGAGTACTGTACATCATACTAGTATGCAACTTTATGTGCAGGTTGAAGACATCTCCAAACATGTTATTTAAAGGACAAAAAAAAAACATTGAGTGTCTCCCCTTCCCAACCAAATGCCAACATCCTATGTGATAAATAAAATTTGTATTTTCAATACAATCTAGTATCCGGGGAATGCCTGAAAAGTCCAAACTCTTTCTTTGTTGTATTTCATTTAAAGGCATTGTGCATTTTTATTGCTGCCATTTAAGCCACTTTAAAAGACCTGCTCCATGATGAACAATAGTTTTAACCACTTGGGTCTCTAGTGCCATTTTAAAATTGCACTTGGATAGCAGCTATTTGTTCCAATGCCATTTTAAAAATGCTGTGTTAGGAAGAAATAACTATTTATTTCCACTATTTATTTACAATAAAAAAATAAATAAAAAAAGGATGTACCCAGATTTGCTACAGAGTTAAATCACAATCTGTCCCCCCAAAAAAGATATATAAAACATACAAAACTTGGACCTTGTTAGCTTCCAATTAACTTTTTAAAAAAAAAACTTGCAAATTGGCTTTGAAAAGGATAGATATGCAGATATTGTTCACTGTTGTCACCACCAGGAAAATCGCCCTGATAAATGCCATGCAGCCATGGGTGGAGTGAATGCATATAGATATAAGTGGCTGCAAAATGGCTGAAGGGGTTTAGCAGATTCCTGCAGCAAGACTTACAGGTGTGTGTGTGTGAACAGTTGTGACCAGGAAGCCTATACAAGCAATTAAAGGCTGACATGAGCCGCGTCTGTCACTGTTCACATGTTTATGAACATCAACCTTAGCTAGGGAAGATGATTGACCCTGGGCACAAACGGGTCCCTATTCACAGGTGTGAATAAGCCCTCACTGTTAAGAAAGTGTTCTAGCTTTTAACACTAGCACCTAACATGCCTTTTACCCTTAATAGCAAAATGTCAGCAAGTAGACTTATACTATGTTTACAGAGGATTAAAATACCTAAGTGCATGGAACCAGAATGAAAGACAGTGCTTGACTGTAATTATTTGTTTTGAGCTTAGGATCTAGATGACCCCTAAAATTGATATTTTGTCCATGCCAGGTTTTTTGACATTTTTATTAAACGATTTGCAAATCTTTCAGCTTCGTGTTCTGTAATTACCTAAAGAATAAACAATGTGGATGTACATTTGTAAGAAGAAATCCTTACTTGCCAAAAAAGAGTCATTCATAAGAAACTCAGCATGCCTACAAATGTTTATTTTTTGTTTTTTCAAAAATTTCTTGATTTTTTTTTATTTCCATTTATCCTTGTTGGTTTCACACATTACTTCTTATTTTGTAGTTTTCTGTAATTACTTGGTCTCTTAAATGGGCACAATCCATACTAAATAGATCCTGCAACAAATTGCAGGTTAACGCAAAGATAAATTATTGTTTTATTCACTTGCAATATGTCTTTTACATTTTTGTTGTTTTAGCTCTGATTGCAGTTTATAATATGAATTTATTGTTTAACCACTTTCAGACCGGACCAATTTGCTGGTCAAAGACCAGACCGCTTTTTGCGATTCGGCACTGCGTCGCTTTAACTGACAATTGCGCGGTCGTGCGACGTGGCTCCCAAACAAAATTGACATCCTTTTTTTCCCACAAATAGAGCTTTATTTTGGTGGTATTTGATCACCCCTGCGGTTTTTATTTTTTGCGCTATAAACAAAAATAGAGCGACAATTTAGAAAAAAACGCATTATGTTTTACTTTTTGTTATAATAAATATCCCCCAAAAATATATAAAAAAACATTTTTTTCCCTCAGTTTAGGCCGATACGTATTCTTCTACATATTTTTGGTAAAAAAAATCGCAATAAGCGATTATTGATTGGTTTGCGCAAAAGTTATAGCGTTTACAAAATAGGGATAGTTTTATGGCATTTTTATTAATAATTTTTTATTATTTTTTTTTTTACTAGTAATGGCGGCGATCAGCG
The DNA here is from genome assembly GCF_037356315.1 of Lithobates pipiens. Lineage (NCBI taxonomy): Eukaryota > Metazoa > Chordata > Amphibia > Anura > Ranidae > Lithobates > Lithobates pipiens. The sequence goes on along the minus strand of NW_027507903.1, from coordinate 322,077,423 downwards.
ATTTTTATTGTGACTGCAACATTTTGGGGGACCCATTGGACATTTTTGACACATTTTTGGGACCATTGTCATTTATACAATAATCACTGCTATATAAATGCAGTGATTGCTGTGTAAATGACACTGGCAGTGAAGGGGTTAATCAGTGGGTGGCAGTGTAGGGGTTAAGTGTTCCTAGGGGTGTGTTACTAACTGTGGGGGGGGTTGGGCTTTCATCTAGTGAACACTGATCTCTGCTCTAATCACATGGAGCAGAGATCAGCGTCACTAGTTGCTAGGCAGAATGGAGAAATGTTGTTTACAACGGCATTTCTTCATTCGGCCGCTCCGTGAGACGATCGCGGGGATGCCCGCGGCGATCGAGTCCGCGGGTCCCGCGACCGGACTCACGGAGGTCCCGACCAGCGCGGGAGCGCACCGCCGGCGGCGCGCTCCCGATGGCAGGGCGGCAAATTTAAAGGGACGTACATGTACGCCCATTTGCCTGCCCGTGCCATTCTGTCGACGTACATCGTCGTGCGCTGGTCGGCAAGTGGTTAAAGGTTTTGTAAGCCTTCAAGGTTTTTCACCTCAATGCTTTCTATGCATTGAGGTGAAAAACCTCCTGTAATGCTGCAGCCCCCCTAGCAACTGTTTTACTTACCTGTACCCCCTCTATCTCGTCCTGGGAATGAGCACACCAGCAAAAACCGGTGTCTTGGGTGCTGATTGGATGGATTGTGTAGCAGCAAAGCCATTGGCTCCCGCTGCTGTCAATCAAATCCAATGACCCAGGCGCCAGGGGCAGGGCCAAGTCATACATTCGGCTTCTTTGGACGTCGAATGAATGACTCGGAAGCATGCAAGGTAACCTCCTGGGAGAGCGCTTCTCCCAGGGGGTTATCTGATGTGGGGAGGAGCCGTGAGAGCTGCCGAGGGTCCCCAGAAGAGAAAGTTCAGGGCCACTCTGTGCAAAATGAGCTGCACAGTGGAGATAAGTATGATATGTGTGTTATTAAAAAACAAAAACAAAAAAACAAAGCTTTAGTGTCACTTTGAGTAATAGATTTTAAAGGCCATCTCCCCTTTCTGAAAAAAAAATTGAATTAAATTTCTCAGCAATGGTTAAAATAAAAAGGCAGCTTTCAGTGAAATAGCCACCTTTAACCACTTGAGATCCGCGCTATAGTCAAATGACGGCTACAGCGCGGATCTCAAATTCCGGGACTACGTCTATTGACGTCGTCCCCTTTAAGGGCTCCCCACGCGCTCCCGGGAGCGCACATCGGGGAAAATCTGTGTTGGCCGTGTCCCCTGGACACAGCCCATCACAGATCGCTATAAACGGCCAATCACAGCGGCCGTTTACAGCGAGATCGCCGCCTTCAATGGGTGATGATCTCAAATGTAAACAAATGAGATCATCACCCATTGCCGAATCTGTCTCCTCACACAGCGATAGCGTGTGAGGAGAGAGATACTGTGAGTGAACAAAAAAAAAGTATTTTCTGCCATCTTTGCCCATATTTACCCTGCCAGTGCCCAGATCTACCCTGCCAGTGCCCAGATCTACCCCACCAGTGCCAAGATCTACCCCGCCAGTGCCCATCTCTACCCCACCTGTGGCCACCTGTGTCCACATGGGCCCACATGTGCCCACCTGTGCCCACCTGTGCACCGCCAGTGCCCACCTGTGCCCACCTGTGCACCACCAGTGCCCACCTGTGCACCGCCAGTGCCCCATCTGTGCACCGCCAGTGCCTACCAGTGCCCGCCAGTGCCCATCTGTGCACCGCCAGTGCCTGCCAGTGCCCGCCAGTGCCAATCGGTGCCCATCTGTACCAATCAGTGCCCATCTGTGCCGCCTCAGCAGTGCCCATCTGTGCCGCCTCAGCAGTGCCCATTTGTGCCGCCTCAGCAGTGCCCATCTGTGCTGCCTCAGCAGTGCCCATCTGTGCCCATCTGCTGCCTCATCAGTGCACATCTGCAATAAATCTGCACATCTGTGCAATAAATCAGTGCACATCTGTGCCAACCCATCAGTGCCCATCTGCCGAACTCAGCAGTGCCCATCTGTGCCGACTCAGCAGTGCCCATCTGTGCCGACTCAGCAGTGCCCATCTGTGCTGACTCAGCAGTGCCCATTTGTGCCCATCTGCCGCCTCATCAGTGCACATCTGTGCAATAAATCTGCACATCTGTGCAATAAATCAGTGCACATCTGTGCCGACCCATCAGTGCCCATTTGTGCCACCTCAAAAGCACCCATCTGTGCCACCTCAAAAGCGCCCATCTGTGCCACCTCAAAAGCGCCCATCTGTGCCACCTCAAAAGCGCCCATCTGTATAACCAGTGCACATCTGTGCCGACTCATCAGTGCCCATCTGTGCCACCTCTGTGCTGCTTCAACAGTACACATCTGTGCCACCTCATCAGTGCACATCTGTGCCACCTCATCAGTGCACATCAGTGCTACCATGGCTAAACGAGTCTTTTCCGCTGAGGAGGCGTACCAAATTATTTCCACGGCCGACGAGCGCAACGGGGAGCTCTCCTCTTCAGATTTCTTTTTCAGATTCGGATTCTGAAGCCGACATAAATTATGAGCCAGTCCTCAGCAGTGAAACACTGAATGAATCCGAGGAGGAAGATATCCGGCCCATCAAACAAAGGCGTTATAGTGAGGCAGTGCCGTCCACCAGCACCGAAGTGCCGTCCACCAGCACCGCAGTGCCGTCCACCAGCACCGCAGTGCCCCGGCAAGAAAGGCCAAGTACCAGTGGGGTGTCATCTCAGCCCCAAAGGGTTAGGAGCCATGCCGGCCTTCCCTATGCCCTTCAGAACCCCTTGTGGCTTCCTCCTAATTCAGGAGAGGCCAATGTTCCCCCTTTCACTGCCCAGCCAGGAGTCCAGGTGGACACGGAGAATTTTACCCCAATAGATTTTTTTAATTTAATTTTTACGGAGGATATGTTGCCGTCAATTGTGGCCCAGTGCAACCTGTATGCACAACAATTTATTTTGCAAAATCCGACCTCTTATTATGCCCATCCCTACGAATGGAGAAACCTAACGGTGGAGGAGTTCAAGGTTTTTTTAGGCCTCACATTTAATATGGGACTCAACAAAAAAAATCAATTGCATACCTACTCGTCAACCCACCCCCTCCACCACTCTCCACTCTTCTCCGCGGTAATGCCCAGAAGCAGGTATCAGATGATCCTGAGGTTCTTACATTTCAGTGACAATTCAAAGTGCATTCCACGAAATGATCCAAATTATGACCGCCTTTACAAAATTCGACCAATACTTAATTATTTTTCAGAAACATTCCCCAAATTGTTTACCCCGGACCAACACATATGTGTGGATGAGTCCCTTATTAAATTTAGCGGCAGGCTTAGAATGAAGCAATTTATGCCCAGCAAAAGGGCCCGCTATGGGGTGAAGGTCTACAAATGATGCGACCGAGCCACAGGGTACACATATTCCTTCATGGTGTACGAAGGGAAGGACACCCAGCTGCAGCCCCCTAATTGTCCGGACTACTTGGGATCCAGCGGAAAAATAGTTTGAGACCTCATATACCCCCTATTGGATAAAGGCTACCAGCTGTATGTAGATAACTTCTACACATCTCTGCCCCTGTTCCACAACCTTCACCGGAAGAAGACGCCAGCATGTGGCACCGTAAAAAGGAATCGGAAGGGCTTTCCTCAAAGTCTTGTGAATAAGAAGCTGCGAAAAGGAGAAACCGCAAGTCTGAGAAACAAGGAGGTTCTGGCAGTGAAGTGGAGGGACAGAAGGGATGTGTATATGTTGTCTTCTATCCACAATCATACCTTCGTGGAAATCCCCAGAAGAAATGGCCCCGTAAAGAAACCCAAATGCATTTCCGAATACAATTTGTTCATGGGGGGAGTTGACTTCAACGACCAAATGATGGAACCATATCTTGTCACAAGACGGACATACCACTGGTACAAAAAAGTAGCAATTTATTTTTTTCAATTGGCCATTTACAATTCCTATGTCATTTACCGCAACTCCACCCAAAACCCCAAACGTTTCTTTGGCTACCAGGAGGAAGTTTTCACTGCCCTTATTTTCCCAAACGGCCCACCAGAAAATATCCAATCAGACGTTGTTAGTCGACTCTCCGAGCATCACTTTCCCGATAAAATCCCTCCCAAACCAACAGGCCAAAGACATCAAAAAAGATGTAAGGTGTGTACCAGAGCAGGAGTCAGAAGAGACACATCTTATTACTGTGCACAATGTCCTTCCCAACCAGGCCTCTGCATAGGCGACTGTTTTCGGCGTTACCATACTTCAATACATTTTTAGTGAAGTATGGTAAACATAATCCTCAGTTCCTGCCTTCATACACCTTCACACCCCTTATGCCACTGCCTGCTCTGTAACTGACCCTGGCTTGTTATTTGACCACTCTTATGCCTGCCGATTCTGTACATACCGCTGCCTGATCTGGAACTGACCCTGGACTGTTATTCGACCATGCTTCTGCCTAACGATTCTGTACATACCTCTGCCTGATCTGGAACTGACCCTGGACTGTTATTCGACCATGCTTCTGTCTAACGATTCTGTACATATCTCTGCCTGATCTGAAACTGACCTTGGACTGTTTGACCACGATATTTGCCTGCCTCTTGGACTGATCTTGTATTCTGCAACTGGACTAGTGGGATTCAACACGGGGTCTCACATATGTGAGGGGCTCCAGTATAGTTTTTCTGGAAGAAGAAAACAATTTTCTTTGTTTTCTTATTCCTAGATTAGGGTCTGGAGACTCGGAGGCTTCAAAGAGATTTGGGAGGGAGAAGCCTCTACCCCTATCCCCATTCTGTCCTGAACGAGGCTCTACTTCTGTCTGCTGCCTGTAGGACTTACTGCCGTCATGCCACACTGACCACACCACAAGGACCTGCCTACTACCAGGACCAATATTTTTGGCACTGCTGACATCTCTGCACTGACCTTGGACTGTAATATGGACAATATCCCTGCCTGCTGCCTGAAAAACTGCGTTCGCTGTTGCTGACCAAGTCCCTGCCTGCTGCCTGGACCAGTGATATCCTCCTGTGGACAACTGCGCTTCTAAAACCACAGGTAATCTTTTCTTTACCCTTTGCTCAGCATAATGTATTTGGGGGTGTAATTCTTGGTATGTGCAGGCTATGTGTCCCTGGAACGCCGACGGTGTTTCTTGCATGTTGCGCCTCTGTATGTGGCCAGGCTGTGTAAACGTCTCACACATGTGGTATTGCCATACTCAGGAGGAGTAGTAGAATGTATTTTGGGATGTAAATGCTATGCGTTGGAAATATCTTATAAACGGACAACTTTGTGTAAAACAAAAATGGGTTTTCATTTTTTTCCACATTTTCCAAAAACTTCTGAAAAAAAATGAACCATTGGAAAGACTCATTATGCCTCATAGATTATACGTTGGGGTGTTAGCTTTCCAAAATGGGGTCATTTTCTAGACGTTTCCATTGCCCTGGTGTTCCAGGGCCTTCAAAACTGTAATAGGTGGTTGAGAAATGAAATGTGTAATTTATGCTCCTAGAATGCCTGAAGGTGCTACTTCAAAATTAGGCCTCTGTATGTGGTCAGGCTGTGTAAAAGTCTCACACATGTGGTATCGTTATACTCAGGAGGAGTAGGAGAATGTATTTTGGGGTGCTATTTTTGCTATGTAAATGCTATGCGTTGGAAATATCTTATAAACGGACAACTTTGTGTAAAAAAAATTGCGTTTTCATTTTTTTCAAAATTTTCCAAAAATTTCTGGAAAAAAATGAACCATTGAAAAGACTCATTATGCCTCATAGATTATACGTTGGGGTGTTAGCTTTCCAAAATGGGGTCATTTTTTGGACGTTTCCATTGCCCTGGTGTTTCAGGGCCTTCAAAACTGTAATAGGTGGTTGAGAAATGAAATGTGTAATTTATGCTCCTAGAATGCCTGAAGGTGCTACTTCAAAATTAGGCCTCTGTATGTGGTCAGGCTGTGTAAAAGTCTCACACATGTGGTATCGTTATACTCAAGAGGAGTAGGAGTATGTATTTTGGGGTGTTATTTGTGGTATGCACATTCCGTGTGGGAGAAATAAGCTATTACAATTAAAATTTTGTGGGAAAAAAAAAATCTTAATTTTGCAAAGAATTGTGGGAAAAAATGGCAACTTAAAATAACTCACCATGCCTCTTACTAAATACATTGGAATGTCTACTTTCCAAAAAGGGGTAATTTGGGGGGCATTTGTACTTTCCTGGCTTGTTAGCGTCTCAAGAATGGAGATAGGCCTTAGTACATCAGATGTGATCTTTTTTTGCAAATCTTTATGATTTGCACCATAGCTTGTAGACTCTATAAATTTCACACAGATCATATAATATGCAAAAATTTGGGTTATTTTTACCAAAGATGTGTAGTAGTATAAATTGTGGCCAAAATTTATGAAGAAAAATTGCTAATTTGCTAAATTTTGTCACAGAAACGAAGAAAAATCATTTTTTTTTCCAAATTTTCGGTCTTTTTTCATTTATAGCGCAGAAAATAAAAAACCGAGAGGTGATCAAATACCACCAAAAGAAAGCTCTATTGGTATGAAGAAAAGGACAAAAAAATAATTTGGTTACAGTGTTGCATGACTGAGTAATTGCCATTCAAAATGTGAGAGCACTGAAAGCTGAAAATTGGGCTGGGACTGAGGGGGGGTTTAAGTGCCCAGTAAGCAAGTGGTTAATCTGGGTCTGTCCCCTTACAGAAAGTAAACATGTCCATGAGATGTCATCAGGGGTGAATTAGAAATCACAGGGCCCCATAGAAATTTTTTTAATGGGCCCCCAACATACAAAAATATTATTGTTCAACACTCTTATTATCAGCACAGGTGACAAAGGACTAAAGAGAAGGCAGTAGTGATTTTCCAGAGATTACACAGGAAAGGTGGGTGAGTTTTATTCAACCAGGGAGTACATTATTTAAAAATAACACTTAATGAGGAAGTGTGCATGGCATATGGAATGTGGTGCTTCAAAATAGAGAACCTACAGCATGGCATATGGAATGAAGCAGTAAATAATTGTGATTATTCAGCATAACACAATGAAACAGGCAATGCAGAATACGTTAACAAATCCAGCTTCTGTACTCAAATTTGTAACAAAAATAAAGTGAGATGAAGGTAGATGTTCTCTCGCTTATGCCACGTACACACGACTGGACTTTCTGGAAGTCTATGCCTAACAAAATCAGTCCGTCGGACAAACCGATCGTGTGTGGGCTAATTCAATTATTTTTCATTAAAAAAAATCAGACGGACCAAATACGAAACAAGGGAAGCTATTGGCTACTGGCTATTGAAGTTCCTTGTTTTAGTCCCGGTCTTACGCCATCACTTCCAAAACGAACGAACTTTCGAATGGACTTAGTCCGTTCGCGTGTGGCCAAGTCCGTTCGTTCGCAAAGTCCATCGGAACTCCACCGAAAGTCTGTCGGGAAGACCATCTGACACAGTCTGCCGGAAAGTCCAGTCATGTGTATGCAGCATAACAGTTATCTTAAATCCACAGAAGTAGCATCCACTATATGGTGTCCACTAGACCTTGCTCCATTCCTTAGACAGGGGTGATCCATATGCACTGCATTATAGAAAAGTAAAAAAAAGGGTGACACATCAGCCTAGTGGATTTATCCAAACACACCATTTATTAAAATGATAAAAGTAGTATATTATACTTACAAACAAACTGTATAAAGGGCTTGTCTTATATCACAAAGGAAACAACCAGAACCACCGTTGGTACCCCAAATGGGCATATGATGATGCCATAGAGACCTGCAGATGCTGACACATTTTGAGGATGATCCCTCTTCCACAGTGCTCTGGTATCTTTGTATAAACACACTAAACTAAACTATTTTTTTCTTTCTATAATGCAATTCAGAATAGGTAACATACAGCATGGCATAAATAATGGGCTCTTTTATACCACTGCACTGTCCTAAAGTGATGCAGTGCCATTCTTTCTGAATAGCACTGCATCGCAGTAACTTGCACCATCCTTATTAGTTCCCCAATGGACTTTGGCATGTTTCAGCAAAAGTACATTCACCTTCTTTGGTACATTCCATTCAAATGGGCTGCCTTAACTCAGCACACATTAATGTGCACCAAAATGCACAATGATGCATATACACTGACATGCTTTATGGCTTCCCTCTTCTTTATCAGCACCAATCATCCCCCCATTTACAACTCAACCAGACATTCAGATAGAAATAGAAAATTGTACAACTCTTGAGTTTTTTTTACTTGTTTTTCACTAAGGACTTATATCTTACTTGGCCTTATTTGTCCACACACCTAATTTTCCATATATCACTGTATTCCTCAGCTATGGCCAGGACATGCTAAAAACAGTGTTAATTTTGTTGATGAAAATATTTTCATCATCATTTTCATCAGAGGCATGTTTACCGTGATGACTAGTACCAAACTAAAATAAATTCGAATTTTTGTCAATTGACAAAAACTATGATGAAAATCGATTTGAATTTTCTGCAATGACTAAAAATGGAATGAAAATGTGAGAGAGAGACGTTTTCTCATGTGAACCTTCTCTTTATATAATGGCTAAATATATGTCTGTGTTTTGTTCAAACCTAACACCATAAATAATAATATGTTTATAATGAGCTTGGAAATGATAGAGAAATGTTTAAAGAAAAGCATTTAAATTAACTAAATTTAGCTAAACCCATTAGATTTTAATTGACTAAAATACAATGGAAACAAAACAGATGACTAAAACTAGAAATAAAATGGAATTTTAGTTAAAAGACTATGACCAAAACTAATTCAAAATAATTAGGAGATTCATGCATTTCATTGACAATTTCCTGTGCCCTCCCTGAAGTCACTCTGAATATGACAGGCTTTACAAAATAAGCTAATTTATTAATCATGTGTCCTCAAAATGTTCTGAAATGTATACTCCCAATAAAAATATTTGCATAGATGAGCCCCTTATACATTTTACAAACAGACTGGGCATCAAACAGTATATCCCCAGTAAATATGCCAGCTAAAGGGTGATGTTATATAAACTTTGAAAGATGGCCACAGGTAGATATAATCTTCCATGATTATGAAGAGAAAGATAACCACCTGGAGCCCCCTGGATGCCCAAGTTATATGGGTAGCAGTGGAAAAATAGTGTGGGACATTTTTTCACCTTTATCTCATCAGGTACAGTATATCACCTCTATGTGGACAATTTCTATCCCAGCCTGACACTTTTCCAACACCTTTTTTCTGTAGCAAACTGTAGCTTGTGGTACAGTGCAAACAAATTTCAAGGGCTTTCCACAAAGACTGTAACCATAAAACTGAAAACAGGTAGTCAGCAAGTTTGCACAATGAGGAAATGTTGGCCTTTAAATGCGTATGTCTTGTCTTCCATTCATGAAGACACCTCACTGGAAATCCAGGGAAGACACAGTCTGGTGAAAAAATATCTTTGCATACACAAATGCAATCAATTTAAGGGAGATGTACATTTAAATGACCAAAGGATAAAGCCTGACCTGGCAACCAAAAGATTCATTCGCTGGCATAAAAGTGTTTCAATCCATCTAATTCTATCTTATTGTAGTTGGCCATTTACAAATCTTTCATCATCTACAAGCCAAAGAAAGAAGACATGGCTCCTTCCTAAACTACCAACAAGAGGTTGTAACAACCCTTATTTACCAGCAAGGCCCTGCATCTGAAAGCCTATATTCTGATGGTGTCAGAAGGCTGCAAGAGAGACACTTCCCTGATATTATCCCTCCACTTGAAACAGACCAAAGTTATAAGGCCTGACATACGTTATTCCTGTCCTGATGTCCCTCACAACCTGGCCTCTACATAAAAGGAATGTTTCCATCGATACTATACCTCGCTACGATGATAGTGAAGGTATGGTGAAAATGTTTCTCCTATGTGCGACTACTTGAATTTTGTATCTGATGTCTTGTGTAATGACCATTTACTTCTTTTCTCAACCATGTTCTTGCCTGCCGTCTGGATCAACCATTTACCTGCATAATAACTATGCCCCTACTAACTACCTCCTGAATTGATCCTGGTCTGTTTATTGACCGTTAGGGACCCGATGTTCCTCTCAAAATCCATACCAGACCCAATTGGCCTGGGGGACCCAATGCCGTTTTTTTTCCTTGATTTTTCATCTATATTACCGGGAGCCAGCAATACATTACAGCCATGAGAAAGTTTAAATTATTTTTTTTTCCTTTTTTTTGTTCTTTAGAAAAGTAATTTTGCTGTGTCACTGTTCTATATGTCACACAGATGAGCCACTATACAGGCAGACTAAGGAGACCCCCAGGAACGATATTTAAAGCAATCTTTCATTTTTATTGTTTCACTTTAAGCATTAATAAAATCACTGCTCCTGAAAAAATTGTTGTTTTTGCATTAATACATGTCCCCTAGGGCAGTACCTGGGTCCCCATACACTTTTTATGGAATTAACTTTCATATAAGCCTTTAAATTAGCACTTTTGATTTTTCCTGCTTGTGTATTCAGGATTTTAATAGGGTTTGCATGTTCGATGCATGTTTGGTCGCATGTTGTGGTGCGAACCGAACCAGGGGGATGTTTGGCCCTTCCCTATTGACCATGTGTCATCATGACTGATTTTTTTCTCTGTGCATTGACCATAAGTCTACCTGCTGCCTTAACTGTCCCTGGCCTTTTAATTGACCACCCTTACATTTTAGTAAATATTTTATTATATCTTTTCATGTGACAACACTGAAGAAATTACACTTTGGTACAATGTAAATTAATTAGTGTACAACTTGTATAACAGTGTAAATTTGCTGTCCCCTCAAAATAACTCAACACACAGCCATTAATGTCTAATCTGCTGACAACAAAAGTGAGTACACCCCTAAGTGAAAATGTCCAAATTGGGCCCAATTTGTTGTTGATGTTATCACTCTCAGTCTCTCATGTTGCTCTACATAAAGATGGTCTGGGCTATAAGATTGATAAAATAAAGTGATATCAATGCAAAAAAATGGAAATAAAATCTCAAGCCCCATACACATGTTCAGAAATTCTGCCAGCAAAAGTTGGATCTGAGCTTTTAGTCAGAAATTCCGACCATGTGTATGCTCCATCAGACTTTTGCTGGCAGAATTCCACCCAGCAAAAGATTGAGAGCAGGTTCTCTATTTTTCGGTCAGAAAAAGTTCCGATCAGAAATTCTGATCGTCTGTACAAATTCCAACGCACACAATTCCTACACATGCTCGGAAACAATTTGATGCATGCTCAGAAGCATTCAACTTAATTTTCTTGGCTTGTCATAGTGTTGTATGTCACTGCGTTCTTGACGGTCAAAAGTTCAGAGAACTTTTGTGTGACTGTGTGTATGCAAGCCAAGCTTGAGCGCAATTCCATCGCAAAAACCATCCAAGTTTTTTCCGACGGAAAATCCACTCGTGTGTATGGGGCATAACAGTTGCTGAACACTCCAGGCAACTTTACAAAAAAATCCCAGGCAATTAAAATACAAAGAATAGTGCAGTGCTAATTATCACAAATGATTCATCTCATCCTTCAATAAGATTAATGATATATTCGTTGGGAGATATATATACGCCACACACTGCATCAAATTTGTCTGCATGGCTGAAGTCCCAGAAGGAACTCTCTTCTAAAGATAATGCACAAGAAAGCCTGTAAACAGTTTGCTGAAGACAAGCAAGCTAAGGACATGGATTACTGGAACCATGTCCTGTGGTCTGATGAGACCAAGATAAACTTATTTGGTTCAGATTATGTCAAGAGTGTGTGGCAGCAACCAGGTGAGGAGTACAAAGACAAGTGTGTCTTGCCTACAGTCAAGCATGGTGGTGGGAGTGCCATGGTCTGGGGCTGCATGAGTACTGCTGGAACTGGGGAGCTACAGTTCATTGAGGGAACCATGAATGCCAACATGTACTGTGACATAATAAAGCAAAGCATGACCCCCTCCTTTTGGAGACTGGGCCACAGGGCAGTATTTCAACATGATAACGACCCCAAACACACCTCAAAAATGACTACTGCCTTGCTAAAGAAGCTGAGGGTAAAGGTGATGGACTGGCCAAGCATGTCTCCAGACCTAAACCCTATTGAGCATCTGTGGGGCATCCTCAATCTGAAGGTGGAGGTGCGCAAGGTCTCTAACATCCACCAGTTCCATGATGTTGTCATGGAGGAGTGGAAGAGGATTCCAGTGGCAACTTGTGAAGCTCTTGTGAACTCCATGCCCAAGAGGGTTAAGGCAGAGCTGGAAAAAAATGAAGGCCCCACAAAATATTGACACTTTGGGCCCAATTTGGGGTGTACTCACCTTTGCTGCCAGCAATTTAGACATTAATGGCTGTGTGTTGAGTTATTTTGAGGGGACAGCAAATTGTCACTGTCATGCAAGCTGTACACTTACTACTTACCGTATATACTCGAGTATAAGCCGAGATTTTCAGCCCCTTTTTTTAGGCTGAAAGTGCCCCCACCCCTCGGCTTATACTCGAGTCACGGAGATCAGGTAGACAGACGGCGGCCATTCCACTATTCAAAAGCCGCGCCTCCCTGTCTGTGATAGGCGGAACACTCAATTTCCCAGCAGTCAGTGTTCCGCCTATCACGGACATCCGCTCATTCTCATACTACGGACGAGGATGAGAGGATGTCCGTGATAGGCGGAACACTGACTGCTGGGAAATTGAGTGTTCCGCCTATCACAGACAGAGAGGCGTGGCTTTTGAACAGTGGAATGGCCGCCGTCTGTCAGACGAGGAGGAGAGGTGCGGCATTGCACACAGAGGCTGCGGATTGGCACAGGTAGGCAGGGATGGACACAGGGATGGACAGGACACAGGGATGGACGGGACACAGCGATGGACGGGACACAGCGATGGATGGGACACAGCGATGGACGGGACACAGCGATGGACGGGACACAGGGATGGACGGGACACAGCGATGGACGGGACACAGCGATGGACGGGACACAGGGATGGATGGGACACAGCGATGGACGGGACACAGGGATGGACGGGACACAGGGATGGACACAGGGATGGACGGGACACAGGGATGAACACAGGGATGGACGGGACACAGGGATGTCTCACCCTCGGCTTATACACGAGTCAATAAGTTTTCCCAGTTTTTTTGTGGTAAATTAGGGGCCTCGGCTTATATTCGGATCGACCTATACTCGAGTATATACGGTACTACTTTACATTGTAGCAAAGTGTAATTTCTTCAGTGTTGCCACATGAAAAGATATTATAAAATATGTACAAAAATGTGAGGACCACTCTCACCTTGGAATTCTCACCAGCCCAATTCCTTCTCCATCATTCGCCTCACGTAAATAGATTCTATTTCAAGTCTCTGGCCATGCATATGGTCAACGCGGCCAAGCAGTGCATTCCAATCCACTGGGGATCCACTCACATCCCCTCATCCAAAGAATGGCTCCTTAGGATAGCTAACATATCCGAAATGGAACGACTTATCTCCCAGACAAATGACACACCCACAAAATTTTCATCAAAATGGGCCTGCTGGACCCACTACATCACAACGACAGAATACCGTAACTTAACAGCCCATAAGGCGCGACAACCCAACCCTTCGGAAGAAGCCCCACCCTAAGAGGACAGCCCTTTCCATCTAACCTCTCTGAATTGTAACATGTAACCCAGAACTGGTACCTCCTGTTCTCCGAACCCTCCAACCCGTGTCTGCCCCAGGCACATTTTGAGCCTGGGGGGGAGGGAGAGATGGCACCCATTCAACCCCCCCCGCCCCTATCCGCCCCCATTCCCTTACCCACCCCCTGTCCATTCATTTCCCTATCCCTACCCTCACCGACACCCATAATTCCTTTACAGAAGTACGACATCCAATCCAGAACCACCCTAGATAGAATGAACTGCTCCCACAGGTGTTAAATTTAAATTTAAAGAACCTCCTTCTAATCCGCCCCTTAATACATTACAGACATATGAGCATAAGGGCAAATGAATATGATACATTAGGCCCAATACAAGAGCTGATCTATTCAGCCCGTGAAGGTTGATAATTCACACACAAACGACTCTACAGTATACCCTATTCCATCTGTCATGCTACTGTTTCATTACACCTCTGGTTGCGTTCTTTCGCCACAATGATGTTTTATTGTACTAAAACGTCCTGTCTTGGACATATGTTATGACTGTATCCTCTGTAAAGCTGCTTACTTCTGTAATGTTACTTATTATGCTGTTATTTCCCTCTCTTTATTTTCTTCAATAAAATATTCATGGAAAAAAAAATGCGAGGGGTGTACTCGCTTTTGTGAGATACTATATACTGTATTTGGCTGCTGTCTGGACTGATCTTTTGCCCATATACTGACCACATTCCTGTCTGCTGCCTAAACTGACTCTGGATTTTTAAATGACCACAATGTTGCCAGGTACCTGTTCCAATCCTTTAGCTATTGCTGAACATGTGTGTTCCTGCTGCCTGTACTGATTCTGGTATTTTTTTTATCAACCACGCTTCTTCTTTTGCCTGTTTTCTGACAACATCTCTACCTGCCACCAGTACTGACCCATTTACATGTCCCACTGACTGTGTTACTGCAAGACACCAGTCCCACACATCCTCTGAAGACAACTGCATGCCAATCACAAGAACCTTTCTCAGCCCTCTGTACTTCTTGGCCAGTAAACAATGAAGCATTGTGCTATGGGGACAACCAAGTACTCTTAGGTTAGGCCTGCTTGGCTTTTCAGAATGTAGTCTGCTCAAGGTAAAGCTACACTAAGCTATACTAGTACAGAGGCGTCCCTCATTGTTTTTTTATACAGTGTTTGTTGATTTTGTGATACAAAAGATACCATGTTGGGTACATAATCAGTTCAAACACTGAAAAAGTCTCACAACATGTGGTATATCCAAACTCAAGAGGTGCATCAGAATGTGCTTTTGAGCGTAATTATTAGTATGCCTATGACAACTTTGTGTAAAAAAAAAAAAACATTTTAATTTACCTACTCAATATTCCAAAAACTTGTGGGAAAAAATTACAGTGTCAAAAGACTCCTCATGCTTCATAGAAAATACCTTGGGTGTTTGCTTTCCAAAATGTGGTAATTTTCTGGGTGTTTTTATTGTCCTGGCACTCCTTGGCCTCCAAAAGTGTGATAGGTAGTCAGAAAATTAGATGTGTACCTAATCAGCTATTTCTTTACCTTATTTAGAAAGCATTCTTCTCCACTTCCTGTCTCTCCCATCGTGTGCAATATCCGGCTGCGTACAGGCTCCTGGGAGATGTTTGTCATAATTCCCAGGAGTCAGTGGGCATTGGTTATTCTCCTCATCATGATAATACAAAGCCGTTGTGATGGCAACCATAGAAGTTTCCTGGCCTATGAGTTTGTTAGAATACGCATGCGCGAGAATGGGCGGTCCATGCTGATTATTCAGCAGCACCGCATCCCGGAAGACTATGATAGTGGGCTTTGCATGCCCACTAGCAAGAAGGAAATGCTCAAGACATTAGAAATACAAGGTTCGTTTTTACAATAAAATAATAAAGATAGCAGCGAGATTGATGAGAATAGTGTATGCTGCATTGGGATTAGGATGATAACAGCAGATGGCTTTTAAAAAAAATGGAATATGTCAGTGGAACTCCGCTTTAAGTATCAAAAATGAAATCATTCACCACATTACACATTATCATTCACCTCATTACATATTAACAATAACTATTACTCACACCACCATATACACAAGTTCCAGTGGCCGCAATGAAAATGCATAAGCCTTATGAGTATCAGCACAAACCCCTACAGTATATGTGTGCTGTAAATGTGTTCCATAATTAGGCAAGTTTGAATCTGACAGATGATGTAATTCTTTTTTACTAAAGATTCTGTCAAGCTATCATGCTCAAACTTAGCTAATATTAGATGTTCTTAATAAGTATGCCACAGACAGGTAAAGGGAAGCAACTGCAAGAACCTTTGCTGTGTGGGAGTTCCATCATTTGTGCTTAAACTCAGTTTAAATGCATATAGAATGCTTTCAATTACTGTAAGTGTTGACAAAAATTAAATTGATGAAAAAGATAAAATTTTCTTCCTTTTCTGGCAGTCAGCCATGTCTGAAAGCTACTTTGAAGCTGTCACACCCACTATTTATTGCAATTCATCTAATTATTCCTGGCTAAATCTTCTGGTTTGTAAAGACACGTGTATAATTACTGCATATGAAGACCTTTGTTACTACATATTAGAAAGCTGGACTGTGAAACTGAAAAAAAAAAAAACAGAAACAGAATGTGTGATGTAAAGAAAACATTTTCAAATACAATAGTGAAAGCTAAATCATTTTCACAAAGGTACTTGCAAATTGTTTATATGGTTGCTTAACTTACTTAAAGAAAACTAAACCACCAGTTTAACAGTTTCCTAAAACAGTTACATTCAAGGCATGCTGGGAACGATAACTGTCACAGTTGCTTGTGCTTTTGATCAAACTTTCAAGCCATCAAATGGCTGCTGTCATAACTGATCACATGTGCAGCACCATAGAAAATGCAGATCAAACAGAGGCTAAGATGGCAGCTTGCTTGACAATAGGAGGGTTTAGTTCCCTTTTAATGTCAAAACAACATTGTTTTCTACCCAAGGAAAAATGTTAGCACATTCAGTCCTTGCCTCTATACTCTTATGCCGCGTACACACGATCAGACTATCTGGCGGACTTAGTCTGGCGGACAGACCGCCAGAAAGTCTGCCAGACTTTACAAATGAGCGGACCTGCCCACACACAACCAGACTTTTCTGGATGACTAGGTCCGCCGGACTATGGTGGGAGTCCGCCGTACTTTTGAAAATTAACGGACTTGTCCAGACACGGAGGAAAGTCTGTTCATTTTGAAAGCGGCTCCAGGTAGCCGGGACTAGCACAGGAGGTCAATGTCGCCGCCTTTGGCGGCAAGATTGACACGTCGCTAGCCCCGTCACCTGGTATAGACTTAAAGGGGAAGCCCTATGCCGAAAAAACGTGTGGGGGTCCCCCCCAGGTCCATATAAGACCCTTATCCGAGCACACAACCCGGCCGGTCAGGAAAGGGGGTGGGGATGAGTGAGCGCCCCCCCTCCTGAGCCGTACCAGGCTGCATGCCCTTAACATGGGAGGGTGCTTTGGGGAAGGGAGGCCATGCGGCCCCCCCCACCCCAAAGCACCTTGTCCCCATGTTGATGAGGACAAAGGCCTCTTCCTGACAACCCTGGCCATTGGTTCAAATGGGACTAGCATCCACTGGGACTGTGACATCATAATGGGCGGGGACATGACCCGGTGACCCCGTCCATTGTCCGTATATAAGTCGTCGTGCAACACGTCCCTGTCATTACGGCCAGAGACAGCGTTGAGTCAACATCTCAAGGAAGAAGAAGAGAAGGCGGCGACGATGACAGCCGCGACAGAAGACCGGGCCACCGCCAGTAACAGAGCTGGAAGAAGGAGCGGAGGCCCGGCAAGAAGAACCGAAGAGGGGGACAAGACCCCCGAAGTCGGAAGAAGAGACGGTGACAGAAGACCGGGCCACCGCTAGTAAAAGAGCTAAAGGAAGAAAGCGGAGGCCCGGCAAGAAGAACCGAAGAGGGGGACAAGACCCCCGAGGAGGGGGACAAGACTCCCGAAGTCGGAAGAAGATCCCCAGGCGGCGACGAAGAAGAAAGCCGGGCTCCTCATCCCCACCCCCTTTCCTGACAGGCCGGGTTGTGTGCTCGGATAAGGGTCTTATATGGACCTTTTATATGGACCGTTTTCGGCATAGAGCTTCCCCTTTAAGTCCATACCAGGTGACGGGGCTAGCGATGTGTCAATCTCACCGCCAAAGGCGGCAACATTGGCCTCCTGCACTAGTCCCAGCTACCTGGAGCCACGTTCAAAATGAATGGACTTTCCTCCGTGTGCAAGAAAGTCCGTTCATTTCAAAAGTCTGACGGACTATCACACAGACGGCCGGATTGCCAATTGACAATTTTTGAGTCAAAACGACTTAGTCCGCCGGATAGTTTGATCGTGTGTACGCGGCATTAGTTCTCTTTTTTCCCCAATGTAAGGAATACATTTCTAAATACAAGTGTAGCGCTATAACCTCAAAATGTATAGTGAAAAAAATATTATACAAGTATAAGTTGATATTGCAACAAAAGTAAATCTTTTTAGACCGAAAAATTTTTATTGTTCATATAAAAGTCCATGCATAAACCCATGAATTGGCAAATAAAAATGTAAAGTGCAACATGCAAAAATGTTTATATGAAAACCACAAGTAAACTTTAATCAGATTTTTAAACCAGAAAAAACTTCAAAAATAGCAGCTTAATGCAATCTCCAAAATGTGTTTGGAATCTCCACCTTCCACATATCTCCCAAAGTGCTCTCAAACACCTCTAATCACATGTAATACATCTTCAAAGCCTCTTACCAAATTATATGGATCATTACATAATAAATGGTCAAGAATATATAGCAATAAACCATTCCTCCAATGGTATCTACACTGTGACTTTACTCACCATTAGCTGATGTTACCTGCAAACCAAAAAGGAATATAGAAGTGCAAAGCATAGTGAAGTATGTAAAAACATTTTTTTTTTTTAAATATAGTATGCACTCACATAATAGATCTAGACAATTGCTTAATTAAAAGTCCCTCAATCTGTCAAAACAGTCAAATCCTCCAACAGTGGACATTAACCATACATGATAACTCACATTGTTGCCATATCCTATGCATTTTGTCAGGAAATGTTGTTGTCAGGAAATTGATTGTGGATTGGTTTGTGTATGGGCTTTAAAATTGGTTTGTGCATGGACAAAAAAAGTTTTTAACCTAATAACATTCACTGTATATGTTGAAATAGCAACTTATATATATATTTATTATATATATTTTTCCCATATAATTTAGGGGTAAAGAGCTACATTGTTACATTTATAAAATTTTTACAATTTGGTATCACACATTTTAGGTGTTGGCAGCTTTATCCAATAGTGATGAGCCAAATATTTTGAGTTTGGATTCAGGGAAGGTTTTCCAAACAAAACTGATTCCAAATACATGTTCTAAACTGTTTTAAAGTATAACTAAAGGCAAAATGTTTTTTTTTTTCTGTTTTGGATAGAGTGGAGAGGAATTTGAACCCATGTTTGTTTTTATTGCTGTCTGTGTCCCTGTTAACCACTTCAGATCTGCGATATAGCCGAATGATGGCCACAGTGATGACCTACTTTGCCGGGGGATGTCAATAGACGTCCTCTCATGCTCGAGCGGCCTGTATGCCATCTGCAGGGCACGCGCGGCGCGCTCAGTGATCAGCGAGTCTGTGAGACTCGCTGGATCACAGATCAAGGTAAGGGGTTGATCCTGGCCCCTTACAATGTGATCAGCTATCAGCCAATGCAAGCTGATCATGTGATGTAAACAGTGTCAGTAATTGGCTATTTTTTCTCCTCACGCTGTCAGCCGGTCACCGGCAACTGTCAGAGGGACACCGGTCCCGATCAACGAGAGAAGCCACCAGCTTATCTGTGCCCACTTGTGCCACCTGGCAGTGCCACCTACCAGTGCACAACAGTGCTGCCTACCAGTGCCCACCAGCACCATCTACCAGTGCCCACAGTGCCACCTATCAGTTCCCACAATGTCACCTATCAAAGTCACCATTCAGTGCCTCATCAACAGTGCTGCCCATCAGTGTCACCAACCAGTGCCTATCGGTGTCACATACCATTGTCATCTATCAGTGGTACCTATCAGTGACACCCATCAGTGCCACCCCTCAGGGCCCATCAGTGCCATCAGTGACCATCAGTGCCACCTTATCTGTGCCCATCAGTGCCGCCTTATCTGTTCCATAAGTGCCACCTTATCTATACCTATCAGTGCCATCTTATCTGTGCCTATCAGTGCCCATCAGTGATAAAAATGGGTCAGTTTTGCATGACTGGGTAATTATCATTCAAAGTGTGACAGAACTGAAATGTGTGATCATTATTAAAAGCATTACTCTGCCAAGCAGAATCTTTTTTTTTTTTAAGTTTATTTTTTGTTTGCATTGGTAAATGTTCTAAGGGCAGTGCTTAGCTTCCAATGCCATTTGTTTGACAATTCTTCGCCCGACTGATTTTAATAATTCAATTACCATTGATTTCAATAGGGTTCCAATTTAAAGTAACATTCAGAACTTTAGCACAGTTTGTCAAACCTCCCACAAATCACACCCACGTACATTTAGCTCATACCTAATGGAGAGAGAGAAAGCAACAAATGGGGGTGACTCTGTATAATTATTTCAATTCAGTGCAGGTCTTTTGTTTGCATATCCTGTATATACAACAGGTAAATTAAGTATTGAACATGTCACCATTTTTCTAGGTTCATATTTTTTTAAAGGTGCTATTAAAATGACATTTTCACCACATGTCGGTAACAACTAGGGACATTACGTAACCGAGTGACCCCGCCCCCTCTGACGCTACGGGAAAGCCATAGGGATGTCCCTGTGTGTCATAGCGGGGTGGGGTTACCCGGCGATATCATTGTGTGGCACCGCCTTCAGTTGTAAAAAAGCTGTCACCTGAGAGGCTGGTTGTAATGGGTGTCTCCCATGGAGGCAGATCGTAGGCGGTGTGCGGCTTCTTTTTTTTCCGGGTCATCGCAGCAAGAGAAGAAGAAGAAGACTTTGTGGGACAGTTTTATTTTTTATTTTTTTAATAATGGACTTTTCCAGGTGTGTCTTGTGTTTTTTTTTACCATTTTCACACTTTTTTTGTGAAATGGTAGGGGTACTTTTGTACCCCCTTACAATTTCACACATGGGGCTGGGATCTGGGGGTCCCCTCATTAAAGGGGGCTTCCAGATTCTGATAATCCCCCTGCCCGCAGACCCTAACAACTACCGGGCAAGGGTTGTGGGCATGAGGCCCTTCTCTCCATCAACATGGGGACAAGTTGCTTTGGGAGGCTACCCCAAAGCATCCTCCCCATGTTGAGCACATGTGACCTGGTATGATTCGGGGGGGCGCTCTCTCATCCTCCCCTCTTTTCCTGCGGCCTACCAGGTTGAGTACTCAGATAAGGGTCTGGTATGGTTTTTGAGGGGGGCCCCACACCATTTTTTTTTTATTTTGGCATGGGGTTCCCCTTAATATCCATACCAGACCTGAAGGGCAAGGTATGGAATTTGGGGGGACCCCCACACATTTTTTTCTTAATTTTGGTGCGGGGTTCCCCTGTGGGGGAATCGCATGCTGTCTTTATCAATGTACTTTTATGTGTATTGCCGGGACTGACAATTCATTATAGCCGCGAGTACTTTTAAATTACTTTTTTCCTTTAGAAATGTAATTTTGCTCTCAGACTGTTCTAAACATGGGAAACATGCACCACTTTATAGGCATACTAAAGAAAGAAAACTTTGTTTTGCATTGATACATGTCCCCTGGGGCAGGGCCCAGGTCCCCAAACACTTTTTAAGACAATAACCTGCATATAAGCCTTTAAAATTAGTACTTTTGATTTTTCCTGTTCGTGTTCCCATAGACGTTAATGGTGTTCACGTGTTCAAACTAATTTTTTACCTGTTCGCATGTTCTGCAGCGAACCAAACCGGGGGGTATTTGGCTCATCCCTAGTAACAACCCATGCAATCCATACACACAAAGAAACCAGAACAAATAAGTTCAGCAATTATGTTATGTGTAATAAAATGTAATGACACAGGGAAAAAGTATTGAACACGCTAACTGAAATTTATTTAATACTTCCTACAAAATCCTTTGTTGGTAATGACAGCTTTGAGATGCCTCCTGTATGGAGAAACTAGTTACATGCATCGAGTATGATTTTGGCCCATTCTTCCACACAAACACTCTTCTATGAACATTGATCTGTACTTCTTAATAGATTTTCTATTGCATTCAAGTCATTGGCTGGGCCAGTCTAGCAACTTCATTTTCTTTCTTTAAAAACAATTAAGAGTTTCCTTGGCTTTGTGTTTGGGATCATTGTCTTGCTGAATTATCCACCATTTCATCTTCATCATTCTTGTAGATGGCAGCAGATTTTTATCAAGAATGTCTTGGTACATTTTTCCATTAATCCTTCCTTCAATGATATGAAGTTTACCAGTACCACATGCTGAAAAACAGCCCCACGCCATGATGCTCCCACCTCTCCTTCACTGTTGGTATGGGGGTGTTTTTGGAGTGATGTACAGTGTCATTTGACCTCCAAACATGTTGTGTATTATGACATCCAAAGAGTTAAATATTGTTCTCATCTGACCAGACTATATTCTCCCAGTATTTCACAGGCCTGTCTAAATGTTGTGCAGCAAACTTTAAACAAGTTTCAACGTGCATTTTCTTCAACAATGGAGTCTTGTCTGGTGAGTATGCATACAGGCCATGACAGTTGAGTGCATTACTTATATAATTATTTTTTTTAAAACAATTGTACCTGCTAATTCCAAGTCTTTCAGATGCTCTCCACAAGTGGTCCCTGGCTCTTGGACAACTCTTTTGATAATTCTTTCACCCCTCTTTAGAAAACTTGCGAGGAACACCTGGTCGTGGCAGGTTTATAGTGAATGTATATTCTTTTCACTTCTTGATTATGGTCACAACAGTGCTCACTGGAACATTCAGAAGTTTAGAAATCCTTCTGTAACCAATTCCATCAGTATGTTTTGCAACAATAAGGTTTTGAAGGTCTTCAGAGAGCTCTTTGCTTTTACCCATCATGATATGTTTCTTGTGTGACACTTTGGTAATGGGACACCTTTATATAGGCCATCCATTGAAACTGAACCAGCTGATATTCATTTGTAATGACAAGGGGCAGGATTGCTTTCTAATTACTGACAGATTTAAGTTGGTGTCTTGGCTTTCAATGCCCTTTTGCACCTCTTTTTCTTGTGTTCATTACTTTTTCCCTGTGTCATTCCATTTTGTTTCACATAACTTACCATATTTTTCGCTCCATATGATGCACCTGACCATAAGACACACCTAGGTTTTAAAAAAATATTCTGAACCAAATGGTGTACTAAAATATTTTCCAGTGCCCATGAAATGTAGAGTGACCATGCCATAGAAAAGGCAGAGTGACCATTACCATAGAAAATGCAGAGTGACCATTACCATAGAAATGCAGAGTTACCATTGCCTTACCTGATGTTATCCCAGCGGCCTGCCTATTCCTCCTGTCCTCGGTCAGTCCTCCTCCACCTACCTGGCCATTGTTCCTGGGAGCCGACTCCTGCCTTCACCTCTTCCTCTGGCCACTTCTGTCAGAGTCACAGGCCCTGCGTTTCTCTGCCTCTATGGTGCCAGGCTCCCCGAGGAACAGCTGGCACTTCTCCCTCCTCCATCAGGCCACTATGCACTAGGTGGCTGGGTACAGCTGGGTATCGCCAAGTATGATTGTGTATTACCGGGTATTGCAGGGTATGACTGGGTATTGCAGAGTATTGTCTGGGCATGGCAGAGTATTGGCTGGGTATGGCAGAGTATTGGCAGGGTATGGCAGAGTACTGGCAGGGTATTGCAGAGTATTGGCAGGGTATGGCAGAGTATTGGCAGGGTATTGCAGAGTAGTGGCAGGGTATGGCAGGGTATTGGCAGGGTATTGGCAGGGTATTGGCAGAGTGTTGGCAGAGTATTGCAGAGTATTGGCAGGGTATGGCAGAGTATTGGCAGGGAATTGGGGGGATGGTTGTGAATGCAATTGTCACAGAGCAGCGCTGTGGGCACTACAAATGCAGCCCACAGTGCTGCTGCCATCCGATCTCTCCCCTCCACTGTACAGATCTGTACGCAGATGGGAGAGAGGAACTGGCATCATCATGATGGAGTGATCACATTGTAAACAGTTGACGGGTGCACCAAGATGGCCACCGCTCCAGAGCTAGGTCGAAGCCGCGGCCTTTCCTAAGGCCGAGGCCACGGATCGTGGCGAGGGCGGTGCTTATCGTATATTTGCACCATAAGACGCATGGACATTTCCCCCCATATTTCTGGAGGAAATAGTGCGTCTTATAGTCCGAAAAATACGGTAATTTCTGAACTGATTTGTTTTGGTTTATTTGTATGTATGGATTGCATGAGTTGTTATCAACGTGTGGTGAAAAGATCATGTCAACAGCACCTTTAGGAATATATTTACCTAGAAAAATGGTGACACGTTCAATACTTATTTTACCCGCTGTATCAATCTGTTAATAGGAAGGCAGTGATTTTCTTCTGTCCCCTTCTGGCCCGCCCCACACAGATATGTATACTGTGGCAGGGCAATCCTGTACTGTGGCAGGCCAGTGGATTTTTACAGTATATTCCATTTTTTTATGGACAAATATTTTGTATGCACACTTTTCACACAATAAGCACACTGAGCACTTTATAGGTGTATTTTTTGGTTTATGGAACTTTTTATAGCCGTTTGTTATATTGAGCACTCACACGATTTAACACTATAATGTTTGTGTAGTTTGTAATTTGAAGAGATAAGACACGTTATTAGACAGTTTATTTTCTTTTTCCAAATTTTTTAATCCAACCACTTATTAGATTTAGGCAACACCATAGTTTGTAGACGATATAACTTTTGTGCAAACCAATAAATATACACTTATTAGGAGTTTTTTTTTTACCAAGAACATGTAGCAGAATACATATTGACCTAAATTGATGAATAAATTCAATTAAAAAAATATATATATTATTGGGAATGTTTTAGAGCATAAAGTAAAAAAAAAGTTTTTGTTTTCAAAATTGTTGGTCTTTTTTTTGTTTATAGCGCAAAAAATGAAAACCACAGGGGTGGTTAAATATCACCAAAAGAAAGCTTTATTTGTGGGGGGAAAAAGGAAATAAAATTGTATTTCGGCACAGCGTTGCGCGACCTCGTAAACTGTCAGTTAAAGTAATGCAGTGCCGTATCGCAAAAAAGGGCCTGGTCGGGGACGGGGGTAAACCTTCTGGGGCTAAAGAGGTTAAAGTAGTGCAAACAGAGAGGCAGTGTGTTATCTCTGTACATAGTTACTTTCATTTGAAGAGTTTGTCCGTATATTTTAGTTTTATAACTGAATTAGTTCTTGATGTAGTAGAACTGGTTTTCCTTAAAATCGTAGAGATTATCGTCAGCCAAACATCACATTAAAATGTCATTGTGAAAGGTCAGAGCATCTCTTAGGAAACAAAAGTTGTGTAAACGAAACAAAAATATTTAAGTATATTTATATTTAGGTCTCTTGAGCCATGAAATGCCTAAGGTGGTCTGAAAGAGCATCATTGTATGACAGGTGAGAAAATATACACAACTTCGATAACAGCAGAGTCACTAAGTCTGCAAATATATTTCAGTTGTAAACAGTCTCTGTTTGAGGCAGTCATATGAAAGCTTAAATGTATTCTGAGCAATAACGATCTATTGTTTCATGGTATTTTTAGAACATTAAAGTGAATACGTTAAAGCGTTATTCTGTAAACAAAGCGATTGCTTAGGACTACGTCACATGTCCACACTGCAGAATTGTATTGTCTCTGTTCATTTAAAATGTTTGCAAGCATACTATATGCCAGCTAGCATGCAGGGAATACCTAAAGTGTTTAATAATCCTCATACAGCTGAAAGAGTTGTTCCATATAACATTTGCATATATAACATTTTCAGTTGTATAATATTTAACAATTATAACAGTTAGCACTAGCTAAAATTGTGACAACAGTAGTATTTAAGGATGTAAGGATCCATTAAACGGTAACTCCACTTTTGTGGTGAAAAAAAAAATAGCAAATAATAAAAAATAATATAACATATACAATTGCAAACACAAGTCATATTCTAATTGAATGTTTCTAAAAAATTACCTTTCCTTTTTAATCTGCAGCCCTGTAATTTTCTGAAAATGCAATGCAATATGGCAACCAGAATGTGTACAGAACGGTTCCCTGATTTTCCCAGAAGTCTGCACTAAGATACAATTCAGATTTCTGGCATCTCTGCAACAAAAATATAATTTTTGGTAAAATACTCCCAATAGGAAATCATGTCTAAAGGGATGCAGACCCTGCAGCTTTCCTCATTAGTCCTGATTCTGCAGCAGCTGGTTGATAACTATGAAACCACTCATGGTCTTTTTTTTTGTAAAAAAAGCAGTGATTAAATAGCACTAAACGAAAGCTCTATTTGTGTGTAGAAAATGCAAAAAAATATATTTGGGTACAGTGTAGCATGATCGCGCAATTGTTATTCAAAGTGTTACAGCACTGAAAGCTAAAAAATGGCAAGTTGTTAAAGAGGAGCGTGACCTGGCTATCTAAAAAGTGAAAAGTCAGCAGCTACAAGTACTGTAGTAATTGTTTACTTTTTAAAATCACATATTTCCCATCCCAAGATGTCCAGCCAGCACTGTCATCCTAGCACCTGAAGCCTCCACCTCTGTTTTTATTCCCACATCACTATCTTGCATTCAGGAGCTGGCTCTGACCTCCTGATCTAAACATACACAAGATCCGCTGACTGGGGGAAAACTGTCCTTAAACCTCCTGGGTCATATGACATTTATCCCAGGAGGCTGCGGGTCCAGAGAGGGATGGCAGGATGGACAGAGGACTAAATCATTCTCACCTAGATGAGGAAGAGGAAGTGGGAGCAAGTACTTGCTAAAAAAGATACTTGCAAAAAAAAAAAAAAAAATCCAAATGTGTAATAGGGAGGGGGAGGGTTAGGATAATGTAACATCTGGCTGTTGTAGAACTACAAGTCTGATGAGGCATTGCAAGGCTGAACATTTACAAGCATGACTCCCAAAGGCAGAGGCATGAGGGGACTTGTTCCACAGGTTGAGCACCCAAGTGTGATTCTAAAGGTTCCATTTTTTTAAACATGTCATACTTACCTGGTTTGTGCAATGGTTTTTCACAGAGCAGCTCTGATACTCTTCTTCTCGAGTCCCCCACAGGCGCTCCTGGCTCCTTCCCCTTGACCAGTGCACTTTTGCATGCTCACTCCCTAACCCGCCCTATGTGTCCATAAGACACATAGAGCCACAGCCTGGTCTATCCCCCCACTCTCTCCTCATTGGCTCACTGGCTGTGATTGCCAGCCAATGAGCAGAGAGAGCAGAGATGAGAAGAGAGACCCAGGGCATCTCAGGCATCCAGGCACATCGCTGGATCGAGAGGGGGCTCAGGCGAGTATTAGGGGGCAGTGGGGGGAGCAGCATACAGAAGGTTTTTTAGCTTCAGGCAAAGAATACATGAAGGAAAAATGTGAGTGAAGGTCTCCTTAAAGACAGCCTATCTTTAGGAAGACGTTGATACCACTCAGGTTAGATTACAAAACTTGTGGCAAAAAAATAGTCTTCAAAAGACTCACTATGCCACTTAAAACAACCTTGGGGAGTTAACTCTCCAAAATGTAGTAATTTTATGGGTTGAAAGTCCAACGGTGCTTCTTGAAAACAGGGATATTATATTCAGCTAGGTTGTGAAAAAATCTCACACATATGGTATCACCATATTTGAAAGGAGTAGCAGAACATTTGTTAATTTCCGTTAAAAGTAGATTAGGGAAGTTTACAGAAGAAAGATAATATTATTCAATCCACAACAAGTGATGAGGACATCACTTTTTTTAGTAGCCAAGCATCGGGGGAACTAACATTTTTTTGCCACAAGTTTTTTTTTACACAAAGTTGTAAATTAGTAAGAAATTAGTAAGATATTCCAAACACATAGTTTGTGTGTACTATACACCCCCCAAAAAAAATTCTGCTACTCCTTTCAAGTATGAGATTTTTTTCACAACCTATTTGCATATAGTATCCCAGATTTAAAGAAGCACCTTTGGACTTTCAACCTACAAAATTACTACATTTTGGAGAGTAAACTCCCCAAGGTTCTTTTAAGTGGCCTGGTGAGTCTTTTGAAGACTCACAAATTGATACTTCTCACACACAGCAGGGGCATACTTAGAATTACACTGCAGAGTACATTCTGCTACTTCTTCAGTACAGGGATACCAAATTTGTGAGATTTTTTTCAATGTTTGGACTGATTATGAATCAGATATTGTATTTTGTGTATCACAAAAATCAAGCAACATTAATATTAAAAAATGTGTACTGTAATGATTGCCTCTGTACAAGTGGTCAGGGTATATAGTAGTGTATATAGTAGTGTAACGTCATCTATAGAAGTCCCCAAGCAAGTCTAGTCTACTGGTACATGACTGCCCCCAAGAATGCTATGTTCACTGACCAAGAAGTACAAGAGGGTGAACAAAAGAGTCAACAGTGCAGCTGTCTGCAGGGGGTAGCTACTAATGGTGTCAGTCAGTGGGATGTTCAGATGGGTCAGTTTGGGGGGCAGGTAGAGGCATGGTCCATAAGCCAACAAAGGATCTCTCCAGGCAGCAGGAAAAAACATGGTCAATAAACAGACCCCGTGACAGATGGTCATCAAGAACAATGTTACTGGCTGAACTGGCTCTGCTGACACTGGCACTGGCATGGCTAGCGTTCAATAATATTATTGATGGCTGCACTGGTCTAGTGAGACTGTCACTGGGGTGGTAGCAATCACGAACACAGTTGCTGACTTACACTTATCTGGTGACATTGGGACTGGTGTGGCTAGAGATCAGAAACACTGTTGCTAGCTTAGACTGATCTGGTGACATTTAGACTGTTGTGGTGGCTATCAGAAATGCTGGTGTCAGCTTAAATTGGTCTGGTGACACTGGGATTGGTGTGGCAGTGATCAGGAACATTGTTGCTGGCTGCACTAGTTTTGGTCACTGGTAAAGGTGTGGTGATGGTCTAGTCTAGAGACACTGGGACTGGTGTTGCGGCAATCAGGAAAAATTGTTGCTGGATTACAATGTCTTGATGACATTGATCTGTCAAGGTGGGTACATTATTGCTGGAAAACAGTGGTCTGGTGACATTGGGTTGGTGTTGGGGTTATAATGAACACAGTTGCTGGCTTACACTGGTCTGGTAACACTGGGAATGGGGTGGTGGGATCAAGAACACTGTTTCCAGCTTACACTGGTCTAGTGAAACTGGGACTGGTATGGTGGTGATCAGGAAGACTGTTGCTGGCTTACACTGGTCTGATAACACTGGTCATGGTGTGGCAGTGATCAGGTGCATTATTGCTGACTGCACTGGTCTGAGGATATTGAGACTGATGTGGTGGAGATCGGGACACTTTAGCAAGCTGCACTTTTATGTTAACACTTTAATGGTGTGGCAGTAACACTGTACTGGTCTGGGGACATCGTCCAGGTGTAGGGACAATCAGGGGGCTGACTACCTGCAATGATATGATGACACTGTATTGTGGTGGCTAGTGATCAGGGATACTGTCTGGTTGCACTGGTATGGTCACACTGTACTGGGGTCACAATCAATCAGGGGCAATTGTGGATGGCTGAACTGGTATGGTGAGCCTGTACTGGTGTGCCTAGTGACAGAAACACTGGTTGGCTGCACTGGCATACAGTGTTAGCAGAGCAGCCAGCCAGCATCCCTGTTCACTAGCCATACCAGTGCAGTGTTTTATTCTTTAATAATTATATTCTATAGATTATTCTATCTAATTATATTCTACAGTGCCTTGCAAAAGTATTCACCCCCTTGGCATTTTTTGTGATTTGTTGCTTCACAATCTGGAATTAACAGGGATTGTTTTAGGATTTGCATTATTTAATTTACAGAACTTGCTCACAACTTTGAAGATTATTTTTTTTTATGTGAAGCAAACAACAAATAGGACAAAATAACAGAAAAAGACAATATACATAACTATTCACCCCCTAAAGTCAATACTTTATAGAGCCACCTTTTGCACCTATCACAGCTCCAAGTTGCTTTGAATAAGTCTTTATGAGCTTGCCACATCTTACCACTGGGATTTTTGCCCATTCCTCCTTGCAAAACTGCTTTAGCTCCTTCAAGTTGGTTTGCGCATGTGAACAGCAATCATTGAGTCCACAGATTTTCTATCGGATTGAGATCTGGGCTTTTCATGTTTCCCCTTAAACCACTCAAGTGTTGCTTTAGCAGTGTGTTTGGGGTCATTGTCCTGCTGGAAGGTGAACCTACGTCCTAGCCTCAAATCACACACAGAGTGGTACAGGTTTTGTTCAAGAATATCCCTGTATTTAGCACAATCAATATTTCCATGAACTCTGACCAGTTTCCCAGTTCCGATTGCTGAAAAATATCCCCACAGTATGATGCTACCACCACCATGTTTCACTGTGGGGGTGGTGTTCTTTGGGTGATGTGATGTGTTTGGTTTGCACCAGACATAGTGCTTTCTTTGATGGCAAAAAAGTTAAATTTTAGTCTTATCAGACCAGAGCACCTTCCTTCATACATTTTTGGAGTCTCCCACATGCCTTTTTGCAAACTCAAAATGTGCCATTTTGTTTTTTACTGAAAGTAATAGCTTTCTTCTAGCAACTCTGCCATAAAGCTCAACTCTATGGAGCGTACGGCTTATTGTCGTCCTATATACAGATACTCCAGTCTCTGCTGTAGAACTCTGCAGCTCCTCCAGGGTTACCTTAGGTCTCTGTGCTGCCTCTCTGATTAATTCCCTCCTTGCCCGGTCCGTGAGTTTTGGTGTGCGGCGGTCTCTTGGCAGGTTTGCTGTTGTGCCATGTTCTTTCCATTTTGTTATTATAGATTTGATGGTGCTCCTAGGGATCATCAAAGATTTGGATATTTCTTTTTATAACCTAACCCTGACTTGTACTTCTCAACAACATTGTCCCTTACTTGTTTGAAGAGTTCCTTGGTCTTCATGGCAGTGTGTGGTTAGTGGTGCCTCTTGCTTAGGTGTTGCAGCCTCTGGGCCTTTCAAAAAGGTGTGTATATGTAATGACAGATCATGTGACACTTAGATTGCACTCAGGTGGACATCATTTCACTAATTATGTGACTTCTGAAGGTAATCTGTTGCACCAGAGCTTTTTATGGGCTTCATAACAAAGGGGGTGAATACATACACACATGCCAATTATCAGTGAAAAATAGTTTTATGTATATATTTTTCTACTTTTGCTTCACTATCTTAGACTAATGTGTTCTGCTCCAACAAATATAATTCAGAGTAAAAAAAAAAAATGAACTAAAGGCTGTAATGTAAAAACCTAGGTAAAAAGCCAAGGGGGTGAATACTTTTTCAAGGCACTGTATATTAAAAAATTATAGTTGCAATAACCCCTACATACCAATCTTAAAAATATTTGGCCTGTTCACGGAGGTTTTGATTACACCCAGACATGAAAGTGTTAATACAGTGATACAAGTTTTTATGCTGCTGAAAAGGTATATCTATGATACTTAATGATATGTGCATACATTTCAAATTATACCTTGTCCACAGATAATGTATAAATTATAAAGCAGATTATTAATCTGCTTTAAAAACAATCTTCACAGCTACCTTCAAATTTGCTGTTAATTAATTTTGTCTATTAATACAACATAATGACTTTAATTAAAAAATACTAAAATGTATTAATCATAATTGGTTATATAACCTGTTGAGCATACAGACATGGAAAGCCAGAAATTCTAAATCATCTAGACAAGTCATTCCTAATTCTAGTTTATGTATAACTTATAGTCTCTTTGATGCTTAATTATGAGTATTATAGAATGAAAGATATAATTCATGATATATCATATCAAATATTACCACAGTGCATACAGTGTATCCATATGACAACCCAAACATTTTTAAAATCAAGTGTGTATACAGTAAACTAGTTAGTCTAACAAAATTAAAAGATGTTCCAAGATGTTAGAAGTGATTCATTCCCTAATTATCCATCTTTCAATAAAGTGCTCTGTGCTCAATAACAAATTGCTAAAATATTCCAGGTAAACATGGCGCGAAGTGTGGCACACAACCTTCTGTACCCTCTGTACCACAGATCTTCCTTCTCTTTGTATGCCTCCAACAAGGTGGTGGCAATACTATAATTTTTGTACATTTTCCATCAGGCTCATTAGAAGTGTAGTATTTCCAGTTTATTAATATGCAAAGATAAAATTACACTTACAGAGTAGCAAACAGTGTATTGCTTTGCAAAGTATGGGACTCATCCAGGTTCTCCGTCGTTTGGCGTGCATTCCAGGGGTGGCAAAAGAGACATAATTGGTTAGGGAACTGAAAATTGTGTCAATGCATTTTACCCCTCCCACAGGGTGTCATCAAAGACAAAAAAACAAGCTGTCTTTGATGACGCCCTTTTTAAGGGACCTAAACCCTGTGATGCAATTTCTCATTCCCTAACCAACTATGTCACTTGGTGGAATGCCTGCCAATCTTCGGCGAACCTCGATGAACCCCATACTTTTCAAAGCGGTACTCTGTCAAGCACTGTGTAAGTGTAATTTTATCTTTGGAGGAAGGATCTACTGGCCCGTTTGCAGCTAGGTGGTGCTGTTGCAGAGGTTTTTGGTGTGGAAGTCAGTGCTGGGACAGCATGGTGTGAGAGGGAATGTGTGAGCTGTGAGCCCCCCACCACTGAGAGTGGCAGTGGGTAACCCGGGGACCTGCAGTGGCAGCAGAGCGGGACATTGTGGTGCAGGAGCGGGTGTACTAGGGACGATGTTACCCTGCAGGCACAGACAGAGGAGGTGGGAATATATCCAGCGGGACCGGGAGGTGTAAGGCTGAAAGGAAGAGGCAGCGGGTAAGTGAAGTGCAGACCGGAGGAGAGAGTGTGTGAGACTGATTAGTGAAGCGGCGGCACTGACGGTGACTGACTGACTGCTAATGTCAAGGGGAGGCTGTGCAGAGTATCATAGACACAAACTACAAAACCTGATTACCTGAGTATTGTGAGTACCTGAATATTGTGTGTACCTGTGTATTGTGTGTACCTGAGTTTTGTGAGTATCTGCGTATTGTGTGTACTGTGAGTACTTGAGTATTGTGAGTACCTGAGTATTGTGTGTACTGTGAGTACCTGAGCATTGTGAGTACCTGAGTATTGTGTGCACTGTGAGTACCTGAATATTGTGAGTACCTGAGTATTGTGTGTACCTGAGTATTGTGAGTACCTTAGAATTGTTTGTGTATTGTGAGTACCTGAGTATTGTGTGTGTATTTTGAGTACCTGAGTATTTTGAGTACCTGTGTATTGTGAGTACCTGTGTAGTGTGTGTGTATTGTTAGTACCAGAGTATTGTGTGTTTTGTGAGTGTACGTGGACTGTGAATGCATGAGTGCTGTGAGTGCACGTGGACTGTGAGTGCACCAGTGCTGTGAGTGCACGTGGACTGTTAGTGCACATGCGCTGTGAGTGCACAAGTGCTGTGAGTGCATGTGGACTGTGAGTACCTGTGTATTGTATTGTTGAGTACCTGTGTATTGTATTGTTGAGTATTAGTGTCAGGAAGCTAGTTGTTAGTTAATTTGGACAGGGTATAATCCTCAATCCCCATTAAATTAGTAGGTACATAAAGAGGGGCAGGCACCAAAGCAGAGTAGATGGGTGACATTCAGGAAGGGTAGAGGTGAAAGTGCCAGGGAGGCCGGTCCTGGGCTGGAACATCCCAATAAGTACGCACCATTGAGTGATATTGGTGAAACCAGTCAGGGAACAGCACTGTTGGAGCTGAGTGACTCCCCTAGCTGCCAGGGGAATAACTCCTACAGTGAGGGTGGAAGTAAAGCCAAGGGAAAGGAAGGACAGATTCTGGTGGTAGGGGACTCAATTCTTAGAAGGACAGAGAGGAGAATCTGTCACAAAGACCTGAACTTTATGTTGTCTACCTGGCGCTTGGGTTTGGCACATCACGGATCTGGTGGGCAGATTACTTGGAGGGGCTGGGGGACCCGACTGTCATGGTGCACGTTGGCACCAATGAAAAAGTCAGAGGAAGATGGAATGTCCTAAAAAACAATTTTAGGGACTTAGTAGCTAAATTGAGGAAAAGAACCTCCAAAGGTAGTATTTTCAGAAATACTACCGTTACCTCAAGCCACACCAAAGAGGCAGAGGGAGATTAGGGAAGTAAACAAGAGGCTGAGAAGCGGGTGTAATAAGGAGGGGTTTGGGTTCCCAGGAGAACTGGGCCGACTTATCAGTCGGTCACCAGCTCTATAGAAGGGACGGACTGCACCTGCAGATCTCCTGGAGTGAAGGTGGCCGAAAAGTTAGAGGGACTTTTAAACTAGGCGACGGGGGGGAGAGAGTCCAGAGGTAGAGATAGTCAGCGCAGAATATATTCCAGAGGGTAGTATTGGGGCATTAGTGGTAGGTTGACTAAAGCACCTAGGGTAAGTATAGTAAAAAAGTCCTATTTGTAACCTCAGAACACCCAATAAGGAAACAGTATGTGTCCAATCTAAACTACGTGGCATGTTCACCAATGCCAGGAGTCTGGCAGACAAGATAGAAGAACTAGAGCTACTGTTGTTTGAGGAGGATTCAGATTTTGTAGGAATTTCAGAAACTTGATTCAACAGCTCTCATGATTGGCTGGCAACCATTCAAGGGTATTCCCTATATTGCAGGGATAGAGAGGGTAAAAAAGGTGAGGGGTATGCCAGTATATCAAAAATTATGTACAAGTGAATGTGAGAGATGACATCATTAAGGGAGCAAGGGAGGAGGTGGAATCCTTATGGGTCAATTTGTTTCAGTATAACTTACACTAATAGGAAACATAAGGGGAATACAAAGACACTGAATTTCAAAAGAGCCAACTTTCCCAAACTACAAGCCTTGGTAGAAGACACAAATTGGAAACAAAATCTTAGGAACAAAGAACATGGAGGAGACATGGGTATGCTTTAAGAGCATATTAAATAAGGGCATTAGCAAGTGCATCCCAATGGGAAATACATTTAAAAGAACTAATAAAAGTCCTGGGTGGCTTAACTTCAATGTAAAAATGCATATAAAAGCAAAGGAGAAGGCCTTCAAAAACTACAAGGCTGAGGGATCATCATCAGCACTCCAACTTTACAAAGAATGCAACAAGAAATGTAATGGTGCAATCAGTGCAGCTAAGATAAAACATGAAAGGCACATAGCAGAGGAGAGTAAGAAAAATCCCAAGAAATACTTTAAGTACATAAATTGTAAGAAAGGGAGGTCAGATCATATTGGATCATATAAAGAATAATGAAGGGAATCTGGCTACTAAGGATGGAGAGATGGCGAAGGTATTGCATTTATTCTTCTCCTCAGTCTTCATGAGGGAATTGGGGGGCATCATGTACCAAAACTGCAATGTTTGTCCTCATAACGGGATCACAGGAAGCACTCTCGTGGCTAACAGAGGACAGAATTCGAAATAAACTTGAAAAATGTAACATTAATAAGTCACTGGGACATGATGGCTTGCACCCGAGGGTCCTTAATGGTTTGCCAACTGCGGCAATCGCCATTATGTTACGTCACTCCCTCTGATGGGCACTAGGGGGGCGTGCCCGCAGCTCGCTCTGGAGCCAATGCGAGTGCCTGGTGGTCTCGATGACCTCCGGGCTCCCACGATCGCTTGTAACACAGCGAGAACTGTGATCTATGTGTGTGAACAAAGAGATCCCGATTCTCTGAGGGGAGATGTGACAGATCGTCTGTTCATACATAGTATGAACAGCGATCTGTCATCTCCCTAGACAGTCCCCTCCCCTGTTCAGTTAGAACACACACTAGGGAACACTAATGCTTATGGTCCCAAAAATGTGTCAAAATTGTCTGATGTGTCCGCCATAATGTTACAGTGATGATAAAAATTGCAGATTACCGCAATTACTAGTAAAAAAAATAATAATAATAAAAATGCTATAAATCTATCCCCTATTTTATAGATGCTATAACTTTTGCACAAACCAATCAATATATGCTTATTGCGTTTTTTTTTTTTTCTAAAAATGTATAGAAGAATACAGATTGGTCTAAACTGGAAAAAAAAATGTTTTTTTATATATTTTTTGGGGATATTTATTATAGCGCAAAATATAAAAACCGCAGAGGTGATCAAATATCACCAAAAGAAAGCTCTATTTGTGGGAAAAAAAGGACCTTTGTTTGGGTGCAATGCTGCATGACTGCACAATTGTCAATTGTCAGTTAAAATGAAGCAGTGCCGAATCGCAAAAAGTGCTCTGGTCAGGAAGTGGTTAAGGAACTCAGTCAAGTAATTGCCAGACCATTGTTCCTAATTTTTACAGACAGTCTACTGACTGGAATGGTACCAGCTGACTGGAGAAAAACCAATGTAGCACTAATATTTAAAAAAGGCCCTGGTATCCTAACCTGTTATCCTAACATCAATAGTATGCAAGCTCTTGTAGGGGATGATAAGGGACTATATACAAGATTTTAGCAATGACAACTGTATCATTAGCAGTAATCAGCATGGATTCATGGATTCATGAAGAAACGTTCTTGTCAAACCAATCTATTAACCTCCTATGAGGAGGTGAGCTGCCATCTAGATAAAGGAAGGCCCACAGACATGGTGTTGCAAAAAAACCATTAAAGGGTCTGGAGGACATTAGTTATGAGGAAAGGTTGTGAGCACTGAACTTATTCTCTCTGGAGAAGAGACGCTTGAGAGGGGATATGATTTAAATGTACAAATACCGTATTGGTGACCCCACAATAGGGATAAAACTTTTCTGCACAAGGGAATTTAATAAGACATGCAGCCATTCACTAAAATCAGAAGAAAAGTGGTTTAACCTTTAACTGCGTAGAGGGTTATTTACTGTAAGAGCGGCTAGGATGTGGAATTCCCTTCCACAGGCAGTGGTTTCAGCAGGGAGTATCGATAATTTAAAAAAACTATTAGATAAGCACCTGACTGACCACACCATACAGGGGTATACAATGTAATACTGACATAAAATCACACACATAGGTTAGACTTGACGGACTTGTGTCTTTTTTTGAACCTCGCCTACTATGTAACTATATATTAATAAACCAGAAATACTACACTAAAAGAGTTCTCTCCTTCTGTTGAGCCTGGTGGAAAACGAGTAACAATTATGGCATTAGCACCAGTGTATAAGAGGCATACAAATCTGTGGTACCCCCTCACCAGACACAAGCGAGCTTTACCACCAGACTGAAAAGCTGAAGGTTCATTTCCTCTGGTGAGTAGGGGCACAAGAGGGGTGTGTGCCACACTTCATGGCATGTTTATCTGGAGCACTTCAGCACTTTGTTGATGGATTGAGCACAGAGCACATTTTTGAAAGATGGATGATTAGGGAATTAATCACTTCTGAGCTTGGAATATATTTTCATTTTGTTGGCCTAACTAGTTTACTGTATACACACTTTTTTTTGGGGGGGGGGGGGGGTTGTCATATGATAAGGGATACACTGTATGAGCTGTGGTAATTCTTGATATTTTTGCATAAGCCTGGCAGAAGATACTCCTCAACCACAATTGCAGCAGCAGTATAGCTTGCTTAAAAACTTTAGGTCACAACACAACCCCAGCTTGCTAACCGGACAATGAAACACTACACACTGATAGGTCAGCGCTCTCCTCTTTCCTCCTGTCCGACTGATTGCCACTGACTGACTTCATTATAGAAGAAGTAAGTGAGGCTGCTGGGATGGTACCTCCAAAGAGATCAAGAATGCTTAGAGATTAGTGTACCCAGGGAAAGATCTCATTAGTGGCCTTACAGGTGGCCAGCAGGCAAATTGCAGAGTTTGATCCTATGTATGATCTCACAATGTGATCATGTGCCACTGCAGCAGCCAACATCTCTCTCTACTAGTGGTTTGTCACAGACTGTAAAGCCGAGGTAACCTGCCCCAAGACTCGTACTGGGCTATGATGTGTTACATGACACAACAGGATGGAGAGGCAGTGATTAAAAACATCACCTGGTCATCTGCCATGCTGTGCCTGAGGTCTGTAAGTTCAGAGAAAGAGGCGATTGGTTACACAGATTTGTGCTGTGAGGAAGACTTGTGTTGTAAGGGTTGTGGGGGTGTAATTGTATTAGGAGGGTGATATAGGGGGAGGAGGTTGGGGGGGGGGGGGTATTTGTTCTGGGATGGAGGATTTTGTAGGGTATTTTTGCCAGGTTGGGAGATTCTTTTGGAAGGGGATTTGTACTGTAAAGGGGTATTTGGGAGGAAGATGATTTGTGCTGGGAGGGGCAGTTTGGGGGAGGACACACATTTATACTTAGAGGAGAGATTTGGGGGAAGAGAGGGGAATTTGGAAGATAGGGGGCAAAGATTTGTACTGGGAGGGGGAATTTCAGCAAGGAGAAGGAGCCCCAGATCAAGGGAGATTATCAGTGGTCTTGTATGTCTTACATTTTCTAATTATTGCTCCCACAGTTGATTTCTTCATACCAAGCTGCTTGCCTATTGCAGATTCAGTAAAATGTTGTCCAATGAACGATTTGCTGATTTTCAAATTGTTAATATGGTGCTTTCAACAACCAATTACGGTTTTCCCTACGACAAAAGCTGGATGTGCAGACTATAACATTTTTTGTTGGATGTGAACACAATGTCTGATTTTCGTTCAGTTGGTACAGTTTTCGTCTGAAAAAAATCGTATGAGCAAGGATACGCATACTCAGAAACTAAAGAATACTTACAAAACTATTCAACACATTACATCACTTCCTTTTTTTTTTTTCACTTTCAATAGGTTTTATCGAGTTTTTAAAATATAGTCATTGCAAAGTGTAGGCAATAATGTAAAGAAGCACAGCAAGATAACCATTACACAATTAAATAGCAAGGACATAGTCAATGATAACATTGAGTCATTTAACCCCCCTGGCGGTATTCCTGAGTCTGGCTCGGGGTGAACATTTTGTACCATTAGCGGTAACCCCGAGCCAGACTCGGGACCGCATCACTGAATCCAGGAAGAGGTTACTTACCTTGTCCCCTGGATCCAGCGATGTCCCCCCTCTGTACGTGCGAGCCGTCCTCCGCTCGATGTATCACATTGTTGGGCTCCGTTCCCTGCGAGCGTTGCGATGCACGGGGACGGAGAACGGCATTGAATTCAAAAAGTAAAACACACAGTATACATACAGTATAATGTAATCTTACAGATTACATTGCTGTATTTAATTATTTCACATCCCCTTTGTCCCTAGTGGTTTCTCCAGTGCCCTGCATGCAGTTTTATAATAGAAAAACTGTTCTTTATGCCAGGAAACTGGAGATTGTCCATAGCAACCAAAACTGTCCCTTTACATCAAAAATGGTTTTAGACCAGCTAGAAAACAGCGATAATAAATTCGAATCACTCGCAGAATTGAGCCATAGTGATTTGTGGGGAGATCCGTCATAATACTGAAAAGTAATGACAGTGACAATTCTGCAACTGAGCAAATTTCAATGTTTTTGATTTGATTACATTATTGAATAATTTTTATTATTGTTATTATTTGGTATAATTATTTATAGTTATTTATTATATTATAATTTATGATTTCATTTTTCAAACTTTATCATACCCGGGATGTCTGCTAGACTCTGGTTTGGACAGATTTAAGTGAGTTATTCCTAAGAATTACAGGACTACAATATAAAACGCCAAATTTTCATGCAAAATAATGGTACCGCTTTCAGCACCTAAAATCTGAAATGATCATACCGCCAGGTTAAACAAAGAATAGCCTATTCATTTTAAATGAATTAGCCATGCGCTTAATATTTCCATTATCCACTTAGTTTGTCTGATTGTAATGTTTGTAGCTTTTCCTAATCTAGCGCAGTGCACATTTTGAAATTTAGATATATTTATTTTATAGGGTTATAGAAATGTGCAAAAGAAACGCCTGACCTGTTTAAAAAAATCATGCAGCACCAAAACACTTAAAAAGCATTTTGGTATGTGCAATTGCACATGGATTAGCAAGATACACGGGATGCCATGGCACCACTGTGCATCTGCAGAAAGGCTGTGTGTTTTTTTTGTGTTGCGAGAAAGCATGATATTTTGCTCACATTCCCGCAATGTACAAGTGTGAATACAGCCTTACACATACAATTGAATGAATTATCAGAAACTATCAAATCATCCCCAATTGTATTGCTTAGTAGTTTTAAGCCCCATACACACTATCAGATTTACTTGTAGTTTAGCAACAGCTGGAGGGCCGCCAGTTTGAGACACCTGACCTAAGGTTTGACCTCATATTATATGGTTTTGGTAAATCTGAAGACAAAAATCAGCAGAAAATCTGATAGTGTGTATGGGGCTTTAGTCTGAAAATGAGGCAGAAGACAGACAGTCACTGCTGTGCTACATCAAATCTGGAAATCCTTTGTCATAATTCATCATGTCACTTCTGACGTTGAATTCAGTCGTACGAGAATTTTCATATGGTGAGTAACCTCTTCACTTTCGACATGAGACTAGCCTGCAACAAAAAACGGATGAACATTTGTCCAAAAATCCGATCATGTGTTCGAGGCTTTAGACTGGGCTGCCATTAAAGTTCAAGTGTGTGTAAAGGCAGGCATGCCAATACGTTTGGTAAGATAGTGTAGGTCCTCTTTAACTCCAGTAAAATGTATGTATATTAAAACACATCCAAAATCCATCTAAACACATATTAACT
This sequence comes from Lithobates pipiens, assembly GCF_037356315.1. Lineage (NCBI taxonomy): Eukaryota > Metazoa > Chordata > Amphibia > Anura > Ranidae > Lithobates > Lithobates pipiens. The sequence continues at coordinate 322,036,647 of NW_027507903.1, read as the reverse complement.
TCTTCTTCTTATTATTATTATTATTATACAGGATTTATATAGTGCCAACAGTTTGCGCAGCGCTTTACAACATGGGGCAGACAGTACAGTTACAATACAATTCAATACAGGGGGGGTTGTGTTAAAATGTGCATGAATGCATCAGTGTTCACTTTAAAACAATGTTTATTACACAATTTATATGTACATGGAGCCTTAGGCTTTCCTTTCCGACCTTCTATGTATTTATTTTTATAAACAAGTTATTGCACACCCAGTATGTACTACATAAGTAATAAATATATTCTTCATAATGACAGCAAAATCTTATTTGCATCATAAGCTATATTGCATAATTTGGAATGTTATTGGCTTCTAAAGTGGCTTATTATTGTGTTACTCTCCAGCATTCAGCTAGGGTTAATTTATATTTATTACAGTAGGGCAGGACATCAGTCCATGAATTTCTATAACTAGTAAGAGCAGTTTGTTATGCGCTGCTCGCATATAAATCATGACGAATTGTATTTAGCCCTGACTGTGACAGCCATGTCACATGCTCTATTGCTACTGTGCCCTTTTCTTTTCACAGCCCTTTATGGCTGCCTTTTAAGTCTTAGTAATTGGTAGAGGGCGTGCCTCGAGATCACTGAGAGTGAAGCGCAAGATAAAAGGCAGGTAATGAGAGGTTCCCTTTGATGGGTTGGCTGACCTGCTTTCAAAATACCTCTTTTTTTTTTAGGAAACTCCTGCAACATTTAATAAGTGAAACAAATTTGCTTAGCCTCACCCAAATTCCTTGAAATCAATCATGAATTGACTTTGGTCTTCAGACTTGTTATGCAGAACCTCTTCCTTTTGTTATACTGGATTCACAGCAATTAGAAGCTGCTGTTTTTTTTTTGTTTGTTTTTTTGTTTTTTTTGCTCTAGCGCCTACTATTGTCATGTTCTAGAGAAGCTAAAAGGGAAGAGTTTTGTAAAAAAAAAAAAGTATGGTAACCTGTGTAAGGAGGTATAAGAGAAAAATTAAATGCGTATAAAGGCCAACTAGGACATAACATATCAATAAAAAAAATGGGCGAGAGTGTTCTGCTGATGAATGAACAACATAGAAAATGTTTCTGGTTTCCTTCCTCTGAGCAAGATTGACAATTTCATAGACATGTGCATTCGTTTTCGTCCGAATGCATTTTCGTCTTAATTTCGGATATTTTTGTTATCATTTTAACAAACGATAACGAACGTGCAGAATCAAAAAATCGAAAGATCTGACATAAACAAATGCTTTATTTTCGTTTTCGGTGTGACACCAGTTCGATATAGATAAAAGAATCGACATGACGTTGACAATAGCAATCTGTGTCCATCGAACCTGTGGTTGAATGGGCCTAACCTTAGCTCTATTAGTCCAAGATTATTCTACATAGAGAGAAAAGATTTGACATAAAGAGAAAAGATTCAACATTATAGAGACAATAGTAAAAAAGGTCGAATGTGCCTAACCCAGTGATTCTCAACCAGGGTTCCGTGGAACCCTAGGGTTCCTCCAGAGGTTTCTAGGGGTTCCTTCAGCATTGGGCAATTTCTGCCTCTCAGATAAGTTCCCACCTGACACCATTGATCTTTTTAGCTATCTGTAAGGAGGTAATTCTTCCCAATGACCACAAGTATAAGGACCATTCCTCTCACTGACCATCACACTAATGTATCGTGAGTTGTAGAGCTCTAATTTTTAGCAGGGGTTCCCCAAGACCGGGTTCCTCTGTGTTGAAAAGGTTGAGAAAGGCTGGCCTAACCTAACTCTATTAGTCCAAGAATATTCGACATAGAGAGAAAAGATTCGACATGAAGATTCGACATGAAGATTCGACGAAGCAGCTGCGAGTGGACATTGATGGTAAAATGCTCCGCCCATAGGCTATAGAAGAATTCTAATGTTGGTTGACTGACTAATAAATATAATTATTACTAGTGTCATACAACATTAGAATTCTACTATAGCTTGTAGGCAGAACATTCGACCGGAAATGTACGATTGCAGCGTCATACAGTTTAGCTGCTCCGTTGATTCTTCTGCCTACAAGCTATTTCATCGAATCTTCTTAGAACATTTGACAGACACCATAAGCCTTCAATGACACATTTGATCTTAATTCGTTCAGATTTTCGGACGAATGCATTTTTAAACAAAACAAAATAAATAAAAACGAATTTCGGGAGTCACTAAATAAATGTATTTTTTGGACGAAAACGAAATTCCGAAACAAAATATTTCAGTGTGCACATGTCTACAATTTCAGGATTTCTAAAGCCCCATACACACTATCAGATTTTCTGCTTATTTTTGTCTTCAGATTTACCAAAACCATGTAGTGCAAAGGCCTGCCTGAATGCATACAAATTGAAACTCCTAAGGTTTGATCTCATATTATATGGTTTTGATAAATCTGAAGGAAAAAATCAGCAGAAAATATGATAGTGTGTATGGGGCTTTACCTTCACTAAATTCTTCAGAGCACAGATAGAGCAGAAGTGTTCAGATTCCCCTTCTTTCTGTTAAAAGTACCCATCAGTGATGACGATGCATTGTAGTTAATAGCGGCATAGGGTTGTCACCTCATCCCTTTAAACCTCGACAGATATTAATTACGCGGGTTCTGTGGCTGATTAAGGTCATAATTAAGCTCACTTGGTGCCTTATCTGCATTAAATTAGCTTCAGAACCTGTGTAATTCATATGTGTTCGGGTTTAAAGGGATGAGGCGGTAACTCTAGGCATAGTATAGTGGGCACACATTCATGCTTTTGGGATACTGGTCTTCTCATACATTAATTTTTTCTGCTTAAAGGTCAAATAATTGAACAGTGGAACCTTGGTTAATGAGTAATGTGGTTAACGAGCGTTTTGAAAGAAGAGCAATTTTTTTTTATTATTATTCTAACTTGGTTTGCGAGTGTTGTCTCGCAAAACAAGCAGAATTCAAGCTAATGTGGTTTGCAGTACCACATTTGGCCAGAGGTGCGGGGGTGCCAGTGACACTCGGAATGGCTTGGCGCCATTCAGAAATACTCTGAATCACCCAGAAATACTCGGAAACAATCAGAAATACTCAGTTCTCGAGTGTTTCCAAGCCTTTACAAGGGTTTCCGCGTTCAGCCGAGCTGTCCCCGAGTATTTCCGAGGCTCTCCGACACACACCCCACCTTTGGCCACATGCGGTATTGCATGCAATAGAAGTCAATGTGGATCAAATTATCTTCGTTTCCATTGACTTCTATGGGGAAACTCACTTTGATATGCGAGTGCTTTGGATTACAAGCATTCTCCTGGAACGGATTATGCTCGTAATCCAAGGTGCCACTGTATTTTCAGATTTGTGTGCTTGCTAGCAGGTGGAATGATATGCTTGTAATATCTATCAATGAAGAGATATCAGAATTCCTTAGTCTACACAGCTGATATGACTGTTAAAAGCCAAGGACAATGCCATGTTCTCCAATGGCTTATCCATATCGTAGTAAAAATTGATCATTATGGTATTCAGCCATGAGAGTACTGGGAGGAAATCTTGTGTTCCCATAACTGAGACACTATTAACCACTTGGGATCCGCGCTATTGCCAAATGACGGCATTAGCGCGGACCTACATTTCCGGGACTACGTCTATTGACGTCGTCCCGTGTACGAGCGGCCTGCGCGCCCCCTGAGGGGCGCGCGCGGCGCGCTCTGTGATCGGCGAGTCCATGAGACTCGCCTGATCACCGATCCGTGCAAGGGGTCGATCCCGACCCCTTATCACGTGATCAGCTGTCAGCCAATGACAGCTGATCATGTGATAGAACAGAGCCGGTAATCGGCTATTATTCCTCCTCGCGCTGACAGCGCGAGGAGAAAAAAAAAAAGCCGATCACCGGCGGCCGTGATCGGGACATCAGTCCCGATCACGGCCATCAATACAAGGGACCACCTGCCACCTGCCAGTGCCCACCTGCCTCCCGCAGTGCCATCCTGAAGTAAAATAAAAAGCAAAAGTAAGTGCCCCCCGTCAGTGCCCCCCGTCAGTGCCCATAGTGCCCACAGTGCCACCCACAGTGCCACCCACAGTGCCACCCCACAGTGCCACCCACAGTGCCACCCACAGTGCCACCCAATCTGCCTCAAAGGTGCTGCACCCCAGTGCCGCCCATCAGTGCCCAGCAGTGCCGCCCATCAGTGCCCAGCAGTGCCGCCCATCAGTGCCCAGCAGTGCCACCTATCAGAGCCACCTATCAGTGCCACCTATCAGTGCCCATCAGTCCCATCTATCTGTGGTACCTATCAGTGCCCATCCGTGCCACCCATCCGTGCCACTTATCCGTGCCACCCATCCGTGCCATCTTATCTGTGCCCACCTTTGCCCATCAGTGCCGCCTTATCTGTGCCCATTGGTGCCGCCTTATCTGTGCCTATTAGTGCCGACTTAACTATGCCTATCAGTGCCCACCAGTGCAGCCTATCAGTGCCCACCAATGCAGCCTATCAGTGCCCACCAATGCAGCCCATCAGTGCCCACCAATGCAGCCTATCAGTGCCGCCTAATCAGCGCACTTCAATGAAGGAGAAAAATGACCCGTTTGCAAAATTGTATAACAAACTATTAAAACATGATTTTATTTTTTATTTTTTTTGCATCTTTTTTTGTTTGTTTAGCAAAAAATAAAACTCCGAGCTGTAACTAAATACCACCAAAAGAAAGCTCTATTTGTGGGAAAAAAATGATAAAAATTTCATTTGGGTACGGTGTTGTATGCCCGCGCAATTGTCATTCAAAGTGCATCAGCGCTGAAAGCTGAAAATTGGTCTGGGACTGAGGGGGGTTTAAGTGCCCAGTAAGCAAGTGGTTAAAAAAAAGTCACTCTTTGTCAGCTTAAGCCCTATACACACGATCAGAATATCGTACAAAAAATATTGATTTCAAAGCAATCGTACGATAATCTGATCATTAGTATACAGCTGCCATATGAAATTGTTTCGAACGTAAAAAAAAATTTCTATTACGATGACAGATTGTACGATTTTCCACTTCAGCTCCGGAACGTTTTACCCCTTTCCTGACCAGACCATTTTTTGCAATACAGCACTGCGTTAACCGACAATTGCATGGTCGTGCGACGCTGTACCCAAACAAAATGTATGTCTTTTTTTTCCCCCACAAATACAGATTTATTTTAGTGGTATTTGATCACCTCTGCAATTTTTGCTCCATAAACAAAAAAGACTGAAAATTTTGAGAAAAAAAAATTATATTTTACTTTCTACTATAAAAAAAAATCCAATAAAAAAAAGGAAAAAATCGAATTTCTTCATCAGTTTAGGCCAATATGCATTCTGCTCCATATTTTTGGTAAAAAAATCCCAATAAGCGTATATAGATTGGTTTGTGCAAAAGTTATAGCATCTACAAACTATGGGATATTTTATGGACTTTTTATTTATTCTTATTGTTTTCACTAGTAATGGCAGCGAGTTGCGATTTTTAGCAGGACTGCTACATTGTGGCAGTCAAATGTGACACTAAGGGACACTTTTTGGGGACCAATGACACCAATGCAATGATCAGTGCTAAAAAAATGCACTGTCACTGTTTAAATGACACTGGCAGGGAAGGCGCTAACATCAGGGGTTAAATGTGCTCCTAGGGAGTGCTTTCTAACTGTTGGGGGAATGCTGACACTGGAGAAACACAAGATCTCCATTTTCTTCCCTCACAGAAGGAGGTTTTCCTTGTGTACATAGGCAGACCGCCATTCTGTCTCTTTGAACGATCGCAGGTGGCCCAGACCCGCTGATTGGCTCCCGATGTGTGACACTTGAACCCCAGAGCCGACAATGGCGATGAAATACATGAACTTAAGGGCCGCCCTGCTGCAATACGCGGGGCGGTCCTTAAGTGGTTAATCTGTACAGTTTAAGTGGTTAATCTGTACAGTTTTCGCCTGAAAATACAATATAAATACATTACATCACTGAATTTCTATTGTCGTATGATACATTTTGTACTTTAGTAATCTATTCGTTTTTGATATGGAGACTAGCATCCATAAAAAAATGGATGATCATTCGTCTGATAATCTCATCATGTGTACTTGGTTTTATTGTAAACCAAAACGCTAACAAAATATTATTGTCACTTTTAATAGAGCAGGAAATGAACAACTTTTATTGTTGTTAGTGTCCCTGTTGAGAAGATCTGCCCTCACTCTTTGTCCGGGGAACCATTGTCACTAGTAGGGAAAGTAGGCAGAATGCAAAATTTAACATAACTAGAGTTGAGGGGATTGTCTTGAAGTAAGGACATTTGTTCTGGTGAAAAGGATTCCTTATATTTCGGGATGATATTAACTGTCTGTTGCAACTCTTGGCATAGGAAGTGCAGGACAATCTTACTGCAGACCCCCTGCACAGTACACAGCCTCCCGCACAGTACACAGACCCTCTGCACAGTACACAGCCCCCTGCACAGTATACAGACCCCCTGCACAGTACACAGCCCCCTACACAGTACGCAGACCCTCTGCGCAGTACACAGCCCCCTGCACAGTACACAGCCCCCTGCACAGTACATAGTACTGCATAGTACACAGACCCCCTGCACATTACACAGAACCTTTTCCCTGCACAGTACGCAGCCCCCTTTCCCTACACATCAAACACCCACCTTTCATTATAAAGCCCCCCAATATCCTAGGACAGCATTGCCAGCATACTCTAAAGTGGAGAAAACATCACTGCCAGCCCCTTCTCATACACCGCTCCTCCTGTGTCACTCTCAATGTAAATCTAAGCTTCTAAATACCTAAATTAACGCCACTCTTTTGTAGACCCAGTCATGTGACTGCTCACATCTGATGTTTCATTGACAGTCACGTGACCACTCTTCTCCTCCAATCAAAAGCTACACTCGAGGAGGAGGCAGAGCAGGAGGAGGAGAGCGGCCATAAAGAGCAGCTTTAATGGAGGTATTTAGAGGCTTTGTTTTACATTGAGAGTGACACAGGAGGAGCGGTGTATGAGAAGGGGCTGGCAGTAATGTTTTCTTAACTTCAAAGTATGCTGGCAGTGCTGTCCCAGGGCCAGGAGAGGCGGGGAAGCCGGCCTGACACCCCCCCCCCTCCAGTGTGTGGGACCCGGGCTGGACCGCCCCATCCCAGCCATATATTGGCGTGTAACACGCAGGCACTGCTTACCCTCTATTTTCGGGGGGAAAAAGTGTGTTTTACGCCGATAAATATGGTAATTGGAAAAAGAAATTGATTTGTGTCTTCCTGGATTTCAGCTTTTAGGCCCTTTCACAAATGCTGTCCATTTGTCTGTTTTTCATCCATCCATTGAAGGATAAAAAATGGACATCAATGCATCTCTATGGAAAAACGGATGTGAATGGATTACATTTACATCAGTTTACATCCGCATCCGTCATCATCCGTTTTTTAAAACTGATCAAAGCTCTACTTTTCTTCTGTTAAATGAACGAATTCGGAGAAAAGAACGGATCTGAACTGAGAAATGGTCAGTTTTTCACCGGTTTTTGCAATGGCAGTTAATAAAACTAATGACCACTGATGACCACTGATGAAAAACAGATGAAAAACTGATGAATAATTCAAGTTTGACCGGATTTGGAAACCCTGGATTGCACACTACTCACCGCCACCTTCCACTAGGCTGTGCTTCTACCATGGTAGCTGTCACCTCAATATCCTCATTTGGCACTGTGTAGGTGACTGGACCATCCGCGTGGATCCCTCTTTCTTTCCTTCTCTTCTCTTTCCTCTCTCTCCTTTCTTCTTAGTGGTGGAGCTTCCCCATCTCTATACAGTGTAAGCTTCTTTTTCTCTGGCTAAACTTCTTTTATCTGCTCCCAGGTTACTCTATCCCATTTGTAACCTAGTGATTATAGTATACACGTTTAATATGATAACCTTACTCGTGTCGCTTTAAGAGTATCTCATCATTTATTGCAAGCTCATGCTATCCTGCAGAGCATACTATATTGTGCTCCACCCTCTCTGTTTCTGTCTGTTTATTTTTGATCTTTGTTATACTATGTGAATCCAATAAAACTTTTTTTACAAGGAAAAACTGATGAATACTTCATCTATTTTGACGTGACTGAACTGATGAAATGAACGGTCCACATGTGTGAAAGGGGCCTTAAAGCGGGGTTCCACCCTAAAGTGGAACTTCCGCTCATCTGAACATTTGGCACCTTTCAGGGGGGAGGGGGGTGCAGATACCTGTCTAAGATAGGTATTTGCACCCGCTTCTGGGCATAGACTCCCACGGGAGTCTATGCCGTTTCCTGTCCCACCGCGCTGTCTGCTGGGACACACACGGGTCCCAGAGACAGAGCGGACCACTCCTAGTGCACTGCGTGACTCGCGCATGCGCAGTAGGGAACCAGGAAGTGAAGCTGCAATGCTTCACTTCCTGATTCCCTCACCTAGAATGGAGGCGGCAGCAGCCGAGACCTGATCGATCGATCGGTCTTGGCTGCCGACATCGCTGGACCCTGGGACAGGTGAGTGGCTATTTATTAAAAGTCATCAGCTGTAGTATTTATAGCTGCTGGCTTTTAATATTTTTTTGCAGGTGAAATCCCTCTTTAAAGAGTAAATCCACTTTTCGTGAGAAAAAATAAATCCCTTCTGGGTGATAATTTTAACAGTCTTTGTTGCAAATTGTTACCTGCTTCTGCTCTAAAGGAAGCTGTTTGTTTCACCATGCCCTTTGGAAACTGGATGCAATGCCCCATACGCATGATCAGAAATTCCCCCAGCAAAAGTCTAATATGAGCTTTTGGTCGGAACTTCAGACCGTGTGTATGCTCCATCTGACTTTTGCTGGCGGAATTCCTGCCAGGAAAAGATTGAGAGCAGGTTCTTTATATTTTTCGGTCAGAAAAAATTCAGTTTAGAAATTCCGATCATCTGCACCAATTCCAATGCGCAAAATTCCTAGGCATGCTCGGAAACAATTCGGGGCATGCTCGGAAGCATTGAACTTCATTTTCTCGGCTCGTCGTAGTGTTGTACGTCACCACGTTCTTGATGGTCGAAAGTTCAGAGAACTTTTGTGTGACCGTGTGTATGCAAGCCAAGCTTGAGCGGAATTCCGTCGAAAAAAAGCATCCAAGATTTTTCTGACGGAAATTCCGCTTGTGTGTACGGGGCATCAGGGTCTGGTACATTATAATCAACTGATGAACTCTCAGTGTTCTGATGAGAAAGGTTTATGCCTGCATACCTTCAGAAGTAATTAAAGAGGAAGTAAAGCCCCTTAATAATAATAATAATAATGATAATAATATATACCCTGCAAGGCAAAGGCATAATTATGAATTGCTTACCTGAGATCGAAGCCCCGGCATCAGCCCTTGTTTGCCTCCTCTGATGCCGCCATCTATCCCGAAGTGACTTTCGGGCATCGCGGCTCCGGTGCTGTGACTGGCCAGAGCCATGATGACATCACTCCCACACATGCGCGCTGGTTCCGCCACTAATGGCATGATCACCGTTAGAAACGGCATGCTCAGTGCGACTGCGCCCAATGTCTACAGCGCATGCGCCGTAAACATCAGTGCCGCTATTCCTGCAAATATCTCCTAAACCTTTTAGTTCTGGGAGATAGTTCTTCCACCTACAGGTAAGCCTTAATCTAGACTTACCTTTAGGTTAAAGTGGTTGTAATGAGTTTACAACCACTTTAACCCTTAGCGAGTATTTCATCAAAAATATTCTGTTGCAGGGGATGTCTAAAATCGGACTTTTATCTTAGTGCCAATCACACAAGCAGGAAATTACATTTTTGGAAAAGTTCTGTACAAAAAGCCTCCAGGTTGTCATATTGCATTGCATTTTACAGCAAATTGCAGCAGCTGCAGATCTAAATGGAAAGTTATTTTTTAATAACAATCAATTAAAATATGGCTTGTGTACAAATTGTATATTCTATATGAACCTTTTTACTTATTATATTTTTTCTCACGGAAGTGGAGTTACCCTTTAAGTATGCATTTAAACTGACTGCTTCTGCTGGGCAATCAAATGGTTAAACCTTAACACATTTTGTAAATGATGATAGTAAATACGAGAGATAAACGTTAGCTAGATTGTGTAATGTAAGAAGACAACGCCTTTTACAAAACGGGAGAGTCCAACCTAATATATTCAAGTATAATAAACTTAAATAAATAAAGCAGCAAGCAGTAATTATTAAATACAAATAAGTAAAATAAAATTGTCAGTGTGTTTTTCCCTCCTTTATATCTCATCCTAGTCACCCATCTACTTCACCTTGCCAAACCACCAGATATCTTTGTCATGTGAACTAGGCAGGGAGCCAGCAGGTCAGAAACTTACACAATTTGTGGCGCCTGCTTAAAGTGTCTGGGAGTCTCACCAATCAGTCAAAGCCCCAGGGCAAAATGTAATTATCTTTTTTTTTTTTTTCATAAAGGTACTGTAAAAAAGTATTTACTCAAGGCTTTCTTTAAAGCAACAGAAGAAAAGGTGAGGTATCACTGAGAGTAAAATGTAATCCTCGCCATATAAGAATAGCATTAAGGTCTGTGTGTTCTTTAATCTATAAAGACAAAAGAAAATACAGTGCAGAGCAGCCTGTGGGAGAGATGTGGAAAGTATTATTTACACAAGGGGATCACAAAGCGTGAAAAGGTTTTTACGTCTTGTTTTGAAAATCATATTTTCTGTCAGAGTAGTACAATCCTTCTGAATGTCTTCAGAGCTGAAGCTACCCAACCATCCATGTAATTTGTAACATTAAGTGAACTTAATGTTTCTTTTTATAACTTTGAAGATGTGTTTAGACAGCGCCGAACGTTGGTGTGTCTGCAGTATGTGCAAGGCTTAATGTTTCTGTTGTATATCTTTCATTTATTATGCTGTAATTGAAATTGTTAGATACAGAGCTCAATGTAATGTGATTACAGTGATAGAGGAACTCAATCACGGGCCAATTATTTTTGGCATATTAGGCCTTTTTAAGATCGGCCAATGATTGCCTAAAATGATGAGTCAAATCCATCCTCATCCATGGCCTGTTGAGATTTTAGTAGCACCAGTCCAGTATGAAACAGTTGTGAGATCAGCTGCAGTGGTGTGTTTACCACATCTGTAAACGTATGTTGTCGTCCTATAACTTCCACCAATTTTCTTTCCCAAGGTCTTGATATTTCCCTCACAGTGAAACTTCAACATATAACATAATTAAAGAAAAACTCTTTAAAATAGTTAAGTGCTAAACATATTTTTATTGCAGCTTGTATAAATGTCTTAATGTGTCTTTGTATTACCTTCTTAAAAGCACTTGAAGACCAAACCTTTTCTGACACTTTTTTGTTTACAAGTTTACATTTCTAGAAAATTACTTATAACCTCCAAAAAATATATTTTTTTTTTAGCAGAGACCCTAGGGCAGTGATGGTGAACCTTGGCACCCCAGATGTTTTGGAACTACATTTCCCATGATGCTCAACCACACCGCAGAGTACACGGGCATCATGGGAAATGTAGTTCCAAAACATCTGGAGTGCCAAGGTTCGCCATCATTGCCCTAGGGAATAAACTGCCGATTGTTGCAATTTTTTTTTTTGTCGCACTGTATTTGCGCAGCGGTTTTTCAAACAAAATTTTTTACTTTACTTTATTTTTTAACCTTTTTACTTCCTAGATATTTTTCCTGTGGAAGTGGATTTGCCCTTTAATTATGCATTTAAACTGACTGCCACTTTTTGTTTGTATAATATAAAAGATGTAGTTACGCTGAGTAAATAGATACCTAACATGTTACGCTTTATAATTGTGCACTCTCGTGGTATGGCGACAAACTACGGTACTTAAAAATCTCTATAGACGATGCTATAAATGCCGTTTACATATAAGTGCGTGGCTTACTTATGCATTTGTTTCTTCACTTAAGCATGGAAGGATGGGGGTGCTTTTAAAAAAAAAATCATATTTATTTTATCTTTTATTTTTACACTGTCAGGCAGGGAGAGGAAGAGACAATGATGTTCCAGCTGTATAGTGGGCTGCAACAATGAGGAGGGGAATGGAGTATGAGTTTGCATACCATTGATGGATGCCACTAGTTGCAAAGAAGGAAAGTTTTGAAGGAAAGGCAGAGCAGCGGAGTGGATTGGAGGAAATAGCCATCATAATCCATCTGATGGCACTGCCTACACAGGTACAGGTCATGGATCTTCAAGGGTCAGTTCCCATAGCTATACAATGTGGTCCTTTTTTAATGTATCTTCTGCTAGAATCTGCTGCTAGAGTGGAAGAAAAAATGTTCACTCCTGTTCCCAGAATCTCACAGCCATCATGTAATATAAACATTGCAGCCTGTCACTCGATCATCACTGCTTCTCTTCATTCAGAACCTGCCAGTGAGGAGAGCCAGCTTGGCAAAATGTCTGGCTATTCCCATTCCTGCTCATGGAATCACCTCCCTTCTGTGAGTTTATGGTCTGTGCTGCACCACAGTGGCAGGTACCCAGCTGGCATTATTTTAAACAGAAAGCCATTTCTGGCCTCCACCAGCATATGGAACATAAGGTGTCTGTTGCTGAACCATGCTGTCAGATCCACAGTACAAATGACCACAGACAAATTGACATGTTCTGCTGCCTGGAAAGAATGCCAGATGGTGCATACCACTGGGCTGGTGGTATGGCCACATTTATTGTCTAATGGTGGCAGTATATTCACCTATACCTTTTTTTTATCTCTGGCCTCATCATTCATTTCCTTGAAACAAGCAGTCTCCCTCAAGAACTTAGAACACATGTACTGTAACTTCCCATGTTAAACAATGACATGCTGTGTTACAGCTCATTTACTTGGGGGACAGAGACCACACTAGGCCAGCTGCTGCCAGCTCTTCGGGGTCAAGCCAGAGTGATGGCTGACATCATGCCATCTTTAACCAGGCAGGGTTGTGTGTGACAATGGCACAAACCTGCTAGCTGCCCTTCGCCTGGGAAAAAATTCACAAATACATTGCCTGCACATGTCCTCAACCTGGCGGGGTGCATCAGTTCCTGGCTTAAAGGAAGTCCTTTGTCAAGCCAGAAGGTTTTGTGGCCACTTTAGATGGTCATACTGAGCCCAGCATCAACTGCCCACCAACTACCTCATCTCTGATACTCCCACTTGTTGGAACTCAAAGTTTGTTATGCTACAGAGACTGCCTGCCTAATCCACCTTCTCCTCCCTCTACTCCTCTTGCACTTTCTCCTTTACCTCTTCCATTTCCACCTCCTACTACATGGTCATGAATCATGCATGGTAAAAAACTTAAAACAACCCTTTTCATCTGTTCTTTGTCTGTGTGACCCCAGCAGCAAATGTTAAACATACAATTCTATAACCATAGGCTGCCTACCATTTCCCAGATGGAATCCTTAAACCGGACCTCCACCCTGAAGTGGAAGTTCCACTCATCTGATCCCTCCCCCCCTCCGGTGCCACAATTGGCCCCTTTCCGGGGGGAGGGGGGTGCAGATACCTGGATAATCCAGGTATCTTCACCCACTTCTGGGACAAGCTAGCCGCAGCTAGCCGCAGATGCCCCCCGTTGTGTTCTGGGAAACACACAGTTCCCGGGACACAGCAGGGACCAGTGGAGACGCGCAGCGCGACTCACGCATGCACAGTAGGGAACCGGGCAGTGAAGCCGAAATGCTTCACTTCCAGATTCGTTGACAGAGGATGGCGGCGGGGGCAGCGGAGAGACGAGCAATTGCTCATCATCTGCCGCCGACATCGCTGGACCCTGGGACAGGTAAGTGTCAATATATTAAAAGTCAGCAGCTGCAATATTTGTAGATGCTGGCTTTTAATATTTTTTTTAAAGGTGCAGCTCCTCTTTAAATCTCCAAGCAACACTTGCCAAAACCCCCATATATATATTATGCTTAAACATTATTTACAATTTTTTTTTTCTCATTTTTAATTTATTTATTTTTTTTTTGGGGGGGGGGGCTACCGAAAACCTACGGTAGACGATACACAATTTGGACATATGGGGGTATGGCTAGGGGTTGCAGTGCATCTGGGGTGAGGGTGTTCAATGTTCTGAGTGCACATGGTTTTTACACTTTTTTTTCAAAGGATCAAGTGAAGGGATGTGAAAAGAACATCTTTTAAAGCAACTATTAGCAACAACTGTTTGATACAGTCTTATCATCACCCCAAGCTAAGATTTTATCTAATAAATTAAAAGGGGAAAAGAGTACAAATAATAGAAAAGTTTTTTTTTTTTTTTTGCTTTACTTCCTCCTGAAAAATAATACTGCACTTCCGGTGCCTAAGAACTCATGTGCCTTGAGACTGAATATCTGCAGCAATCAAAAGCACTGCTTAAGCCCCGTACACACGCCCAACATTCTGCTCCTGTGTGTATCAGTCTGTCCGACAGTAGCCAGCCATTCTGTCGGACATGCATGCTTTAAAACCAGCAACCGTCCGACTTCCGATCATCGCTTTCAACCAATGACAGAGAGCACTGATCGGAGTGTTCTGCTGGGGGTCCATCCCCTTGTCAGGAAACAACAGCTCAGTGGGGGAGATGCAGTGTACAGTGATAGTACACTGTATAGATAGTACTCTGTACACTGGGATAGCACAGTGTCTCCAACAGGAGCTGCCTGTTTGTTTGTTTTCTTGTGCAACCCACTGAGTTGCACAAAATAAAACTGTTAGCATGTACTCGGCTTTACTATGACTACTAGTCAAACAAGATTTGGAATGAGATTTGATAATGTCACTTTTGTGCTGCTCACTGTTTTCTTTTCTGTAGAGAAAGTTGTATCTCAGGACCTGCAGTGCAAGGATCTCCCGTCATTATTATGGGGGCCAACTCAGGGGGCCAACTCTGATATGATGAAGCACATCTCTCTCTGTTCCTTTATCAAAATGTCCTCATCCACACAAAGACACATTGCAGATGAAGGCATGTTAAGTCATTTCACTGCCACTTTAACATGTATTGATCCATGTCTAGTGATTTTTTTATTTATTTATCCAGAGCATAGTAATGCTATTCGACCGGGCTTGTTCTGTAATTTTGAAGACATTTCAGTTAACCTGGGCAAACCACTTGGATGAGTGTTCAGCATTAGAGAAATGTCTAATTAAATGTCATTGGTACTATTAGCTACATCAGTATCTACTATACTCACCATAATTCTAGCAACATTTATTTTAAACATGAAATACATGAATGACATGGGCATGGCTTCTTGTACACTCATTTAGTCTATTAAGGTAGTGTCCATTAAGTTGACTTATCCTTGTTTCCTTGTTAAGAAATGCTAGATTTATCTGAAAATATGTGCTCTAGACGTTAATAAGAAAATAAAATAAGGTCATATAGTGTTCCAATATCAAAAATAATTGCCAGGCAAACAGATACTAACAAACATCAGATGCCTACACCAGAAAGTACCCAGTAGATAGCTGTCTCCACACAGACCAGGATCTTGTGGATGAAGTTGGAGGAAAGACCCCAAGACTCAAACTGTAGACTGAGCAATAACTCCAGTATGGAAAATAAGTGGAAAATACACTGATATGACAGATAAGATACGAGTAAAAAAGCTTAAAGCCCAACTCCAGAAAAAATGGCTGCTCTCTCGCTGCAAAGGTAAAATGCTTGTTTAGGTCTAGGAAATGGGAAAGGCCAGATCCTCTGCTCCTACAGCAGCCAGTGCTCTCCTATGTTTCGGCAGTGGACTGTTCCACAGCAAACTGTTCCTTAGGGTCCTCATGATTAATGAAGGGCTACTGACCCTACACTAGACTTGATTATGTCAGATGACCTGCAACTGCTAAAAGATGGGGGGGGGGGAGGCTGCAGGGAACAATCTTAAAGCAGGGAGGGAGCCTACAGGAGTGGAGAATTGGGTGAATAAAACTGCTTTTCTTGTTCCCCAGCAGTCGCACACGCCTGTCCTAGAGTAACAACACACACTCACTGCATTGTATGTAGGGAGGAATATCATTTTATCCCTTGCATAGGAAGTGTGTTGGAACTACAGATCAACTCCCCTTTCCTCATCTCCATAAAATCGGGGGGGGGGGGGGGGTAGGTTGTCCATTGAGCTAAAGAAGGTAGGGCGGAAATGGCACTGCAAAGTGCACAGAGCATTGGAATTCTAATAGAATATACTATTATACTAATATTACCAGAGCCAAAGTGAGCAAGTAAGACACGTTTCTTGTTAATGTTTACATACACTTAAATATCAATCATGAATAAAGTTTAACAGAACAATACAGTTTTCTTGAGTTGTTCAGGACAAATATCTTTAATGAGACCGTTGTGGTTGTACCAGTTTATCTAGATGTAACAAGTATCTCTGGGGCAAAAACCACATTCCAGTCCGATGGGACATTCAGAATGATGTATTTGCCTTTATGATTTGATCTGCATTGTAATTACAGAACAAAAAAAAAAAAAATGTTTACAGTTACTTAAGGCCACCAGTTAACTACAATAAGAAAAACAATCCAGAAAGTAATCTCACAATGAATTGTAATAAATAAGCAACATATTTCTATACTAAGCTATCAAAGCAAGATGCCAGTGTTAACAGAAACACACAGTATTGATGAGCAAATCCAATTGGATTCATTTCGAGGGCAGGTTAGGCAAATAGATACTGTAAAAAAGTCTGCAAATTGTGAACTTTAACGCGAGCCCCATTGAAGTCAATAAGAGGCAAATCCTGAACAACAACTTCTGTTTTATCAAGGCTAATAAGAAAAGGATTGTCAAACAAGGAGCACAGAGAACTGGGCCAACTAGTTAATTAAATATCCCTTCTGCCTTGTTTTTTTTTGTAAAATATGGCATGGTGACCCCCAAATAAACAAATAATATGTAAAGCTGGGCACTGCCATGGGGAACATGCACCAATGAAAAAATAATACATTTTAGAAAATACTCTTTGGTGAAGAGCATCTCTTTTATTAAGACTTAAAGGGTTGGGGAGGCCTTAAACCTGTATGTAAAGTAGCAGATCTATAGGATTTACACAAAACAAAAGCAACATTTACATTTTTGCCAGAACCTTATCCTAGATGAGGATCTGGAATGGGTTGTAAGGATGACCCCAAGAAAAAAATGGCAAAGGGTTCCCCCTAGAAGTCCATACTAGACCCTTTGTAGGTCTAAGAAACTCACCATCCTAGAATGACAATGTTGCTTCTCCATAGATACAGTACTGTAATGCCCCATACACACGGTCGGATTTTCCACCAGAAAATGTGCGATTGAATCATGTTGACAGAAAATCCAAGCGCGTGTGGGCTCCACCTGACTTTTTCAGTCGGAATTTGTGGTATCGCCATACTCAGGAAGAGTAGCAGAATGTATTTTCAGATGTCATTTTTGCTATATACATGCTACGTGTTAAAAATATCTTATAAATGAACAACTTTTTGTAAAAAAAAAATGCATTTGATTTTTTTTTGCACATTTTCCAAAAACTTCTGGAAAAAATGAACTGTTCAAAAGACTCATTATGCCTCATAGATTATACATTGGGGTAATTGCTTTCTAAAATGGGGTAATTTAGTGGGCAATTCTATTGTCCTAGTGCTCCAGGGCCTTCAAAAGTGTAATAGGTGGTTGTGAAATGAGATGTGTCATTTTTGCTCACCGAACGCCTGAAGGTGCTACTTCAATTTTGGTCCTCTGTATGTGGCCATGCTGTGTAAAAGTCTCACACGTGTGGTATTGCCATACTCGGGAAAAGTAGCAGAATGTATTTTGCAGTGTAATTTGTTGTATGCATATGCTGTGTGTGAGACCACACACTCCTGAGGAACTCTGGCCCACTTCACACCCACATTTGGGCGTTTCACCCCTCTACTTTCCTTAATCTTTCCTCAACCACCTGGCCCATCTTTTTTGGTATATCCTTTCACCTTCTAGCCTGTAGATTAGAAGGAGGAACTCATATCAATTCATCACATGTTAAAATCTTTAAAACTTTCTTTTAGGACTAATATGTTACGTGAGCGAGGGTAGTGGTGCAAATTGCACATCACTTCCGTACCTCCTAGAACACACCCCAAGTTAAAGACAAGGACAATTTGTTGACTGACAGATGTGTCCCTATCCGTTCACAGCTTGATCCCATTAGGGGTGAACGGGTGGTTTGGAGGCACATCCCACATCGTTCAAAGACCTTTAGAGGGACACTGTTCAAGTTCTCTTTGTCAACCTGTTTTACTGGTTTTATACTTGATCACACCCTTGATGTTCACCCCTCATCACCCCTCAGCATATAAAATTATACATGCTAATATTCAAAGTGAATGTATCCCAAGTGACTGTTTATAAACTTTTCTGTCTTTCTTATGTAAAAACATTGAACAGAAAAAAAAAAAAAACTATAGATTTAAACCAATAATACATTTATATTCACTAAAATTCACTATATTCACTAAAAAGAAAAGGAAACACATATAGTGTAGTAAGATCTATCATCCAATTTATTAAAAATGGTATAAAAATTATTTTAGGGCTGGTATAGGTGTACAGTGTATAGGGTTGTGGTGCACTGCTGCTGACTGCTGCCCGATTCTGCAGCTGTCTTTTATCAGTGTAGGGACTGAGGGACAGTCTGCAAATCACTAGCTACTAGGTCCCCAAAGGTCCTTTTAAGGACTGGTATAGGTGTACAATATATATGGTTGTGGTGCACTGCTGCTGACTGCTGCCCGATTCTGCAGCTGTCTTTTATCAGTGTAGGGACTGTCTGCAAATCACTAGCTACTAGGTCCACAAAGGTCCTTTTTAAGGACTGTAGGGACTGAGGGACAGTCTGCCAATCACTAGCTACTAGGTCCACAAAGATCCTTTTAAGGACTGGTATAGGTGTACAATATATAAGGTTGTGGTGCACTGCTGCTGACTGCTGCCCAATTCTGCAGCTGTCTTTTATCAGTGTAGGGACTGAGGGACAGTCTGCAAATCGCTAGCTACTAGGTCCACAAAGGTCCTTTTAAGGACTGGTATAGGTTTACAATATATAGGGTTGTGGTGCACTGCTGCTGACTGCTGCCCAATTCTGCAGCTGTCTTTTATCAGTGTAGGGACTGAGGTACAGTCTGCAAATCACTAGCTACTAGGTCCACAAAGGTCCTTTTAAGGACTGGTGTAGGTGTACTATTTGGTGTGCAGTATATAGGTGTGTAATACATGTATAAAATACTTGCACATATAGAAAGCATAGTATAGTGCATTTCCACTGTGCAGCATTGTGAATGCTGAGTGGTTCTGCAGCGATACTACAAAGAGTGACAAACGCAATAAAAAAAAGTATTAGAACTGGTGTGATAGACCAGTGGCCCCCAAAAACAACCGATTGAAGCAGGGTGTTGTATACCTTCTTCCACAAACATACTGCACTTCTCTAGAGACTTTTGTCACAGGGTCATTTAAAAAATGACAGGCAGCGGAAGAGGCAGGCACTTCCACAGGGGTGGTAGGGGTAGGGCAGGAGCAACAGGCTTGAGCCATAGTGGCAAATTGCACAAGGTGCGTGCGATTACGTCAAAGGATGCACCAGACTTGGTTGAGTGGCTCACTCAGCCTTACTCTTCTGCACCCTCCTCATCCTCTCGATCTGCACCCTCTTCTTCATTCTCTGCTGTGTGCACCCCCAAAGACACTACCACCAACACCACCACCATATACTTTCCGCTTGAATCCCAGGAATTATTTTTCGATCCATATCAAGACATTTCCGATGCGCAGCCACTCTTGGCATTGGATCAGGGAGAGGAGGTAGCAACAACCGCCACTCAGCAGTCTGACGACAGTACCCAGATCAGCCCAAGAAGGAGGTTGGTCCCCGCTGTTGCTGCCTACTCCGAGATCTCTAATTATAGCGGTGGGGAAGGTGACGTTGATGATGACGTGTCTAGTGATGTCACGTGGGTGCCCACAACAGAGGAAGAGGAGGGGAGTTCAGAGGGAGATATGGACCAGCAGATAGGGAGGAGAAGCTGGAAGAACTTACATTGCACAGGAGGGACAAAGCAGACTGCTAATGTATCAGGAGCGAAGCATCCACCATGCATGGTCACATCTGGCACTCCCAGGATGCCGGCACATGGCTCCGCAGTGTGGGCTTTTTTTAACGTGTCCGCTGCTGACAATAGTGTTGCCATCTGCATTCTTTGCAGTCAATGCATAAGTCGCGATAAGCCCAACACTCACCTAGGGATGACCGCCTTAAGAAGGCAAATGAGCTGCCATCACCGAGCCCAGTGGGAGCAACGGAACCCACAAAGCCACACTCCAGGCTCTCACCGTCCAGCCTCATCTTCTACTTCTCCTCTCTCCTCACAATTGTCCTGCACTCCACCTTTGATTATGCCATCCTCACGTTTTCCTGGAAAAAGGCAGGCTTCCATGGACCAAATGTTCAAGCGTAAAAAAAATATGACGCCGGATAACCCTCTTGCCCAACGGTTGACGGCTGGCTTGTCAGAACTCATAGCCCGCCAACTACTGCCATACAAACTGGTGGACTCTGAGGCCTTTCGAGAATTTGTGGCCATTGGAACACCACAATGGAAGGTCCCAGGAAGGAAGTATTTCTAACAGAAGGGCATCCCAGAGCTATATGGCCATGTTCAGCGGCAAGTAAATGTATCTCTGGCACACAGTGTCGGTGCCAAGATACATCCGACCCCAGACACGTGGTCTAGCAAACATGGGCAGGGAAGGTATATCACTTTTACTGCCCACTGGGTGAACCTTCTGACGGCCGTCAAGCATGTAAACCGTGGCACCTGTGTAGATTTGGTTTTACCGCCATGGATTGCATGCAGGCCTGGCTCTTCTTCTCATCCTCCTACTCCATCCTCCTCCCTCTCCTCCTCGGCTGACTCCTCCTTTTCTGCTGCTAGTGTCTCTTCCGCTGCACCGCCCAAGCTCCCCAGAACCTATTCAACATGCCAGGTGAGACGTTGCCATGCTGTGCTGCGTCTGTTGTGTCTGGAAGCCAAGAGCCACACTGACCCTGCACTCCTTTTAGCTTTGCGTTCAAAGGCAGATCAGTGGCTAACCACTCAATTTGACAGTTGGTAAAGTGGTGTGTGACAATGGTGCCAATCTGCTTAGCGCATTGAAACAGGGCAAAATTACGTATGTGCCATGCATGGAACACGTCTTAAACTTGGTCGTGCAGCGATTCGTTGTCAAATACCCTGGGTCCAGGACATCTTGCGGCAGGCAAGGAAAATCTCGGCCCATTTCAGAAGATCTTACACAGCCATGGCTCGCCTTGCTGACATTCAGCGGCGACACAATCTGCCAGTCAGACGTCTTATTTGTGATTGCCCAACGCAATGGAACTCAACCTTCTATATGCTTGATAGGCTGCTCCAGCAGAAACGTGCAGTTAACGACTACCTGTACGAACACTGAAGCAGAACAGGTTCTGGGGAGCTGTTTTTTTTTTCACAGCGCCAGTAGCTGCTCATGCGCGATGCATGCAGACTTCTGCGGCCATTTTATGAGATCACCAAACTGGTCAGTCGCAGCCATGGCGCCATCAGTGACATGGTACCTTATGCCTTCTTTATGGAGCGTGCATTGCATGTCATTGATCAAGCTGTTGAGGAGCAGGAGCAGGAAGATGAGCAAGTCGCAATGCTGGATGAATTCCCAGGAGGGCTACTCTATCTGAAACTAGTCAACAACAGGAGTCTGAAGAGGAGTCAGAGGAGGATGGTGCCGGGGCGGATGAGGAGGAGCAAGAAGAGCATGCTTTAAACCTTTCTGGGATCCCTGTTGTTGTGCATGGATGGGGAGAGGAGAACGAGGAGGACGACATTATCCTGGATGATGAGCAGGAGCCAGGCCACTACACCACTTCCAGTTTAATGCAAATGGGGGCCTTCATGCTCCAGTGTTTTAACAGGGACCCCCGTATAGAAAGCGTAAGGGTTAAGGACCAGTACTGGGTGGCAATGTACTTAGACCATCGGTACAAACACAAAATGGCGGAAATGTTACCACCGACACAGAGGGCTGTCAGAATGGAGCACTTCCAGGCCTTGCTTCGAGAAATGCTGCATTCTGCTTTTGCATGCACTGGCAGAGGAGGAATTCCCACTCCCAGAGAAAGAGTTGCGGGTACCAATCCAACAGCGCCTGCAAGAAGAGGGCAGTTTGAAGATGTGTTGGTGACTTCTGATATGAGGTGATTCTTTCAGCCGACCCATCAACAGGTCTCATCCGGATCCAGCATCAGGGAACGCCTAGACCGACAGGTGTCTGACTACATCGGGTTAATGGCTGATGTGGACGCTCTGAGGAGTGATGAACCCCTGGACTACTGGGTGTGCAGGCTTGACCTCTGGCCAGAGCTTGCCCAATTTGCAATGGAACTGTTGGTTTGCCCCTCGTCAAGTGTCCTGTCCGAAAGGACGTTCAGCACAGCAGGGGGGATCGTGACCGATAAGCGCACTCACCTAGCTCACGACAGTGTTGACTACCTCACATTTATAAAAATGAATGAGGCATGGATCTCAGAGGAATTCAACATATGTGACCAGTAGACCATGTATATCTCTATAAACGATTTATTTAATCAAGCACACAGACGTTTTTTCTACCTTTGGCTCACTTTCTTGTACAAAAAAAGCACACCGTACTATATGTCCGTACCCTCCTGTTTGAAGAGGTTGAGCGGTGTCATATTTTTGTGGCCCAGCAGCGAGTTGCTGGTATCAGTGCTGCTGTCAGTGCTCTCTCTCTCGGTGCTGGTGTCAGTGCTCTCTATCTCAGTGCTGGTGTCAGTGCTCTCTATCAGGGTGCTGGTGTAAATGCTCTCTATCTCGGTGCTGGTGTCAGTGCTCTCTATCACGGTGCTGGTGGGGTGTCAGTGCTCTCTATCACGGTGCTGGTGTCAGTGCTCTCTATCAGGGTGCTGGTGTAAGTGCTCTCTATCTCGGTGCTTGTGTCAGTGCTCTCTATCACAGTGCTGGTGTCAGTGCTCTCTATCTCGGTGATGGTGTGGTGTCAGTGCTCTCTATCACGGTGCTGGTGTCAGTGCTCTCTCTCTCTGTGTCAGTGCTGGTGTTAGTGCTCTCTATCACAGTGCTGGTGTCAGTGCTCTCTCTCTCTGTGTCAGTGCTGGTGTCAGTGCTCTATATTTTGGTGCTGGTGTCAGTGCTCTCTATCACGGTGCTGGTGTCAGTGCTCTCTATCACGGTGCTGGTGTGGTGTCAGTGCTCTCTATCACGGTGCTGGTGTCAGTGCTCTATATCTCGGTGCTGGTGTCAGTGCTCTCTACCTCGGTGCTGGTGTCAGTGCTCTCTATCACGGTGCTGGTGTCAGTGCTCTCTATCTCAGTGCTGGTGTCAGTGCTCTCTATCTCGGTGCTGGTGTCAGTGCTCTTTATCTCGGTGCTGGTGTCAGTGCTCTCTATCACGGTGCTGGTGATCATCTCCAGCACCCTCTTCATAGCCTACCCTGACCTTTCCTCTCCTCCATTGCCTTCATGCGCTCCTGAGTACTGAATTGTCAACATTTCACAGATAAAAAAAGAATGCTTGTCATTGTCGATCCCAGATTCACTTAATACTTTTGTTATGTCAATGTCCATGTGGTGGGACTATGTGTGCACAGCTAGTAAGTATTTTGTGGCTGAAAATATGACCTGTAGGTTTTTAAGGTTCACCTGCCATTAAAGTCAATGGGGCCTGCCGTGAACTTTGCGGTTCGCAAACTTTTGACCGCGTTCGCGAAACGTCCCGTCGGTAGTTCGTCCATCTTTACTAAGAACCACTGCTATAGATGATGGTGGAAAACTTGATTTGACAGTATTAATAACTTGTAGTGATTTGTAGTATCCTACAGCAGTACAACACAAACGAACAGTAATGCATGTATAACATTACAAAAATGTAGAACATGTTCATAATCCATATTATTTTTCAGGGGCGGAAATATCAATATGTTTTCTCCTACAGTATATGGAGAGACTCTAGACTGACCAACTCTATAATCATATTTTAGTGATAATCAGCATCTTCTACTCTGAGTTCCCAGAGGAAAATCCATTGTGTTAGTTCAAATACAGTATTAGTATCACATATTTGCAGTCCAAATATTGATGCTTTAAGCCCATTGTCGCTCCTTTGTGGTCCCCTTTTCAAAAATATGTCTCACACTTATTTGATTCCATGTGGATTATTGTATGAAATAATGTGTGGACTAGGATGAATGCTAGGATGCATCACAAGAGGGATCACCAGCATGAAGAAGGAGGACCTGATTCCCCTATATAGATCTTTAGTGAGACCTCATTTAGAATACTGTGTCCAGTCTGGAGACCTCACTCACAAATAGATATTGATAAGTCCAGAGATGGTAACAAAAATGGTGAAAGATCTGGGTGATAAAACATATCAAGAGTGACTTCAGGAACTTAATATGTAGAGTCTGGAGGAAAAAAAATGGGAAGGGGAGACATGTTTGAAACCTTTAAATACGTCAAGGAAGTGAATAAGGTTCAGGAGGGCAGTTTCTTCAATATGAAACCAAAATCAAGAATACAGAGACATGACCTCAAATTAAGTAGAGGAGAGTTCAAAACCAATCTTAGAAAGTAATATTTAACTGAAAGGGTAGTTGATGTTTGGAATAAACTTGCAGAGGTAGTGAGTCAGTAGTGAGGCAGTCAACAGTAAATGCAATCAAACATGCTTGGAACAAGCATAGATCTATACTCAAAAAAGTTAACAAAAAATAAATAAAAATAAAAAACAAACAAAATAAATATACAAAATATGTATATATATATATATATATATATATATATATATATATATATATATATATATATATATAAACACATGGACAGACTCAATTGACTACCCAGTCTTTTTTCTACCGTCAAATTTCTATGTTTTCTAAATTTTATGCTTATATATAATTGTCCTTTTCATTTCATGTTCTATATGTCCTAAAAAAAAGTTCATGGCTACAAAATGTTTGGTGTGATGTATCTGCTATGAAAGAGATTCCTTGGACAAATAGCAAGTTCTGTGACTGGACACAATTTTAAAAACACAATCAGGATGCACCCCACACTGTTGTACTGCAGAATACTTAACAGCTATCAGAACTGCTGATTTGGAGATGAGGTTTCTCATTAGGCAGGGTAGAAGAGATACTGGAAGCGACTCTTCTGGCTTTACAGGCAGAACAGGAAAATAAACTGTATGCTCATGAACGCATGACGTTATTGGCGCCACAAACAGTTCTTCTCTCAGATATTTTCAAAACCAAGTTCCCCTGTGTTGTGGGTATTTACAGGCTCTATAATGTTTATCAGGTTGCATAGGCATGAGCTATTAAAGCCCAATTTCAACTTGGGCAAAATCTCCAAATATGGATCCCTCAGCAGCTTTTAAAAATAAAAAAAGTGAGGCAATACTATCTCATGAGTGACTGTCAATTTAAATTGATGAATGTCAATCTGCACTGAGTTTATTATGTTTAAACAAAGAAACACAATGGTCTAAGAAGGAAATACATTTGTTTTTGGACTTTTTAAGAAACAAATACAGTATAGATGTTTTAAGTTTCCTTTTTATTACTTTAACATAATGTTACAGTGTGTGATGTTTATACAGTAGTATTGTAGTGCTGCATTGAAGGGTGCATTTTTAACTTCACTTTATAATAATAATAGAACTGCACTTACATTATTTTGTGCTGAGCCCCAAACATAAGTTTACACAACTCAGCAAATCTATTCGTTTTAGGAGTCCTCCTTTTTGTTTTCTCTTCCTCCCTACCTCTCCTTTCCAGGGCACTTGGTAATAGCAGGATCTTCTCCATCATGCAAACACCCATATGGCTCTAAATTTACTGAAGAAAAATGCAATCTGGCCTCCACATAGCTTGTAACAGGTGAATGGTATGGTATGTTTAGCACTCTCTAACAGTGGAAGACCATTCAAGATGCCTAGAAGATCTTAAAAAAGTGTGGAGAAATAGTAACATGTACATCTTTCTGCATTTCCCTGTCTTTTTCTGTCATATGCGCTCTTTTTGTTGGAGTTCTCACTAATCTTTGAAGACCTTACTTGTAACATAAGGTGTGCAGTTAGTCAGTTTCCTAATTTTCTCTGCAGTGCTCACTAGGCTGAGACTAAGCTTCAGCCCATGCAGACTACATCTGAAATTTCCCAATGGTCTCATTACCATTCTGGAGCTCTCTTACCTTTTTGTTTCTCTTAGGCTTTTTAGTCATATCTCCATTCACAAGCACCAGATGAGAGATATTCCTCCTATACCAACACTATTTCTTGATTTTCTTATATTTCCTCAAACATGTACTTCACCTTACACCAGCACAGGTATGTTTATATTGCAACTATAACTTTAACAAAGCTTCTCATTATTAAAAAACAGGCCATGATCAGCAGGTCAGATTAATTAATTGCAGGTTGTTGATAGTTCCAGGTTGATGTACATTAAATCTATGTGACCCAATCATTCTTCTCAATACCATCTCTCAGCTCAAAGGAATCCTTGGGGTTAGCATGGTCCTCAATCCAAAGTGTATGCCACTTGTTGCTCACATGGCAAACCTAATTGGAAATCTAACACCTAGAAAAGATCTGTCTTTCAAAACATCCTCTGCAGAACTTCTTCTACACCTAGCAGTCAGTGTCCTTTCTCCTAATTGGAGATACAGTAGATTAATTGGCAGATCAGAGATAAAATTAGCTGGTCTCCAAGCTAAAGTCAGATGGTTTCCTATGGAACTCTGCCTATATGACTGTAAGCAGGCATCTAGATTGTCTTGCACACACCTCCAGTAATGAGGTATTGTTGGAGGCCGGCCAGCTCTTGCCACTGTTTGAAAATTGACTTAATGAAGACTAATGAAGCTCAATATACTGTATTACTTATGAATTTCTGGTACAGGCATTTTCTACAAGTGACGTGATTTGCGGTTGGTGAGAATATGAAGCCTCATTATCTTTAATATTTCCTGTTTGTCTTTCATAAAATGTTCAAAATTAATAATGCAATCTTATTAAACATAATTCCTAGTGGAACCTTTTAATTTGATGTTACTGCATATAGTTTAGCAACTGTGAGCTGGCGTCCTTAAGACTGAAAGAAAGCAATTAAGCTTATTTTCCAAGAATGTAAAATAAAGAACTTATTTTTAATTATTTTTTACCACAGACATGTTTAAAGTGTACCAGTATTTACCAAAAGTATATTAAACTAATTGTATTTGTAGTTAGCAAGCACCACTTTGGTGTACAATCTTCAAAGTGCCTCTGGCGTGACTTTGGTACCTCAAGCAATGCTGTCTTAAATTTACAGAAATCCAAGTATAGCCATCTTTTTTGAGATTTAAAATGATAAAATTAGGCGCTACTACTATACTTTGTGCTTACAAACCTGAAAAAAAAATAGTTTTTTTTGTGATACTCTAAAGAAATTCTAAATATATAGCAAACTCTTTCATGTATCAATGCACCAAAATAATCTGTGAAATTATTTTCACTATTGCAACAAATAATTATTATGCAATTCAGTTACTGCCCATGCATATGTGAAAAACTATATTAAATAGTTCAAAATCATTAAGGAAACAAATGAAATCAATAACTATGTTGAGACCTGCTAGACTAAGTGTCTCTAACTGGTGGATCCATCTTGTCTCATTTTGTTAAATTTGCTTACCCATGTCACTACTCCTCCAATAATTATAAACTCTATCTATTCCATAGGAGCTAAGTATAGTAGGATTGCTATTATGCATAAGCCGTAAGTGGTTGGAGACACTGTTGTCTATAACCATTTTTTATACTATTAGTATGTTCAAAAACGTTTGATGTTCAGAAACGTTTGAACAAGCACCTATTGGTCCTTCCCACATACATTATATTATCAAAAGTATTGGGGACTCTTGCTTTTACACGCACATAAACTTTAACCACTTTAACCCCCAAGGTTTAACCTTCTGCATGACCAGCCCATTTTTTGCGATACGTCTCTGTGTTTGTCAGGGCTGGCTTAGCTCTTCCTCTTCTGGGCTGGCCACTCAGCTGTTGACTAATTGCCAGCTCTCTTCTCTCTCCACAGTTACCAGCTGTTAACTGCCTATTTAAAGCCTTCCATCTCAATTCTCCTCTGCCTTCGTGTTCATTCTGTAGTTTGTTTCAAGACTGGTTTGCTGACATCCCTCCTGGCTCCTTATCCTGCTTGCAGTTGCTCTCCTTGGATCCCTGACTTCAGGCCTGGCTGATTACCCGTTCTGGTTAATGAACTTTGGACTGGCTGACTACTCGATCTGGTTACTGGACTCAAGTGTGATTTAATTGTACTTCTGTCTCAGTCTGATTCATGGTTTCTGACAGTGTTAGTTTAACTGACAATTGTGCATTGGTGCTATGTCATACCCAAATAAAACGTATGTCCATTTTTTCCCCAAAAATAGAGCTTTCTTTTGGTGGTATTTGATCACCTCAACTCGATAGGTCACCTTTGGGATGAATTAGAGTAGGGACTGAGGTCCAGGCCTTCTTGTTCACATCAGTGCCTGACCTCGCAAATGCACTTTAGGAAGAATGGACAAACATTCCCATAGAGACATTCCTAAACATTGTGGACAGCCTTCCCAGAAGAGTTAAAGCTGTTATAGCTGGAAAGGGTGGGCAAACTCAATATTGAACCCTACAGACTAAGACTGGGAAACCATTAAAGTTCATGTACTTGTAAAGGCAGGCACCCCAATAATTTTAGCAATATAGTGTATCTTAATCCATAAGGTAAATAAGTAAATATGTGACAAATGTAGTGCTATACATTATAAATGCATCTATGTTGCACTCTTTACCAGTGGATGAAGATAAAATATCCATTTTTTTTGTTTCTATCTAGAGTGGTTCTGCCTGCAATACATCTACCACACTAATAGAATCTTTCTCTCTCTCTCTAATTGGCAGTTCTCTTATGAGGGGGTCTAAAAAAAATATTCTTCTACCATACTTCTAAGTCCCTGGGCTCGCATATAAATGGAGCTAGGTTTCTTGAGGAGTATGGCTTTAAAGGGTACTATCTTTCAGCATGAGAAGGCCAGTATATTTTTTATACTTTTTCACCATTTCTATATTGTCAATTGTATCCCATGACAAAGGTTAAGTCCCTGTTCTTAATATTTTTAGGTTTCTGCTGTAATTATTCTTCTTTTCTCATTTTATCAACATGTTCCCTAATTTTTAATAACTCTTTTTTCTTACACCCTTTTTCTTTTTTTTTTTTTTTTTAATAACAATTTTTATTGAAGAATATAAGTCAGTACAAGCAAGCAAAACAGCTTATAAACAACAGCAATTGGTCAGGTTAATAGATAACACTGGACATCAGCGGACGCAGCCGCTGCCGAACATATAGTTATTTCAATGTACAGAAAAAATAAAACGAAAAAATCAAGGAACACAACTAAAGAAAAGAAAAAACAAAGGCCGAACGGCCCTATAAATTAAGACAAATCAAATTACCGTATATACTCGAGTATAAGCCGAGATTTTCAGCCTCTTTTTTGAGGCTGAAAGTGCCCCCCTCGGCTTATACTCGAGTCATCGCTGTCTGCCCGCTCGATCAGCGTGTCGAGCAGACAGACAGCGGCCATTCTATAATTCAAAAGCCGCGCCTCCGGCTCCGCCTTCGCCTGTGATAGGCGGAACACTGAATTTCCCAGCAGCCTGTGTTCCGCCTATCACGGACATCGTATCATCCTCGTACTACGGACGAGGATGATACGATGTCCGTGATAGGCGGAACACAGGCTGCTGGGAAATTCAGTGTTCCGCCTATCACAGGCGAAGGCGGAGGCGCGGCTTTTGAATTTTACAATGGCCGCCGAGGCGCCGACGAAGAGGGCACGGGACGGAGGCAAGGCAAGGCACGGCACGGGACGGGACGGGACGGAGGCAAGGCAAGGCACGACACGGGACGGAGGCAAGGCACGGCACGGGACGGAGGCAAGGAGGCAAGGCACGGGACGGAGGCTCGGGACAAAGGCTCGGGACACAGGTAGGCTGGACACACACACACACACACACACACACACACACACACACACACACACACACACACGGATGGATGGAGACACACACACACACAGGGATGGATGGATACACACACACACAGGGATGGATGGATGGATGGAGACACACACACACAGGGATGGATGGATGGAGACACACACACACAGGGATGGATGGATGGATGGAGACACACACACACAGGGATGGATGGATGGATGGACACACACACACACAGGGATGGATGGACGGACACACAGGGATGGACGGACACACAGGGATGGACGGACACACAGGGATGGACGGACACACACACAGGGATGGACAGGCATGTCTCACCCTCGGCTTATACACGAGTCAATAAGTTTGCCAGTTTTTTTGGGGGTAAATTGGGGGCCTCGGCTTATATTCGGGTCGGCCTATACTCGAGTATATACGGTATATCATATTATGACATTACAAAATGTATCTTAAAACATCAGTGCGTGGGCTTCCTCTCCTCCCACATAATGGTTAGTAATCTGTCACATTTCAGATTCCGTAGTAGCGTGAGTATAAATGCCCGTAGGTCTCCAGAACGTGTGGAATCGTCTGTGTTGATCTGAGCTGTCAGGTGTGGGTAAGTCCCATTGTAGAGATGCAGCATAAGCCTCTAGAGCTAGTTGAAGTATTAGTAAGGTTGTTTAATTCTATGCTGAAAAATTGTCCAATTAATATAGAAGTAGTGTGGATGTGTACAGTAAAGCGCTTCTCACAGTACAGTAAAACAATGTCATGAAAATAGTTCGCACTAGTGCTCATGGAGGGCTGTTCCGAATAATACTTTTGTATGGATCTGTGGTTTTGAAATGAATCCAACAGGCCCAAACGGTCGTGAATTTTGTAGGGGTATCATGTGCTTGGTGTATAAGGTCTTCCATTGTCATGATTGCGTCAATCCGATTAAACCAGTCAATTATTGATGGAGGGTCGGGTGTACGCCATTTGCAGGGGATGCACAATCTAGCGGCGTTCACCATGTGCATAGCTAAGGATTGAAAATAGGAGCGTGAGGATTTGTTCGAATAATGTAGTAGGAATTGAGCTGGAGAATTGTCTAATCGGTAGGTAGAGATATCAGTTATCATCCTGTGAACCTCTGTCCAGAACGGTACAATGTGTGGACATGTCCACCAGATGTGAATAAATGTACCTACTGCCGTCTTGCATCTCCAACACATCTGTGAGTTAGCATGGTTTATAATGTGTAATTTATAAGGAGTGCTGTACCACCTGGAAGTTACTTTAAAAGCATTTTCCTGAGTGTGCAAGTTAACTGAACCCTTATGGACAAATCTGAAAATATCCTCCCAATCTGTCTCAGGAATGTGCATCTGAAGATCAGAGGCCCATTTCTGCCTTATTCGCATATCTGACTTATCACACTCCTTGAATAGGAGGGAATAAGTGGCGACGGGGTTCTGCGACAGAGCATAGATCTTCGAAGGGAGTCAACGCTCTGGACCATTGTGGTCTGGGATGATGACTGAGCAAAAAATGACGGATCTGCAGGTAGGTCCAAAAGGGGAAGGTGCCGTGAGCTGTAAGAGGTGCTAAGTCACTTCTAGAGCAAATGGTGTCATTATGAATGAAGTGTATTGCTCTGACTGTGGTGTGAGGCCAACCTGGTTCTAGAAATGAAGGGTGTAACCCTGGGCTAAAATCTGGATTACCCCTAAGGGGGGTCATAGGCCCATTAGCTGATGAGATGCCGTAATGAACACTAGCCCATTGGAGGGCGTTCAGTGTTGGGGCTATCAGAGGGTGAGTTTTGTGCATTTTAGACTGGTGTTTGTAGTTAATCCAAGGAAGGGAAGTTAAGGGAATGGAAGAGAAGGCTTGTTCAAGACTGACCCAATCCTTAAGTGGTGCGTGAATGTGCCAATCAATCAACCTGGTGAGATGGCAAGCCACCTGGTATTTGCGAATGTCGGGGAGGCCTACTCCACCCCTAAGCTTTGGTGAAGTCAATTTTGAGAAACTAAGACGGGGACGGCCCTTATTCCAAATAAAACGTGTGCATAATGTGCGAAACGCGGAGAAGAAGTTAGGGGGAAGTCGTATCGGAATCGTCTGGAGTAAGTAGAGGATGCGTGGGAGAATGTTCATCTTGATTATGGCAATCCGACCGAACCAGGAAAAGCGCTCTGGGGACCACGTCAGAAAGTCAGCGGATATCTTCCTCAACAGGGGAGTGAAATTTAAAGTGTAAAGGTCAGCTAAGGAGGCAGGAAGTTGGATTCCTAGGTAAGTGATAGAGTTAGTTTTCCATTGAAAAGGAAAGTTAGCAAGACAGAGGGAACAGACAGATTCGGGTAAGGAAATATTCAGGGCACTGGATTTATTGAAGTTTATTTGCAAATTTGAGATGGTCTTGAAATGGGCGAAGTCTTGTAGTAAGTTAGGAATGGTAGTAAGGGGGGCGGAGAGAAAGAGGAGAATATCGTCTGCAAATGCAGCAACCTTATACGTATGGCCTTTGACATCAATTCCTCGAATGTCAGGGTTAGCTCTAAGTCTTCTTAAGAGAGGTTCTAGGGTCAAAATGAAGATAAGCGGGGACAGAGGGCATCCCTGGCGCGTACCATTCGACACGGAGAAGGCATCCGACAGGTGACCGTTAACCCTAACCTTTGCCGTAGGGTTTGAATATAGGGCTTGTATTAGATTCAGCATTCTTGGGGGTAGATGTATCGCCTTGAGAACTTCTGACATATAGTCCCAGGCCACCCTGTCGAATGCCTTCTCCGCGTCCAACGACAGCATAAAACCAGGCTTCTGAGAGGTTGTGATCCAATGGTTAATATTTATTGCTTTCAGGGTATTGTCCCTAGCTTCCCTACCAGGGACAAACCCCACTTGGTCAAGGCCGATAAGTTGAGGGAGAAGCGGCAATATTCTATTGGCCAAAGTTTTCGCGTACCATTTTAGGTCAACATTTAATAGGGAGATAGGTCTATAATTGGTCACAACAGATGGATCTTTGCCGGGTTTAGGGATTACCGTGATGTGGGCTTGCAATAAGTCGGCTGGTGGGGATATGGGTTCAGAGAGGGATTGAAAAGCCGAGAGAAAATGAGGCTGAAGAATATCTGCAAAGGTCTTGTAGTACGCTACTGTGAGGCCATCGGGGCCTGGACTCTTGCCTGGTTTAAGTTGCTTTAGAGCCTTCGCTATTTCTTCTATCGTCAGGGGAGAGTCCAGGTCTCGAGCCGTATCATCTGAGATGGGAGCGGGGCTGTATTGGTGTAAGAAATCTTTAATGCAGTCAAGTTTCGATGGTAGGCCTGAGTGCGGGTCCGTTGGGGAAAGATTGTAGAGTTTAGTGTAGTATTGAACAAAATGATTGGCTATATCGGTAGATTTATGAAGCCGTCTTCCAGTAGGATCCGTTAGCGAGTGAATAGTAGTGGATGCCCTTTTGGCTTGGAGTGCCTTAGCTAATATTTTACTAGTTTTGTTACCATATTCGTAAAATGTTTTTTTGGACAGAATGTATTTACGTTTGACTTGTTTATCTAGCATTTCCAGAAGTTGCGCGCGTGCTTTCGTGAGGTCCTGGAGCGTCGCTAGAGCTTGGGTGCATTTGTGTACTAACTCTAGTTTCTTAATATGGGCTAGGAGATCAATGTATAGTTTCTTTTTTTCCCGTCTCCGTTTGGCTGCCAAGGCTATAAGGGTTCCCCTTATCACACATTTATGGGCTGCCCAGTTATTTAGAGGGGAGGTGTCAGACTCCCGATTTTCATCGAAGTAATTTTTTAAATGGGTAGTGATTTCTGTTAATAGGACAGGGTCTGTGAGCAGGGAAGAGTCGAGTCTCCATATAGGAGCTGCTGATTTGGTCTCTGGGAACTGTAGCGTCATGGAGATCTGATGATGGTCCGAAAGAACCATTGGGTCAATAGAAGCGGTTTGTAACAGTGGGAGATCCTTCTGAGAGACAAATAGGAAGTCAATATTGGAATATCTGTCGTGGGGGGCTGAGTAGTACGTATAGTCTTTGCAGTCTGGATGTAGTGTTCGCCATGTATCGTGTAGTAAAACGGTCGTCAGCGCGGAGTTGATGGATTTCAAGGCTCTGTATGGAATTGAAGATGTGCCTGAGGATGTGTCAAGGATGGGGTTGAGGGGAACATTGAAGTCCCCACCTAAGATCACTATCCCTTCTTGAAAAGAGATCAGAGATGATGTTATTTCTCTAAAAAAGTTAACTTGATGAGTATTTGGGGCATATAGATTGACCAGGGTGATAGTAGTGCCAGCGTATTGACCTTTAAGAAAGATGAACCTACCATTGATATCTATGAGCTGGTCAGTTAGTACGAAGGGGCAATTTTTGTGGAGGATGATAGACACTCCTTTTGATTTCGTTAACGGGGAAGTTGCATGGAAGGCAATGGTGTATCTATGATCACAAATTTTTGGGATTGAGTTTGTCTTGAAGTGGGTTTCCTGCAGAAAAATGATATCCGCCAAATTTCTGTGCATTGTAAGGAGAAGCTTGGAACGTTTCTCTGGAACATTTAGTCCTTTAACATTGAGCGAAATAATTTTCGCCCTAAGAGGCGTTGAGATGTCCGTGCGAGTAGGCATTTATGTTCTATGAGTTTAAAGGGAACTGAGAATCTGTGAGTAGCGTGTGTGTCGGAGAGGAGAGTAAGACCCAGCAACTGGGAGGTGGGTGGTCGTAATAAGACAAGGCTTGTACTAGTGTTTGAAGTCTTTAAGTGCCCAGAAATCTGAGCTCGGCTCGAACTATAAGTATTGTCGACTATTTGATGTCGAGGGACTATATAGTAAGTGGCAGGGAGTTCTCTATGACCCCTTAGGGATCCAGGGAACTACAAATGTACAATTGCCAGGAATAGCCAGTGGCGTCAAAAAAGTGTGTGTGTAATGTGGTATCAAGGTGCCACCGTTGTGGGGTTGGTTTAGTATTAGACGAAGTCAAGGGTGCAGATGCGTACAATCAAATACTCTAGTTATAGATAAAGAGTAAGGTCAGTGGCCTCCACCTATTCACTATGGAGGTCTAAGGACCAACTTCAAATAAGTAAAGTGTCACAATAAACTACCGTCCGTCCGGCCCGTGGCCCAAACCATAATCATCAGAAGAGTAAGGATTATGGTTAGGGGAGGGCTGTATCGTGTGAACAATTATTACGTTTAGAGAGCAAGGCGTCTGGTTCAAATAAATTACTGCGTTAGTAATGTGCAGGGCAACTTCTGGTGCATAGGGGTCACCCCTATATGATGTTGGGACATCTGTGTTAAAACAGGGAACACGAGATGAATAAAAGATCACTTGTTTGATCTATCTACCATGCAGATAACCTATCTATGTGACTGCATCCGGAACTGTAAGCAGAGGTAACATAAAATCAAACATGTATTCAATATCAAACATAAAACATAAAACAGGGTAAACCATCTAACTCACTCCCATGCTAACAGTAATTGTGCCTCTTACCTCCCACTGAAATGTGAAGCAGCCCGGTCTAAAAGCTTGAGCAGAGGAACAGTATGTAATCAATGCTCAGCGTCATACATGAATCTACGTAAAGGTAATTTCCCATCTGAGAGAAGGAGCTGTCTTGGGGGCGAGTGCCAGGGGAGGCCCCACACGAGACGGGAGGAGTCTGCGGGCAGAGCGAGTCCCCCTGATCGCATCAACCGTCAAAACCACACTCAACAACAGAAAATACAACAGCCCCCCCCCTCCCACCGCCCTATATGAAGCCCCTCCCCGCACCCCCCCCCCCGGGATGAGCTATCCGTTGCTTCTCATAGGATGTCAAATCAGGAATGGGTATACTGGAACCTAATCCTCTACCAGTGCTACCCATAGTATTGTAAATTTAGCCAGTGAAGATTATCGATTATACTCGCATTGCATCTACGAGTCTACTTACATACCGACCACTAAGATTTAATGGATAGTTCACATTCAATGCTGCAAACAAATTTATTGATTGTGTAAAAGCCAAGTGGTTGTCCCTCAGCAGCTCGTCCAGGAGTCTGTGCCTGTGTTAGGACAAAGATCTGGGTGTCAGATAAGGACGCTCAGCAGCAAAGATCTACGTTGACCACATATAAAGATATATTTGTCCCCCGAGCAGAGAGGAAGAACGGATGTTCAGCGCCGTGTGGTAGTGGAGGGGAATCGATGTTCGGATCCCGTATTGGCGGGTCGTGTGAATCAGCTATGCAAAGTAAGAAAGTCGGGTAGCTACCCAAAGAGTCCAGCAGGAGATAAAAATTCCTTCAGCATAGGCAAATCGGGAGGAAATATCACTCTGAATAGGTAAGCAACGGACCGTGGTTGTGAGTAAGACACCGCATAGTGTTCGGTGCAAGAGCTTCCAGGTAGTTATCATTATGACCGGGCTTTTGTCGTCTGAGTTGCAGTATACAAGTGAAGGGAAGTCACAACTGGGAGCTGAGTCAATTAAATGAGCAGAGAGTGATGTTTTCATGTCAGGTATAATGTTTATGACAAAGAACAGTCATAAAAACCGAAACACACACCTGGGAGACAATGCTTACCACTTTAGCGGTCTCTGCGTGCTCTCCGCGGTAATGGCGGGCTTGCAGGGGGGAGTCTGGCTTGAGGTCCCCCGCCTGGTCTGCCTGTGGACGGCGATCTACGACGCCGATAGTGAAAGGTTTGGGTCTCCATTAGGTCAGAATCCAAGCCGGAATAGCTGCGGAGAGGGATGTGGAAATCGGCATACCAGTTCGGTAAGTCCACGTATGGTATGTCCAGCGTACGGCAGAAGAGGTCTAGTTCTTCAGGAACTCTCAAGGTAGCTATGCGGCCTTGATGTGTGGCTTGGAGGGCAAATGGGAACCTCCAGCGGTATCGTATCTCTCTTCGTTTTAGAACCTTCAACAGTGGACGGAGGTCTCTTCTGTGTCTGAGCATGATTGCCGACAGATCCTGGAAGATTTGAATTGGGTGTTCCTCGTGTAGTAATTGTGGTTGTTCTCGAGCTTTCTTGAGAATGTCCTCCTTTAGCGAGAAGTCATTTACAAAGCAAACGATATCCCTAGGCGGGTCTGCCTCTTTGCCCTTGGGGCGGAGAGCTCTATGAATGCGGTCCATAGCGATGGCAGTTTGCGGAGGTCTCTCTAGCAGGCGATTAAAGATGGTTACCACCGCCGGCATAAGCTGATCTTGGTCTACTGATTCTGGTAGGCCGCGCACTCTTAGATTATGCCTGCGGCCCCGGTTATCAATGTCCTCAACATGCCGCTGGATGTCACGGAGCTGCAAAGTGTGGGTATCCACCCGCCGATCGGTTCTTTGAATCGCCTGTTGTTGTTGCAGAGCCTGATTTTCCACCGCCTGTACTCGGCCGGAGATCACTTGTAGTTCACGGCAGAGGTCGGCTATGGCGGCTGTGAGTGTGTCCTTTATGTCGGTCGCCACTGCCCGCAGGTCTTGTAGGCTTGTGTGTTGATGGGGCGACTGGTGGTTGGCCCCCGGTGCTGGCGGTTGATCTGTGGGAGTCAGCGTGATTCCGATGTGGCCGCGGGCGGGAGAGTTTGCCGCCATATTAGGTCCCTGGCTTCTGAAGAGCTCCGGGATCGTTAATGAAGCACGGGTATCTGCGTCCCTTGGAGAGCGGGAACGGGATGTCGAGCGGCTCCGGGATGAAGTGCCCATGTTCCGCTAATAAAACAAAGCAAATAATCCCCAATAGCGGGAGTTTAGGACACAGGCCAGACGGAGCTCGGGAGTTAAGCGGCCATCTTCGTCCAAGGCTAGCCACGCCCCCCCACCCTTTTTCTATAAATATGTGTATCAATATATCTGTTTGGGATATTGTTGTTGCAGTTTATTTTAATTCAGACAAATTGGCCTTTTAGTAAGGTCCTAAACCATCCTGGATGATGGCAACAACGGTGGAACTATATGCATTCTTATCTACATTTTTGAAAGCATCCATATGCCCAATCTGTTGTTATCTTTAAAGATTTCTAAATCTAAAAATTTTATATTTTCTTGACTCCAATTACCAGTAAGCTTTATGTCATATGGGTTGTTATTCAATTGATGAAGGAAAGAGATGAGTTATTCCTCCGGCCCCTCTCAAACCTCAATATATCTTTGATAAATTTTCATCTGTGGTCAATGTTTTGAAAAAAACCTCTTCCTCCTCCCATTTATTAAAAAAAAAAAGACTGGCTACACTAGGGGTGTACCTAGCCCCCATAGTCACATTTTTTATTTGGTTAAAAAGCTTGCCCTGGTACCAAAAATAGCCATATTCAAACCCCTCCAGGAGGAATTGTATTTATGACAATTTTATATCTGTTTTGCCTCCTAAAGCCTATTTTACTGCCTCTAGGGCATTGCTATGTTTGATGCTGATATACAGCGACTCCACGCACACTGTTGCCAGTGCTGTAGATGAGGGCATATCTAATACTGACCTTATTTCACCTTCCTTGCTGACATAATTCAAAGGTTGAGGAGGTCTTTATGGCCATATGGGTCTGGTGAGTGGTTCCCTTTATCACAGGTGGTAGAGCACTTTATTTTGGAGTGAAGAAGCTGTCACTGATATTTAAAGACACGGTGCGTGGGACTATTTCATATATGCATTGGCAGTAACTGAATTGCATAATAGCTATTTGTTGCAATAGTGAAAATGATTTCACAGATTTATGGACACTGTTAAAAGGATCTTCAGTTCAAAGAACGGTTTGGAGTATTTTGGTGCATTGTCACATGAAAGTGTTTGCTATACTGTATATCTTTTTTTCTTTATAGTATCACAGACATATTTTTTCAGGTTTGCAAGCACAGAGTGTAGTAAGAGTATCATTTTACATTTATTTAGTGGTTTAATACATTTAAAGGGGCAGCTGCTAAACATATTTTGAAAGTTGGCGCCCTTTATATGATATGATATGAAGCCACTCAGAGACATTCTAGGACTCCTAAACCATAGCGGAACCATGTTTAAGACATCAATTGGAGTCTGCAGGAATTTAATGGTGTCCACTATTAACATATACAGTAATTTAATGTGTATTCAATGTGTATTTGCTAAATACACCTTTGCCTTTTGCTCCAACACTTTGTGCTCTGCTGCAGAATAAATGTATCTGTTGAGGACATACACTGTCCAGAGAGAAGGCTGAAATCTTGATATGTGATGTTGCTACCGATAGTGCTAAATTGAAAGGAAGCTAATGAAAGTGTATGTCTGGGCAACAAAAATATGCAAAATGTAATGCCAATACGTAAAAATGTCCCCAATGTTCCCATGTTTTATCTTTTTGAAGACCTAATTCTTATTGAGGCCTTACAATATACACATGCTTTTTGTGGACTGAATGGTGTCAGCCCTGCCCAGTTATCTTTTTGCAAAACGAATCAAAACTTTCCTTATCCTATTCTCCAAAACATAAAGGCTAATTTTTCTTTATTCTTGAGATGAGAATATTCTTTGAGATACCACAGGAATTGAGTACAGGACAAAGGAGAGCTCTGAATATCAACAGGTATTTTTTTGCATTTATGGAACAGATTTAACAAAATGCTTTTAATGGTATGCTTAACTGAGCACTAGGAAACAAATAAAGAGAAGTTAATTGTTAAGATTTACATTCACTTTATAGGGCAATTTTAGGCATCAAGTGAAATAAGTTTTATCCTTAAGCTTTTCAAGAAGAGGAAACATTATTTGCTTCTTGCCCTCTTCCTGCCTTGAAAGTTTGAACGTGATTAGTGGCTGTAGGAAACCAGCTCTGTCACTTTGAAATATTAGAATTAAACAGCACGGAGGCTGCAGGGGGTGTGTTTGCAAATATGATAAAATTATTTACAATTTTACCATATCACAAAAGGGGCTCTCAGATTACCCACAAAAGGAATGCTGGTAGACTATTGCACCACAGCAATGCTGGGTTAAAACAATACCAAGCATATGGGTTATGCTAGCTGTATGCATGGTACAGGTAAGTGTTCAGTTTTGTCCATTTAACCCTCAAGAAGGGGTTTTCTGATTGTGAGAGAAAACACAAGCAAAGACGGGGAAAACATTCAGATTATTTTAAAACCTAGGGCCCAAACACGATAAGGCATGAGAGCTAAGAAGTTAGCCAGTGCCACATATGAAATACATTTATCCATCTTTGTGCATTATTAATATGCATAAAAGTTGTATCTGACTCTTTGGGAACACAAACATTTGAAAAAAAATTAAATTTGCCTATTTTTATTACCAGTTTTAATACTTAAAACCACATTAGGCCAGCTTGTACTCATCATATTTCATGTAACATGTATCATTTTTAGAAGCTATATGCTGAGATTTTTTTTTTTTTTTTTTTTTCCACAATGCAGATGTGCATCAATGCATTGATTTATATAACAAGCCTTCTTATAATAAAGTGGTTCTAAAGCCTTAAAGTGGATGTAAACCTGAATATTTTTTTGTCGTCATAATGTAGAGTATAAGATTTCCTATAATTTGAGCCCAGTCTTTCCACAAAGAGTTGATCCAGCTCTGAGCAATCCTCTTTTATTGTTCAGTGACATAAATCTTGACAAACAGAGAAAAACTTTGTCAAATCCTCCCCCTTACTGTGAGTGACAGGTGATATATATATATCTTGTGCACTAGCCTAAGGCCCCTTTCACACTTGGGCAGTGCGGGCGTCGGCGGTAAAGTGCCGCTATTTTTAGCGGCGCTTTACCGTCATTTTAGCGGCTGTGTGCGGCCGCTAGCGGGGTAGTTTTAACCCCTGCTAGCGGCTGAAAAAGGGTTAAAATCTCCTGAAAAGCACCACTGCAGCGACGCTTTGCCAGCGGTATAGCAGCGCTGTCCCATTGATTTCAATGGGTAGGAGCGGTTTAGGAGTGTTGAATACACTGCTCCTTTCACTGCTCCAAAGATGCAGCTAGCAGGACTTTTTTCACCGTCCTGCTAGCGCACTGCTTCAGTGTGAAAGCCCTCTGGCTTTCACACTGGAGTAAAAGGGGGCAGTTTTTTCAGGCGCTACACAGGCGCCTGAAAACTGCCCCAGTGTGAAAGGGGCCTAAGAAACATGCATTATTTTTTAAATTCCCTCCCACTCCTTTTTTCTGCTGCTCTGCAAGGATTGGCTGTTCCACACCTCAGCATGATTTGGCATGCTGAAGTCATGTGGAGTCTTTTCTGGGTTTTAACTGGATGTTAGTGATCATAGCAGAAGTTCAGTGTAAGAAATACACAGGAGAAAATGCATGTTGATAAGGGGAGTGTAGAGGTGGGCGGGGAGTCTACTGACTTCACTACTCCACCCACAGAGCCTTGGAAAACAGACCCACCCACAAAATCTGCAGTTTTTCAGATCTCATAGCAGACAGAGGGGAGACATTTGACAGATAAGTATACATGCAAGAGGCATTTATATCCTTCTAGATAACCAATATTACAGTAGTTTAGAAAGGATGAGAGTGGGTTTACATCCATTTTATGGTTTTTCACTGCATTAAGGTGAAAAACATTCTGTACTGCAAAATCCCCCCATCCCTCCTTATACTTACCTGAGCCCAATCCGATCCAGTAATATGCACAAGAGCAGATGCTCTCACCCCTATCTCACTCCTTGAGAAGATTCATAGCAGAGGGAGACATTTGCTCCCACTGCTGTTAATCAAATGCTGTGCTAAAGGTTCAATTGCAGTTTTAATGTGGATTCCTAGCAAATTAAGGCCCGCAGTCTTATGTCCTAATCTTTCATTCTCGTTATCAATTTGGGATAGATGTTGAATAAGGAAACATCTTTGTTCAAGTCATATACCTTTATCTCCTTTATTTAATAATCCTGAATTTATACCTGGATTATCCTCAGATTTTTTTCAGTGGTGGGAAAATAAAGGTTTGTCACGTATTATGAACTTTTTATCTGGGAATAAATTCTACTCACTAGAGTATTATTGATCCATATAACAATTGCCATCCTCAGAACTGTCTCGATACCCCCCATTGATTTATTCTTAGAAAATAAATTTCATAGAATTAGTCAGCTATTCGAGGTATATATTTGAACAAATTGAACAAACTTGTACTACTAGAAATCCATAACAGGCTGTATATCTACTATTTATAATTTAGCTTTAATTGAACCTGAACATAAACTCCCATATAAGGCACAATGGGGAAAAAGATCTTAATTTTTCTTCGGAAATCTCAGAATGGTACAAAACAATCAATAATCTTTCTAAAATTTTGATAAATACATTTTTAGTGGAATCTAAATACAAAACCCCATTATGATGGTACCATTGCAAATAGCTAAAAAAAAAATAATCTACAAGTCTCTTCTAAATGTTTTAGAAATTGTGGTCAAGAAGGTTCTATGGTACACATCTGGCGGCAATGCCCCAAAATATGTAAATTTTGGATAAAAAAAATTGATTTTATACATGAAATTACCAAAATAAATGTTATTAAATCCCCTGAAATTGCTCTTTTAAAAAAAATTGATATGCATTTACCTTAACACATCAAACACTTTCCTATATAATCCTAGCTATTGCGCAATGTTGGAATCAATCTGGAATAACATTGGAATGTGTTATACAACTGGGTTGTAATCAACGATAAATTGACTTGCATTTTAAATAAACACCTGACTATTTTTGAATTTACGTGGCAACCTTAGTTACATTATTCATCTTTGAATACTAGCGTGATATTAATTTAATTGTTTGATTCTGTTAACAAATCTGGTATATCCCTACTTTTTTTTTTATTAGGGGTAGATTTAAATGTCAGTTATATTTATTTAATTCTCTTTTACTTGATTAATACCTTAAATGTTTATAGCTTGTATTATTACAATGTTTTAATTACACTATGTCAAGAAAATCCAATAAAATTCTTGGATTTGAAAAATGAATTTCCAGTAGGTGCTGGGGAATGAAAAAAAAATGTCCATCTAAAGTCCCTAGGTTTTCCTCTCAGAATGATGATGATGATAGGCATTTTCAAGGTAAGTTGGCATTTTAAATGTGTTTTACCCTTTTTGAAAGGTAAACACAACTGGGAACCTGAATTTGCCCTGCACCCTGTTAAACAGTGCTGGTAGGAAAATGTGAGCAGGGCTTTTACATAATTGTCCTTGGGTTTTACAGATAGAGCAATGTGATGTCAATCTAATGCTGGATACACACTGTTTAAAATTGTCCAGTTTAGCAGGAACTGGCTGAATTTCAGTCAGTGTGTACAGCAGTCTGTCCGACAGAAGCCAGTGTAAAGACAGGCTTTTATCGAGGGGACATCCTGGAAAACAAACATGTGATCAGTGATTGCTGCCAATGACTGCGAGTGATGATCAGTGTATTCTGGCTGAGGGGAGGGGTCCCTTTGTCAGAATACAATAGTACAGCAGGGGAGATCGCCACACCAACATCCCTTGTCTTGGTACATTAATCTGTCAAGGTTTTTTTGTTCAACCAGCTCGGTTGAACAAACAATCTTACGGTGTTTACCAAGCTTTAACCTTTTGCTGCCCACACTATAGCTGAATGATGGCTACAGGGTTGGCCTAAATTGATGGGAGGGCATCCACGTACTTCCTCCTGTGCCTGTGATGCCTGTGCACCCCCTGCAGGGCGTGCACGGCTTGTTCTGTGATTAGCGAGTCTATGAGACTCGGCTGATCACAGATCAGAGTAAGGGGCTGATCCCACATGTGAGGTGTCCCTCCAGCAATTATAGTGAGAGCAATAATTCTAGCACCAGGCTTCCTGTATAACTCTAAACTGGTAACCTGTAAAAGCTTTAAAGCGTCGCCTATGGAGATTTTAAGTATCATACTTTGTCGCTATTCCATGGGCATACTCAATTTTAAAGCATGAAATGTTAGGTATTTATTTACTTTTGTTTTTTAATTACTGCTGCGCAAATACCGCGTGACATAAAAAAAATTGTAATACCCATCATTTTATTTTCTAGGGCTTCTGCTTAAAATATATAGTATATTTGGGGTTCTAAGTAATTTTCTAGGAAAGAATATGCTGATTTCTACATGTAAGAGAGGAACGTCAGAACTGGTGTGGTAAGCAAGTAGTTAAGACTACGTATAAGTATAAGCATAAGTATATATGCCATGAAAAGTATGTTGGCAGAAATAAAAACTTGTTTTTTTTGACTGCTTTGTTTTGGTTAATTATGGATTATTAATGTTGATAAAAGATAAATAGTCCACAACAAGATTAACATTA
The DNA here is from genome assembly GCF_037356315.1 of Lithobates pipiens. Lineage (NCBI taxonomy): Eukaryota > Metazoa > Chordata > Amphibia > Anura > Ranidae > Lithobates > Lithobates pipiens. Next base: position 321,992,217 of record NW_027507903.1, on the reverse strand, counting down.
GTTTTTGATCTGCAGTTATTTTTTTAAATCTGCTGCCAACATTTTTTTTATTTTTTTGGCAAACAACCATGCCTCTGAAAATCAGCAGAAAAGGCACTTGATGCAGTAATTGCACATTTCCAGTCAAATAACCTCAGTATGATTGCTTCTTTCATAAAATTAAACATTTGATCCTTATTTTGTGTAACGCTACTTCATAAAAAAATTATTACAGGTATCGATACAGGCATACCCCACTTTTAAGTACGCAATGGAGTTTATTACTATATTACTATTACTAGAACTGGGAAGTGCAAAATCAGGCTCACTTCTGCATAGAAACCAATGAGCTTCCAGGTTTTATTACCAAAGCTTAATTGAACAAGCTGGGGTTAGAAGCTCAATGGTTTCTATGCAGAAGGGAGCCTGATTTTGCACTTTCCAGCTTTAGTAAATAAACCCTATTGCGTATTTAAAAGTGGGGTATGCCTGTATAGTGCCAATAATTTACGCAGCATTTTACATTTATATTGTACATTCACATCAGTCCCAGCCCTCAAGAAGATTACAATCGAAGGTCCCTGACTCAAATTCAATACATACACATGCTTGAGCCAATTTAGACAGGAGACAATTAACCTACTAGCAAGTCTTTGGAGTGTGGGCGGAAACCTGAGTACCCGGAGGAAACCCACACAGGCACGGGGAGAACATGCAAACTCTAGGCATGTAGTGCCGTGGTTAAGATTTGACCCAACAATCCTAGGGCTGCCAGTGCTAACCACTTAGCCACTGTGTTGTCCATATATAGCATTAATTAATATTTTTAATATTGCAAAAAATGCAACCTGTTACATACCCAAACAGCAAAATAAACCCATGTCTACATACTAGGTATAATCCAATCTAATGTTTAAACAAGTGTTTAACCCATTCATATTTTTATGACTGTTTTCTGAATCTGGAAGAGCTGCTAATTTGCATTAGAGATCAGACAGCCAAAACAGTTTGTTCATGGGCTCTGATGGTCTTATTCTGTTTCAAGGTTAATAGTTCATGCCATGGCATATTATTTATAAAGACATGGTAGGTAAATTTTATAGTTAACTTTCCACATTCATAACAGACCTGTCTTATTTGTTTTTTATTCATTTATGAAAAAGTTAGAACAATAACCATATAGCACCAAAGGGGTAGTGAGATCATTCCCTTTGCTCACTCCAGTTGCTTGATGGGACACAGTGCAGAGATCTGAAGAGCTAAAATCCATTCATTGGACATGTGTGACATTGGAACTAATGGCTGGCGGTACAAGAACTTCTAAAATACAGTAGCATTTTTTGTTTTAGATATTGCACATTGCTCTAAATGTATTGTGAATTAATTAATACTTTCCATTTTAAGTATTGTGTGCCAATTAATACTTCTGGTCTATCTATCTATTTATCTGGCACAAAATAATGCAGAAATATCATTCTTTGTTTTACACATATTGAGCAAATTAATACTTGCCATTCTTCACTCTTGGCCACAATAATAACTATCTTCAGTGATCATGCAATACCCTTGTCCTTGCTATTCATTTTGTTTTGCTTATCACTCTTCACCTTTTATCATTCCTGTTTTATACTCAGTTTTGATATTCATGTTTCATTGATCTTAAAACTAACTTTCCTTCCTCGAGGGGGTTCCCCAACAGTTGTGTTTTTATTTGCTTCTTATATTTATTTTTTTATGTCTTCTTGCTGGTCATGTGATATGCTTGGTCCTCTTTCTTTTTGGTCTTCTCCCAGAGCTTAGTCCTGGATAATGTACTGAACATAGAGATGTTGATATGATGACAATAGCAGGGCTCTGTGTATCTTTATACTGTAAATGCAGGTGTCATGCTTAGGGGAAGGATTCCTGATGCCCTGCATTCACAGTCTTTTCTCAGTCTTCCAAGCTAAGTGACATCTTGTGACAAAGACAAGGTACTGCGAGGAACAGCTGTAGATCGAAGGTGAGTATTATCATTCAGGGGGAGAAAAATATGCGTTGTTATACTGTGCATTTATGTACATACAGTGCCCTCAAAAAGTATTCATATCCCGTGAAATTTTTCACATTTTCACATGTTACAACCAAAAACATAAATGTATTTTATTGAGATTTTATGTGATAGACCAACACAAAGTTGCACATAATTGTGAAGTGGAAGGAAAAAGATAAATGGTTTTAATTTTTTTTAAATATATATAAATATTAAGTAAATATGTATAAATATTAAGTAAATATGTGAAAAGTGTGAGGTGCATTTGTATTAAGCCCCTCTGAGTCAATACTTTGTAGAACCACCTTTCGCTGTAATTACAGCCGTAAGTCTTTTTGGGTATGTCTCTACCAGCTTTGCGCATCAAGAGAGTGAAATGTTTGCCCTTTGTTCCTTGTAAAATAGAAAAAAAAAGAAAAGAAAACTGCGCTAAGGTGATGTCAGGAATCCGCCCGTTCCGTGCGATCGGCTCTCCGTACGCACACGCGCGTTCGTGCCGCGGGTCGTCGTGGGCACGAGCGTCTTCCGACGCGCGCGGGTGCACGTCGTTCGTATTTGCGCGCGGGACACGCACGCACGGGCGAGCGTTAGCACGATTGGCGCCAGTGGCCCTTTTTAAAGGCACAGCTGCAGGGGTTCTGTGCTGTCTCGTCTGCAGCTTGTGCCCGAAGTTACCTGCTATTCTGCTTGAACCTTATCTGATACCTGACCCGGCTCCGTCTGACCTTGCTGATCTCTCCTGCTCCGACCCCGGCTTGTTTGACCCTTCTTGGACTGATTTCTGTTGCCGAACCTCTGCTTGTACCTGATTCCTCTGCTGGCTCCTGCTTGTTCCTGTATCTGCTATTTCCTCATCCTGAGATCCAGCCATCCTGATTCCACGGTCCGTGGTCTTCTCCCAGCTGCCTTCTTGCTACAGAGAGCTTCCGCTCCAAGAGGATCCTCATCTACCTGGTATCTGCTGCTGCACCTGGCTGGACTCTCCTACCCCGCTGCGCTCTGGTCTCCCTGTTCCCATTCCAGTGAGACCAGAACCAGAGCCGTAAGAGAGGTCCCCTTCCACTAAGTCAGACTCACTATCTGAAGATCATAACAGTACGAGACAGCCATGTCTGAGTCTGCGGAAGGGGCCTCCGGCATGAAGGAGATCTGCTCCCACCTTGCGGCCCTCACCCAGGCCGTGAAGTCTCTGCAGGAAGGCTACACCAGGTTGGAGGAGCGTGTCCAGCATCTCTCTCCCCCGGGTTCCCCAGACACCACACCTCAGCCTTCTCCTGTTCAGCCAGCCGCCCATTCGGCGATCATGATGCTGCCACCTGAGCCTAGGGTTCCCATTCCGGAGAGGTTTTCGGGGGACCGCTCCAAGTTCCGGGCTTTCCGCAACGCCTGCCAGCTATACTTTGCCCTCCAGCCCAGGACTTTCTCTCTGGAGGCAACTAAGGTGGGGTTCGTTGTCTCTCTCCTGCAAGAGGAACCTCAATCCTGGGCCCACCACCTTCTGGAGAATGACAGTCCCCTTATTCAGACTTTCTCCACCTTCTTCGAAGGGATGGCGCAACTCTACGACGATCCCCAGCGGGCTGCCACCGCCGAATCCGCATTAACTGCGCTCCAGCAAGGCCGTAGGACGGCCGAGGACTATGTCTCGGATTTTAGACGCTGGAGCGCAGATACCCAGTGGAACGAGTCGGCCCTAAGACACCAATTCCGCATGGGCCTGTCTGAGGCCCTCAAAGACGAGTTGGCCCGTGTTGGAACCCCTGACGCCTTAGAGGACTTAATTGCTCTGGCCATTCAAATCGACCGAAGGCTTCGCGAGCGCAGGGCCGAACGCTCTTCCCAACCTCTGAGACCTGCCTGGATGACCGCCAGAACCCCGTCTTCCACACCTTTCTTCTCTCCTCCCCCTCAAAGGGGGCCTGCCAGCGTTTCTCCTGCTCCTGAGGAACCCATGCATCTTGGATTACTCCGACCTACCCTGTCTCCGGAAGAGCGAGCCCGCCGCCGACAGATGAACTTGTGTCTATACTGTGGCGGCTCCGGACATTATGTGACCAACTGTCCCGTTAAGTCACGTAAGTGCCTCTCTTCAGTGTCTCGCAGTTCCTTAAACCTGCCTTCCAACTCTCTCCATGTTGCCCTTCTGCTCTCGTTTCAGCTTCCGGAAAAAATGATCCGCGTCAACGCCATCCTTGACTCCGGAGCCTGCGGTTGCTTCATTGACGCTGCCTTCACCAACCAACATTCCATTCCACTCCAGAAAAAGTCTCATGGACTCTCTATCTTTTTGGCCGATGGTTCCCAGATTAAGTCCGGTCGAGTCACCCAGGAGACCCTTCCACTACCCACCTCCACCTCCTGCCGACATACGGAACTGTTAATTCTTGATGTCATTTCATCCCCACTCTTTCCTGTGATTCTGGGCATCCCATGGCTGCAGGCCCACAATCCCTCCATTGACTGGACTTCTGGGGAGGTGAGGTTCCTCTCCCCTTACTGCCAGGACCACTGCCTTCCTGGGGCTTCTGTACAATCCGGAACACTTCTCTGCCTAGACCCAGACCTGGACTTATGTCAATCAGTCCCCGAGCCTTACCATGAGTTTCTGGATGTTTTCAGTAAACGGGGGGCTGATTCCTTACCCCCGCATTGCCCCTACGACTGTCCCATTGAGCTCCTTCCTGGGGCTGAGATCCCGTTTGGACGTGTCTACCCTTTATCCGAGAAGGAACAAGAGGCCCTGAAGGCGTACATCTCCGAGAACCTCAAGAAGGGGTTCATCCGTCACTCCACGTCTCCTGCCGGGGCTGGAATATTTTTCGTCACTAAAAAAGACCAGACCCTTCGACCTTGTGTGGACTATCGGGAGCTGAACAGAGTCACGATTAAAAACCGCTATCCCCTACCCCTGATTCCAGAACTCTTCCAAAAACTGAGGTCGGCTACTATTTTTACTAAGTTAGATTTAAGAGGAGCCTATAACTTGGTCCGCATACGAGCAGGTGACGAGTGGAAAACTGCATTCCGAACTCGCTTTGGGCACTACGAGTACCTGGTGATGCCTTTCGGGTTGTGTAACGCCCCAGCCACCTTCCAGCACTTAATTAATGATGTCTTCCGGGACTTCTTGGATATCTTCGTCATCGTATATCTTGATGACATCCTGATCTTCTCCAGGTCCCTGGAACAGCACCGGGGACACGTCGGCAGAGTACTGCTTCGGCTCTGGCAACATGGACTCTACGCCAAAGCCGAGAAATGTAAATTCGAGCAACAGGAGATCCAATTCCTCGGCCTTGAAATCTCTCCAGCAGGCATCAGGATGGACCCGCAAAAAGTCGCTGCTGTCCTTGAATGGCCAGCCCCCACTGACAAGAAAGGCATCCAACGCTTTGTGGGCTTTGCCAACTTTTATAGAAAATTCATTAAAGGATTCTCAGCCATTATCTCTCCCATTACCCAGCTCACCAAGCAAAATACGCGCTTCCTTTGGGGTCCTGAAGCCCAGGCCGCCTTCAGGAGACTCAAGGACTTGTTCACCTCTGCTCCTATCCTCAGTCACCCGGATCCATCTAGACCTTATATTCTGGAGGTAGATGCCTCTGAGATAGCAGTAGGGGCGGTGGTCTCCCAGCGCTTAGGTAAAGACGACCTGATGCACCCCGTGGGGTTCTTTTCCCGAAAACTCTCGCCGGCGGAGAGGAATTATGATGTGGGCAACCGGGAATTACTTGCCATTAAGTCTGCTTTGGAGGAGTGGAGATACTTACTCGAGGGGGCGGTACACCCCGTGCTCATCTACACGGATCACAAAAACCTCGAGTACCTCCGTACCGCTAAACGCCTAAAACCTCGGCAGGCTCGCTGGGCCCTCTTTTTCTCCCGGTTCTGTTTTCACATAACCTATCGCCCTGGATCAAGAAACGTTAAGCCAGATGCTCTCTCCCGTATGTTTGACAGCCCCAAGGACACCGCACCCCCGGATACCATCCTCCCTGCTAACACCTTTCTACTCATCCAACCAGACCTAGTGTCTCTGCTTAAGAGTGCTTCCTCCACATCTTCCTGTCCCCCGGGAATCTCACTAGCATCCAGGGAAGGCCTGCTTTGGAAGGACAACCTGATCTTCGTCCCTGAAGATGTGAGAGTTAAGGTCTTGGGTCTCTTCCATGACCATCCGCTCGCTGGGCACTTTGGTGTCTGCAAGACTTTGGAACTGGTACAGCGCTCCTTCTGGTGGCCAGGCATGAGGGAGTTCTGCAAGCAGTATGTAAATTCTTGCCCCGTATGTAGTCGGAATAAGGTCCCCAGAAATCGGGCTTGGGGGCTGCTTAAACCTCTTCCCGCACCCGACCGCCCTTGGCGGATAATTACTATGGATTTTATTGTGGAACTTCCCCCTTCTGAGAACTGCACTGCCATCTTTGTAGTTTGTGACCGTCTGTCTAAGATGGCCCACTTCCTACCCTTAAAGGGAACCCCTTCCGCGACCGAGACTGCCCATATTTTTATCAAAGAAATAATCAGGCTCCACGGGGTACCCACCAATATTGTATCTGATAGAGGGGTGCAGTTCACCTCCCGTTTCTGGCGAGCCCTGTGTGAAGCTTTGAAAATAGAATTGGCCCTGTCCTCTGCCTACCACCCACAGACCAATGGGCAAACGGAACGCACCAACCAAACCCTCGAGCAATATATTAGATGTTTTTCTTCCTTTGTCCAAGACGATTGGGTCTCCCTGTTACCGCTGGCGGAATTCGCCTACAACAATGCCAGCCATGCTACCACTGGGCAGTCCCCGTTTTTCGCCAATTACGGTTTTAACCTGTCTTTTCTTCCCGATATCCTTACAGAATCACATGTTCCAGCAGTACAGGACACGGTATCCTTTCTCCAGCAGAATAACCGGACCCTGCAGGAGGTCATAACCAAGGCCCAGGCTGACAGCAAGAGGAGCTTTGATCGAGGAAGAAGGGGAGAATTGATCCTTCAAGTCGGGGACCAGGTATGGCTGTCTTCTTCTAATTTAAAATTAGCATGTCCCTCCAGGAAGTTGGCACCCAAGTTTCTGGGCCCGTTTCCTGTTAAGAGGAAAATTAACGAGGTGTCTTATGAATTGTCCCTACCTGATTCCATGAGAATACATCCAGTCTTTCATGTAGCTTTACTTAAGCCTGCTGTACCTGATCCCTTCCCTGGTAGAGAAACAAGGCCACCTGACCCTGTGCTGATTGATGGCAGTGAGGAATTTGAAGTGGAAGCCATTCTGGATTTCAGAAGACGACGGGGACAAGGTCAGTTTCTAATTAAATGGAAGGGCTATGGCCCGTCGTGGGCACGAGCGTCTTCCGACGCATGCGGGTGCACGTCGTTCGTATGTGCGTGCGGGACACGCACGCACTGGCGAGCGTTAGCACGATTGGCGCCAGTGGCCCTTTTTAAAGGCACAGCTGCAGGGGTTCTGTGCTGTCTCGTCTGCAGCTTGTGCCCGAAGTTACCTGCTATTCTGCTTGAACCTTATCTGATACCTAACCCGGCTCCGTCTGACCTTGCTGATCTCTCCTGCTCCGACCCCGGCTTGTTTGACCCTTCTTGGACTGATTTCTGTTGCCGAACCTCTGCTTGTACCTGATTCCTCTGCTGGCTCCTGCTTGTTCCTGTATCTGCTATTTCCTCATCCTGAGATCCAGCCATCCTGATTCCACGGTCCGTGGTCTTCTCCCAGCTGCCTTCTTGCTACAGAGAGCTTCCGCTCCAAGAGGATCCTCATCTACCTGGTATCTGCTGCTGCACCTGGCTGGACTCTCCTACCCCGCTGCGCTCCGGTCTCCCTGTTCCCATTCCAGTGAGACCAGAACCAGAGCCGTAAGAGAGGTCCCCTTCCACTAAATCAGACTCACTATCTGAAGATCATAACAGGTGAATTATACAAATATAAAGAGTTAGTCCCAAAGAACTGGGTTCAGCTGCGGCTTAACTGTATCACATAGTTACAGAAATAAAACAGAAAAAAAAGGAAATAAGCTGCGCTGAGTGCACTGTATAATGAGGCAAAAGCCTACTGTGTAAATATAGATAATGTGACAATAAATACGATTCTATTATACCCCCAACCAATGGGGAAAGTATATAAGCCAAAATACATAAACAAATAGTGTAATGTTCTTTCTGTCCTACCCTTGGGTGGGAAGAACACAACCTCAGTGATGAATAATGCAAGTAATGTGATTCAGTTAATCGAATTGATAAAACACCCCGTGAAACACAAAAAAGTCTCTATAAAAAATAGAAGTTGATGAACAGAGAAACAATCCTGCTGTAATAGATTAAACAAAATCCTCCATAGATGAACAGTGTTCAATCCACCACCGTATATCTGAATTCACTTCTTACCAGAAATTCATGACCCCCCACTACAGAGGGTCACAATGAGCTTATAGGTATGTAATCGTCCCCCACTCCAAAGGAATCCTTATTGATCACTTTCCACCACCGTTTTCATGTATAAAAGGCTGGATAAATTTTCACAGAATACCACTCATACGTTTGGAAGGCTCAAGATATGCACCATGAAAGATAGATAAAGCTCCAATAGTGTAAAACCTTTTATTGTTAAAATCAAAAAATATAAAATAACACTTACAATGTGAATGGAATTTCTGAGCCTTAAGTCCGTTGCACCGGCCGGACGCACACGGACAAACCCGTCCTTTCTGGACACCGAACACGAGGTGACGTTGGCGTGTCGTTCAGCTGAACTTTCATCTTCTATCTTCTGGTCTTCTTCCTTCTTCCTTTCTTCGTCCTTCGTTTCTTCCTCCATCTTCTTCTTCCTCTGATCCTCTTCTTCCTCCGATCCGCTTCTTCTTGCTCCGGTGTTCTCGTCCGGCATCTCCCTCCACGGCATCTCTTCTTGGTTCTCAGGCCGCTCTGCGCAATGGGAGGCTTCTCTTCTTCTGACAGTTCTTTTATTATGGAGGGCGGCACCCCCCTGTCAGAACACAACACCTTAGTGAGGGAGATCGCTGTAATAAAGTCAGATGGTTAGTACAATGGCTCTGACTGGAGCTGACAGGGAGTTGCAAGAAAAAAAAACCTGTAGTGTGTACCAGGCACATAGGAAGTGCCACACGCAATAGTAATCCATGACAAAGTATTATGTTTATACCACCTTAAGGAGTATTAGGAGCAATGGCTGATTGTTTATTTTCATATGTGATCTTTGCTTTGTATGTATTTCTAACATCTTTGCACTCTGAAGAAACTTAATATTTTAAGTTTAAGGATTGATTAAAGAATAATGAAATGCTAGAAATAGCAGAGATCCTTATCAAACTGCAACATTAAATTGTAACTGTTGACTAAATGGGATACTAGCTTGGCCAGCACCAATCCACTTATATGAAGTTCAGCAAATTTAGACATAGTTTAGATTGTCAAAGTGGATACTTTGCTTCTATTCATGCTCTACAATAGGTTACATGTTATTAAATATGACCAATAAAGTACAGTGAGTAAGGCAATTCAGAATGTTTAATGTTATTAAACTGGTAACTGACATTAATTGACTCTCTTCTGCTATTAACTTTATAGCAAAGCATTCATATTTTTCAAGATGACATCTCTGTCACTTTGAGAGTACTCAAAGACAATCACATGTACGAAGTCACTGAGTAGTTTCTTTCTAAAATAACTTTAGGCTAAACTGGTAATTGCTAGAAAAAAGCTTATAATTGCAGCAAACCATGGGATTTCATAAACCCTGACTCTCTCTTCAGATTATTTAGCTATTCAGACCAGAGGGCTTTTTCTATAAAGAGCAAGAGGAAGACATATAGCCCGCTAGCTAAAAGTGGGTTAAACATAAAAGTACAACGATACAGCTGTGATTTTTTTACATTTTTTTTTACATTATAGGCAGGGTTAACCCCACAGATACTAAAAGAGATTAAGACATTTTCTCTATATATCAAACAGACTTATCAAGAATAGATTTGTCTTGGCTCCTGAGTATTTATTAACTATAATCAGGTGCTAAGTGAAATAATTGCTAGCTGCATGATTTTTTATTTAAATATATAATTGAATTTAATCATCATCTTATGAGTTATGAACCAACACCCTTTGGCAGGTATGTCCTGTCATGTATTTTACTGGAGAGCTGACAACTTAGATCAGATAATCAAAAAATATAATAACATAATGATGCAGAGATGATATAGGGGAGAGCATTACTGGAGGAGTTAAACAGATGGATGTCCCAAAATGGACACAACGCAACATTTTGCTTGGTAAATAAAGTACCTCACATATAAATCACCTGCATCAAATCAATTGATGTTATACTGTACATGTTTCAATAATGGCATGGACTGGATCAGAGTTGCATGCCACTGTGTTTCAAAATTACAGAAGATGATGGAAAAGCATGCAAATATAGCATTAATTATACATGTGCACACTGAAATATTTTGTTTCGAAATTTAGTTTTTGTCCAAAAAACTAATTTTGGAAGAAACTAAATAAATGTGTTTTTATTTATTTTGTTTTGTTAAAAAATGCATTAGTCCGAAAATCCAAAATAATTAAGGTTGAATGTGTCATTGAAGGCTTATGGTGTAGGACGCTGCAATCGTACATTTTCGGTCGTATGTTCCGCCTAAGCTATAGTAGAATTCTAATGTAATAATTATATTTATTCATTATTATTACTAGTCAACCAACATTGGAATTCTTATTTAGCCTATGGGCATAGCATTTGACCAAAAATGTCCGCTCGCAGCGACTGCTTCGCCGAGTCTTCATGTCAAATCTTTTCTCTCTATGTCACATAATCTTGGACTAATAGTGTTAGGTTAGGCACATTCGATTTTTTGCTATTGTCTCTATAATGTTGAATCTTTTCTTTCTATGTCGAATCTTTTCTCTCGAATAATCTTGGACTAATAGAGCTAAGGTTAGGAACATTCGACCACAGGTTCGATGGACACAGATCGCTACTGTCAGTGTCATGTCGAATCTCCTATCTATATCGAACTGTTGTCACAACAAAAATGAAAATAAAGCATTTGTTTATGTTGGATCTTTCGGTTTTCAGATTCTGCACGTTCATTATCGTCTGTTAAAACGATAACGAAAATACCTGAAATTCAGACGAAAATGCATTCAAACGAAAACAAATGCACATGTCTAATGATAAATATTCAGTTTTCTCCCTCTATAGCACAGTCAGGGCCTTAAAATATACTTGAACTTAACTGTTTTCATAGACCAGTTACATTAGTGAAATGGTTATATAGTATGGTTGCTATGTAAAGTAATAGTCCACTAATATTTTGAGTTTTGTTATTATGCTGAAGAATTTGTTTTCCCCCACCCTGAAAGGGTGCACATACAAGTTTTCCTCCATAGATGCGTGTTTCTATCAATGCCCATCAGTGCCATCTGTTAGTGGCCTTCAGTGCTGCCTCATCAGTGCCCATCTGTGCAGCCTATCAGTGCCCATCAGTGCAGCCTCATCAGCGCCCATCATTGAAGCCTCATCAGTACCCATCAGTGAAGGATAATTACCTGTTTGCAAAGTTTTATAACAAACTATGAAAAATAGTTATTTTTTTCAAAATGTCCTTCTTTTTTCATTTGACCATTTTGTTTGGGTACAGTGTTGCATGACCACGTAATTGTCATTCAAAGTGAGACAGCAATGAAAGATAAAAATTGGCCTGGACAGGAATCTAAAGGAAAAACTTTTTTTTTCCGTTTTGGATCAAGTGGAGAGGGATTATAACACCTGCCAATTTTCATTGCTTTCTCTGCCCCTGTTAGGGAGATTCATCTTCTCTGTTTGTCATATTTAGCGTTGTTATTGAAAGTTAAAGTGGAAATAAGTTCCCTTTGTTGATTTTTACATATAGGTAAGCCTATAATATGGCTTACCTACACGTACAGTAAATATCTCCTAAACTAAGCAGTTGGTGACATCTATTCAGAATTCTGTACTGCGACCGTGACTCCTTCATGCATACGAGGGAGTGACTTTATCAAGGCCATAGCCTGTGAACCTGGAAGGAAGACCTGGTGAAGATGGAAACACTTACAGCAGTGACAGTGCACATCTGGAGGGCTTCATTTTCAGGTAAGTTTGTCATAATGTGCTGGTATGCAGTACAGCAGGGATTTTCAATTAGTGGATCTCCAGCTGTTGCAAAACTACAAGTCCCATCATGCCTCTGCCTCTGGGTGTCAGTCTTGCTATGCCTCATGGGAGTTGTAGTTCTGCAACAGCTGGAGGTCTGCTAATTGCATATCCCTGCAGTACAGCATATTATGACTTAAACTGCCCGGGGCCATTTTTTTTTGTTTTGTTTTGCTGCGGTTTACTCCTGCTTTAAACTAAAAGAAAGTCCCACATTTTGGGCTGTCCCCAGAAAAGTAATAGAGGGAAAATCTTTCAATAGGGACAATAGTTATGGTGACCTGGGGGGTCCCAAAGGGATTCCTTTATTTTGCAGCGATTTCCTCTCACTTTCTGTTTTGGCTATGGGACAGGAAATAAAGAAAAATCTCCCCACTGGGACATACAGTATCTCACAAAAGTGAGTACACCCCTCCCATTTTTGTAAATATTTTAATATATCTTTTCATGTGACAACACTGAAGAAATTACACTTTGCCCGGCTACATCTCATCCACATATTTTGACCTAACAAAAGGACACACACTCCCACGCACTCTGATAGTAACACTATTGACCTTTATTATCTCACCTCTGTGCTCCTTGCGACCTCTTCAACATCTCCTATCCTCTCTCTGATAATTAACTTATCAATTTCATGGTGTCCCTGTATTCAACCACCTAGCCCTCCGAGCATGAAACAATTACCAGTGCAAACCTCTTTAACCCTTATTTTCTGTATTCTGCTAATGACCGCCCCTTTTAGAAAGTATCTCCCCTGTCCTTCCCTGACCTAGCCACTCCTGTCTACAATAGCTTATTCTCATTCTCACAAGAGCTGGACATCCTCACTTGGTCCCTTTATTACACACTTACCCTGGCTGCTGCAACCTTGTCTAACTGAGGACACCAGAAATTTCAAGAGACATAGCCATGTTCTTGAACAAATATGGTGTAAAACAAAATTCTTGCAACACTTCAACATATACACATTTGCTTGCCTCTATGATGCCAAACAAACTTATTTTGTCACTCTCATTTACAACCTCTCATCCAGTCCTCGATGGCTCTTCTCTACCTTTAGCTCCCTACTTGTCCCTCACCACCTCCACCCAGTAACTCACTCACTGCATAAGAAATTGCCAATCATTTAAAAATTAAGATTGAAGCATTTTATTATGAGATCTCTACTATCCAGATATCTATCACACCTAAAATGCCATCTCTAACATCATATTCAATACTTTCCTTTTCACCCTGTTTGTCATAGATTTCCAATATGGCCACTTGCTTATAAATATGTGCATTACATTGCTAATAGTAACGTGCATAGGTGCATTGCTAATAGAAATGCCCATGGACGCATTGCTGATAGGAATGTGCATGCGTGCACGGGAGTGTACCACAGTTTTTTAGCGCTAGACGGGCTATTTAGGAATGATCTTGCTCACTGTGAGTGCTGACTAGTTTTCAGCTTTCTGTGTCCTGAGTATATCCTGTATCTGACTTCTGTTGACGACCTGGCTTGCTACTGATCTGATCCTTGACTCTGCTTGTACCTCTGCTCACCTGTTCCAGACTTTAGCTTGGTTCCTGACCACACTTCTGCCTCAGCTTCTGTACCTTGTTGCTCGCCTGCTTCTGACCTCAGCTACCTCTGTGACCTTGCTCCTGCTTCCGACTTGGCTTCAAATCACTTCTAAATGTCTGCTTCTGCTGTCCTTCATAACCGCTCCAGTCAATTTTCATTACTAAAATCTTGTATATAGTCCCATATCAACCCCTCCAAGAGCTTGCATACTATTGATGTCAGGCTAACTGGTCTGTAATTCCCAGGGATGTATTTTGGCCCTTTTAAAATATTGGTGCCATATTGGCTTTTCTCCAATCAGCTGGTACCATTCCAGTAAGTAGACTGTCAGTAGTCAGTTGAAGATTGATTTTTTCAGACTCTCCTTCTTTCTGCCAATTTTTGAAGTTTCTCTATATGCAACCACTATGTGATCTGCCTTTATTCTTACGTTTACAAGTAAGAATATGAATAAAAATGTAGATACTATTTTACCTTACCCTTTTAATAATATTAGATGATTATATTACTCCGCACGCTTTGTTGCTTTTAGAGTTGTGAACCTTTGAGTGGCCCTTTTTGTGACCCCAGTGGCTCATAGGCTGGTGGTTGGCTCTCATTGCTCCTCCGGTAGTCAGTTAAGAATATGTCTCATGATTTATGTTGTCTCTGATCATTCTTAAATAATATTGCACTATATTATAACAGGTAACATTTACTCCTCTGTAAGCGTGACAACTTTATGTTGTATCTAATTGTATGTTTCTGATATAGAGATATATATAGATTTTTTTGTGGCTTTTCTATATAGAGGAATAATGTCCTTGAAACTCATTTGGTATTTACATTTTGGGGACTATCTCTAGTTGTGTCCCACAATTTGTGGGAAAACTTTTATCCAACAATTAAAATAGCTTTTGCACTTTTTTTTGTACTTTAATGTTTTTATCTTGCATACTTTGTGAACAATAAAAAGCTTTGAGACTTTTTAATATATGAGTGATATATTTCTGTATACAGCTCTATTGTCGATAAAGTCTCACCTATTGAGGTTTTTTCTGTTGCTAGTATATATTTGGGATGCAGCTGCAGGCAACCAAAAATTGCTGCTAAAAATTCTCTTTTCAATCATCATTAAAATCACTTCTCCTGAAAAAAATAATGCTTTTAAACATTGTTTTGCATTGGTACCTGTTCCCCAGGGCAATACCTGGACCCCATACCCCTTTTATGGCCAATTACTCGACTAAAGGATAAGTTTAAAGTTTGGTCTGAAAACAATCTGGAACAAATTTTCACTTTTAAACATTCCCCCGAACACCAGAGCTTTTACTTGTTTGGTGGGAGTCAAATGTCATGCATAGTAGCGGTATAGATAACACTACTGTACATGACAGCTTCCCTGCTGTCAGTGGTTGCTAAAGAAGCAGTGAGTACCAGTACCCTCTGCATCCTTAGCAATCAGTGATTTCACCCAGCCCCATTAATTTGCTGGCAGTGAAAGTCTGGCCATGTAAACAAAGGGCAGAATTAGCATGACATGTCTAACCAAATATGGCCACGTGGCCATATTTGGTCAATGATGTCCCCCAAGAGATTCCACCCTTTGTTTACTTTTAGTAGTGGAGTCTTCCCCTCAGAATAAACTCTGAAGGTTTTTCCAACGGAGTTCTGCTGAAACTGTCCTGTGTACACACAATCACACCAAAGTCCGACCGTCTAGAACACGGTGACGTACAACACGTGCGATGGGACTATAAAAGGTAAGTTCAATAGCCAATAGCCTGCATCTGGTACCTGTTTCAGAGCATGCGTAATTTTTGGTCATTTTTGGTTCGTCGGAACAGCATAAAAATGATCGGTTTTCCCGATAGGAATTGGTTCCGTCGGAAATATTTAAAACATGTTCTGTTTCTAGGTCCATCAGAATTTTCGAAAAAAAAAAAAGTCAGATGAGGCATACACATGATCGGAATATACAATGAAAAGCTTCCGTCTTTTTCTATCGGACATTTCGCTCGTGGGTACGAGGCACAAGAGATATCTTTCAGTACCAATCAGTCTGAAAATCAATGAGGTTGGCAGGCATCGTTCATAGTGATTGAGGTGGATCTGCATCACTGGATGACATACTTATCAATGGATTTACATACTGGGACTTTTTATTTTATTTATTTTAATAAAGGACTTGTCAAAAATAAGTTTATTTACTTTTCACTTTCTTGTGTGAATGATTAGGGGTACTAAATACCCTCTACTCATTAAAATGAGGGGATGGTACCTGAGGACCCCCTTATTGAGTCTTCCGGATTCCAATAGCTCCCTACCCACAACCACTGGGACAAGATTGTTGGAAAGGGTCCCTTGTCCCCATAAACATGGAGACAAGGTACTTTGCTGAGGTGCATGTGGCCTGGTATGTCCCCTCTTTTCATGGCTTGCCAAGCCACATGCTCAAATAAAGTTCTGGTATGGGTTCTTGTAAGGGACATCACACTTTTTTTTCTTCCTATTGTGCGTGGGGTTCTCGGAAAGGTTTTTACCAGATCTTTGAGTTATACCAGCATTTGGTCTGGTATAGAATTTGGGGGGACCCCCCAGCAACAATCCCCCTTGATGTGCATACCAAACCCTCATCTAGGATAAGTGTCTGATAAGTGTCTGATGTGTCTGATGTAGATGAGGAGAATACTCAGTTTGTTTAAAAACAGAAGTAAAGCAGCCGAGCTGTCATTTTCCAACAATTTAAGTGCCTCTTTTTTGTTAATGTCTATATATGCGCCATTTTACAGGCATGTTAAAAGCATTTCCCAGCATGTTACTCCCATGCCATTTGTTTGACAATCCCTTACATATTAGTATAGAAAATGGTTATGGCTCATCCCCACATAGTTTTTACCTTTTGTACCACTTGCCCCTCCGTTTTATATTGTAAGCCCTCACAAAGTGGATTTTCCTAACCAAACCCAGACAGGTTTGGACCATCCCTACTTAAGATTAATTTCCTTGCTCCCATTTACTGCTAAATGTCTAGAATGCCTAGTTTTCAACCATCTGAGCTGCTGCCTCATTGACAACAACCTTTTTAACCCCTTACAGTCTGGCTTACACCCACAATACCACATTGCTCTACTAAAAATAATGACTTACTAACTGCTGAAACCAATGATATTTACTCCATACTCATATTATTACACCTTTCTGTTGCCTTTGTTACGATGGACCACTTCCTCCTCAAAAGCTTCCACTTCTGTGGCATCCAAGACATTTCTCTTTCCTGGTTCTCCTCCTTCCTATCAAAGTGTTCCTTCAGTGTTACCTACAACTCTACCTCCACAACTTCCGACACCACCTCTGTGCTGATGACACTCAAATTATGTCTTTACTTTTTACCTCACCCCTTATTCTCCCAGCCAATTCTTTCATTACCGACTTACTAAGTGACATATCAGTATGGGCATCACACCACTTCCTAAAACAAAATATTTCTACAACTGAGCTTGTAATATCCCCCCCACTCCCTCCCCCATTGCCATAATTTCCAACTTTTCCCTCAAGATTAACAATATAATTATTTGTTCCTCCACTTATGCTAGGGTGCTAGTTGTAATCCTGGACTCTGACCTGTCCTTGTAGCCCCAAATGAACTTTCTGTCCAAATCTTGCAGACTTCACCTCTGTAACTCTTATTAACCACTGAAATCACCAAAGCTACTAATTTACTGCCTTATTGCATATTTTCTTGAGTATAGCAATTCCCTCCTCTTGGCCTACCTATACATAAGGTATCTTCCCCACTTCAGTCCATTAATATTGCTGTTGCCAGACTCATCTAATCTTAATATTCACCATATCACTTACACATTGGCTTATTTTCAGGTCAGGTCACCATTTGTAAAAGAAACATAACAATAAATAGCACTCACAAATGTGGACTTCTTTGGGCACAGCCAATTACATTTTGTCTTTACACTCAGATTGCTGCTTTATCCTACACACGTGAACAAATAAATTAATATAGGCTATTTAAAATTATTAACTTATTTCATTAAAACAGTGCAAGGAGCAAAATGTTCTAAGCCCAAAGTACCACACCTGCAACAACCAATTAGATTTAATTGCATACAGGTATCTAAAGAACATTTAAACCCAATCAATAATAATTGATTGCTGAATTACATTACACAGGTTTGTTTTGTTGCCACCAGGAACCTTTTTTTAACCTTGTAATAGCTCATTAAGAAGTTTTCATTAAAAAAAAAAGTACAGATGTAGTGCAGATCATTGAAACATTGTCACAGACATTAATCATGCAATGTGATACATAACCATTAAAAGAATACTTCAATCACCTCATTAGTGTGGTAAATTTGGTCCACAAGAGATCCATGCTATGTCTGAAATGCCTGATTGATTGGGCTATAAAGCCTAGTACACACAGATACTTTTCTTTTCATTCAACCCAGCGGGCCAAACAAAAACAAAATGAGGAGCTTCTGAGGAGCTTGCTGTACTATGTAATGTTAGTAGGAAATCTCCCCACTGAGCTATTGTTGTTCAAACAGGGGGACTGCCCCTCCCACCAGAACACACCGGTTAGCGCTCGCAGCCATTGGGTGTAAGTGCTGATTAGATGCTGATCGACTATTACTTTTCCAAAATGCCCATTCGACAGAAGCCGGATAGACTGCTGTATACAATGTCTGCTGGTTTCTGTTGGACCGGCCGATAGTGGTCGATATTTGGCCAGTGTGTACCAGCCTTAAGTAAATGGGGATGTGTATTCTCATGGTCTGTGACAAGAAAGGGGGGAACCTGTGAAGGGTCTATGCCAGGACATGTGTGAACTAAACAAAGCAAACAGGTACTTACGATTGACAGACAGGCAGAGTGATTCATATACAGTCCAGTTGAGGCAGGCAGAGTTCAGTGAATAGTTTGATATATGGTCCGAGATCATACACCGGGAAATTCAATAAAAAAAGAAGGGCAGACAGACAGGGGAAGGGGCTTGATCAGATATTACTCAGTAATCACTCTCTATCACAAGCATGAGACTGAATGTTTGGCTGGCTTAAATCCGGTCTGGTTTCCACCCAGAGACCAACCACATTATTCACCTTGTAGGTGGACAAACAGACAAGGAGAAAGCCATAGCCAAAACCAAGATGCTAGAATGAGGAGCAGGAGTGCTTTTTCACTAGCTCTTGAAAGATAAACCTGGTTATTGTTTCACTAGACATTGGTATGAATGTGGAGGGAGTACAGCCATGGCCAAAAGTTTTGAGAGTGACACAAGTATTCATTTTCACTAATTCTGCTGCCACAGTTTTCATGATGGCAATTTGCATATACTCCAGAATGTTATGAAAAGTGATCAGATGAATTGCAATTATTTGCAAAGTCCCTGTTTGCCATGAAACATTAACTTAATCCCATAAAAAACATTTCCACTGCATTTCTGAAAAAGCCTTCAGGGCGCCCAAGAAAGTCCAGCAAGCACCAGGACTGTCTCCTACAATTGATTCAGCTGCAAGTTTGGGGCATCACCAGTGCAGAGCTTGCTCAGGAATGGCAGTAGGCAGATGTGAGTGCATCTGCATGCATAGTGAGGCAAAGAGTCTTGGAGGATGGGCAGGTGTCAAGAAGGGCAGCAAAGAAGCCATTACTTTCCAGGAAAAACATCAGAGACAGACTGACTTTGTGCAAAAGATACAGGGATTGAACTGCTGAGGACTGGGGTAAAGTCATTTTTTCTGATGAATCCCCTTTCTAGTTGTTTGGGGCATCAGGAAAAAACCTTTTCCAGAGAAGAAAAGATGAGTGCTACCATCAGTCCTGTGTCATGCCAACAGTAAAGCATCCTGAGACCATTCATGTGTGTGTTGTGTCTCAAGCCAAGGGAGTGGGCTCATTCACAATTTTGCCTAAGAACACAGCCAGGAATAAAGAATGGTACAAAAGCACCCTCCAAGATCAACTTCTCCCAACCATCCAATAACAGTTTGGCGATGAACAATGCCTTTTCCAGGCTGATGGAGCACCTTGCCATAAGTCAAAAGTGATAACTAAGTGGCTTGGGGGACAAAACATCAAAATTTGTGTTCCATGGCCAGGAAAATCCCCAGACCTTAATCCCATTGGTCCATGCTTGGAGTTTGTCAGAATTTGTGTTTTTTTTTGTTCACCTGTCTCTTGAGAATTGACAGCAATTCTCAATGGGATTAAGGTCTGGGGATTTTCCTGGCCATGGAACAAAAATGTTGATGTTTTGCTGCATGGATTATGCGAGAATGGACTGCCATCAGTCAGGATGTGGCCCAAAAGTTCATTGACAGCATGGCAGGTTGAGTTGCAGTGGTCTTGAAAAAGAAGGGTCAACACTGCAAATATTGACTTTTTGCACAAACGTAATGTAATTGCCAATAAAAACCTTTGACACTTATGAAATGCTTGTAATTATTCTTTAGTATACCATAGTAACATCTGACAAAAAGATCTAAAAACACTGAAGCAGCAGACTTTGTGAAAATTAATATTTGTGTCATTCTCAAAACTTTTGGCCAAGGCTGTACAGTCCAGGATCTGCATTTTTTTGTGTACATAGTGACAGTATGTCACAAAAGTGAGTACACCCCTCACATTTTTGTAAATATTTTATTATATCTTTTCATGTGACAACACTGAAGAAATTACACTTTGCTACAATGTAAAGTAGTGAGTGTACAGCTTGTATAACAGTGTACATTTGCTGTCCCCTCAAAATAACCCCTTAAAATAACTCAACACAGCCATTACTGCAACAAAAGTGAGTACACCCCTAAGTTAATTTGTCCAAATTGGGACAATTAGCCATTTCCCCTACCCAATATCATGTGACTTGTTAGTGTTACAAGGTCTCAGGTGCGAATGGGGAGCAGGTGTGTTAAATTTGATGTTATCACTCTCACTCTCTCATATTGGTCACTGGAAGTTCAACATGGCGCCTCATGGCAAAGAACTCTCTGAGGATCTAAAAAAAAGAATTGTTGCTCTATATAAAGATGGCCTTGGCTATAAGAAGATTGCCAAGACCCTGAAACTGAGCTGCAGCATGTTGGCCAAGACCATACAATGGTTTAACAGGACAGGTTCCACTCAGAACAGGCCTTACCATGGTCGACCAAAGAAGTTGCGTGTACTTGCTCAGTGTCATATTCAGAGGATTTATTTGGGAAATAGACATATCAGTGCTGCCAGCATTGCTGCAGAGGTTGAAGGGGTGGGGGGTCAGCCTGTCAGTGCTTAGACCAGACCCTGCACACTGCATCAAATTGGTCTACATGGCTGTTGTCCCAGAAGGAAGCCTCTCCTAAAGATAATGCACAAGAAAGCCTGCAAACAGTTTATTGAAGACAACCGGGCTAAGGACATGGATTACTGGAACCATGTCCTGCTGTCTTGTGAGACCAAATAAACTTATTTGATTCGGATGGTGTCAAGTGTGTGTGGTGGCAACCAGGTGAGGAGTACAAAGACAAATGTGTCTTGCTTACAGTCAAGCATGGTGGTGGGAGTGTCATGATCTGGGGCTGTATGAGTGCTGTCAGCAATGGGGAGCTGTAGTTCATTGAGGGAACCATGAATGCTAACATGTACTGTGACATACTAAAGCAGAGTATGATCCTCTCCCTTCGGAGACTGGGCCACAAGGCAGTATTTCAACATGATAATGACCCCAAACACACCTCCAAGATTACCACTGCCTTGCTAAATAAGCTGAGGGTAAAGGTGATGGACTGGCCAAGCATGTCTCCAGACCTAAACCCTACTGAGTATCTGTGGGGCATCCTCAAACGAAAGGTGGAGGAGCGCAAGGTCTCTAACGTCCACCAGCTCCGTGATATCATCATGGACGAGTGGAAGAGGACTCCAGTGGCAACCTGTGAAGCTCTGGTGAACTCCATGCCTAAGAGGGTTAAGGCAGCGCTGGAAAATAATGGTGGCCACACAAAATATTGACACTTTCGGCCCAATATGGACATAATCACTTAGGGGTGTACTCACTTTTGTTGCCAGCGGTTTAGATATTAATAGCTGTGTGTTGGGTATTTTTAGGAGACAGAAAATTTTGTTATACAAGCTGTACACTCTCTACGTTATATTGTAGCAAAGTGTAATTTCTTCAGTGTTTTATAAGATATAAAACAATTACAAAAATGTGAGGGGTGTACTCACTTTTGTGAGATACTGGGTATGTTTATATATATATATATATATATATATATATATATATATATATATATATATATATATATATATATATATATGTGTGTGTGTGTGTGTGTAATTGTAATTTTTTTCTAAATATTCTAGCTAGGAAATGTGTTCACTGAGAAGGCTTTGTTTTAAACACTTATCTGAAAATTAAACCATTCACATTGATGTATAACATGTAAAACCCAAGCTGCTAGCAGGATAATACATCATAAATAACTTAAATGATAAACAGCAACAATTTTTGATAAATATTTGTTATTTTATATTAAGCTGAAGCAGGGAACCTTCTGTCCTTGGTAGCCTGTTTTAATTATACCTTGTAAGAGTACAATATACTTTCATAACATGTAGCCTCACACTGACCTCTGCTGAGTGCTGATAATCTTTGGGCCTCTTCCTTGACAGAGATATGGAAAGCCACGGGATATAAAATAGATATCCACAAATTGCCTCCATGTGTCATAAATGAAGAAGAAAATAGACTCTGGAATTTTTCAAACCCATACTTTTTTCCAAACTGAGAAATGTGCAAGATGTAGAAATTGTGTTTTAGGAAGATGCATTCTGACAAATTTCTGAAATACATTTGGATCATTTAAAATATCTGTGATTTATTAATTGAAATATTCCATAAACATATTTTTTCTATTCTTGATCTTTATTTATCTTAACAAAGTAACTAATTAACTAGCTTTATTCATATTAAATATTAATGTCTGCTCTTTTAATGTTAAAATATAACTGTGGGCAAAATTAAACATGACATGAACTCGGCCCTCGTCCAAAGGCGTCTTTTTGATGACGAAATGCATCAGGGAGTGGCCTAAGAGTGACAACATCACGCAAGCCTGACCGCTAACCAGCAGTGGTATTCGAAGCAGGCTGCTCTTTTATTATACAAAACAATCACTGTCTATATTTTGAATGATAGTAATTGTAGCCATTTTTTTTAAATTAAACTCTTTTACATCATGATGGGCTTCACTATGGGAGGTTTCTATGTTTTTTATTGTGAGTCTCCTCTATACGATCTGTGATTCATGTGACGGTTACCCTCATGGATAAACTTGCTGCTGTTTGATTGACCATTATAATTTGTGGTCCTGGACATCTGGTAAGAAACCTGAGTATGAGGGTGTTGCTGGTGGTGGATCCTTTCACTCTGCACGGATATTTCCTTCATTGAATTGTTTTACACTTATGAACTGTTTATTATTTTTCGGTATTACATTATTAAGATTGAGTTCTATTTTGCCCATGGAAACTTTTTTAATGTTTTTTTTTTGTAAAACTGAATGTTACATATGGTTGAATTATTTGGAGTGATGCTTATTTTCTCTTTATGACATATATGTTACAGTCTGTCATTAGCTTTAATACAGTCATTTTTGTTTTCATGGTCTCCCTTTGTAACATAGTAACATAACTTAACCCTGCCATTGGATCTGATATTTTTTAACTTTCTGATTACGCTGACCATTCTTCAGTTAACTTGCACAGCAGAGTGTTGACACTCTGTGGACAGGGTTGTCTTAGGCCGCGTACACACGGGCGGACTATCCGTCCAACTAAGTCCGTCAGACAATCCGACAGACAGTCCGTCCTACTTTTGAATGAACGGACTTGACCACACACGACGAACAGACAGTCCGCTGAAAGCTTGCGCGATGACGTGTACGGCACGTACGACGGGACTAGAAATTCGACGTCCAATACACTGCAATGCAACCTTCGGCCGTGTAAATCCTTTCTGAGCATGCGCCATACTTAGTCCGTCGAACTAGCCTACTCACGAGTGGACTGTCCGCTGAAACCAAGTTTGGACAGACAATATTACGGAAATTCCGAAAGACTTAGTCCGCCAGACTGTCCGCTGAAAAAGTCCGCTGAAGCCCACGCACGAGCGGATTGTCCGCTGAAACACGTTTCAGCGGACCAAGTCCGTCAGACAGTCCGCCCGTGTGTACGCGGCCTTATAGATGCACATGCAGTTGTAAACTGACATTAAAAGAGAAGTATGGTCAAAGCTTTTTTGGCCATATTTGTCTTTTGGGTCACATTAGGGATGAGCTTGATGTTCGGGTCGAACATGAGTTTGACTCGAACATCGGGTGCTCGCCCGTTAGCGGAAGGACTAACATTAGGGGTGTTCACGGGAAATTTGAGCATCCATGTAACGCCCCATAATGCACTGCGACATTGCAGTGCATTGCTGTATGATGATTGGCCAAAGCATGCACCTGACCTGCAATTGCAGCACCCTCTGCTGAGAGAGTCATGATTGACCAGGGTGCCTTTGGCCAATCATGGCTCAGGGGGACTAAAGCAGTTGCTACTAATTATCTTGTGGTGTAGACATTACACAATACAGTGCAGCCATAGTAAAGTTGCTACTACTTTTCTGGTGGTGTACACATTACACAATATAGTACAACCGTACTGCAGTTGCTACTACTTTTCTGGTGATGTACACAGTACACAATACAGTGCAACCGTAGTGCAGTTGCTACTACTTTTCTGGTGGTCTACACATTACACAATACAGTGCAACCGTAGTGCAGATGCTACTACTTTTCTGATGGTGTACACATTGCACAATGCAGTGCAACTGTAGTGCAGATGCTACTACTTTTCTGGTGGTGTACACATTACACAATACAGCGCAGCCCTAGTGCAGTTGCTACTACTTTTCTGGTGGCATACACAGTACACAATATAGTGCAACTGTAGTGCAGTTGCTACTACTTTTCTGGTGGTGTAGACAGTACACAATACAGTGCAACCTTAGCACAGTTGCTAATATTTTTCAGGTGGTGTACACAGTTCACAGTACACAATACAGTGCAGCCATAGTGCAGATACTACTACACTTCTAGTGGTGTATACAATACACAATACAGTGCAAATGTAGTGCAGTTGCTACTAATTATCTTGTGGTGTAGACATTATACAATACAGTGCAGCCATAGTGAAGTTGCTACTACTTTTCTGGTGGTGTACACATTACACAATATAGTACAACCGTACTGCAGTTGCTACTACTTTTCTGGTGGTGTACACAGTACACAATACAGTGCAACCATACTGCAGTTGCTACTACTTTTCTGGTGGTGTACACATTACACAATATAGTGCAACCATAGTGCAGTTGCTACTACTTTTCTGGTGGTGTACACAGTACACAATGCAGTACAACCATAGAGCAGTTGCTGCTAATTTTCTGGTGGTGTACGCAGTACACAATACAGTGCAACCGTAGTGCAGTTGCTACTATTTTTCTGGTGGTGTGCACATTACACAATACAGTGCAACTGTAGGGCAGTTGCTACTACTTTTCTGGTGGTGTACACAGTACACAATACAGTGCAACTGTAGTGAAGTTGCTACTATTTTTCTGGTGGTGTACACAGTACACAATACAGTGCAGCCATAGTGCAGCTGCTACTAGTCTTCTGTAGCAGCTGCACTATGGCTGCCGTAGTGCAGTTGGTACTACTTTTCTGGTGGTGTACACAGTACACAATACGGTGCAGTATGGTGTTGTAAAACAAAATATACATCCTGTCTAGAAGGCCACCAAGGAGAGGCAGATACTCACAGGCCACTAAAAGAGGGCAAGCAGGCTCTGTGTCTACAGTCAACAGTGTTGGTCATAGACATGATGCATCCTCTGCAGGTGGCCGTGGGGCACGCTTGTCCTTTTTTTCTGCTGCTGGCTTTGTTATTGAGCCAAAATATGCAGAAGAGTTGGTGGAGTGGATAACAAAGTCGTTCTCATCCTCCTCATCCTCTGTCACCCAGGTTCAGAGTATTTTGCCTTCCAATGCAGCTACCGAAGCAGCCTATTCCATCGGCTCCTTGTCCACAGTCACCCCTTTCGTAGCCCCACCTAGGGATGGCCGAACTGTTCGCCCGGCGGTCGGTTCGCTGCAAATATTGCGTGTTCACTATTCGCCCGGTTGAAAAATGTGTTTACAGTGTGAAAGAACTTTGACCCATGATGACACATTCATCATGGGGTACAGGACAGCCAATTGAGACATTTCAGCACATGGACAATTGGACATACCCCCTACCTTATAAATAGACCTGATCTGGTGGCCATTTTACATTCTGTCTTATGTACGTGTAGGGACAGGACGCTGTGTGGCGCAGGGACAGACTGTAGTGACACAAATCGCTAGCTATTAGGTCCACAAAAGTCCTTTTAAGGACTGGTATAGGTGTAGTACAGTATATAGGGTTCAGTGCACTGCTGTGCTGGTGATTGCAGCAGCCTGTCTTTTGTCAGTGTAGGGACAGGATGCTGTGTGCAGCAGAGAGAGACTGTAGTGACACAAATCACTAGCTATTAGGTCCACAAAAGTCCTTTTAAGGACTGGTATAGGTGTAGTACAGTATATAGGGTTCAGTGCACTGCTGTGCTGGTGATTGTCTTTTGTCAGTGTAGGGACAGGACGCTGTGTGCAGCAGGGAAAGTCAGTTTAATCACTAGCTAGCTATTACTATTAGGTCCACAAAGGTAATTTTAAGGACTGGTATAGGTGTACAATATATAGGGCGCTGGTGCATTGCTATGCTGCAGATTACTGCCTGTTTCTGCAGCTTTCTTTTATCAGTGTAGGGACTGAGGGACAGTCTGCAAATCACTAGCTACTAGGTCCACAAAGGTCCTTGGAAGGACTGGTATAGGTGTACAATATATAGGGTTGTGGTGCACTGCTGCTGACTGTTGCCCTGTTCTGCAGCAGTCTTTTATCAGTGTAGGGACTGAGGGACAGTCTGCAAATCACTAGCTACTAGGTCCACAAAGGTCCTTGTAAGGACTGGTATAGGTGTACAATATATAGGGTGCTGGTGCACTGCTGCTGACTGCTGCCCTATTCTGCAGCAGTCTTTTATCAGTGTATGGACCAAGGTACAGTCTGCAAATCACTAGCTACTAGGTCCACAAAGGTCCTTGTAAGGACTGGTATAGGTGTACAATATATAGGGTGCTGGTGCAGGGCTGTGCTGCAGATTACTGCTGGTTTCTGCAGAAGTCTTTTATCAGTGTAGGGACTGAGGTACAGTCTGCAAATCACTAGCTACTAGGTCCACAAAGGTCCTTGTAAGGACTGGTATGAGTGTACAATATATAGGGTGCTGATGCAGGGCTGTGCTGCAGATTACTGCTGGTTTCTGCAGCAGTCTTTTATCAGTGTAGGGACTGAGGTACAGTCTGCAAATCACTAGCTACTAGGTCCACAAAGGTCCTTGTAAGGACTGGTATAGGTGAACAATATATAGGGTACTGGTGCAGGGCTGTGCTGCAGATAACTACTGGTTTCTACAGCAGTCTTTTATCAGTGTAGGGACTGAGGGACAGTCTGCAAATCACTAGCTACTAGGTCCACAAAGGTCCTTTTAAGGACTGGTATAAGTGTACTATTTGGTGTGCAGTATATAGGCAATACTACAAAGAGTGACAAACGCAATAAAAAAAAAAGTATTATAACTGGTGTAATAGACCAGTGGCCCCCAAAAATGACAGATTGAAGCGGGGTGTTATATACCTTCTTCCACATACATGCTGCACTTCTCGAGAGACTTGAGCCAAAGTGGCAAATTGCAGAAGGTGCGTGCGATTATGTCAAAGGACGCACCAGACTTGGTTGAGTGGCTCACTCAGCCTTACTCTTCTGCACCCTCCTCATCCTCTCGATCTGCACCCTCTTCTTCACTCTCTGCTGTGTGCACCCCCAAAGACACTACCACCAACACCACCACCACCACCATATACCTTCCGCTTGAGTCACAAGAATTATTTTCTGATCCATATCAAGACATTTCCGATGCGCAGCCACTCTTGGCATTGGATCAGGAAGAGGAGGTAGCAACAACCGCCTCTCAGCAGTCTGACGACAGTACCCAGATTAGCCCAAGGAGGAGGTTGGTTCCCGCTGTTGCTGCCTACTCCGAGATCTCTAATTATAGCGGTGGGAAAGGTGACATCGATGATGACGTGTCTAGTGATGTCACGTGGGTGCCCACAAGAGAGGAAGAGGAGGGGAGTTCAGAGGGAGATATGGGCCAGCAGATAGGGAGGAGAAGCAGAAAGACCTTACATTGCACAGGAGGGACAAAGCAGACTGCTAATTTATCAGGAGCGAGGCATCAACCATGTACGGTCACATCTGGCGCTCCCATGGCTCCGCAGTGTGGGCTTTTTTTAACGTGTCCGCTGCTGACAATAGTGTTGCCATCTGCAATCTTTGCAGTCAACACATAAGTCGCGGTAAGCCCAACACTCACCTAGGGACGACCGCCTTATGAAGGCACATGAGCTGCCACCACTGAGCCCAGTGGGAGCAACGGAACACACAAAGCCACACTCCAGGCTCTCACCGTCCAGCCTCGTCTTCTACTTCTCCTCTCTCCTCACAATTGTCCTCCACTCCACCTTCCATCACGCCGTCCTCACGTTTTTCTGCAAAAAGGCAGGCTTCCGTAGGCCAAATGTTCGAGCGTAAAAAAATGATGGCGCCGGATAACCCTCTTGCCCAACGGTTGATGGCTGGCTTGTCAGAACTGATAGCCCGCCAACTACTGCCATATAAACTGGTGGGCTCAGAGGCCTTTTGAAAATGTGTGGCCATTGGAACACCACAATGGAAGGTCCCAGGAAGGAAGTATTTCTCAGAGAAGGGCATCCCAGAGCTATATGGCCATGTTCAGCGGCAAGTGAATGTATCTCTGGCACACAGTGTCAGTGCCAAGCAAGATACATCTGACCACAGACACGTGGTCTAGCAAACACGGGCAGGGAAGGTATATCACTTTTACTGCCCACTGGATGAACCTTCTGACGGCCGTCAAGCATGTAACCCATGGCACCCATGTAGATTTGATTTTACTGTCATGGATTGCATGCAGGCCTGGCTCTTCTTCTCCTCCTCCTACTCCATCCTCCTCCCTCTCCTCTTCAGCTGACTCCTCCTTTTCCATTGCTAGCGTCTCTTCCGCTGCGCCGCCCAAGCTCCCCAGAACCTATTCGACATGCATGGCACACGTCTTAAACTTAGTCATGCAGTGATTCATTGTAAAATACCCTGGGGTCCAGGACATGTTGCGGCAGGCAAGGAAAATCTCAGCCCATTTCAGAAGATCTTACTTGGCCATGGCTCGCCTTGCTGACATTCAGTGGCGACACAATCTGCCGGTCAGACGTCTTAATTGCGATTGCCCGACGTGATGGAACTCAACCTTCTATATGCTTGATAGGCTGCTCCAGCAGAAACGTGCAGTTAACGTCTACCTGTATGAACTCTGCGGCAGAACAGGTTCTGGGGAGCTTGGTTTTTTTTCACTGCGTCAGTGGCTGCTCATGCGCGACGTATGCAGACTTCTGCAGCCATTTGATGAGATCACCAAACTGGTCAGTCACAGCCATGGTGCCATCAGTGACATGGTACCTTATGCCTTCTTTATGGAGCGTGCATTGCATCATGTCATTGATCAAGCCATGGATTAGCAGGAAGATGAGGAAGTCGCAATGCTGGATGAATTCCCAGGAGGGCTACTCTATCTGAGACAAGTCAACAACAGGAGTCTGAAGAGGAGTCAGAGGAGGATGGTGATGGGGCAGATGAGGAGGAGCAAGAAGAGCATGCTTTAAACCTTTCTGGGATCCCTGTTGTTGTGCGTGGATGGGGAGAAGAGGATGACATTATCCTGGATGATGAGCTGGAGCCAGGCCACCACACCGCTTCCAGTTTAGTGCAAATGGGGGCCTTCATGCTCCAGTGTTTTAACAGGGACCCCTGTATAAAAAGCATAAGGGTCAAGGACCAGTACTGGGTGGCAACGTACTTAGACCCCAGGTACAAACACAAAATGGCGGAAATGTTACCACCGTCACAGAGGGCTGTCAGAATGGAGCACTTCCAGGCCTTGCTTCGAGAAATGCTGCATTCTGCTTTTGCGTGCGCTGGCAGAGGAGGAATTCACACTCCCAGAAAAAGAGTTGCGGGTACCAATGCAACAGCGCCTGCAAGAAGAGGGCGGTTTGAAGATGCGTTGGTGACTTCTGATATGAGGTGATTCTTTCAGCCGACCCATCGACAGGTCTCATCTGGATCCAGCATCAGGGAACGCCTAGACCGACAGGTGTCCGACTACATCGGGTTAACGGCCGATGTGGACGCTCTGAGGAGTGATGAACCCCTGGACTACTGGGTGGGCAGGCTTGACCTCTGGCCAGAGCTTGCCCAATTTGCAATGGAACTGTTGGCTTGTCCAGTGTCCTGTCCGAAAGGATGTTCAGTGCAGCAGGGGGGATCGTGACCGATAAGCGCACTCGCCTAGCTCACGACAGTGTTGACTATCTCACATTTATAAAAATGAATGAGGCATGGATCTCGGAGGAATTCAACACATGTGACCAGTAGACCATGTATATCTCTATAAATGATTTATTTAATCGAGCACACAGACCTTTTTTCTACATTTGGCTCACTTCTTTGTACAAAAAAAGCACACCGTACTATATGCCCGTACCCTTCTGTTTGAAGAGGTTGAGCGGTGTCATATTTTTGGGGCCCAGCAGTAAGTTGCTGGTATCAGTGCTGCTGTCAGTGCTTTATATATCGGTGCTGGTGTCAGTGCTCTATATCATGGTGCTGGTGTCAGTGCATGCTATCATGGTGCTGGTGTCAGTGCTCTATATCACGGTGCTGGTGTCAGTGCTCTATATCACGGTGCTGGTGTCAGTGCTCTATATCTCGGTGCTGGTGTCAGTGCTCTATATCTCGGTGCTGGTGTCAGTGCTCTATATCTCGGTGCAGATGTCAGTTCTCTCTATCATGGTGCTGGTGTCAGTGCTCTATATCACGGTGCTGGTGTCAGTGCTCTGTATCTCGGTGCTGGTGTCAGTTCACTCTATCATGGTGCTGGTGTCAGTGCTCTATATCACGGTGCTGGTGTCAGTGCTCTATATCACGGTGCTGGTGTCAGTTCTCTCTCTCTATCTCGGTGCTGGTGCTGGTGTCAGTGCTCTCTATCTCGGTGCTGGTGTCAGTGCTCTCTATCACGGTGCTGGTGTCAGTGCTCAGTCTTGATCCCCTGATGAAGTCACGTGATGTGATGTCACGCGTAGGGACGGGAAGGAAGCTGACTGTGGATGCACTTGCTGCTGATTACTAGAAAAAGGCTTTTTTCTATCTATTAATGTGTGAGTACCCTGTGTATGAAATTTTTTAATAAATGCTATTTGTGAAATACTACACTATGGTATTCCCTCTCTATTAATCTATTGGGTCCTCTGGAGCAATAAGAATAAAATTCAAAGGAGAAGGTGACCGAATTTAACAGGAGAGAAAACATATAAAGAAATCTATATACCACTATGCGAATCCCTCCTTGCTATAGGTAAGGGGCCACTGCCCACTGAAGTGTGATCACAGCGGGATTAAGCACTGGGAGATCCACACCTCAGTTGAATTTGCACAAGTTTGCACAAAGCACTTGTACTTAAAGGAGACTGTTGTTTATTTATGGACTTGAAAATTTATATCTTTTTATTTTTGATGGATTTCAATATGTATATTTAATCTATAGAGGCCGGATTCATTCTGATATAACGTATGTTACAGCCGGCTCTGTAGTGCGTTTACTACTATATATATTTTTTGTTTATTCTAAAGTTTATTCCCATGTGATCAGGAGAGGGTACCCTCTTTTTGGTCTAGGTATACTCTTTCTTATTTTCTTGTATATCATTTGTTTATTATTAGGGTGGTTCACTTATATCACCTCTGGAGAGTGTTTACTTATTTGCACATTTATAAGATGCACTTGGCACTTTATGATCAATTCACTGTTTTTTGGCTTTGCACTCAATTGAAGCAGTTGTGTTTCCGTGGAGGTTTTCAATTGACTCTGTAGTGTGTTTACTTTTTTTTTTTTGCATTTTTTCTGCACTTTATCAAAATAGTAATTTTTTAAGAGACTGTTTTTAGTTACTTACCTTTGTTCACTTGATTTTCATTTATTTGGATTCTATCACCTTTGTGGTGTATTTATTTTATTTTATTTAATGTAGCACTTTGCACTTTTTGATACTATTCAGTAGACATTTATAGATATATATTTTTATATTACACTATTGATTTATGTAACTAGGCATTATACTTATCACCCTCGGAGGGTTATTTAATATAGGGACAGCGCAATACCAACATATCTTTAGTGCTCAGTCTCTATCACGGTGCTGGTGATCATCTCCTGCACCCTCTTCATAGCCTACCATGACCTTTCCTCTCCTCCATTGCCTTCATGCGCTCCTGAGTCCTGAATTGTGAAAATTTCACAGATAAAAAAAGAATGCTTGTAGTTGTCGATCCCAGATTCACTTCATACATGTGTTATGTCAGTGGCCATGTGGTGGGACTATGTGTGCACAGCTAGTAAGTATTTTGTGGCTGAAAATATGACCTGTAGGTTTTTAAGGTACGCCTGCCATTGAAGTCAATGGGGCCAGCCGCGAACCGCAATTTTGGCCGCGTTTGCGAAACGTCCCGTCGAAAGTTCGTCCATCTTTATCAGCGAGTAATGTGATTTGAGCCATACATGTGCAGCTCAGAGCATATTTACGGTCCGCTCTGTGTGCCGCTGCGATGTGATGTCACTACCTTCGCAGCCAATTAAGTAGCGGAAGTTCGGAAACCCGCAAGGAAGACCGGGTTAAGCTGGAAGCAGCCAGGGATAAGGGAAAGCGATAACTGAGCAGCACTGAAGGGCTGTCATAATGTACTAATATGCACGGCATACTAGTACATTATGGCTAATAGCTGCCGGGGGCCCATTTAAACACATAATAGACTTTACTACTGCTTTAATGCTAGGGACAGACAGTATCATATTTATCATTTTGATTTTGTCCACAATTCTAATTTAGATATACTTTATGAAGAAAATAAATAAACTTGCGGTGCTGGATAGATGTGGCTCCAACATCTTTTAGGGCATTAACCAATAATAATTGTGCACTCAGATTAAAATCCTCTATTTACAGCAGTGAACCAACTCCTGCCCTCAGGACCCATTAACAGGCCCAGTTTGCAAGATAACTGAAATACATCACAGGTGATATTATTTGATGCTCAGTGATTACAGTATTCTAGTCTACAAGCTAATACTTAAAATCTGGCCTGTTAGTGAGTCCAGAGGACAGGAGTTGAGGACCACTGATTTAAAGGAACAAAGTGCAGAGTCATCAGAGGAAGGTAGGACCCTCACCATGCCAGCATCCAAGATATATATAAAAAGATTGAGAAACTCAAATTGTGGGCACATCCTGAGAGGAGAACTGGTTAAAAAAAATGTTTTACATTTTATTACAACATGATTAGAAAACATAAATACATACAATCAACACCCTATTTTTGATAAATGGGTGCCCACGGGAGCTCATATTAGGGTCAACGGCTCACAGTCTTCATTTTTGTAATCTATATAGAGGCACTAGGCAGGGGTACACTTTGTATATCCTTTTTGCCATTGCCATAGAGCCATTGGCTTGTCTGCTGCTCTCTATAGATCCATTACAGGAACCATTACCCTCCTCGTTAGCACGTTAGAAGTCTCTTTGGTTAAATATCTGGGGGTTATGATGTCTAACTATCACAGAGACTACATCTCTGATAATATTCTTCCCTTAGGCCGCGTACACACGGGCGGACTGTCTGCCCAACTTAGTCCGCTGAACAGTGTTTCAGCGGACAATCCGCTCGTGTGTGGGCTTCAACTGACTTTTTCAGCGGACAGTCCGCTCGTGTGTAGGCAAGTTGGACGGACTAAGTTTGGCGCATGCTCAGAAAGGGTTTACATGGCCGAAGGTTGCATTGCAGTGTATAGGACGTCGTTTTTCTAGTCCCGTCGTACGTGCTGTACACGTCATCACGCACGCTTTCAGCGGACTGTCTGCTCATCGTGTGTGGTCAAGTCCGTTCATGCTAATTTTGAACGGACTGTTTGTCGGATTGTCTGCCGAACTTAGTTGGGCAGACAGTCCGCCCATGTGTACGCGGCCTGACTCTTTAAATTTCAAGTAAAATTTGGTGTAGGCTACCTCTATCTTTTGTGGGGATAATTAATTCACTCAAAATGATTTGAAAGCCGCAGCTTTTGTACTATCTGGGGGTTATTATGTCTAACTATCACAGAGACTACATCTTTGATAATATTCTCCCCTTACTCTCTAAATTTCAAATGACATTTGGTGTAGGCTACCTCTATCTTTTGTGGGGAGAATGAATCCACTCAAAATGATTTGGAAGCCACAGCTTTTGTATTATCTTCATAACTCCCCTGTATGGATAGCCAGAGGGTCTTTGCAAGGGTCTTTGCTATATTTAGGGACCTGATTTGGAGGAGGAAGTCACCAAGAATAAAATTATAATATTTACAATATCCTAAGGATGCTGGCAGATTAGCTGTTCAGAAATCCATGGATGTATTTTTTAGCCACCCAATTACAACATCTAGTTGGGTGGACAAGATGCCCTTGAATTCTTCTTACAGCTTTTGCTCATTTATAGGGTCGGTATCCTTGACATATTCTTGAGATGCCAGTTCGTAGAGCTCTGCTGGGATCATTGCTTACTCTTCTTTTAATTTGTAAAAACCTGGGACACGACCAAAAAATTGTAAGGAATTTCCTCCTTCACTAATTATACCCCCATTTGGCATAATCCCCTTTTTCCCCAAAAATGTAAGCTCCAGGGCTTATAGAGATGGGAAAGGGTGGGGATAAGTATTTTAGGACAATTCTATTGCACAATTAATTGCAGAATTTGAGCTCAATTCTAAGTGGTTTTATCAATATCTCCAATTTAGGTATGCTATTCAAGCACACCCTAATTTGGCCATAATTTCTTTTTCTTCCATGCCTCTTTTTAATACTATAGTAAATGTATCATGGCAGCAGACATCCATTGGCTGGCACCTGCTGATCGCCATCTGCTGTGACTAATCGCTAACCACCACATTTAAAAATTGGTAAGCTGAACTGTAATACATTTTTTGGGGGGTTTAAAACTGCATTAAGCTTTTATGTTTTGCAACAAGTAGCACTGATGCATTACAGCATTATGGTGTTAAAGTCTTGTTAGTGTTAGATCTGTACTGTATATATGCACACTATTTCTACATGGGTTTCCTTTAGATTATTTCCTTTTAAAACTTGAGAGATCATATCAGTGAACAGAAAATGAATTGCCTTCTCTCACTAAATTGTGCCTAGCATGTTTGACTGCATTTTTACATTCAATTGTAAGTTCTAATAGAGCATAAACTTACTGTATGTTCGTAGTGTTCACTGTGGAATATTTTTCTGCTATGTACATAACAAAATGTTTTGTTTTGGAATAAAATAATTAGTTACTAAAAGAAAAAAATTACCCTGAGGAGGAGTTTAATTTGAATTTATGTGATGGACTTGTGCATCATTTTGGATACTCATATAACAGCTACTACTACTGTCAATAATAATGATATAATGATATGAACGCAAATGATAATAATAATAATAATAATAAGACTCTCATTTCATAAAGCATAAAAGGTACTATGGCAACTTTGTAAGGTAGGAGTTCAAAATGAATTTAGATGCACACGACTTGCCTATTATTATTGCAATCACAACTACTACTACTACTACTACTACTACTACTACTACTACTACTACTACTAAAAATACTAACATAAATTCTGTTTATAAATCACAAAAATAATTTCTTCAACTCTACAAACGAATATTCAATATGCACAGGCACAATACAGAGAAATACTTGAGAAAATGTGGAAAGAAGCCAACTTACAAAATATCCAGTTCATTTTATGCCACCTAGTAAGCCCGTGCCTAATGAATGACTGCTTCTACATATTTGGGATCATTTTCTAAAAGCTCAGAACTTAATAAACTGAATGCTAACTTAGTTTAGTAAATAAGTTATAGGAGAAATGTGGAAAATGAAAAAAAAAAAACATACTGTATATACTCACTGGTATGGCTGCAGTGCAGCATCGTTCTGATGCTGCAGCTTGTCCCCCGCTGGCTCCAAGATCAAGAACTGGGTGATCATGTGACCACTGATAAATTATTGATCTTCACTGAGCAGAGAGCAATAACTAAGTCACCACTCTGGAGCACAAGCTGGGGGGGAAAGGGGAATAGTTGATTCTGGCTCTCAGTGGCAAGCTGAGAGATTGAGACAGTTGCCAGTAAGACTTCTGGGTGGAGTTGACCTTAAAGTTAAGATACTTCTAGAGCCCAGGCCTGGCCCTGTGACCTTAAAGTTGTGAACCTTCCAGAGCCTAAGATTTGGCTCTGTGGCATCAGCCCACAGTGGGCTTTAGCCTGATGTTGACTAAATCTGGGTCACAGGAGTGCAGAAATAAGTGCACTCCTGTGACCCAGAAGAGAAGTATGGCCAAAAAAAGCTTTAGTCATTCTTCTCCTAATAAGCTGTGTTCACTTCAATCAACCAATTGTGCTAGCAAACATTTTTTTTATTTTTTTTCCCCGAGCATGGGACTGGATATATTTGAAGTGAACATACTGTATGTTTGCATTTACATTGTAGGTTTACTTTACAATTATTCAGTCTGGAAAGTGAATATACTCTTATTAAAGTGAGTGTTCACTTTGCTACCCAATCTCTCTCCTTTAGTAAATCAACACCATTGCATTGCCTTTGTAGATTTAAATTGTAAATACTAAAATGTATATGATGGTAAGTTCTGGATACCAAGAAAATGCTGTCTTTGTAGTTGCCGTCTTCAGTTTTTTTACCCTCTAGAATAATACAGGTGAAATATAGTTGTTTTGCCAAGGCAGCAAAAACACTTTCCATGATACCATTCCCATTGGATTTCCATGACCTTTTATGTCGTTCTTTACATATGTTATATATTTTATGAAGTATATTCTGGGTAATAAAGCTCACCTTTAACAGTAGATATATCTTTACCTTTGCTAAGCATAACCCTGTAGTGTGAGACATCAAAAGGAAAGCACACATAAAAAAAAAGAAAATGGTTTACAATTTAATTTTAAAAACAATTTAATTAATGATCATATGCTTTAGTGACTTTTAATTTTGCAGTTTGAAACATGACTTTTGTTTGCCGTGTTATTAAAACTTAATCCAATAAATGACAGCATGCTCAGATTGGAGTAATAAATCATTTTTCTACGTGCTTATTTTTGTTTGGGCCTTTAAAATTACCTATGACCTCACCTGTTAATGAATAAATATAACCTGTTTCCTAAATGTGAATGACATAGACTGTGAACAGGAATGTAAAGTATGATGCAGGCTTTCTTGGAAATCAAGGATTTAAAATGTATTTTCTCTGTGAGTTTTCTACTAGGTAAATGTATTGAAGAATTGCTTTTCTTTTCTTTGTACATGTATTTGTTTGTATCTTATTATTAACAAAATCTATAATTTAGTGCATAATTATTGCACTTTACCTGTAACCTAAAATGCTAAAGGACAACTGCAGTTTTAGTAAAATGTTTGAGGTGACTGTAGCCGTATTAGCACACTTACAACAAGAAAAATTGAGTACTGTTTATGATACTTTTTTATTTTATTTGCACTAACATCCACATTTTCAGGACAAGCTCTTGGGGTGTGTCCACACTTCTTCAAGGTCCAAGTAGCGCTAATAGTTTAGAAGTACTACACTTCTAGCAGAATGTTAGGTAGGACAATCTCTGAGAAAAAAAAAAATGCAAAATGCCTTTTTTTTTCTCAAA
Organism: Lithobates pipiens; assembly: GCF_037356315.1. Lineage (NCBI taxonomy): Eukaryota > Metazoa > Chordata > Amphibia > Anura > Ranidae > Lithobates > Lithobates pipiens. The sequence continues at coordinate 321,954,398 of NW_027507903.1, read as the reverse complement.
GATTGTCCTACTTAACATTCTGCTAAAACTTTTTGTATTAGCACTGCTTGGACCTTGAAGAAGAAGAAGGAGACACACCCTAAAAGCTTTGTCCAAAAATGTGGGTGTTAGTGCAAATAAAAACGTATAATGGACGGTACTGAATTGTTTTTGTTAAATGTTCACAAATCCACCTCAACAAGTCAAATTTCCTCCTCAGCATTATGCCCACAGTCTCCTGCTGTGCGAACAAGCGGTGGACGAGTAACATAGATATAAATGGTCAGGAAAGAGCAACTGTGCAGGGAATGAACTTTTAGGCTTGGTTCACACTGCGGGCCGTGTGGCCCATGTTTGTTTGGGCATGGCAGCCTATTCATTTGAATGGACAACGTCATACGGTTTCACTGCAGCTCCCACATCCGTGATCGCGCTGCAAACTGAGGTGCGTGCTGGTGCTATTCAGATTGAACGGCAGCCCCGTGCATCTCACAAGAGCAGCTGTGGGTGGTTGCGGGTGTGGGAATCAATGTGATTCCCACACTCATAACCGAAAAGCACAATGCAGGCTAGTGTGAACCCAACCTTAACCACTTGCTTACTGGGCACTTAAACCCCCCTCAGTCCCAGACCAATTTTCAGCTTTCAGCGCTGATGCACTTTGAATGACAATTGCGCGGGCATACAACACTGTACCCAAATGAAATTTTTATCATTTTTTTCCCACAAATAGAGCTTTCTTTTGGTGGTATTTAGTTACAGCTCGGAGTTTTATTTTTTGCTAAACAAACAAAAAAAGATGCAAAAAAAAAAAATCATGTTTTAATAGTTTGTTATAAAATTTTGCAAACGGGTCATTTTTCTCCTTCATTGAAGTGCGCTGATTAGGCGGCACTGATAGGCTGCATTGGTGGGCACTGATGGGCTGCATTGGTGGGCACTGATAGGCTGCACTGGTGGGCACTGATAGGCATAGTTAAGGCGGCACTAATAGGCACAGATAAGGCGGCACCGATGGGCACAGATAAGGCGGCACTGATGGGCAAAGATGGGCACAGATAAGATGGCACGGATGGGTGGCACGGATAAGTGGCACAGATGGGTGGCACGGATGGGCACTGATAGGTACCACAGATAGATGGGACTGATGGGCACTGATAGGTGGCACTGATAGGTGGCTCTGATAGGTGGCACTGCTGGGCACTGATGGGCGGCACTGCTGGGCACTGATGGGCGGCACTGCTGGGCACTGATGGGCGGCACTGGGGTGCAGCACCTTTGAGGCAGATTGTGGGCACTGTGGGTGGCACTGTGGGTGGCACTGTGGGGTGGCACTGTGGGTGGCACTGTGGGCACTGACGGGGGGCACCTACTTTTATTCAGGATGGCACTGCGGGAGGCAGGTGGGCACTGGCAGGTGGCAGGTGGTCCCTTGTATTGCTGGCCGTGATCGGGACTGATGTCCCGATCACGGCCGCCGGTGATCGGCTTTTTTTTTTCTCCTCGCGCTGTCAGCACGAGGAGGAATAATAGCCGATTACCGGCTCCGTTCTATCACATGATCAGCTGTCATTGGCTGACAGCTGATCACGTGATAAGGGGTTGGGATCGACCCCTTGCATGGATCGGTGATCAGGCGAGTCTCATGGACTCGCCGATCACAGAGCGCGCCGCGCGCCCCTCAGGGGGTGCGCAGGCCGCTCGTACACGGGACGACGTCAATAGACGTAGTCCCGGAAATGTAGGTCCGTGCTAATGCCGTCATTTGGCAATAGCGCGGATCCCAAGTGGTTAAGCTTAACTTTCTGGCAAACTATGTTGTCCTCAGTAGCTTCCCAGTCAAGTAACTGCAAAACTCCAGCAAGTGTGTCTGCCTGTATGGCTGGTGAGGCTGGTGCATGTAAATTCTTTCAGGGCTGAAAAAGGTGCCATAGACATGTGGAAGCTGGTGTGATATCATTACTGCTCTATGGATTTGGTTGTTTCTCCACAGGCAGTCACACTCAGTGCAGCTTTGCGTTCACATTACCGGTTGCAAACAGTTTAATAAAAACATATTTAAATTGAGATTTATTAGAAACTGTATGCAGGAAAAACAAAAAAGTAGGGATGTGATATTAACAAGGTGAGTGATTGTATAGCCTTTCTTTCTACTTTAATTTCAGTGTGGCTTGGCTCTAGGAAATTTCTGAGGACAATAAATCTACACTGTTCAGAATTTCCGGTGAGCCTACTAGAAATCTTTTGTCCTACAACTAGTGGACTAAACTGAAATCTCAAAAAATGTTACCAGCTTTCTCAGCTACTCTCTGTGAATTACAAAGCATTACATTCTATGTAAGGTATATAAGGAAAGCAGAAGGTGTTTGTGTTCCAAATCAGTAGAGCAACCTAAGGTGACAACACTTTATCTCTATAGAAACAATGCAGATTATTGTTGTCACCCTATGGCAGAAGGTGTGTCATACACAGAATCACCAGCTTAAAGCTAAACAAACAAACCATGCAGCCACCCTATCTAATGTAAACTGTTTTATACAATGAATATCCTTAAAGAGGAAGTAAACTTCCATTGCGGCATTTACCGATAAGTAAGCCTATAAAAGGGCTTACCTATAGGTAGTCTAAAAATTTACTAAATGTGCACTGGTTAGGGGATATTTACATTACATGCAGCCAGTGCCACCAGTGCCTTTCCTTCTGAGCCCTGTGCTGCACATGCATGAGAGTGATGTCATTGTGGTTCCAGCCAGTCTCAAAGCCGGAGCCCCCGAACCCAGAAGTAAGACGGGTGAAGATGGAAGTGGCTGCATCGCGGACTTTGTGGCACTTGAACAGCTTGGTTCTAAGGTAAGTTTCACATAATGTACTAGTATGCAATGCATACTAGTACATTATGACTATACCTTACAGGGAAAAAAAAAGTCCAGTGGTATACAACCACTTTATATAATCCCAGATAACAAGCAATTGTGCTGCAAGATTGAAAATGACTTGCTAAGCTATTTCTAGACTTGCCAGGCTTCACAAATTTGTTGCACAATTGCAGCAAGTCTGCATTGCAGATCAACTTTCTTTGCAAACATTCTGCAAGTCTGCTGCAAGTTCTGGTTCATTTATGTTGTGCAATAGTTATCCCACCACAGGGGGTCACTGTGGCTGAATTGTCAGGCTGTAGATTTGCAGAGCTCTTCTAGAGATTTGCCATGCAAATTTGCTACAAATTAGAAAAGTGTCAACTAGAACTTGTGCTTCAAGTGCTCTGAAAGTCTACAACTTGTTTGGGAAAATGTGCAGAAAGTTAATAGACGTTCAATTCAACACTACCACACATGCTATCTGGGAATATAGTATTGGAACTGTTATTTCACATGCATACATGTTTTCTATGTTTGATTTTCCTCAATAAACTCCCTAATACTTCACTTTCCTCCAGGCCTCAGTGCAATCATGTGGGCTACTATGGCTATAGGTACACCACTTGATATACCCCTCATATTTCTAATTGGACAAGAAAGGATCTGCTGCACACCGATTAAATCATCCTCTTGCTAACTTTGTTCATGCACATGTTGACTGCTGCAGTGTCTCATTGACACTAGTCTGACCCTGGCCCTGGCCAAACCAGTGGCCTTCCCTCCACCAGTTTGAGTTCCACTGTGGAAGGGATTACAGAAGGGTGATGACAGCATGGTTTCAGGTACTTACCTTTGTTTATTTAGGTATATATAACTGCATTTATTGCTGTTTGTTGCTGTAGTTCTGAGTTTAACTTTAAACTAACTGACCCTTAAGATGCACTATTTAATAGGTCAGCAATGCAAAGAACAGTGATTCAGTAATAACTAATCAGAAGGAGATTAGAACAAACAAAAAAAAAAAAAAACATGGGTAGGTTTATTTATTACAAATAGCAAAAGTAAAAAGTGTTATAACCCCCAGGAACTGATCGCCATTAACCTTCTATTGCTCTGACTGCTCTTAATTGCTATCAAATCAGATAGATGTGGTTTACCACACTGTGACCATCCCTGATCGTATGTATTAATACTTTCTTTTTAAATAACCCCAAATGAGTATGTTATGCCTGTTTAATGTAATTTCTTCTTGTTCTAGTCTTTTTTTTTGCTGCAGCATTGTTTCCATCTATGGGTCTCATACATTCCTCACATTTAATATTTTCTTTGTGTGTTTTGCTTTCTCACTGCTATTTCCTTGTACAATACCCTCTACTTTCTTGTTCCATTTATCGCTTCATCAACAGCTTTAGATCTTTGCTTCCAAGCAGAACAGCCATGTCCAGCCTGTTATCAATGACTTTTTTTTTACACTATCTCTCTTTATTACTCTTCTCTTGCTCTACATCCCTGTTTCTTTCTGTCTTCCATTTAACTCTGCCTAACTCATTATTATCTATTTGTGTTTGGTCTCATTATTTTAATATCAGTGTAGGAAATGAGAGCAGCAGCACTTCGAATGAGCTATTACATCTCTGTTTGGAAGTCAAATAAGGCGTGCCACCTATGCTTATTTTCCTTCCAGGTACGCCATGCCAAAAGCTTGTGCAGACAGCATGGCGTCGGAGCTGCCACTACAAAGTGGATGTTAATTACCTAAAACAATAATGGTAATAAGAAAGAAGGGAGAAAAAAATGTGAATCCTCAACTGCAAAGTTATTTTGCCCAAGGGGAGTTGTAGTTAACTGGCTAGAAAATTAATAAGATACTTAAAAATGAAATGAAGATAAAAGTTACAAGACACTAGGCACGCTGGGAAATTTTGTGTATTCGATTTTGCTGTTTCTAATAACCTCATTAAATAATAACAAGGGGAAATATAATAGAGTACTCGAGGCTAGAAAGTCTTCATTGTGACACTTTTTTTCTCACCACCGCAATATTAGTCAGTTCCTGCTCATAAACAAAGAACCATCATGCAATGTTTTGTGAGAAAAAGTTCACAGCAGGTGTTACTTATTTGCATCCGTACCTTTTGCCAAACTTGTAAAGTTAATTATGAAATTCAGTTTAACTAAATATGTATCTATAAAATATATAAAATTCTATAAAGCCCATTCTGAATAAATGATATGAATTGAAAATTTGATAGAAAACATTTGTCAGCATTGAACTGTTCATGTATATGTTACATGACTTACATAATTATCGCTAGTTCTTGGCATGAAACTTATCACATGGAAGACATTAAAGCTGATCGTAATCAATAAAACAAAGACCAAGCTATGAGCTTCTATTTAGTTCCAAATAAATTAAGTTCACACTTGCCATGTTGCATGTAACTCATCTGTTACAGAATTCTAACATTAATATTAGCATATTTGAGGTAAAGAGGTTTTTTTTTTTTTTTTTTGATCCAAGAAACTTAAAGCAGACATATTAAAAATTGAAATGCATTTATTATTGCATACTAACCATTCAGTTACTGAATTTGAATTCAAATATATAGCCAGAGCAGTATGAAATATATCAATTTTAAAATTCTCTTCCTTGCCTGCATATTTAAAGCTACAGCTTAAACTGGAAGTGAATAACTTAAGGTACTATACCAGTATAAAGTAAGTACTTTATATCAGTATAAACAAGTCCCAAATACAATTACTATGTGGGGCACAGACCCCAAAAAGTATACAAAACACTGCATTTGCCCCAACTGCTAGGGAGACCCTGTATAGGCTCTGTTCACTTGTGTAGTGCCAGTGCACACGTGTGAGGTGTTTTGATCTCATATAGATTTATGGACGATCATACTGGGAATTAATCTTACTACTTTTTCTTTCTTTTTCAATCTCTCTCCTTTTGTCTGTTTTCTGGGCTGGGGATGTGGAATGGCCTTTTTTGGTTCAATGACCTCATACCCCCTCCAGAATTCAATATGATGAGGCATCCCAGCAGTACCGGTTGTGCTCTTACTGGGTATTTAAGGGGCAATATTTTTTATATATATGCTTTCCCTGCCTGTTCCAGAAACATCACACATACACTTTATTCTATTTTAAATTAGATCCTTGTGAACCATCAGCCAGTGCATACACCCTGAGAAAGACCTAAGTGGTTGAAATGTTAGACCACATGGTTCTGACATCTCAAGGTAAATTTTAACAATGATGTATATAGAAATTATGTGATTTTAGACACTTCTTTTGTTTTTACATCCTGTATACTGTGTATATTTATATTCTTGTGGTATCACAAAGTCCCAAATCCTAGCTCTTTCCTATTTTTGGTGGGTCCTGTTAAACAAAAGATCTTCTTTATCTTCCATGGCTGAGCCAAATTCTTTTTAGTTTGTGTCTCACATGCGTCCCTCCCAGACACTGCAGCTCACACTGGGGTGGGTTTCAACAACAGGGACAATGCTGTCAGTAAAGAAATCAGTGGACAGGATATGTTTGGCCAGGTGCTGATTGAGAAGCTATGGGCTATTGAATCAGCAGCGACTATACTGATAGCCACACCTCTCACAATATTTTTTTTTCATGTCAGTTTAGTGCAAGCAGGCAAAGCCTATGCAACAGTGGCAACTAAATTCATAAGTAGTGCAGATTTGTTGCCAGAACATCACTGGAATCTGTTTTAAATAGACTTCACTAACAGGCGTTGTGTTACAACACAATTTCTGGGGATGCCATAGTTCTAGTTTAAAGTGTAATTTATGCCTAAAATAAAGCTGGCCTGTAGATCCATTATTTTTAGAATTTTTGTAATAGGGTGACAGCTCCATTATCATGCATTCAAATCTTACAGCAGCATTGTTAGTCTGTGAACATGGTAGTTTTAGATGGACATGTAGTTTCAATGGACTTTAAGTTCAAGTTAACCACTTCAGTTCCGGACCAATAAACACCTTAAGGACCAGAGGTCTTTTTGCAATTTCGCACTGCGCTGCTTTAACTGGTAATTGCGCGGTCATGCAATATTGCACCCAAACGAAATTTGCGTCCTTTTCTTCCCACAAATAGAGCTTTCTTTTGATGGTATTTGATTGCCTCTGCGATTTTTTTTTTTTGCGATATAAATGAAAAAAGAGCGAAAATTTTGAAAAAAAAAGATATTTTCTTCTTTTTGTTATAAGAAAAATCGAATAAACTAAATTTTAGTCATACATTGAGGGCAAAATTTATTCAGCCACATGTCTTTAGTAAAAAAAATGTCAATAAGCGTATATTTTTTGGTTTGCGCAAAAGTTATAGCGTCTACAAACTAGAGTACATTTTCTGGAATTTACACAGCTTTTAATTTATGACTGCCGATCTCATTTCTTGAGGTGCTAAAATGGCAGGGCAGTACAAATCCCCCCCAAATGACCCCATTTTGGAAAGTAGACACCCCAAGGAAATTGCTGATGGGTATGTTGAGCCCATTGAATATTTATTTTTTTTGTCCTAAGGGATTGAATAATGACAAAAAAAAAAAAAAAATTTTTTTTTACAAAAAGTTGTCACTAAATGATATATTGCTCACACATGCCATGGTTATATGTGAAATGACACCCCAAAATACATTCTGCTGCTTCTCCCGAGTACGGGGATACCACATGTGTGGGACTTTTTGGGAGTCTAGTCGCGCACGGCACCCCGAAAACCAATCACCACCTTCAGGATTTCTAAGGGTGCAAATTTTTGATTTAACTCCTCACTACCTATCACAGTTTCGAAGGCCATAAAATGCCAAAATAGCACAAAACCCCCCCAAATGACCCCATTTTGGAAAGTAGACACCCCAAGCTATTTACTGAGAGGCATGTTGAGTCCATGGAATATTTTATATTTTGCCAAAAGTTGCGGGAATATTACAAACTTTTTTTTTTTTGCACAAAGTTGTCACTAAATGATATATTGCTCACACATGCTATGGGCAGAAGTCAAATTACACCCCAAAATAAATTCTGCTGCTTCTCCCGAGTACGGGGATACCACATGTGGGGGACTTTTTGGGAGCCTAGTTAACTAGCTACCTAGCGACACTAGCGACACTGATGCAGCGTTCAGAAAAATTATCGCTTAGTGACACTGGCAAAAGGGGGTGAAAGGGTTAACTAGCGGAAATCAGGGGGTTAAAACCATTATTGGGTAGTATATCGGGGTACCTAGCGCTATAAAAACCTGGCGGTGAACCTAAAAAAATAACTAGCTACCTAGCGACTGTAGCGACACTAATGCAGCGATCAGAAAAACGATCGCTTAGTGACACTGGCAAAAGGGGGTGAAAGGGTTAACTAGCGGCAATCAGGGGGTTAAAAACATTATTGGGTAGTATATCGGGGTACCTAGCGATATAAAAACCTGGCGGTGAACCTAAAAAAATAACTAGCTACCTAGCGACACATGCAGCGATCAGAAAAATGATCGCTTAGTGACACTGGCAAAAGGGGGTGAAAGGGTTAACTAGCGGCAATCAGGGGGTTAAAAACATTATTGGGTAGTATATCGGGGTACCTAGCGCTATAAAAACCTGGCGGTGAACCTAAAAAAATAACTAGCTACCTAGCGACTGTAGCGACACTAATGCAGCGATCAGAAAAACGATCGCTTAGTGACACTGGCAAAAGGGGGTGAAAGGGTTAACTAGCGGCAATCAGGGGGTTAAAAACATTATTGGGTAGTATATCGGGGTACCTAGCGATATAAAAACCTGGCGGTGAACCTAAAAAAATAACTAGCTACCTAGCGACACATGCAGCGATCAGAAAAATGATCGCTTAGTGACACTGGCAAAAGGGGGTGAAAGGGTTAACTCTAGGGGCAATCAGGGGGTTAAATCTTTATTGGGGGGTGATAGGGGGCTACCCTGGACCTAACACTAACTGTCCTGACAGTTTTTACTGTCACAACTGACACTGAATGCATTGATCAGTAAAGAAATGATCAATGCAATCAGTGACACTGTGACTGGGGGGGGAGGGGGGGCGGGGGGGGGGGATCGGGGGGCGATCGGGGGGGGGATCGGGGGGGGTTTGTGTGCCTGTGTGTACCTACATGTCAGTGTAGTGTTCGTGCAGACTTACTTTTACTCTTCTCCTCGTAGTCCGGTCAAAAAGACCGCCCCGAGGAGAATGACATCACTTCCTCCTTCCTGTGTAAACAATACACAGGGGAGGAAGCTTCTCATTGGCCAGGAGCGATCCAGAGGGGGTGGCCGAAAACGAACGGCCATCCCCTCATCACGGATCGCTGCTGGACCGAATCGGACCGCCGTATCCAGCGGGAGGGGGTCCGATGGGACCCCCCACCCGCTGGAAGGCAATCACGTAGATGTACGTGATTCTGCCTGCCTGTGCCATTGTGCTGACGTACAATGGCAATACGGCGGTCCTGAAGTGGTTAAACAAATTAAAAAGCAATCCTGGCTTAAGCCTGGTACACATTAACAACCTGCTGGGTTGAAGGAAAAACACTGATAGTTCCCCCACTGAGCTTTTGTGTTCTGACAGGGGGACAACCCCCTTGCCAAAACACTCCATTAGCTGAGAGCGCTGATTGGGAGCTGGTCAGCTGCTGGTTTTCAGCATCCTGGTCCGACAGAAGCCGACCCAAATGGCGTTTAGCTAGGTTTTGTTGGATCGACTGACATACGCACAGGCGGAAGGTCGACCATTTTTTATTGAACCAGTCGATTTCTCCTGACATTCGGCATGTGTGTACTAGGCATAGCACTTTTAAGCAGTTATGGCAACATTTGGTTCTCTTTTTTCCATATGAATAGAATCTGAGGAATAAGCACTTCAAGCTGTGTTATTTAGTTCCTTTCAATCCCTATAACTGCAGCACTTTCTAGACAGCTTGGCCTGGTAAGCAAGTCGAAATAATAAAAAATAAGGATGAGCCTAACACCCCCCGGTTTGGTTCACACCAGAACATCCCGGGTCCTGCCCCAGGGGACATCAATGTATCAATGCAAAAAAGTTTTAAAAATGGCTGTTTTTTCCGGCAGCAGTGATTTTAATAATTCTTAAAGTGAAACAATAAAAATGTAATATTCCTTTAAATATCAGTAAAGTAAGTAGTAAAGTAGTAAAGTGACACAGTTTTCCATGTTTAGAACAGTACCACAGGAAAATGACATTGCTAAAAGTAAAAGGTAATTTTAAACTGAATTATCTTGTCTCGGTAATATGGATAAAACTCATTGAAAATGGTGTGCCCCTCCCCCCCCCCCCAGTCCATTACCAGGCCCTTTGGGTCTGGTATGAATATTAAGAGGAACCTCAAACCAAAAAAATTGTGTGGGGGTCCCCCCAAAATCCATACCAGGCCTTTCAGGTCTGGTATGAAAATTAAGGGGAACCCTGTGCCAAATTAAAAAAATGGTATAGGGGCCCCCCAAAATCCATACCAGACTACTACAGTTCACCCATGCCTAATAACAAAACTACTGACAGGATCAGGTAATAAAATTACAATACCGAGGGGACTTTCAAAAACTACTGTTTTAATGCTACTGAGTACTGAAAGACAGCAGCATATCTCATTTTGCATTTTGCCAATAGTTACACTTTTGAGTGCATGTTGGAAAATTCAAACCATTAAGGTAACTGTCATAACACCCCACCTTCCTCCTCTGCTCCACACCTGCCCCCACCTCTCCACACCACAAATGCTTGGGGAGCCAACACTTGACCCCTCACACACAATTCCTGCCACTCTACACCTCCTGTTTGAGAGGCGCCAGGTTGTCTGTTACCCTGCTGCACCTGGTGTATTGATCTCTTCAGATTTCTTTCCCTTGCGCCAAGGTCTAACGGGCACAGTGCGCACTTCTTTCTGAGCTGTGCCCAACTGAAAGACAAAGTGCTTACCCCCAGCCATGTGCCTGATGTTACTTGTTTGGGAAAGCTAAGCCCCAGGCAAGGAAAGGTTGGGGGGGGGGGCTCTTCTCTACAACCATGGACACTGGTTGTGGGGGTCTGTGGGTGGGAGTTTATAAGAATCTGGAAACCTCCTAATAATAAGGGGGCCCGCAGATATGTGGATGAGTATGGGGTAGATGTTACACTATTCATTCAGAAAAAAAAAAGGAATTGTAACCTTGAAATAAAGCATTTGAAAATTCTTTATTTAAAAAAAATACCCAAAAAAGCAAAAAAAAAATCTCCCATTGTAAATCCATTGTCAATCATGATGCCTGCTGACTCACCAAAAAAGAAGACCTGGTGCACATAACTGACCCCAACTGTGCCACTAGCCGAATGATAGCTTCGCAAGGTGATCAGTGACGGATAATTTGTTACAGGGACACAAGAAAGCAATAACAATCTGACAGGTATCTAGGTTTAAGCTGTCCATAGACAGACTGAAATTCGGCCAGTTCAGCAGGAAGCAGTCGAATTTCAATCTATGTATGGGCAGGCTCGTTGTACTGAAGTCAATCTACTGAAACCTCCCATTTCCTGTCAGAATACAATAGCGCAGTGGGAGGCATCTCCCCTCGATTTTCTTACCTTGAACCTTTTGATCGGTGCCCATAAGTGCCTCCTCATCTGTGTCACATATTAGTGCTGCCTATCAGTGCCCATCAGTGCCGCCTAACAGTGCCCATCAGTGCCACCTATCAATGCCCATCTGTGTCGCATATCAGTGCTGCCAATCAGTGCCACCTCTCAGTGCTCTTCAGTGTCACCTCTCAGTGCCCATCAGTGCCACCTATCAGTGCCCATCAATGTCTCCTATCATTGCTTATCAGTGCAGCCGCATCAGTGACTTCTCATTAGTGCCCACCAGTGCCACCTCATCAGTGCCCATTAGTGCAGCCTATCAGTGCCTCCTCATCAGTGTCACATATCAGTGCTGCCTATCAGTGCTCACCAGTGCCACATACCAGTGCCTATTAGTGCCCATCAGTGCTGCCTATCAGTGCCCATATGTGTTGCCTATCAGTTCCACCTCTCAGTGCCCTTCAGAGCCACATATCAGTGCCCATCAGTGCAGCCTATTAATGCCCATCAGTGCCGCCTCATCAGTGCCCATCAGTACAGCCTATCAGTGCACATCAGTGCAGCCTCATCAGCGCACATAAGTTAAGGAGAAAAATTGCATGTTTGTAAAATTTTATCGCAAACTCAGAAAACATTTGTTTTGTTTTTTCACAATTTTTGGTCTTTTTACGTTTGTTTAGCAAAAAATAAAAAAATAAATAGTGCTTTTTAAATACTATCAAAAGAAAGCTCTATTTGTGTGAAAATAATGATAAATAATCATATGGGTACAGTGTTGCATTACTGCGCAATTGTCATTTAAAGTGTGACAGCGCTGAAAGCTGAAAATTGGCCTGGGGGTAAAAGAGCCCAGTAGGCAAGTGGTTAATAAAAGTGTATTTATTTACACATTTTGGGGTTTTTTGGTTAATAAGTAACCAGGATTGCTATGTAGCATTTACTCATTCACTAAAGGGGTGAGATATCTAGAAGCCCCCTTATTTTAAAGGGGCTTCCAGATTACCATGCATTGGTACATGTGCCCCCTAGAAGTGCCCATCACCATATGGGTTTTATTCACCATTACTGAATTACAGAAGTGTGTACCGGCATACCCCACTTTTAAGTACACAATGGGGTTTATTTACTAAAGCTGGAAAGTGCAAAATCAGGCTCACTTCTGCATAGCAACCAATGAGCTTCCAGGTTTTATTCCCAAAGCTTAATTGAACAATCTGGAGTTAGAAGCCCATTGGTTTCTATGCAGAACTGAGCCTGATTTTGCACTTTCCAGCTTTAGTAAATAAACCCCATTGTGTACTTAAAAGTGGGGTATGCCTTGTATATCATAAGAATGCTTGGCCAAACATACCAATGTGTTCACAGGTAAAACAGTAAAGATGTATTAATGTTGGACAGGTTGTAGTTTGAATAAAATAGCTCAATATTACTGAAACTTTAATGTATGAATGTACCTGTCTCTTTTTTGTGTATATGTCCTTGAGAACCAGGCTTCATGATTCAAGCTTAAGAAAGACTTGAGAATATTGGTTAACAGAACATAGTAGCACAAGTAGCAATAGTAATGAAAGCACACATTAATATAGTTTTTCACCTGTTAAAACCACTTTGCAGGCCAGATCTACAATTTGTAGTACAGCATATGGCAGCTTTTTTGTCAGTTTTTGTAAAGAAAACATAAAAGTTACGAAAAGGGTTTACTTATTGCAATTTGGCTAACTAAAATAGTAAATAGGATGAAAAACACTACTTATAACAACTGACACGACAAAGCTTGTGTATGGTGGCTAATCCCAAATTGTGACTGTCCAGGGCCAATATATAGTACCTTCCAATCAACAACCTCTAAATTCCTCAAGAGATGCCTGAGATGCCTGTGAAACAAAGCTTGAAAATGTTGATGTTATGTCATGTAGTCTGGAAGGCAGAGTCATTATAGGGTTCCTTAATAGCAAGTCCAGGCATTCATTAGCGTATCATAACAAGAAAAGGAACTGGAAAAACTTGAACAAATTATAAAAAGTGTAATACATGTAACACCTGTAAATAGTGACATCTACAGTCTGGAGGTATTATCACTACATATTCCATTCAAAGAGTCTTTGGGGTTGATTTACTAAAGGCACAAAAGCTGTTGACTTTGCAAGCAAACTGGTGCTCTTCAAAATAATACCAAATCATGAGCGAGGGAAATGAAAAAAAAGAGCATTTTTGCATGCATATGATTAGATGATGGAAGTCTCTGCATTTTAATTATATTACATACTCCTTGGTAGATATAGGAGGCCTTCTGATTCTATAACTATGTCTAGGTGGTGTTAATTCCTGGTCTTCAGTTTGGTTGTTATCAGCAGGGCTTTTTTGTCAGAAAAAAAGTGCAGGTACATTCCACACACCTTCCCTGGGCCACTCCTGTCCCCACCCCCTCCCAAAATATTGACACTGTAAAAAATATGTAAAATGTGAGTAAAATCAACTCTATTTCAATAAACTAACCTTATATTACTACTTAGTGGTTCCCTAGTTACAGGCTTTCAACATCACCCAGGAAAACATATTCTCAGTAAACATGCCTCAGATAAGAGAAAGCTGTGCAGAAGGAGCTTTTACACATGGGCAATCAAGGTAACAGCCATTATAAATTATTAAACTTCCTATAGTAATACAAATAATTTGGCTATTTTTTCTGATGCAGCCCTCTAGCAATGCTCAGCCCCCCCACACACAATACACCTCTCCAGGGAAACTTCTCCTTCACTCACACCTGCTCTGACCCTTGCACCCTTACACTCTTCTGATATCTCTCACCTCTGACTACAGCTCCAATATAGCCTTCTAGACACTCCCTGGTGCTCTGACCTTCAACACAGATTTCTACTATGCTCCAACACAACCCTCCAGGAATCTTTCACCCTCACTCTGATACTGCTTACAACGCCATTTACCAGCGCTCATGTACAGCCCTTCAGACGAAACTCTAAACCTCTCTCCGACCTCACTACTGCTTTGACAAAACCCTATGGGACTTTTCACCCATACTCTGACACAATGCAGCTCCCACCTCTCATCCCCACTCTGACCCTACCCCTACTTTGACATAAACCTCCAGACACCTCTCACTGCTTCTCCAATCTCTAACAGAGCCCCCACACCTCTTGACCTCACTCTGATAAGCAATATTTAGAAAGATTTAGTTTTAGTCTTGCACCTTCAATGCAACTTAGAACACTTTTAAGCTACTTGTGATGATTCAGAGTTGGCCTATGCATAATTATGCCATCCAGACAACACTGCAAAACACATACAATACTGAGGATTAAAAACTTCCATCTTTGAAACCAGCTGGTTGGTTACTGGATGGTATTCCATAAGATACACACCTAAAATGGAACAGGTCTTTATGGGTAACAATTGTAATGAGGTGCATACTGAGCAAGTATTTTCAGACTGCAAAAGATCCAGCATCAGAAATATAATACATCTTTTACAGTCTGAAAATACTTCCTATGTGGCAAGGGGTGACTAAAAACAACAATAGCTTTACTTAGTTCATGAAAACCAACACAAACCAAAAATGGTTAAAGGAGCACTGTGCCATAGCAAATAAATACCAGTCCAGCCTTGGGTAAATAAAAACAATAATGTTTATTCCAAGGCATACAGCAACCATGGGTCGGCCAACCAGTGGATATAAGGGGACTACAACAAAATTATGTAAGTACCTGGAGGCTGGAGCCACATGGATGACAGGGTATCTCCTGAGTGTGGAGCAAACCAACTGTGCTGGAGGGCAGGATGTGAAGAAATTTCCACGATCGAGAGGTCCCAGGGAGGGACAGTGTTGAAGCCTCTCGGCTCTCTTCCTGCCAGCAGCTGCCAGTTCCTGGTGGCTCAGCTGCCGTCTACCTGCCCTGGCAGCCTGCTTCCATCAAGATACAGGAATTTGCCTTGGATCCCCTGATCCATCAGGCTCCAACACTATCCCTTCCAGTTATGGAAATTTCTTCATATCCAGCACTCCAGCATGTGGAGGGAGAGCCAATTCCCAAGAGAGCCATTTGCGGTGTGAGTGATAAGGTATAAGGCGACACAGAGGATATAACGTTCACAATTTTTGACCAATATGAAGAGATTTTTGGGCAATCCCACCAGAGGTGATAAAGGGAGACAGATTGACTACACAGTGTCCAGCAATTCGGGGATTGATCTGGGAAAATAGAGGCAAGCTTGGTTGGGCTGTAATACCACATGTGGAAGATTTTGTGTATCGATCACCAGTGTAAAAGCTATTTGTAGAGTTTAAGTCAGTGGTCATCAATCCTATCCTCAGGGCCCACTAACATGCCAGGTTTGCAAGATAACTGAAATACATCACAGGTGATATAATTTGCTGTTCAGTGATTGCAGTATTCTAGTCTCCAATGCATTTCCCCAAGGTAATATATAAAACCTGGCCTGTTGGTGGGCCCTGAAGACAGGGTCGATGACCACTGTACTAAAGGGTTTGAGAGGGAGAAAAGGAGATCATATGCATATAGGCCTATTTTGAACGCCTCCCAACCAACCGTGATGCCCGAAATATTGAGGTTGGATCCTTAGGACATTGCCAGAGGTTCCATGATTAAAGAAAAAATAATGGAGGAGAATGGACACCCCTGATGGGGGACATTGGATATGTCAAGAGGGTTAGATAAGAGTCTGGAGGTCCACACTTGGCCACTGGGGAGTGAGTATAGTCCTAAGATTGCTGAGAGAATAGGGCTACTAAAGCCATATTTCAGAAAAAAAGAAGATAATTCCATTGCACTCTCCCTTAGATAATCCCAGTCCACCCTTTTAAAGGCCTTCTCTGCATCAAGAGACAAGAGTAAAGAATGCCCTCAGCTACACGCTACCCATTGAATCAAGTCTATAAAATGACGAAACCTGTCAGAGGCCTGCTGTCTTTCAACAAACCCTACTTGATCCTTGTGGACAAGTGATGGGACATACTGGGAAATTCTGGAAGATAGTAACTTTGCAAACATTTTTATGTCTATATTAAGTATTGAATTGCTGCGATAGTTAGCTGGGTTGTCTGTAGAGTTTCCTGGTTTGGGCATTGTCACTATAAGGGCTTCTAGCAATTCTCTGGGGATTTTATCAGAGATTGAAAAGGAAGAACATGTTTTTTAAAGGTGGGGTGATAGTAATTCTTTAAAGTATGTATAATATGTATTACTGAGTCTGTCTGGGTCAGGAGCTTTATGTAGAGGAAGATTAGAGATTACTTTAAGAATGTCTTCAGTTGTGATTGTGAAGGGTCTAAAGAGATCATTTAGTTGTTTTGGTTGGATAGAGGGCAAGTCAGTATTAATTTCTGAAGCTTTTGAGAGACAACTTATGTTACAATGAAGGCTAAGTGTATACATGTTTTAAACACTGATTGCACTTTAAAGTTTTTTTTTTACTTTAACAAAGTTCTTTGCATGGTCAAGTGAGGTGTTGCTGAGTGAAGAAACTGTGGACAGTAGCAAGTGTTTTTGTAATATGACCATCCACTAATGGATGTTTTTTAAAAAAAAGTAGAATTGAACTTGCACATTATTTGATTGAAATTTTACAGTGACTGGCAGGCGACCAAGCACAGGAATAAGACTCATAAAAACATATTGTATGGACCTAACAGCCAGGGGTATTACACGCAATCTTGTGGCTGTAGCCACCGGGGTTGTTTGTGAAACTGACAGGCTCTTGCCTGTCAAGTGAGGCCAACCCTCTGCCTCCACACCCGGTGGGTGGAGGGGAAGGAGAAGAGGGGCCACACTCTGCTCTCCTCCCATTCTTTGTGTGACCTGCAAAGCGATGTCTCTGACATCACTTCCAGGTCAAGCTCTCAGTGTCACCAGCTAGCTTAGCATTGCACAACATTTAGTGGAGTACAGGGGAGACATGAAGGGTCTTTTAGTCCCCCAAAAAAATAGAGTTACACCCAAGCACATAAAATCCCCCCAAAAATATTTGAGGCCCCCCACCCCCACATATACACATATACACAAACGTAAACACATTTCAGGGTGCCTACGCATGAAAACATTGATTACAATACAATTGCAATACCTCCTCCATAACACAAAATTGATGCCTGTAGGGGGATTTGAAGCGTCGCCTACAGAAAATATAGGGTACTGAAGTTTGACGCCATTTCACGGGCGCACACAAATTTAAGGTTTGGCATGTTGGGTATCTATTTACTCAGTGCAAACTCATATTTTATATTTTACCAAAAATGTGGGTAATTTATTGCATTTGTTTGCCCTAGAATTCAGGTTAGTGTGTTTTTTACTGAAATTAGACCTTTGCGGTAATATCGTGTGACATAAAAATTGGAACTACCACTATTTTATTCTCTAGGCTATCTGCTTTCAGAAAATATATATTTGTGGGTTGTGTGTAACCTTCAGGCCTAAAGTGATTTTTTAAACATGTGTGCAGAAAAAGCAAAAATGGTGTTGACAGTGAACGGGTTAAGAGTAGCTGCAGGAAATGGTTCATTTTTGACGATTTCCTCAGCAGATCCTGTATCAACATCGGGATAATGGAGTGGCATGAATGTTAGCAGAAGCAGTATTGATAGTTATAGTACACAGAAGGTTATCTGGAATGTAAGCAGGGGTGTTGCTAGGTCAGCAAAAGAGTGGGGAGTGGGGGGCATGCCGTTGGTAAGCTATTTTTCGCGGGCAATGGCTGGTGTTGGCGCTTCAATCATCAGGGCACCATGGTTGATATGGGGTCAGGGTGATTGAAGCGCATAGTTTCTATTGTTACAGTGTATATAAATATATATATATATATATATATATATATATATATATATATATATATATATATATATATATATATATAGTAAAGTGGTTCAACTCACCATAATGCAGAATCAGTGGGAGCCCTGAGAGTGTCACTTGCCACCATCGCCTGTCACCAGATGCAACATGTCACTTGCCACACATTCTCCAAGATAACAGCACTGAAAAGCGGGAGATAATCCAGCACCTTCATTCTTCCACCCCAGGGCCATTCTCCCTCCCAATGTCATTGGCTTAACCACTTCAGCCATGGAACCTTTACCCCCTTCCTGACCAGGCCATTTTTTGCAATGCAGCACTGTGTTACTTTAATTGACTTTACGCGGTCGTGCAATGCTGCACCCAAACAAAATTTATGTCCTTTTTTCCCACAAATAGAGCTTTCTTTTGGTGGTATTTGATCACCTCTGCAATTCTTTTGTTTTTTATGCGCTATAAACAAAAAAGACAGACAATTTGAAAAAAAAAAAAAAGTTTTTACTTTCTGCTATAAAGCACATCCAATAAAAAAAAGTTAAAAAATAAAAATTCTTCATCAATTTTTAACTTTTTTTTATTGGATATGCTTTATAGCAGAAAGTAAAAACTTTTTTTTTTCAAATTGTCTGTCTTTTTTCTTGGGATTTAGGTAATATGTGGGAGGGAGTCCTGTGGAATGATGTGGGGGTGGGGGTGAAATTGCATGGGGAATCCCCAAGAAAATGTTTCCCCAGGGTTCAAGTTCAATCAATATTAAAGATGGCCGTGCTAGTAGTCTTAAATACAAATCAACTATCTTAAAAGTCTTTCTTTGTTTCTACGAGTAGTTTAAATGGCACAGCCTTTTCATAGTGTATTATATGGTAATGAAAATCTGTCCCTCTAGCCTCTGCATATCTAAAGCATCTGTAGAGAAAACGTGTTTGACAAATGTTCTTTTAAAGTTAAAAGAAAACTGTAATGCTTTATGCTTATAATTCCTTTACTGTTTTTTCATATTTGTTTTATATTTTACACAATGCCCTTATTTTACAAATAAGCCTTTATAAATATTACACAAAAGACAATGGTGTTACAGAGCATTATGGTTTTGCTAAGCACAGGTAAAGTTGTTGTCTTTTAGAATCTCTCTCTTCAAATTTAACTTCAATTAGAAAAAGAGATTGAAAACAATTTTTCTTTTAGAAAAGGACAGGTGGTGAAATGAGGGGCAAGTCGCTCCTCTGGATGTGTAAAATTAGTTATTGAGCTCAGCAAACAGGATCCTTTTCAGCAAGACGGTTATAGATCAGCCAGTTTTAAAAGATAAATGTGGCCTAAAGCTCCACCTTCTGTCTGGAAATTAAAATATTTGTATATGCATTTTGTATTTACATGGAGATCTTTGGAGATGTTTTATCCCTGAATATAAAAATAAAGGAAAATACAGTAGATACAAAACACTATACATTCCCTTTTAGTAAAATAAAATATAATAGCTCTGATCTGGAGTCATAGGTTTAAACAAATTCCAGATGAACTCTAATTTATGCAATTTAGTTCTTAAGGACCGTACACACAATCAGAACATCATACAAAAAATATTGCTTTCAAAGCGATCATATGATAATATAATCGTTAGTATACAGCTTTCATTCAAAATTTTCCAAAGGGACAAACACGATAATGTTTCTCGTACAATACCAGATTATACAATTTTTACATCACTACATCATTTCAGTACATCATTATATCACTTCTGCATTTTTATTCTGTCGTGTGAGAATTTTCATACTGGCATGCAAAAAACAAAACAAAAACTGACAATTATTTATCCGATAATCTCATTGTGTGTACTAGGCTTTAGAGGAGTTGAAAGTAAAAGAATATCAGCTGTGAGCTGCATTGAATTCCTCTTCATATTCCTTAAAAGAACAACTTTAAGAACAAAATATGTTTTGCTGCCCTTATTTGTGGTGCATAGAAAGAAATTTGATAGTCTTATTAATAAATTGTTTGAATGTGGATCACAATGTCAGTGACTGGACTGGACTGACTTTACAAATTCTTCCACTGACAAAAAAAAAACCTACTCGTTTGCCAGGGTCTACTTGTCTTCTCCAATTTGCAGACCCTAATCTCATGATATTTATTATATATCTGTGAACAAAAAGATCATTGCCTCTGTTTTCACAGGGACATTTTTAGTTGCCTAATTGGCATTCTTACATTTACAGTACATTCTTACATTTTTCAATTAGCCCTTTAGCCTTTTTTTATTCTATATTTGTGTGTTCCCTAGCGTATTACTCCAAAAGTAATGATGGTGTCTTAATTTCTTTTGTTCCTTATAATTTAATTTGCAAATATTTATTGCTGTTTTAAGTTCACCTAAGGTTTATAGGGAAGCATTCTTTATATGTTGTAGATTTAGCATATTAAATGTATCAATTCATGTTTAAAAGTCTGCTATATTTGAGTTTTTCATCTTAACACCATTTTACATTATTTTATTTCTTTTACATCTTACAATTTTTTTTTTACATAGTTGATAGCCTCCCAATAATTGATCTCATTGGGCCAGACTATGGAATCAGATTCTCTAATTGCAGTTTTAACTTTCTGTACTTTTAGAGTATTGTCCTTAGCTAATGATGTGTTACCTTGTATTGCAAACTAATCTCTGATCATTTAATAGGTAGCATTAGTAGAGCAACGTCAGAACAAGTATATTTTAAAATTTTTATATAGAGTAAATATTCTTTATAGGCATGGGCATCCACAGAACTTTTTTAAGAGGGTGGCATTATTTTAAGGTCACCCATTCTCCACCGCTTTTCCACAATGTCATGAAGGGTAGGGACTTAGTCATTATCACATAAAGCACAGGCCAGAACTTGGTCCCCCATATAGATCCCCCTTTAGAGCAGGCCAGGCTGGTCCCCCATACAATAGATTTCCTTTTCTTAGTCTTCTTACACTTACGTTTTTTTCACCACTCCACATTACGTGGTGGGCACAGCACATTACACAGTGGGCACTGTACATTCCACACCACGTGTGGGCACACCACACTACATATGGGTACACCACACAACATGTGGACACACCACACCACATTACATATGGGTACACCACACCATATGACATGATGGGCACAGCACATTACACAGAGAGCACACTGCTCTACAGTACGGCAGGTGACATAGTGGGCACAGCACATGATATGGTGGGCACAGCACATTACACGGAGGGCACACCACTCCGCATTACACGGTGGGTAGGGATGAGCGAACACCCCCTGTTCAGTTCACATCCATAACATGCGAACAGGCAAAAAATTAGAACACACGAACACAGTTAAAGTCTATGGGACACGGACATGAATATTTAAAAGTGCTAATTTTAAAGGCTTATATGCATGGTATTGTCATAAAAAGTGTTTGGAGAACTGCCCCAGGGGACATGTATCAATGCAAAAAAAGTTTTAAAAATTGAAGTTTTTCTGGACGCAGTGATTTTAATAATGCTTAAAGTGAAACAATAAAAGTATAATATTCCTTTAAATTTTGTACCTGGGGGGTGTCTATAGTATGCCTGTAAAGGGGCGCATATTGCCCCTGTTTAGAACAGTCTGACAGCAAAATGAAATTTAAAAAAAAAAAGGAAAAAAAGTATTTTAAAACTACTCACGGCTATAATGAATTGTCGGTCCGACAATACGCATAACAGTTCATTGATAAAAACGGCATGGAATTTCCCCACAGGGGAACCCCGAACCAAAATTTTAAAAAAAATGCGTGGCGGTTCCCCTAAATTCCATACCAGGCCCTGGTATGGATATTAAGGGGAACCCCACACCAAAATAAAAAAAGGTGTGGGGGTCCCCCCAAAAATCCACATCAGACCTTTATCCGAGCACACAACCTGCCAGGCTGTAGGAAAAGAGGGGGGATGAGAGAGTGCCCCCCTCCTGAACCGTACCAGACCACATGCCTTTAACATTGGGAGGGTGCTTTGGGGTAGTGGCCCACCCAAAACCACCTTGTCCCCATGCTGATGGGGAGAAGGGCCTCATCCCCACAACCCTTACCCAGTGGTTGTGGGGGTCTGCAGGTGGGGGGCTTATTGGAATCTGGAAGCCCCCTTTAACAAGGGGACCCCCAGATCCCAGTCCCCCGTGGAGATGAAAAAGAAGATGGAGAAGAAGAAGATGGAGGAAACACCCTTGCCTGGTGTTTGTGGGGGTCTGTGGGTGGGGGTTTATTGGAATCTGGAAGCCCCCTTTAACAAGGGGACCCCCAGATCCTGGCCTCCCCCCGTGCAAAATGGTAATGGGGTACAAATGTACCCCTACCATTTCACAAAAAAATTGTGAAAATGGTAAAAATGACATGACACAGCTTGGTCCTTTATTAAAAAATAAAGAAATAAAAATGTCCCACGAAGGCTTCCTCTTCTTCTCTTGCTCCGTAGACAGACCGAAAAAAAAAAAAAAAGCACGACGACCCCCCTCCTTGGGAGCAGATGCGCATGCCCGGCGGCCACGATGTCCGCCAGGCACCCACGATCGCCAGTTAACCGAGCAGGACCGTGGATCTCTGTGTGTACACACACAGATCCATGTCCTGTCAGGTGAGGGGAGACCGATCATGTGTTCTCAGTACAGAGGAACACTGATCGGCCTCCCCCTTGTGAGTCCCCGCCCCCTACAGTTAAAATCACTTCCTAGGTAACACAGTTAACCCCTTCACTGCCCCTACTGTTAACCCCTTCACAGCCAGTGACATTTATACAGTAATCAAAGCATTTGTATAGCACTGATCACTGTATAAATGTGAATGGTCCCAAAATGGTGTCAAAAGTGTCCAATGTGTCCGCCACAATGTCACAGTCACAATAAAAATCGCATTACTATTAAAAAAAAAAATAAGAAAAATGCCATAAAACTATCCCCCATTTTGTAGACGTTAAAATTTTTGTGCAAACCAATAAATATACGTTTATTGCAATTTTTTTTACCAAAAATTTGTAGAAGAATATGTATCGGCCTAAACTGAGGAAATTTTTTTTTTTATTTGGGATATTTATTATAGCAAAAAGTTAAAAATATTGTTTTTTTCAGACTTGTCGCTCTTCTTTTGTTTATAGCGCAAAAAATAAAAACCGCAGAGATGATCAAATACCACCAAAAGAAAGCTCTATTTGTGGGGGAAAAAATAAAAAACTGTAATTTGGGTACAGTGTAGTATGAACACGCAATTGTCATTCAAAATGTGACAGCCCTGAAAACTGAAACTTGGCTTAGGCAGGAAGGGGATGAAAATGCCCTGTATTGAAGTGGTTAAAGAATCTGCAATTAAAAAAAAATTACCTGTTGATCTGCCAGAAATGCACTCCTAATTTCCTGTGCAATGATACCATATTCCTTTTTTCTAACTGGAATTGCAAAAACTGGTCTCAGCCCTGCCCAGCTTTCTGTTGTTAAACTACTAAATACCTCCCATTCTCCTCCTCTCTAGGGCATATGGACTAAATTTTATGTCTTCCACTACATGAATGTCTTGAAAAAGCACAGAAATGGCACACATAACACAGGGCAGCTCTGAATTTCTGATACAATCAATAGGTATTTTTACATTTAATAGTAAATTTATCAGATCAAAAGGGAGTAAAAAGAAATGCTAATACTTGTGGATTACAAACAAAAGGCATATCTGGGACTTGTAATGCCTTTCACATTTTTCGTAGCCATGGTTTAGGTAACAAACTAGAAAAAATTTTAAGAAAAAAAAATTGGGGATGGCATCCCTGTATAGTGTGTAAAATAAAATATGCATTTGTTACTGTATATAATTGTGTCTTCATTCAAACATTTTAAAATATTTCTTAAATGCATATTCTATTTTGACAAGTAATAGTTAACTGTATTGTTTTATCATTTAAACTCTGTTGTACAGTGTTGCATCTTTGTGCCACAATGTGGTATAGCTCTACAGCGCTGGTAGACATTGCAATCAAATTTACCCCACAAAAATGTTTGCTTTTCATGGAATGGATCATCTAATTAATTAACTAATCACATCACTAGCTACCTATCATAATTTAATATAATGCATGCTACTGTAATGTGAAAATATTAATTTCATTGTGTTCTAATGACCTTGAATTTCCCACAAGGTATAATATCCATAATTATGTTTACCAGTTTTTGGAAACTAATTAAAATGACAATAATACAGCTCATTGTTTTCCTATCTATCACTCTGGATACAACATGTACAAAATAGAAGCCAAGACAACCAACACATGATTGAAGTTTGCAAAACACATTGCTCATTTGCTGTGTTGTGTGGACCTCAAGTAGACCAGTGACTCTATTTTTGTATAATGATGGCAATCTAATAGGTAAATCCCTTTGAAGGTAGCTTGTTTTATCATGAAGGCAATCATTGCCACAGCTTACAAATATTGATGTTGGTATCCACCTAAAAACTATTTCCAATGAAATAAACATCTGAAATAGTATACTGTACATTCTATGGCTCCACTCTAATGTCTGGGTCTAACACAAACACTACTGAAAATATTTCTACTATGAAGTGACAGCAAGCAATAGAGTCAGAGAGGGACATTAAAAAAAATGAAAGCTCATGGCTGCCCCCTTGCAGATGTTAGAAAAATATTAAGATACCTTTATAGGAGTGCTTTAAGAGCATATTAAATAATGGTATTAGCCAGTGCATTCCAATGGGAAATACATTTAAAAGAGCTAATAAACATCCTGGGTGGCTTAACTCTAAACAATACAAGGCTGATGGGTCATCATCAACATTCCAACGTTACAAAGAATGCAATAAGAAGTATAAGGGTGCAATCAGGGCGACTAAGATAGAACACAAAAGGCACATAACAGAGGAGAGTAAAAAAAAGCAAGAAATTATTTAAGTATATAAATAGTAAAAAAGGGAGGTCAGAACATATTGGCCCCATAAAGAAAGATGAAGGCAATCTGGTTACAAAAGATGGAAAGATTGCAAAGGTTTTGAATTTATTTTTCTCCTCAGTCTTCATGTGGGAAATTGGGGGATTCAGTAACCAAGACAGCAATGTTTATCCTCATGACATGTCACAGGAAGCACCCTCATGACTAACAGAGGTTAAAATTATACGTAGACTTGAAAAACGTAACATTAATAAGTCACTGGGACCAGATGGCTTACACCCAAGAGTCCTTAAGGAACTCAGCGAAATGATTGCAAGATCATTGTTCATCATTTTTACAGTCTAGTGACTCAAATGGTACCAACTGATTGGAGAAAAGCCAATGTAGCGCCAATATTTTAAAAAGGGCCAAGATACATCCCTGAAAACTACAAACCAGTTAGCCTAACATCAATAGTTTGCCAGCCCTTGGAGGGGAAGATAAGTCAATTTACACAAGATGTTAGTAATAAAAACAATATTATTAGCAGCAGTAATCAGAATGGATTCATGAAGAATCGTTCTTGCCAAACCTACCTATTAACCCTCTATGAGGAGGTGAGCTGCCAACTAGATAAAGGAAGGCCTGTAGATGTGGTGTATCTAGATTTTGTAAAGGCATTTGATACAGTTCCCCATACATTTTTACTGTACAAACTAAGGTCTGTCGGCATGGACCAAAGGGTGAGTACATGGATTGAAAACTGGCTACGGGGGAGAGTACAGAGGGTGGTGATAGATGGGGAGTACTCAGAATGATCTGGTGTAGAAAGCGGGGTCCCCCAGGGTTCTGTCCTGGGACCAATCCTATTTAATTTATTCATAAACGGTCTAGATGATGGGATAAACAGATCAATCTCAGTATTTGCAGATTATACTAAGCTAAGCATGGCAATAACTTCTACGCAAGATGTGGAAACCTTGCAAGAAGATCTAAACAAATGAATAGGGTGGGCAACTACATGGCAAATTAGGTTTAATGTTGAAAATTTTTAAATAATAGATTTGGTTGCCAAAAATATAAATGCAATCTACTCACTAGGGGGAGAACCTCTGGGGGAATCTAGGAGGGAAAAGAACCAGGTTTCTTAGTAGATGACAATCTCAGCAATGGCATGCAATGCTAATTATCAAAATCTTCCCCCAACCTATCACACATGACCCCCCCCCCGCCCCCTTAACTGCCCTCATTAGTAAAAGTTGAAGAGAGGCCGCAGCTTCAAGTCCTTATCTAAAGAACAGATTTGTCTATTTGATAATGCCTTGAATAGAGGTCTGTTTATCTCTGACATCTTCCTGACTGCCCATGCCTTAAATACCACTGTAAACTGTTTGGATTGTGTTTGTACTTAGCTTGTCTGTGCTTATCTTGATAATAGGCCTGTTACCTGTGAAAAGCAGTACACGTTCTGTCTGTCTGGAATTGAGACTTTGATTGTCTACACCTGACCTGGTCATCAGTCTGTTGACTCTGCTACTGTCTGCCATTTCTTCTAACCATCTGTCTGAGGATTTATATCACTAGAGCATTTATTCTGCATGGTGTTGACTGCTGCCCCTTGGAACACATAGAGGTTAATTTATAATGAAGAGCAGATATCTATAATATACAATGCATTCCACTGTACAACTTATCAAAGACAAAATAATAAAATATGCATACAGTGCTCAAATAATCCACTACAATATGTTGCATATACAAAAATGAGTTATGATCTGTAAAATCCTCAATCACAATACATAATATCCATAAATTTATAAAAGTCCAAAACCAGTAGCATGCTCTAAGCACAGTCCTTAACCACTTCAATACAGGGCACTTAAACACCTTCCTGCCCAGACCAATTTTGAGCTTTCAGCGCTGTCGCATTTTGAATGACAATTGCGCGGTCATGCTACACTGTACCCAAATGAAATTTTTATCATTTTTTCCCACAAATAGAGCTTTCTTTTGGTGGTATTTGATCACCTCTTCGGTTTTTATTTTTTGCGCTACAAATAAAAAAATACCGAAAATTTTGAAAAAAAATATGTTTTTTTTGTTTCAGTTTAAAAACTTTGTAAATAAGTACGTTTTCTCCTTCACTGATGGGCACTGATGGGGCTACACTGATGGGCACTGATAAGACGGCACTGATGGGCACCAATGATGTGGCACCAATGAAGTGGCACTGATGAGGTGGCATTGATGGACACTGATATGTGGCACTGATAGGTGGCACTGATGGGCACTGATAGGCGGCACTGATGGGTGGCACTGATGGGTGACACGGATGGGCACTGATAGGTGGCACAAATTGGCACTGATAGCTGGCACGGATTGGCATGGATGGCCGGCACAGATGGGCATGGATGGGCGGCACAGATGGGCATGGATAGGCGGCACAGATGGGCATGGATAGACGGCACAGATGGGCATGGGTGGGCACTGATAGGTGGCATGCATGGGCACTGATAGGTGGCACAGGTGGGCACTGATAGGCGGCACAGGTGGGCACTCATAGGCGGCATTGGTGTTATACTGTACTAATGGATGCCAATCAGTGCCAAACAATAATGCATGCCAATCAGTGATGCCCATTGTGGGCACTGATTGGCATACATTATGGGCACTGATTGGCATCCATTGTGGCACTGACTGGCATTCCTGGTGGTCTAGGGAGGATTACCTTTTGCTGGGCATCCCTGGTGGTCTGGTGGCATCCCTGGTGGTCCAGTGTGGGCATCCTCGGGGGGGCTGTGCTGATAATCGATCAGCACAGACCCCCCCCCTGTCAGAGGAGCAGCCGATCGGCTCTCCTCTACTCGCGTCTGACAGACGCGAGTGAGGAAAAGCCGATCACCGGCTCTTCCTATTTACACTGTGATCAGCCTTGATTGGACACTGCTGATCACGTGGTAAAGAGTCTCCGTCGGAGACTCTTTACCGAGATCGTAGTTGCCGGGTGTCAGACTGACACCCCGCAACAACGATCGCCACGATGTGCGCCACCGGAGGGCGCGCAGCGGCTCATAATCCTGATCATGTCATATGACGTCCGATCAGGATTATACAACCACTTTGCCACCGTCAATTGCCTATTGGGCGGGCGGCAAGTGGTTAAATAAAGTACAAGGTGGTCAATGTCTTCAAATGTGCTCCAACATAGCGACACAGTAAAGATCACTAACAAATTGCACCTTCTGAAATAAACTCATCAAGTGGAGTAGACTGTTGATACTAATAATCAAAATGGGCTTGGTCATATCAGTTAACATCATTATGCTCTTATAGGGCTCTCACTCACTTTCTACCATATCTCAGTTTTGAATCCTCTCCAGTTTTGACATTGATGTAGAAAAAAACAGAACACCATAAAGATGAAACTCATAATAAAAAGTGTGCTCTCAGAGCACTATGTAGTGCACTTCTGTAACCCCGTAAACTGCTCAAGCTTCATGTCCACTGAATTTCTGGGTTGCGTGATGACATCAGTATATCTCTG
This sequence comes from Lithobates pipiens, assembly GCF_037356315.1. NCBI lineage: Eukaryota > Metazoa > Chordata > Amphibia > Anura > Ranidae > Lithobates > Lithobates pipiens. The sequence continues at coordinate 321,925,695 of NW_027507903.1, read as the reverse complement.
CCCACTCAACACATGTCCCCACAAATGACTTCAGCTAAAAATAACAATCCTCTTTTAAGACCAAGTCCTTAAAGGGGTTGTAAACCCTCGTGTTTTTTCACCTTAACGCATCCTATGCATTAAGGTGAAAAAACTTCTGACACTGACCAGTCCCCCCATTTTACTCACCTGAGCCCTTCATTCCCCCGGCAGAGACGCTCTCTTCCTCTCTGCCAGGGGTTCACGGCTCTTGATTGGAAGGATTGATAGCAGCACAGCCATTGTCTCCTGCTGCTGTCAATCAAATCCAATAATGCGAGTGCCAGTGGGCAGAACCGAGTCCAGCATTCTGTGTATATGGACGCAAATGCTGGACTCTGGAGCACGCTCGCAAGGTAACCCCTCCCACGGAGAGCGCTTCTCCCAGGGGGTTTACCGATGCGAGGAGGAGCCACGAGCGCCACCGGGGGACCCCAGAGGATGGCGATCAAGGCCACACTGTGCAAAACAAACTGCACAGTGGAGGTAAGTATGATATGTTTGTTATTTAAAACAAAACATATGTTTACAATAACTTTAAGGCCTGTGTCAATGGGCTTCCAAAATCATTCAGATTTTGTTGACAGACACGTTCAACCTGTAGTTGACTTCCTTCTGACCTGCATTTCATCTGCTTCAAGTGGGTTTTGCATTCTCACAGACAGTCACAGAGGACAATTAAAATCCAGTGAGAGTTACAAACTTCCCACATGATATTTGTCCGGATTTGGACTTAAATTAGTTCTTGCAGATTTTGGCAAGCATTCATTGTTATGGCAACAATACCTAGCATTATGACAGCATATAATGGGCAGTTACGTTACTATACAAATACCAAATGAATGGCCTTTAGATAGTGCATTTTGTATTAAGAGCTTATCATCTCATCAGACAGTTTTTTTCAGCTGTCATGCTGGAGGGAGTTGGTTGCTCACAGTAAAACAAAGCTAGGCTCATTCTCACGAAGGCCAATTAGGTAAACAATAGATTACAAATAGAGAGCAGCTTTATCCCAGGTAAGCCTGTCAGTGGCCATAACATCTAAGTACTCTACATTTAGTACTTATGCAAGAAGGGTCTGCCTGAGGGAAGGCATTTAAAGGAAGCGTGTAGTGTTTTTGTACATTTTATTATGGTCAGAAATAAAAAATTTATATACAGTATATATATATATATATATATATATATATATATATATATTCCAGGTAAATATGAAATATTGCTTGTTTGCAAGTGATTTTTTTTTAGCCAACACATAGAACTTTAGTGTCTTTTTCACATGTCTTGCAGAGACTACTATAGCTGGCCATGGATTTTTGATTTTTTTTGTTCATACAATTAGCTGGCTGAGCAAAACAAACTGGTTCCACCATCCACACAAACTAAACGGGTGCAAGAAATCCCTTCCCCTCCAGGACATTTTATTCTGCCAGCATCAGATGATGGCATACCCTGGAGATATGCTGGTGGCTCTGAGTTGAGGTTGTGCCATCAGGTTTAATTGTACTCCGATTTTGTCTGTGCTTATTTGTCCATTATTACTAAATAAATAAATTAATTAATAAAAATGAATAAAAATGAATCGCAGAGTTATTGTCGAGTTAACTGATGTATGCCGACACTGCTGAATTAGGCCTGGGAGTTAGGCAACAATGACCTCTGGTCATGAAAGGGTTAACAGAAAGGATTTCTTTAGAGAACTGTGGAGGCTTGCGTTGCTAAGTCCTCATTCTGAAAAATCTTGTTGTCTGTAAGGCAGCTTATACATGAGTAATTTTTTTTTTTTCATACATGCATGGTTTAGGAGATATTACAATGCATACTAGCTCATTATGCTTTTACTTTGCAGGGGAATAAAGAGGAAGTAAAACACATCAGGGTTTACTTCCTCTTTCAGTTGTGTTGACTTTCTGCTCAGGCTCAAAAGTTTCAGTCAACAACTCTAACTTTCTAGATCTTAATACTTTTTCGGGTCAATCACTCAGAAAGTACTGAAGGGGAAATAAATCATAGTCATCGTTGACTGCTGGTGCTCCATCAGTTGCGGGGACATCAGACCGACCTGACAACAGACATCCCCCCGTCACTCCAGCCAGCCAGCCAGCCCACCATCCCACACTAGCCCTCCTCCCATTGCTCGAGCCCGCCATCGCACATCGTACCCACAGCGCCCCAAGGTCGCCGGCTCGCTCAACCTCTGACCCGCCAGGTCCCCCATCAACACTGCACTCACCCCATGCAGGTCACAGCTGCGGCTTCCCCCTTCTGTCTCCTCCATTTCTCGGCCATCGCATCTCCTCCCGGGCAATGGGGTCTTCAGACCCCCGGCCAATGGGGTCTCAGGACCGCTTCCTGATTGGCTGGGAGAACAAACAGGAAGACATTAGTGAATATTAATTTGCTAATGACATACAACAGGGTGGGGTCAGGGCGCAGTGCTCTGTGCCCCAAACACATCCTTTTATGAAGCCAATTAGAGCCTCCGGCTCTAAACATGTGCTTAAAAGAAAAAAACACATTGGAACTAGGGCTGTTACTGATTAAAATTTTCACGTTCGATTAATGGATTTTTTTTCTAATCGATTTATCGACTAATTTTGATTAATTATAACGCACATACAGATCCAACTACTTTTAGCTGATCTCCTTGCATTGCAACTCTGCATTAGTCAGTGGTAAATGTGGTATACACTATATACAAACACCCGACACTAGTTAGTTTCCACAATCCATGACTTAACTTCACAGTTCACACAAACACATTTTAAATTCAAACTATAGCACTGACGTATTTTTTTTTCCACAGTAGTGTGACAATCCCTCCACCTCTGGTCTAACTAAACACTCTCACCTTATGGCATGGATCCCTGTGTAAACAGGTGGCCATGCAAGCGGGTGTCAAAAGGGTTAACACGGACCATAAACTTCTCTCATGTCTCCTTAGATCTCAGTAAGGACGCCAGGTCATGGGTAGTGCTCACCGCTTAAGTATAAGATTTAATTTTTGTTTTCAAACACAAACTACTCACATAAAGATGATAAAAACACAGCATATAAAGCTGAAAATCATGTTAGACCCGGAAGCTGGTGGAGAGGCGAGTACTGGTCAAAAGAATTTTGATCGATCAAAAAAATTAACGATTAATCAAGCAATTAATCTTTAATTTCCAAAGCCCTAATTGGAACACTTGTGTAATAACCTTTTCTAGTCTGGACATAGCAGCGGCTTTTCCATGGACAAGACATGAGGCCTCTGACTTCCTCTCACTCCCTATATGTATATACATATACACAGGGGCAGCCTGTGCATTAAGGGCACAGGGGCACCGCCCCATCTCTCCAGCCACCCCCTCTATGACTAATGGATAGATTCATGCATAGCATTTATGGCTGCCACTGCCATTCCCTGTTCAGGCATCCGGCCCCTTTTTGGATGCCAGGTGGCTGAATTACAGTGGGTGTTTTTTTGAAGCTCCTGATTAGAGCCATAGGCTTCAAAAAGGGTGGACTTGTAGCACAGAACATTGCACTTGCAGTCCACCCAGATGTGTTAGAGAAGCAAATGAATATTTGCTTTTCTAACACTGAACCGCCTTTCCACCAATCAGGTAGCGTGGGTCTAATACCCATCACCTGATTGGCTGAAGGCACAGGTCCCCCGATTGGATGCCTAGCAGACCAAAGAAGAGAGGAGGGAGAAACATGGAGGACACAGGGGCTTTCCCACAGCTCGCTACCATCACCCGGTGCCTGACCCGCCACTAAGATGGGTTAAATGCCGGGCAGACAGGGGGCGGGAGGGGGTCACAGTGGCAGCATTTGATGGGCACAAGTGGTGGCATTTGATGGGCATACGTGGTGCATTTGACGGGTAAAGGTGGCTGCATATGATGGCCACAAGTGGCTGCATTTGATGGGCACAAGTGGCGGCATATGATGGGCATGAGTGTCTGCATTTGATGGGGCACAAGTGGCTGCATTTGATGGGGGCGCAACTGGCTGCATTTGATGGGGCGCAAGTGGCTGCATATGATGGGCACAAGTGGCTGCATTTGAAGGGCACAAGTGGCTACAAATGATGGGCACAAGTTGCTTTTTTAAGGGCACAGCTGACTGCATTTAGTGGCTGCATATGACAGGCACAAGTGGCTGACAGGCACAAGTGGCTGCATTTGATGGGCAAAAGTGGCTGCATTTGATGGGCACAGGTGGCTGTGTATAATAGGCACAAGTGTCTGCATATGATGGGCACAAGTGACTGCATATGATGAACACAAGTGGCAGTATATGATGGGCACAGTGGCTGCATTTGATGGGGCACAAGTGGATGCATATGATGGGCAAAGTAGCCTGAATATGATGTGCACATTGACTGCTTTTAATGGGCACAATGGCCGCAATTGATGGCACAGTGGCTGCATTTGGTGGGCACAAGTGCCTGCATATGATGGGCACAAGTGGCTGCATATGATGGGGCACAATTGGCTGCATATGATGGGCACAGTGGCTGCATATGATAATATGATTTTTATTATTTATTTATTTATTACTAGTAATGGCAGCGATCAGTGATTTTTTTTCCCACAAGAGATTTTATTGAGTATTCATAAGATATGTTTCCAATACGTATAGCATAACATTTACAATAGGATCCAGAATCACTTAAAGCAATAATGTTTGTAAGAAGATGTATATATTATATGAACATTCAATACAATATGAAGATTAATAACAGTATCTTTTAAGAGTCATAGAGTTTTATTGGTATACACAGTGCCATTGGAAGACATGGAAGAAAGGGAAAAGGTTGGAAAAAAGGAAGAAGAAACAAGAAACAAGGAAAAAAGGAAAGATAGGGGGTGGATTGGGGACTGCCTCCCGATCAAGCCATCCAAAACAGGGGGGACACCTGCGGGTGGATTGAATCAATTCATCTGTTTGTATGCGGGAGAGGGGAAATAGACCCTGTAGCTTTCAGTAGATTTGAAATGTGTCTAGCAAGCCCAGATAATCGTGAATTTTTTAAATCGCTCTTGGGAAGTGTGGATTAGCTTCTCTATCTTAGCTATTCTTGTCAACCATTCCCTGATTGAAGGGGTAGTTTTTGATCGCCAATGCACCGTCATTTTTAGATAAAGACGGATGTAAAAGGTACTGAGAAGGTTTGAAGTCCAGGGTGTATGTAGTGATCTGGGTTATTAGAGAGTGCACCTCCCTCCAGAATGATTGGTGGAGGGTGCACTCCCACCAGATGTGGAGCATAGAACCCACTGCTGCTTGGCATCTCCAGCAAGTGTTCAGAATATTTGGAGAGAATTTGTGCAAACGCGCTGGGGCCCTATACCATCTGGTGGCAATTTTTTAGCCATTCACCTGTAGTGCTACGTTTAGCGATCTTTTATGTGCGTATTCATTTATGTCATCCCAGTTTTCATCAGTGAGTGATAATTGTAGGTCCCTTTCCCAGGAGGTGTGCGATGCATCTATCCACCTGACCAGGGAGGGGGGACTCTTGGAGTAATGTGTAGATGTAGGAGATGATTTGTGCAATGGGATGTTCATAAATGCATTCTCTAGGGGGACCCATGCTTTCTTTCGTTTATGGACCTTCCAGTCTATGATCCTAGTTAACTGGCATGCGAGATAATAATTGTGAAGGTCCGGCAAACCAATCACCCCTTGATTTTAGAACGTTTGAGGCGTGTGTACTTAATATGTGGGGTGTTTTTCCATATAAATGCTGAGCATGCTTTCTTGTACGTTGCGAAAAAGGAAGGGGGAGATGAACCAGGACTGTCTGCATTAAGTACAGTAGTCGGGAAAGAATAATCATTTTTATGAGTGACCAAATCAGGAGAAGTTCAGGCTGGCCCATTCTTTCAGATCTGTTTGGATTTTGGATAAGGCTAATTGTAAATTGTAATTATAAAGGTCAGTCATTTTCTTGGAAATTCGAATGCCTAGGTACATCACGTACCTAGGCATTTGAATCTCCAAGAAAATGACTGACCTTTATGACTCTTTTTTCCATGAGAATGGAAAGGATTCTTGGTAATGAATTACCTCTCAAGTGACTAAAGAAATATTCAGGGTATGTGATTCAGAATAATTTATCTTGAGGTTCAAGAGGGTTCCGAAATGATTTACGCCTTTTAGTAGTTTGGGCAGAGAGATGCAAGGGAATTGTAGTGAAAGGAGAATATTGTCAGCAAATGCTGCAACTTTGAATACTCTATTTGCAATAGTGATTCCTTTGATGTCTGAATTGGATCTCAGCCTGTTTAGGATGGGTTCTAATGAAAGAACAAAGATGAGAGGTGACAGTGGGCATCCCTGCCATGTCCCATTATTTTTAGAGAAGTCGTCCGACAGGGAGCCATTCACTTTTACCCTTGTTGAGGGAGAACTATATAAAGCTTCAATATGGGAGTGCATGTGGGGCAGGAGTCCCACTCCTTTGAGGATCTCCCGAATGTAGTCCCAGGCCATTCTATTGACTGCCTTCTCAGCATCAAGGGAGAGAAAGAAACCCTGAGCTTTAGAAGACATAAGCCAGTGTTGCAAGTTTGGTGTATGCGTGGTATTATCCCAGGCTTCCCTGCCTGGGATAAAGCCTACTTGGCCAGATGAGATAAGCGTGGGTATGAGAGGGAGTAGTCTGTTTGCTAAAATCTTGGCATAAAGTTTTATATCCACATTGAGTAGGGAAATTGGCCTATAGTTGCCTACTTGTGTGGGATCCTTACCATCTTTCGGGATCACTGCTATGTGTGCTTCTAGCATTCTACTCGGTGATGAGTGAGGATTAGCCAGGAAATTGAAGGTTGCTAACATTTTTGGTGACAGTACATCTATAAAGCTTTTGTTGTAGATAAGTGAGAGGCCATCGGGTCCAGGACTTTTGCCTACATTCATTTGTTTCATGGCTAAGGAGAGTTCCTCGACTGTGATAGGACCTTCCATGATTTCAGCCTGTTGGGTAATGATAGGTTTGGGGCCAAATTGATTTACATAATCTCTGATTTGTGTGGATCGTGGTTTACTGATTTTGGGGTTGAGATATCTTGTGTCAGGTTATAAAGGTTGGAGTAAAAGGATTCAAATTGTTTGGCTATGTCTTTGTTTTTAGAGTGGGCCGTACCTTGATTATCCCTGACATGATGGATTATGGAAGAAGCCTTAGCTGCCAGTATTGTGCGGGCCAATAGTCTTCCGTTTTTATTTCCATGTTCGTAGAACACCCTTTGTTTTAGTACATAACATCTCCTTGTGCATTTACCAAGTTCATCCAACAGTGTGGAGTGAGTAAATGTTAGGTCTTGGAGGGTTGCTAGTGAAGCTTTATGGGAGATTTCTAAGTGTTTGATTTTATCAATTAGAGCATTAATTTGCTCCTGTTGTCTCCTTTTGGTTTTTGTGGCTAATGATATGAGTTTCCCCCTAATGACGCACTTGTGAGCTTCCCAGAGTGTGATGGGTGTAATGTCTTAGGTGGAATTCTCTTTGAAGTATAGTTGAATACAGGAGCGAAACAGTGATGGATTAAGGCACTTGTTATACAGGAGGAGTCGGGAAATGTAAGGGTAACCGTTATTGGGTGGTGGTCAGACAGGAACAACGGTTCTATTGAGGTTTGTGAGAGAAGAGTTAGGTCAGTTTGGCTGAGAAAAAAATTGTCAATTCTAGAATATTTTTGGTGTGGGGATGAATAAAAGGTATAATCTCTGTCTGTTGGGAACATTGTGCACCAGGTATCATGCAGTGTGAGATTTTGTAGGTGTAATTTGATCTGTCAGAGTGCTCTGTATGAAAGAGTGGATGTGCCTGATGAAGTGTCCATGGTCGGATTGAGTGGTACGTTAAAGTCTCCCCCCAGGAGATCACATATGTTTCTGAAAAAAGATACTTGGTGCTCGTTAGGGCAGTATACATTTGCCAGTGTGATTGGTTTAGCCGCCTTTGAAGAAGATGTATTTGCCTTCCGGGTCTAACAAGGAGTCAGATAATTGAAAGTTAGCCTGTTTGGAAATTAGAAGAGCTACCCCTTTGTTCTTAGAATTAGGGATTGTGGCATGTAGAGCAGGTCTGTAAACATGATTTGTTAGCTTAGGTATGGAGTCTGATCTAAAGTGTGTCTCTTGTAGAAAGAAGAAGTGTTTTGTGCTTAGTTAATGCTGATAATATCTGTGTTTTTTTTTCTGGGAGATTTAAGCCTTTTACATTAAGCGAGACACATTTTAAGGTTAGTTGTTTATCAATTGTCTGTTCTTTCTGCATGTTATTTTAGGGGTAAGATATGTTACTGATAAGGTCAGAAATGGTAAGTGGATCAAAGTTGACTGGGTCATAGACACAGAGATTACCAAACCTCCCGGATCCACAATAATGTGTTCACCCTAATGGTACTCAGAGGTGCTGGCTCTGCTCAAGATTGAGGAGAAAAAGAATTCCTGGATTGCTGCACATCAAAAAAGGCATGTTTATTGGCAAACGATTAAAATCCAAGTAAGGTCATCTCATAAAAATAGGGAAAACAGGACAAATATCTAACATGGCACTTATTCATAGCCTAGCTGGGTGGATGGGGAAGTGGACCCCTATAGTGTAGAGATAAAGCTCTGGGGGACTGGGAGGGAGGAAAGGGAAAGATTGGGGTAAGGAAAGGCAAGAGGTAGTGAGAGGAGTAGAGAAGGAGGTAGAAGGGCTACAGGAGGATATCAGAAGAGAGGTGAGTCTGTGTAGTTTTCATGGAGAATACAGTTATTGTGTATGTAAGGATACCAGAGGTGGGAGTAGACTTTCAATTCCACCTTATATAATTTAACCAGAGTGTCAGCTAAAGTCTGCAAGGACTGCTGTGGGGGAAAGTGGTTCTAGAGGGGATCAGATACACGTGCATCAAAGAGGACACCAAGAGTATGGGAGTAAGATACCGTATGTAAGAGGTAGGTTTAAAAGATTAGGAATACCCTTGGATCCAATTATTAGCAGTGATGTAATGAAAGCATTCCTTCGATCTATGTATTCACTGTACAGTAAGTGTACCAGCCCAGATACCAATATACAAAACTTGTATAAACCTTATAAAAGTAATAATATTAGTAATAATAATAGAAAAACAGCAATAGTCAACAACCAAAAGAACTCACGATCCTGTGTTGTCTCACCAGAATATAGGAGTAGGCAATTAACTATCAATGAGTATACGAACCATTTTATCAGGTCGTCATTATGGATACAGCAGTATCCAATGACTATGCTTGTGACCCCATGGGCAGGTATAGTATTGAAGGGAGTTCCCTGTGGGGGCCGGGATGTTGACCCTTTGGATATCGGTCTATAGTACTTTATCACCACCAAATCCCAATATTTTCATTTAACAGTGGGGTTCACCATGGGATATGAGTCTTGTGGTGAAGGTGAGTGTGTGCGTCCCTATTTAAGGCGAGTCTTATAATATGTGGGGTAGTTATAGGAGACTTCATGTTTAGGTGTCATGTTTGTAGATTATTGGGTTTAGGATTGAGGCACTGGGGAGTGGAGATAGCAGCAGATGCTACTGAAGGGGGAGGGGATTGATTACTGGGAGTCCCAAACTAGACTTCTGTATCAAAGTCTATGGTTATCTATGTGGTTAAAGATAATATTTTCAGAAGTGTACAAAAATATTTTGTATGCAAGTTGTAATAAATACATCCTAAGGTAGTTGATTAAAGGTTACCATGATGGATTGTAGAAACAGCCCCCACCCACACCGAGAGGACTCATCATTCATGTTAAGGGAATCATTATTAGTGTCCCAGTATGGCAGGGGTACCGTACAGATGCAACAAGTGTGAATGATTATCTAGAAAATTTGGATAGTTCTCTGTTCGGCTAGGGCCCAGGCCCCTCCCCATCAGCCACTGCAATCAATCCGAGCTGTCCAGCATAATTATATATGGCATCATAAGAAAAAAAAGGGGAGGGGAAGAAAGGGACCTGTGTCTTTAGACAGTTACAGAACCTCCGTAGGGATTCATCCATCTCTCAGGTATAGATTGAGGTACTGTTAGGACAAAGAAGGGCAGCCCCTTGGGGTACTGTGAATTACTACCGCCTTAATGTCAGGGCATGGTAGAATGAGTCTTTGTATGTGAGAAAAAGACAGCATTACCTGTGCTGGAGGAGTCTGTTCATCTGTCAGTCTCATTTGATTACCTATGGGACCAGAGTTTGTTAGGAACCATCTTCAATCCTTGAAGTAGGAATTCTGGTGGAATTATGAAAATGACAACAAACAAAACAGGAACAGTCATTGATAGTAACAAATGTTGGTTGTACTTACAGGCAAAAACTGGTATAATGGCGTCGGAAGAAGCATCTGTTGGTTAAGCTTCATGGCGGTCTCGTCTAGGTGTCGCGGCTAATCCCGGGCTGCGTGGGGGATGATCGCGGCGAGAGGGATGGGTCCAATATGGGGTGTCTGGATCTTTGCCTTTGCGCTGTAGGCGAAGGGTTATGAGAAACTTGCTTCCACGGCTCCGTCTGGAAGTAAAATTGTACCAATCAGGAAGTTCAATCTGTGGTATGTCGAGTTGTTTGCAGAAGGCAGGAAGGTCATCCAGGGTCTGGAGTAGTGCGGTGCAGCCTCTAGTGGAAGCAGAAAGACAGAATGGGAATTTACATCTATATTGTATGTTGGACCAAGACTTCCAGTAGAGGGAGTAAGTAGCGCCTAGTCTGTAGTGTTATCTGAGAGAGGTCTTGGAATAATTTAATTTCTGTGCCATTATATAGAATAGGACCTCTTTCTCTTGGCTTACGTAGAATTTCTTCCTTCAGGGGAAAATTTACAATACAACACACCACGTCTATCGGCGGTTCAGAGTCATGGGGAGGGGGTCTCAGAGCATGATGTAGCCTTTCCACTCCAATGGGGGTATCCACCGGAGGATCCAGCAGGTTATTAAAAATGGAGCAAATTGCTTGCAGCACTGCTCGTGCATCAATACCCTCTGGGACCCCTCTCACCCTTACATTATGCTTATGACCCCTATTGTCGAGGTTTCCACCTGACGGTGTAGCTCAAACATATGTGGAAGTTGTGAGTCTTATGATTTTTGTACTTGCCTGATTGCCTCAGCTTGAGATTGGGTGGCCTGTTCCACATCTGTGATTCAGTGGGACATGTTGTGAATGTCCGCTTTCAGATCAGATATTGCTACGGTCATAGTGTGCCTTATGTCAAATGCGACCTTTTGCAGGTAATTTTGCAGATCCAGAAGGCTTGGGAGATGATTAGGGGCACCGTCATCATCCATCAGTGAGGCGGAGCTGCAACTATGTAAGGTCAGGAATAAGGCCTGTGAGGCCTGTGATGCCTCGTGTTTCCCTGACTGCTGGTTCTGGAACAGCTCTGGTATATTCTTACCGAGCTGCGTTCCAGTGTCTTTCAGGGTACGGGGAGTCAAGGTGCTTCTGTTAAGTCTGACCATGGTTGAGAATCAAGGCAAATCCCGTTTTGTGAGCTTTTTGTGTCCTCAATGTACAGGGGCTCTCTCCCTAAACTGCCATCTCGGATCCCGTCCAGGCCACGCTCCTACCAGTGATTTTTAGCAGGACTGCAACATTGTGGCAGACAGATTGGACACCTAACTGACATTTTTGACACTTTTTGGGGAACCAGTAATATTATTACAGTGATCAGTGCTAAAAATATGCTACTAATGTTACAATGACACTGACAGGGAAGGGGTTAACATCAGGGGTGATAAAGGGGTTAAATGTGTTCCCTCAGTGTGTTTACTTTATGGGGGATTGTGTGACTGGGGAAACACACAGATTTGCCTTACTGCATAGCAGAAAGACAGGATCTGTATGATCTCCCCTGTCAGAACAGAGATTTGCCTTGTTTACACAGGCAGATCTCCATTCTGTCACTTCAGGGAACGAACGCAGATGACTGGTGGACGTTGAGTCCGCCCCACCCGCTGATTGGCTCCCCTGCTGGCCACAAATTTCTGTGTTTGACAATGGCAGAGATTTGCGGGAAGTATTCACACTACTGCAGTACAACTGCAGCAGCTGGTCCTTAACCAGTTAAACAAAGAGGCGCTATTTTTTTTATGGCAGATGCAAGAAAATAAGAAATGATTGGCCTGTCAAAAAAAGGCTTTCCTCTGTTTACTGTGCCAGTTGCCGGTAGTGAGAGCACTGGATTTCAGCATTATTGCAGGCTAGGTGGAGAAGCTGGAGCACTCAGATGCTGTGGATTTTTACTTTTGTGGTTTGGCCAGCACCGCAATTTTGGGTCTCTGTGGTTGTCAGCTGTGTTTGCAGTCAGTACTATAATGTATGATGCCAGGTGTTGGATCAGGAGTGCTATGTTTAGCTTTTCTCTACCATCACAAGTCTACCAAGTCCCTCATAAAGATTTCAAATCCAAGCATCCCTGCCATACACAGTAGGTAGACCGTGATCATTGCTTTTTTTCCACCACAGGCAAAGCAACACAACTTGCTTAATACTTGACTGTACAGTGGAATAACAGCTCACTGTTGAGGTCATCTTTATGCTTTTTTTCCTCCAATCACCAAACTCCCTTTGTAAATTTCAGCACTCACCAATGAAGTAAAGTTTTATTTGCTTAACATGCTGCTTGCTAGGTCTGAATGCTATCCTGCAGGTGATCACAGGAGGCTAATAAGACTAATTGTGATATTATCAGCATGCTTCTTGCTAGGAGATGAATGAATTAGCTCCTTGAACTGTCTCTTCCTCTCACATTCCAGCCTTGCTATATAGAGACTGCAGAAAGCTGATAATAGGTAACATTCAGATATTTATACTGCTTGCATTAAAAAAAAAATATTTAACAATCTTTCATGTTGAAATCCATATTAATGTTTACCTTTTGTTTTTGCCTAAAGTTCAGCTTTAAGTATTTTAATGAAGCAATAACTGAATTTGATTGGGATATTTTATATCTAACTTGACTTTTTATAATTATTATTTACTTCATAACAATATAATTTTAGGTCTGTTGTAGATTTACATACTCTAATATCAGTTTATCTACTAAATTTATCTTCAAACTCCATATCAATGGTTTCTTTAAAAGGAAGCAGACTGCATATCTAAGAACATTATAGTTCACAGTCATTACACTAACTGCCATTATACCAGTGCATTTAATACAAGAGGAACACCCTGCGTAGGGAAAAGCGGAAGAAGATTAGGAGGAGTTTAAAGCTGGCATGTTATCATAGCAAAAACATCAGCTCTCCTATGCTTGACTTCATGGATATTAAATATTTTTTCCCTGATGGCAGGCTTAGTTAAATAAACATGGCATTTACAAATGCAAAGCTTTTTATAAACATGTTTTAGGGGGGAAATTAGCAGGTTGAAAAACTCTTTTAATCATGACTATTCAGTCGAATCAGCTCATATGGCGCTGTTTAAATACCAGAAGTAACAGATTACCAGTGTATAGCCAACTTTCCTCTGTGGTTTTCAGCATTGTTTATGCAAAAACTGTTTTCAAATACTCTGCAGCTATTCACTTCTATATTCTACATTTGGCACCAGCACGAAAATGCAATTTCCTCAATTCTGCAAAGAAAACTTGTGAATGTTACTATTTCTCCGCCTTGCATTGAAACGGCTTAAAACAAAAATGATAACTTTGTTTACAAATTTAAATTTGTAAATACGATTTGCTTATTAGCCCGGAGATATACTGTATATATATTTTTTTTAAAGGCACACATACTTAATTAAAATTGTAACTTTGTAACTTTTTACATATTGCCTGTGCATGTCTATCAAATGATTTAACGAATGCCTCGTACACACGATCAAACAATCTGGTGGAAAAGTCCGGCGGACTCAAGTCCGCCAGACAATCCGCCCGTGTGTAGGCTCCGGCGGAATTTTTTTTACCCAAAAGTCCGGCGGAATAAGAAAGTCGTTTTGCACTCCAATCTGTCCACCGGACTCACATTTCGACGAACAGTACGGCCGTGTGTGTGCCACTCCAATCTGTCCACCGGACTCACATTTCGGCGAACAGTACGGCCGTGTGTGTGCCAGTCCGCCGTACTTTTGAAATGAACAGACTTTTCCCGCCCGGAGAAAAGTCCGCTCATTTTGAGCGCGGCTCCATGTAGCCGGGGCCAGCGAAGGAGGCGTCGCTGGTCCCGTCACCTGGTATGGACTTAAAGGGGAATCCCTACGCCGCAAAAACTGCGTGGGGGTCCCCCCTAGGTCCATACATTGTACCCCATACTCATTCACATAGGGTGGGGGGCTGGGATCCGGGGGCCCCCTTATTAAAGGGGTCTTCCGATAAGCCCCCCACCCGCAGACCCCGACCCAACCGTCAGGGTTGTCAGGAAGAGGCCCTTATCCTCATCAACATAGGGACAAGGTGCTTTGGGGTGGGGGGCCGCGCGGCCCCCCTTCCCCAAGGCACTCCCCATGTTGAGGGCACGCGGCCTGGTATGGCTCAGGAGGGGGGCGCTCGCTCGTCCCCACCCCCTTTCCTGGCCGGCCGGGTAGCGTGCTCAGATAAGGGTTTCATATGAACCTAGGGGGGGACCCCCACGCTGATTTTTCGGCGTAGGGATTCCCCTTTAAGTCCATACCAAGTGACGGGGCCAGCGATGCCTCCTTCGCTGGTCCCGGCTACCTGGAGACGTGCTCAAAATGAGCGGACTTTCCTCCACGTGTGTGGGCGAGTTCGTTTACTTCAAAAGTACAGCGGATAGTCTGGCGGACTTAGTACACCGTATTAGTCCACCGTAAAAATAGTCACGTGTGTGGGCAGGTAGCTCGTTCGGAAAGTCCGGCGGACAGTCCGGCGGAAAGTCCGCCAGACTAAGTCTGCCGGGTAGTCTGCTACGTGTGTACGCGGCATAAGGCTTACTAGATTTACCTACTTTTTTGTTTGGTCATTTTATTGTTTTCATTGACATGTTAGCAAAACTTAGTCTATGCAGTCTGTAAAATTCTGACACATCATTGAACAAAAGAATGCCTAATGACTTTTGGCTAATGTTATTTCAGTATTTATAAGTTAGTTTTTGTTTTTTTTAATTGTTTGTACACAATGTAATTTTACAAATAAACATTTAATGCAGGGCATGACTTCCACTTGACTGAGCGTGCTGGGCTTTCTAATGAAAAAATCAGCTCTGTCTGCATACTTGTTTACAGCTTGTTTTAACTTGCTAAACCCAGATGCTAGTACAGTAAAACCTTTGTTTGAGAGTATCATGGTTTGAGAGAGTTTTCCAAGAAAAGCAACATTTTTAAATAAATTTTGACTTGATATACAAGCGATGTCTTGATATACAAGTAGCGTCATGTCACAAGATATAAAAGATAAGAGAGGTTCCCCTAATGCCCTGTACACATGACCGTTTTTCCCGTCGGAATAAACTCTGAAGGTTTTTTCCAACGGAGTTCCGACAGAATTCCACTGAAACTGTCTTGCGTACACATGATCACACCAAAGTCCGACCGTCAAGAACGCGGTGACATGTACGACGAGACGAGAAAAAGGAAGTTCAATAGCCAGTAGCTTCCGTCTCGTACTTGCTTCAGAGCATGTGTCGTTTTTGGTTCCATCTGAAATATTTAGAACATGTTCTATTTCTAGGTCCATCAGAATTTTCAACATAAAAAGTCCGATGGGGCATACACACGATCGGAACATACGATGAAAAGCTGCTGTCAGATTTTTTCTGTTGGACATTCTGCTCGTGTGTATGTGGCATAAGTGTAACATTATGGTTACATTTAATGAAGGTACATTTAACAAGTAACATGGTTGATGATTAAAACAGGCAAATCTAAGTATGCAGGCATCCGGGGTAAAACTGTATAGACTATCCTCCCCACCGTCGCCAAAGTCGTCCCTTCCACGCTGCGCTCCATGAGCAGTTCAAGCCCCGCTTTCAGATCGCTCTACTGCAGGGTAATCTTCCTGGTCACGATTGCAGACTGACAGCGGTGAGAGCTGGTGATCTGGGGCATAGTCTATGTGGACAGCTTTACACCGGATGCCTGCATACTTAGATGCACCTCTTTTAATCATCAACCATGTGAGTTGCTAAATGTTGTACCTTCATTAAATGTAACCATATTACTACACCTAGAGGTGCCTCTCTTCTTTTTTATACTCTTTTGCTCCTGCTGGATTTGAGGATTGACATTTTATGGTTACACAACCTATGACATTGCTATAATCTTTTTATATGGACTATAAACTGAAGGACTTATGAATAAATGGTTGTGGAGCGAATCATTTGAGTTTCCATTATTTCTTATGGGGACATTTTCTTTGATATACAAGTGTTTTGGATTACAAGCATGTTTCTGGAACAAATTATGCTCGCAATCCAAGGTTTTACTGTATATACAAAGATGGTTTGTGTAGTATTGGCTGTTCAGTTCAGTTTGATTTATTACAGGTCTATTCAAAACACAAATTACTTAGACCATTCCCAGCAAGGTAGTAAATACCCAAAAGAAAGCTTGTGATATATACTTGTGCTTGTCATCTTCAAAAATATTGACATTGGATACATAGTTACATACATAGTTACATAGTCACATAGTAGGTGAGACTGACAAAAGACACAAGTTCATCAAGTTCAACCTATGTGTGTGACTATGTCAGTATTACATTGTATATCCCTGTATGTTGTCACCTGCAGAAATATTCAAATTAGATATATATTTAATTGTTGAATTTAGGCAAAACAGCTAAATACACAAATAAAAAGCATAAAAAACAGGCTGATTTACTTTCCAAAGGATATATTTTTCTGTCCATTCAATTTCCAAAATTTGCAAAGCTTTGGCACACAGCACAGCCCAGTCTTGTAGGGCATGAGACCTATTTTTTTCTGCAGTTAAGTAATACAATTAGATTTTTCCCCCGCGGCCTGCCTGTTAACAATGTAGAAGATGGATTTGCTATGATATATGCCATAATGACCATTATATTTTAGCAGTAATAACCAATGAGACGTAAGAATAACAGTCACATGACAAAATATGGCATATATTACATACTTTAAAGCTTGACAAATTGAGCCTTATATAGTAGACAGGGGCTTATTTCTGTTAAAGTATAACTAAAGGCAAAACATTTTATTGTTGTACAGAGTGGAAATGGATTAGAGCATTTTTTAATTTTCACTGCTGTCTGTGCCCACATTAGGGTGATACACTCTCTCTATCCTGTTTGCCGTTATCATTAAAAGTGAAAGTAAAAGAAAATCCCAAATTTTGGGTTGTCCCCAGAAAAGGGGGACATTTTCCAATGGGAGAGCAAAAGAATGTTACCAGCACACCAAGAATCTCCAGGCACATGCCTGATAAAGGGGTCCTTTGTGGCTTTGAAACGTTGCAATCTGCTGTAACAATGTGATTGACAATTAAAAGTTCTGAACCCAATCTGGAGATTCTTAGTGTGCTGGTGACATTCTTCTGCTCTGACTTGACACAGTTCCAGGTGGTGGTTGCTTCAGCACCCACTTATATGCACAGCCATTTCTACAGGAACGTGTGCATTGGGATTAGTGCGTTGGAAATCTTCCAATGGGGACACTAGTTCTGGTGACCTAGGAGGCCCCAAGGGATTCCCCTAATTTGCAGGGATTTCCTCTCACTTCCCGTTTTGGATATGGGACAAGAAATGAAGGTAATATGCAGCTTCTTTACTCTATCCAAAATGAAAAAAAAGAAGTTTTGCCTAT